>NC_045636.1:582702-1182702 GCF_009829155.1 Mustela erminea | reverse complement strand
CTTGGGAAGAACTTCTCTTATGATCCTCAGAAACACGATCTTAAGCATATTTCCCCTTAGCTCAGGTGGTCTAGAGAGGCCATGATGATGTCTGTTATTCCTTACCACCTTTCCCTCTGGACTATATCTCCTGTGCTGAAAGTGTATATCGTAGTCTCCAACAATATTGGAATGTGGTCCCCATATCCTTTCCTTTCTGTAAATATGCTTCCAACACTTAGATACACCCACGTTGGTGGTGTGTATGTTGGTAATTCTTCCAAGTTTCTGATGTTTTGACGCTGCATCAAATCAAAACTCCTTCCAGTAATCTTTTGTATTTCGAAGACATAAAACATTTCTATCTGCCATAGGTACCATAAATTTGGCTCTCTTCTGCTTCCAGTTGCATAACCTATGTCTTCCCAATTCCTTCACTTTCAACCTATGTGTATCTTTACAGTCAAAGGAAATCTCCAATGACCAGCATAAGGTCAAACTTGTTTTGATTTTTTTTCTTTTTGACATTTTGTGCATTTTTAATTTTTTTTAAATTTTCATCTTTCCAACAATTGGTTTATAGAGATAGGAGTATTTAGTCCTGAATACGATAACTAATTATTGATAGGTAAGGAGCTAACTTTCTCATTTTATTTGGTTTCTGACTTGAATTCTCTTTGTCTTTCCCCTTTATAGTATTTTCATTTGGTTTGCTTCCTTTAGTGGGATTCCTAACTTCCTCCCCATCCTTTGTCTATCTTTTGCGTGTCTGTGTGTGTGTGTTCACTCTGTGTTTCACATAACACTTAATTATTTTTTTTATTTTAATTTCCTTTTATCATAACAGTATTCATTGTTTTTGCACCACACCCCATGCTCCATAAATCCGTGTCCTGTCTCATACCCACCACCTGGTTCCTCCAACCTCCCAAAGCCAGCCCATTAAAAACCCTTAGATTGTTTTTCAGAGTCCATAGTCTCTCATGGTTTACTGCCCCTTCTAATTTCCCTAAACTCCCTTTACCTCTCCATCTTCCCTTGTCTACCATGTCATTTGTTAAGCTTCACAAATAAGTGAAACAATATGATAATTCACTCTCTCTCTGCTTGACTTATTTCACTCAGCATAATCTCCTCCAGTCTTGCCCATGTTGCTACAAAAGTTGGGTATTCTTCCTTTCTGATGGAGGCATAATACTCCATAGTGTATATGGATCATATCTTCCTTATCCATTCGTCTGTTGAAGGACATCTTGGTTCTTTCCGCATTTTGGCGACGGTCGTCATGGCTGCTATAAACATTGATATACAGATGACAATTCTTTTCACTACATCTGTATCTTTGGGGTAAATTCAGTAATGCAATGGCAGGATAATAGGGAACCTCTATTTTTAATTTCTTGAGGAATTCCCACACTGTTCTTCAAACTGGCTGCACCAAATTGCATTCCCACTAACAGTGTAAGAGGTTTCCCCTTTCTCCACATGCTCTCCTACACAAGTTGTTTCCTGTATTGCTACTTTTGGCCATCCTAACTGTTGTAAGGTGGTATCTCAATGTGGTTTTCATTTGAATCTCCCTGATGGCTAGTGATGATGAAAATTTTTTCATGTATCTGATAGCATTTGTATGTCTTCATTGGAGAAGTGTCTGTTCATATCTTCTGCCCATTTTTTTTTATTGATTGTCTGTTTGTGTGTTGGAATTTGAGGAGTTCTTTATAGATTCTGATATCAACTTTTTGTCCGTACTGTCATTTGCAAATATCTTCTCCCATTCCTTGGGTTGCCTCTTTGTTTTCTTAACTGTTTCCTTTGCTCTACAGAAGCTTTTGATCTTGATGAAGTCCCAAAAGTTCATGTTCTTTTTTTTTTCTTTTGGAGGCATATCTTGAAAGAAGTTGCTGTGGCTGATATCAAAGTGGTTACTCCCTATGTTGTCCTCTAGGATTCTCATGGATTTCTGTCTCTAATTGAGGTCTTTTATCCATTTTGAGTTTATCTTTGTGTGAGGTATAAGAGAATGGTCGAGTTTCTTTCTTCTGTATATAGCTGTCCAGTATTGCCAGCACCATTTATAGAAGAGACTGTTTTTTTTTCCCACTGTATATTTTTTCCTGTTTTGTGGAAGATTATTTGACAATAGAGTTGAGGTTTTATATATGGGCTCTCTACTCTTCCACTGGTCTATGTGTCTGTTTTTATGTCTTTGAAGAATACCGATGGAATTTTGATCAGAGTGGCATTGAAAGGATAGATTGCTCTAGCAGTATAGACATTTTCACAATGTTTATTCTTCCAATCCAAGAGCATAGAATGTCTTCCATCTTTTTGTGTATTCTTCAATTTCTTTCATGAGTGTTCTGTAGTTCTTTGAGTACAGTCCCTTTACCTCTTTGGTTAGGTTTATTCCCAGGTATCTTATGGTTCTTGGTGCTATAGGAAATTAAATTGAATCTCTAATTTCCCTTTCTGCATTTTTATTGTTCGTGCATAAGAAAGCCACTGATTTCTGTACATTGACTTTGTATCCTGCCCGATTGCTGAATTGCTCTATAAGTTCTAGTAGTTTGGGGATTGAGATTTTTGCATTTTCAATATAGGAATCATGTCATCTGTGAAGAGAGAGAGCCTGAGTTCTTCATTGTCAAGCAGGATACCTTTTATTTGTCTTTGTTGTCTGATTGCTGTTGCTAGGAATGTTCGTGCTATGTTGAACAAGAGTGGTGAGAGTGGTCATCCTTGTCGTGTTCCTGATCTCAACAGGAAGGCTGCAAGATTTTTCCCATGGAGGATGATATTTGCTGTGGGTCTTTCATAGATAGATTTGATAAAGTTCAGGAATGTTCCCTCTATCCCTATACTTTGAAGTGTTTTAATCAGGAACAGATGCTGGATTTGTCAAACACTTTTCCTGCATCAACGAGAGGACCATGTGGATCTTCTCTCTCCTCTTATTGATTTGTTCTATCACATTGATTGATTTGCGAATGTTGAACCATCCTTGTAGCCCAGAGATGAATTTCACCTGGTCATCGTGGATAATCTTTTTAATGTGCTGTTGGATCCTGTTTGGTAAGATCTTGTTGAGAATATTAGCATCTGTATTCATCAGTGATATTGGTCTGAAATTCTCCTTTTTCTTAGAATCTTTGCCTGGGATAGGGATTAGGGTAATGCTGGCTTCATAGAAAGCGTCTGGAAGTTTTCTCTCTGCTTTACTTTTTTGAAACAGCTTTAGGAGAATAGGTGTTATTTCTTATATGAAAGTTTGGTAGAATTCCCCAGGGATTTCGTCAGGTCCTGGGCTCTTGTTTTTTGGGATACTTTTGATCACTGCTTCAATTTAGTTGCCATATATCAGTTTACTCATGTTGTCAATTTCTTCCTGGTTCAATTTTGGGAGTTTATAGTTTTCCAGGAATGCATCCATTTCAATTAGGTTGCTTAGCATATTGGCATATAACTGTTGATAATAACTTCTGATTATTGTTTCTACTTCTTTGGTGTTAGTTGTGTTCTGTCCCTTTTCATTTTTTTTCTTCTTTTTTCTTTTCTTTTTTTCTTTCTTTTTCTGGTTCCTTTTTTTAAAATTTATTTTTTATTTTCAGCATAACAGTATTTATTATTTTTGCACCACACCCAGTGCTCCATGCAATCTGCGCCCTCTATAATACCCACTACCTAGTACCCCTACCTCCTTCCCTCCGCCCCTTCAAAACTCTCAGATTGTTTTTCAGAGTCCATCGTCTCTCATGGTTCACCTCACCTTCCAATTTCCCCCAACTCCATTCCCCTCTCTATCTCCCCATGTCCTCCATGCTATTTGTTATGCTCCATAGATAAGTGTTCTGTCCCTTTTCATTCATATTATATTAATTTGGGCTTTCTCTCTTTTCTTGTGGATTAGTGTGGACATTGGTTTATCGATCTATTTGATTCTTTCAAAAAACCTGCTTCTAGTTTCACTGATATGTTCTACTGTATCTCTGAATTCTACGTCATTGTTCTCTGCTCTAATCTTGATTATTTCCCTTCTAATGTATGGAGTTTGTTTGATTTGTTGTTGATTCTCCAGTTCTTTCAAGTGTAGAGACAACTGGTATATTCTGGATTTTTCCGTTTTTTGTTTTTGTTTTGGTTTATTTGTTTTTTTTTGTTGTTGTTGTTGTTGTTGTTTTTGAGGGAGGCATGGATGGCTATGTATTTTCCCCTTAGGACCGCCTTTGCTGTATCCCATAGGTTTTGGACCGAAGTGTCTTCATTCTCATTGTTTTCCATGAATTGTTTCAGTTCTCCTTTGATCTCCTGGTTGATCCAAGCATTCTTAAGCAAGGTGGTCTTCAGCTTCCAGGTGTTTGAGTTCCTTCCAAACTTTTCCTTGTGATTGAGCTCCTGTTTATAAGCACTGTTATCTGAGAACATGCAGGGAATAATCTTAGTCTTTTGGTATCAGTTGAGTCCTTATTTGTGACTCAGTATGTGTTCTATTCTTAAGACGTTTCCATATGCACTTCAGAAAAATGAATATTCTGTTGTTTTAGCATGGAATGTACTCTATATATTTTTGAGGTCCATCTGGCCCAAAGTGTCATTCAGTGTTCTTTTTATTCTTTATTTATTTTCTGCTTGGATAATCTGTCTATTTTTGAGAGAGACATGTTAAGATCTCCTATTATTTATGTATTAATATCAATACGAGTCTTTATCTTGACTAACAGTTTTCTTATGTAACTGGCTTCTCCCATATTAGGGGCATAGATTTGTTGTTGATTCGCCAGTTCTTTCAGGTGTAGAGCCAGCTAGTTTATACTGCATTTTTCCAATTTTTTTTGAGAGAGGCTTGGATGACTCTGTATTTCTCCCTTAGGACCACCTTTTCTGTATCTGATAGGTTTTGGAATAAAGTATCTCTGTCTAAAATCTTTCTTTAGTATCTCTGACTAAAGTCTTTAGTTTAAAATCTAATTTATCTGAGATGAGAATCGTTACCCCGGCCTTCCTTTGAGACCCATTGACATGAAAGATGCTTTTCCTTCACTTCACTTTTAGTCTGGGTGTATCTTTAGGTCAAAATGGGTATCTTGTAGACATCATATGGATGGGTCCTGTCGTTTTATCCAATCTGCAGCCCTGTGTCATTTCATGGGCACATTTAGGTCATTCACATTGAGAGTGAATATTGATAGATATGTTATTATTGACATTGTGTTACCTTTGAAGTCTTTCTTTCTGTAGATTGTCTCTTTATTTCTGTTCAATTCTATTCTTTGGATTTTTCTTCTTTTATAGAACTCCCCCCTTAATATTTCCTGCAGTGTCAGCTATGAACATCAACTGCAATGTTGTGGAAATAGACCTGAAGCCTACAAATCAAATGCCACAGCAAAAGAGAAAATAAGTTGCAGAGACTATGGAAGAAGTTTGGAGACATGGCTTAGGAAGATGTGGCTAGTTGGTGTTTCAGAGGGTTATGAGCCAATGCAAAAATCAAAGGCACAGGAGAGAGGAGCAAACACACCAAATGGCAGGCAAGGACAGCCTCTGTAGATGAAGGCCTTAAGGCCAGGGAAAGCCACAACTCAACAGCAGAGGACATGCATGGCACACACATCCGAGACTACCTCAAGAGCCAGCCCTTAGACACTCCAAGATCTCTTCTTCCTAAAGACATTACACTCAGGTAAGAAAACAGAATGGGCTTTGTGAATAGAGAGAAGAAAACAGAGACCTAGATTCAATGAAAAGATGGAATAATCAATTGATATCAAGGAAAAAGAATAAGAAATTATCAAGGCCAAGAAATCGAAGTGAAACTTCTAAATGTTACAAGCCCAATGGAGGATTGAAAGCAGCAGCCAGGATACTCACTGTACATCAGAAAAACACAGAATACAACAGGGAGTCTCGAACCACAGAGATTAAAGTGATTAAAATAATAAAATAAGGAGTCCCTGATAAAATGATTATAAGCAAACTTTTAATCTTGACACAGAAGATCAAATTAGTCATCTGAAAGACCAGTACTGATGAGTAGGGAAGAAAATCCAGAGAGAGAAGGAAGAATAATGGAATATGACAATGAGCTTAGGGAAGTTATTGACTCCAAGGAATGGAAAGAGGTGTGCATTGTAGGAGAACTAGGAGTGAGAGGAAAAAAAGTGCTAAACATTTCTTAGAGAAATCAGAGCTGAAAATCTCCCTCACCTGGGGGCAGAAACAGAGATCCAGATTCAGAGGCACAGAGGTGTCCCATCTACGTCAACAGAAGCAGTGCAACACAAGACATAGTGTCACTCCCCCTGCAAAAGCTAGCAATGGAGGAATTCTCTTTACCCAAATATGCTCGGGAGAGTAGTTTGTCCATAGCCAAGTCACTAACTTCAAGATGACAAACTATACCAGCTCTTGAAGCAGGTAGGATAGAGCAAGGAACACCAACCCAAGGCAAAATCTGTATCTCCTGCCTTTCTGAACAATGACAGAGTAGTGGTACTTGTCTGGAACTCTGAGATATTAAGAGGACAGCGATCTGGTCCTAGGGTGTGTCCATCATTTCAGAGGCGACAGCTCAGCTCATGATCCCAGGGCCATGTCGTCGACTCTGGTCTCAGGTTCCCTATTCAGCGGCAAGTCTGTTTCCCCTTCCCAGTTTCACTCCCTCAATGTGATCTTCTGTCTTTCTTTAAAGTGCGTGCATGTGTATCATTTGACTAAAAAAACAAAAACAAAACCAGTTTACAATGATTTACTGGGGCCAGAGGATGGTTTATTTAATGTGGACCTATATCCTTATTGAATGCAGCACCTTCCATCATGCTGAAATGCCAGACCGAAACTCTGAGCTCCATTGTTCATTCTCCTGTTCTTTGATCAGAGGTAGTCTTCAGCTCAACTCATGATCCCAGGGTCATGGCATCGTCTCTGCTCTCAGGTTTCCTGCTTAGGGGCAAGAGAGGTTCTCCCTCTCCAGCTCCATCCCTTGACTGTGATCTCTCTCTCTGTCAAATAAGTGCATGTGCATTGTTTGAGAAAAAAACAAAACAAAAACAGGGTACAGGGGTTGACTGGGGCCAAGGAATATTGTATTTAATTTGTACCTAGGTCCCTATGGAAGGCAGCTAGGTTCAGAGCACCTCCCACAATTCTATAATGCAAAACTTTGTTCTGAGCTCCCTTGTTAGTGCTCCTGTTCTTTTTCTTCCTGGATCTTTTCACCAACCTGTAGCATTTGCTGCCCATCCCACTGTAATGGCCTCTGGTTGACACATTGTTCATCCTCTCTTGGCTCCTTTAGAACATGCCCATCTTCTGCAAGAGACACTGTTTGCTTATCCTATGAAGCCATTTGGGGGATGGTCATGAGAGGGCTAAGGCAGGCTTGTGCTGGCACATCTCCATGCATTTCCAGAGGGTAGCTGCTCCAACCTGTGGGAATGCTCAAGGTTCTTCCACATTCGAATCCTCTTCAATGCATCCTCTTGGATATACAAATTGTCATCCTGAAATGGGCATGAAAGTCTTTCAGATGGCTTCCCTTGGTCTATGGGTCTCTTCCAACAAGGTCCACCATTGCTCCTGTGGACTGCAAGCAAATGAATCCGTCCTGGACCTAAGGGTCTAGGGTGTAGAGTCTGCCTGTGTTGCATGGTCAGTTTTGAAGATTGGGAGGCCGTTTTGACACAATCTCTGGAGACGACAGAGGTACTCACTTCCTCGCTGTTGAAGACTCCAGACATGTCTTCAGCATGGTTGTGGGTGTTCCTGGTGAGTTTTCCTTGTGTGGCCCCTTTCCTGGTCAGAAGCCCTCTGATGTGTGTGGGAAGCACAGATTTCCTCCCCCTGAGGTTTTGTTTGAAACCTGATTGTTTCTTGGTCTTTTGTGTCTAAGACCAATGGTGGATTCTTGCCTTTCTCCAGAGTCCAGAGGGCTGGTATTGACAGACACGACCAAAGACTATGAATTCAGCCATGGAAAAGGTGACACTGACTCGCTTTGCAAACTTTCTTGGGGAGAGACCCAGGCAGCTCTAGCGGTTTGGGAGGGCTTGGGATCTTCTTGGTGCACCTATGATTACTCCATCCAAGTGTAATAATCAGGCCTGCGTTGAGGAGGCATGGTTGCTATGAACTCAAATCTTTGTGAAATCACAGAAGCTGGCTACACTCAAGCAGTAGTCCTCTCTGATGACCATTTAGTCCTATGGCTTTAGGTAGGAAGCCCTGGGAAGGACAAAAAAAAAAGAGCTCTCTGAGCCTGATCAAGAACTCTGGTTGTCTTTTGTGTTAATGCCCCACTTCTCCTTTCTAGACAAAGAGAAAAGACAATGACGTTCAGAATACCATCCTCTAAGCCAGCATTTCTCCAGAGGTGGTAAGGTTTCCTATTTCCACTGAAATTTGCAGAGATCTCAAGAAACAGTGAGACCTATTGTGTATCCACAGTTCTCCGTGGGTTTTGTCATCTTGTGGATGACAGAGTCTTTTCTCAGCATCTTTCTACTATGGTTCAGTGATGACTAAGGGACAAGAAAGTCCCATTTCAAGTAAAAATATTAGGACATGGATATATTGTGCTGTCTGTGTCCTTATCTTCTAGTGTTTGAAGCGCTAGTGATAAAGGATTAGGGCCCTGTTTACCTGGTTTTCCCTTAAACACCTTTGCAAAGACTTCAAGGAGAGTGACATTCTGCATGAGATCTAACTATTAAGAAAGAGGCATGGACAGCACCCATTGTCATCATTAGTTAACTCTACTTATTGTGGTAACGGATATAGACATGTTGACCAAGTCTCTTTAATCAGAGGAAAGGGAATGGCCTCTATCAATGGCCTGCAATGCTCATGCGATCAGAACTGTGGATTGAGCTGCAATGCTCTGGCAAGGACTAGTGGATAAAGAAGGTGTAGTCCATATTGACAGAGAGTATTCCTCAGTCATCAAGGAGGATGAACCTCTGGTCTTTGAATTGACATGAATGCCTCATGACTGGGTGATGCAAAATGAAAAAGGCAAACAGACAAAAGGAAATATCTTATGTGCCCCAGGAGGAATACCAAGGCTTTAGTAAATAAAGGAAAAACTGAAGGGGAAGAAGTCAGAGAAGGATACAAACCAGGAGTGACTCAGGACTCTGAGAACCAAGCTGAGGGTTAAAGAAAAGAGAGAGATGCATGGAATGAGGGAATTGCTCAATGGGTGTTGAGGAATTGGGGCATATATTAGGAGAAGCATTAGGTCGTATATGAAACTAAAGCATCCGTGAATACTCTGTCAAAAACAGATGATGGGTGATAGTCTGAATTCCTCAACATAACAAATAAAATTCAAAGAAAAACAAGCTGGCCCTTTCAAAACCAGATGAAGACACAGAGAGAAAAGAAAACAATTATATTTTTATTATCATTAATTATTGAAATGGCATGGAATTTGTTTGATGTAATGCCCTTATCTGAATTGGGTTTTTATACTTGTAAATTAGAGTCTACATGCCTCCTCCATTATGGAATCAATGAGAAGAAATGACATTGCCTTCACTAAATGTCTAGAAGTGTTGCCCAGGCAAATGGTTTGGACCTGGCATTCTGTGTGTTGGCAGGTGTTTCATTACTGCTTCAAATGCTTTAGTCACTAGTACTGAGCTCAGATTTTGTAGGTTTCCTGACCTAATCTTGGGAGTTGATATGTGTCTGGGAATTTATCCTTTTCTCACTCTTCTTGGATTTGCTGGCATAATTGTGTAGATGGGTCTTTTAGGTTTTTTTTGTTGTTGTTGTTGTTGTACTTTCTGTCAGTTGTCATGTGGTCTCATACTTTCAGCTGTGTACTTGTCTCCTTGTTTTATCCAGGTAATGGCTTCTCAGGTTGTTAACATTTTCAAAACTTACGTGTGTGTTCTGATTTTTCATTTGGTTTGTTTCTATTTCTTTTATTTCGATGATCAATGTATTATTTCATTTTTTCTGTGAACTTTGAAGTTTGGCTCTTCCTCTTGTTTCTATGGCGTCCAGTTAGGTTGCTTTTATTCGGTTTTTAATTTTTGGAAATACACACATTTAACCCTATATTGTTTCCCCAAAATATGTTTTAACATCATCCCATAAGTGTCTTTACTTTCCTTTGTTCATGGCACTTTGTGATTTTCCTTTGGATTTTCTTTCTTGATTCATTGCTAGTTCATTAATATTTTTTTTCGACCTATGAGTGTCTGACTGTGTTTCCCATTAATAAGTGATTTCTTTCTCTTTTCATACCTTCATGGTCATAAGTATACAAGATAAAATTTGAAAACTCTTCTATTACTTATGGCTTGATTTGGACTCCAGGACACGATCTGCAGTAGACAATGCCCTTGGGAAGATCTTCTCTTAAGGTCCTCATCAACACAATCTTATGCATCTATCCCCAAAGCTCAGGTGGTCTTGAGAGCCCAAGATGATGCCGGTTATTGCTTTCCAACTTTCCGTCTGGATTATCTGTCCTGTGCTGAAAGTGGATATCGTAGTCCCAAAAATATTGGCTTGAAGTCCACATCTCCTTTCTTTTCTGTTAATATGTTTCCAACATTTAGAAACAGCCATGTTGGTGGTGTATATGTTGGGAATTCTTCCATTTTTCTGATATTTTGATGCTCCATCAAGACAAAGCAGCTTCCGGTAATCTTTTGCCTCTCGAAGGCATAAAATCTTTTTCTCTGCCATAGGCACCAATTGGTGAATTGGGAATTGTTTTTCCAATTCCTTCACTTTCAAGCTATATGTATTTTTATTATCGGAGGAAATCTTCTATGGTCAAAAGAAGGTCGAGCTTGTTAATTTTTGTTGTTTTCTTGCAGACCATTTTTGCCTTTCCTTTTTTTCTTTTCTTTTTTTTTTTTTTAATTTCATCCAGTCCAACAGTCTGTTTCCAGTGATAGAATTCAGTCCTGAGTACCTTAAATAATTATTGCTAGGTGAGAAGTTAAATTTCTCATTTTGGTTGGTTTCTGACTTTGATTCTCTGTGTCTTTTCCCTATATGGTATTTTCTTTGGGGTTTGCTTCCTTTAGTGCTATTCCTCACTTCCTCCCCATCTTTTGTGTGTCTTATCTGTGTGCGTGTGTGTGTGTGTGTGTGTGTATAGGTTGTCTGTGAATGTTTCACATAATACTTATAATTATATTTCAAGAGATAGGAAGTCGGTATTTTATGGATAGCAATTCAATTTGACATGCCTTGAAGAACTTACATTCCATCACATTCAGCCACTTTTCCTACAAAGAATGTCACCTTTTGTCCTATTTGATTAACACGTATTCTCACAAAACTACCTTCACCAAACACCAAATATCGTGTGCTTGTTTAGAATTGTATTATTTGTCCCCTTTTCCCTTGCTCTTTTCCAAGTCTCTTGACTACCTTGAGAGAGTGAAATCGTATGTTATTTGTCTTTCTGAGACTAATAGATGTTATGTAACCCAATGCTCTCCACAACACTGCCACATAAGGCAAGTGGCAATAATTCTTTCTTGCTTATGCCTCCATAAGAATCTGCAGTGCATTTGAGGACTGTGATATGCTATTAGAGTCTGAGAACTTCAGGCTTGTCTTCAGCCTTGAACACAACTGGAAGATAACCACATCAATGGCAACATGACAGAAATTTACCTGAAGCGGACAAAGTAAACTCCACAGCAAAAGAGAAAAGAAGTTGCAGAGAATATGGGAGAAGATTGTAGACATAGCTCAGGACAGACGTGGGCAGTTGGTGTGTCAGGGGCCTGTGAACCAATGCAAATGCAAAGCCCCAGGAGAGCGAAGCACAGTGGGAACCCACAAGGAGCATGTTTCCTAATGCCATTGGCTCTGACTAGCAGAGGATCTGAATGGCACGAGTTCTTGCCAACAAAGGGTATTGAGACCTGGAGATTTCAGATCATCAGGCTTGGGGGAAATCGACTCAAGGAAACACTCTTTTTCTCCTGGAGAGGGCACCAACAAGCAACCAGGTGCAGATAGCCTGGAAACCATGATCAGAAACAATCCCACGAGACACAGGGGGAATATGGTGGGTTCTGGCAGTGCATCCATGAGAGTCAGTGTTCGTGGAGATGACTCAATGGGGCACAAGAAATTTTGGGCTCTCACACCAGCAGCATAAGTATCAAACTACTGGTCAAAGACAATGAGGACATTAGCTGCCTCACATACAAAAATGAAGTCCCAACAGTGGACCTCTTGGGGGACTGTCTTCCTTAGTCCAAGTTGCTTAGTCCCAGGTGAACAGACTCCCCCATAGGGGACTAGAAGAAAGCCCTGACCACATACTCTCTCCTGACCACAACATGCTGCAGGCCTTATTTCTGTTGATTTGGTTGAACATCAACCAAGCTAAACCTCTCCATATTCAGCCCAGAAAGCAAACACACCTAATGGCAGGCAAGGAGAGTCTCTGCAGATGACTGCCTAAAGGTCACAGGACAGCCTACAACACACCAGCAGAGGGCATGCATACCACAGACCTCTGAGACTCCCTCAAGGGCCAGCCCTTGGGCACTCCATGATTTCTTCTTCCTAAAGACTTACCATCAGGCTAGACAACAGAATGGGCTTTGCCTAGAGAGAGAATAAGATAGAGACCTATATCCAATGCAAAAATGGAAGAATTAATTGATGTTGAGGAAAAAGAAAGATCAAGGCCAAGCAATCGAAGTGAAAACTAAATGTAACAAGCCCGGTGGAGGATTAAATGCAGCAGCCAGGATACTCTGTACCTCAGAAAAACACAGAACACATCAGGGAGTCTCGAACCACACAGATAAAAGTGATAAAAAAAGAAAATAAAACATAAGGTCCCTGATTAAAAGATGGGTTGCAGACTGGATACAATGTTGAGGAAGCTGGCAGAAGCAGATGATCAAATTAGCGACCTGGAAGACAAATACTGCAAAATAAGGAAGCAAAGCCAAAGAGAGAAGGAAGAATGATGGAACATGACATGAGCTTAGGAAAGTCAGAAATGAAAATGTCCCTCATATGGGAGCTGAAACAAAGATCCAGATTCAGAGGCACAGAGGACTCCCATCACCATCTACAGAATCAGAGCACCGCAAGAAATAGTGTCATTACCCCTGCAAAAGCTAACAAGGGACTAATTCTCTTTACCCAAATATGCGTGGGAGTGTAGTGTGTTTATAGCCAAGTCACTGACTTCAAGACCACAAGCTATACCAGCTCTTGAAGCAGGTCGGATAGAGCAAGCAACATCAGCCCAAGTCAAAATCTGTATCCCCTGCCTTTCTGAACAATGACAGAGCAATGGTTCTTGTGTAGAACTCTGATGTATTAAGAAGACAATGAATTTGTCCTCGGGTGAGTTCATCAGTTCAGAGGCAGACTTCAACTCAACTCATGATCCCAAAGCCATGTCATCAACTCTATTCTCAGGTTCCCAGTTCAGGGGCAAATGAGCTTCTCCCTCTGCAGCTCCACCCCCGAGTGTGATTTTTCTGTCTCTTTCTCAAGTATGTTCAATGTGTATCATTAGACTAAAAGAACAAAAACAAAAACAAAACAAGTTTACAATGATTACCGGGGTAGAGGATGGTTTATTTAATTTGGACCTATATCCCTAGTGCATGCAGCACCTCCCACCATGCTAAATTGCCAGACCTTCGCTCTGAGATTCATTGTTCATTCTCCTCTTCTTTGTCTTCCTGTACATTCTCACCAACCTGTAGCATCCGCTGTCTGTCAGGCTGTAATGGCCCTTTGTTGTCACATAGTTCACCCTTTCCTGGCTCCATTAGAACATGCCCATATTCTGCAAGAGGCACTGTTTGCTTATCACATGAAAACTTTTGGGGGATAGTCAGAAGAGGGTTAAGGCAGGCTTTTGCTGCCACATCTCCATTCAGTTCCCCAGAAGGTAACGGCCCCACCGTGTGCATGCTCAATGTTCTTCAACATTTGAAACCTCTTCAATGTGTCCTTTTGGAGTACAAGTTGTCCTCCTGAAGCGGGCACGAAGGTCTTTCAGATGGATTCACTTGGGCTATGGGTCTCTTCCAACATGCTCCATGCTTGCTCCTGTGGATTCCATGTACATGGGTCCGTCCTGGCCTAAAGTGCTAGGGTGTAGAGTCTGCGTTTGGTGCTTGGTCAGTTTTGAAGATGGGGATGCCGTTTTGGCTGATTTCTGGAGTCGCTCAAGGGACTCGTGTCCTTGCTGTTGAACACTCCAGACGTGTCTTTGCCATTGTTGCAGATGTTCCCTTTGAGCTGTCCTTGGGTGGTCTTTCTCTAGTCAGAAGCACCCTCATTGGGTGGGAGGACCATAGACATGTGAGGGACATGGAGTTCCTCCCTTGAGTCTTTGTTTGTAAACTGATTATTTCTTGGCCTTTTGTGGGTAAGTCGGAATGGTGGATTCTTGTCTTTCTCTGGAGTCCAGATGACTGGTGCTGACTGTTACAACAATAGACTATGAATTTGGCCTTAGAGGAAATAAAACCAACTTGCTTTACAAACTCCCTGGTGAGAGACCCAGGCGGCTCCAGGGGTTTGGGAGGGCTTGGGAACTTCTTAACCCACCCATGACTACTCCAGCCAAGTGTAGATCAGGCATGGTTTGGGCAGGAGTGGTTGCTAGGATCTCAAATCTTTGTGACATCACAAAGATGACTTTAATAAAGCAGTGGTCCCTCTCTCATGGCCTTTGTGTCCTATGGCTTTAGGTAGGAAGCACTGGAAAGGACAGAAAAAGACCCCATGAGCCCGATCAAGAATTCAGGTTGTCTTGCATGTTAATGTCCCACTTGCCCTTTCTAGTCAAAGAGAAAAGAAAATGACGTTTGGGGTACAATCCCTTAGACCAATATTTCTCCATAAATGGCAGAGATTTGCTATTTACACTGCAATTTCTAGAGATCTCAAGGGACAATGAGGCCTCTTGGGTATCATCAGCTCTCTGTGACTTTTGCCATGCTGGGTGTGAGAGAGTCCTTTCTCAGCATCTTTTCCATATGGGTCATTGATGACTATGGGACAGAAAGTCCCTTTTCAAAGAAAAATGTTAGGGCATGGATGTATTGTGCTATCTGTGTTTTCATCTCCTACTGATCAAAAACTCTAGTCATAAGGGATTATGGCTCTGTCTACCTGCTTTTACCTTAAACACCTTTGCAAAGGCTTCAAGGACAGTGACATTCTGCATGACAACTAATTCTGAAGGAAGATCCCATCATTAGTTAATGCTACCTGTTGTGGTAGTAGGTATAGCCATGTTGATTAATTCTCTTAAATCAGAGGAAAAGGAGTGGTCTATATATCTATGAACTGCAATGCCCACTCGAGCAGAACTGTGGATTAAGCTGCAATGTCCTTGCAAAAACTAGTGGATAAAGAAGGTGTGATTTGTATTGGCCACAGAGTATCCCTCAGCCATCTGGGAGAATGAACCCCTGGTACTTGCATTGTCATGAATTTCGCAGACCTGGGTTTTGAGAATTGAAAAAAGCAAGCAAAGGGGAATTTCTTATGGTTTCCCTTCTATGTGTCCCAGAAGGAATACTATGGCCCTTAGTAGAAGGAAGGGAAAACTAAAGGGGGTGAAGAACAGGAGAAAAACCAGGAATGACTCTGAGAACCAAGCTGAGGGTACAGAAAAGAAAGACATACAGGGAATGATGGAACTCTCTAATGGGTGTTGAGGAGTGGTGGCATATCTTAGTATGAACACTAGACTGTATATGGAACTAAAGCTTCAGCGAATTCTCTGTCATTAACATTGATGGATGATAGGATGGCTTCCTCAACAGAACAAAGAAATAAAAAGAAAAACAATCTGGCTATTTCAAAAGCAGATAAAGACACAGAGAGAAAAAGAAAGAATTATATTTTTATTATATTTACTTATTAAAAAGGCATGGAATTTGTTCCCTATAATGTCCTTATCTGAAGTGGGTCTTTACACTTGAAAAGTAGAGTCTTCCTGCCACCTCCATTTCTGGAATAAATGAGAAGAAATGGCATTGCCTTCATTAAATGTCTAGAAGTGTTTACCTGGAAAATGATTTGGACCTGGCCTCTGTGTGTTGTCAGATGTTTGATAACTGCTTCAAATGATTTAGTTACTAATAGATAGTTCAGATATTGTAGGGTTTCTGACATAATCTTGGGAGTTGATATTTTTCTTGCAATTTATCCTTTCCTCTTGTTCTTAGATTTGCTGGTATAATTTTGTAGAGGGGTCTTATAGGTTTTTTTTTTTTTTTTTTTTACCCCCGCTTGCTATCAGTTGTAATGTGGTCTCATACATTCAGCTGTATGCTTGTCTCCCTGTATTACCCAGGTAATGGTTCCTCCAGTTTGTTAAAGTTTGTCAAAGTTCTTTTCTTCTTTTTCTAGTTTTTATGGCATCAAGTTAGGTTGCTTTTTTTTTTTTTTGGTGTTTTAATTTTTGTAACTACACACATTTAACCCTATATTCTTTCCCCATAAGATGTTTTGACATCATCCTATAAGATTCTTTAATTTCCCCTGTTCTAGGTACTTTCTGATTTTCTTTCTTTGATTCAATGCTAGTCCGGGAATATGTTGTGTTTTCCACCTATTAGTGTCTGGCTGTGTTTCTCTTTCATAAGTGATTTCTTTCCGTTTTCTTACCTTCGTGGTCATAAGTATACAAGATAGGTTATGAATTCTCTTGCTTTAATTATGACTTTATTTGGACTCCAGCACATGAACTGTGATAGACAAAGTTAGGTCTGCCCTTGGGAAGAACTTCTCTTAATGTCCTCATAGACACAATCTTATGCATGTACCCCCCACGCTAGGTGGTCTGGACAGCACATGATGACGTCTGTTATTCCTTCCCACCTTTCTATCTGGATGATCTATCCTGTGCTGAGAGTGGATATCATAGTCCCCAACAATATTATGGACTCCCCATCTCCCTTCCTTTCTGTTCATATGCTTCCAAAATTAAGATACACCCATGTTGGTTGTGTATATGTTGCAATTCTTCGAAGTTTCTGATGTTTTGATGCTCCATCAAGACAAAACACCTTCTGGTAATCTTTTGTCTCTTGAAGTCATAAAATCTCTCTATCTGCCATAGGCACAATCATTTTGGCTCTCTTCTCCTTGCCAATTGAATTACCTAGTCTTGACAATTCTTTCACTTTCAAGCTATGTGTATGCTTAGAGTCGAAGGAAATCTCCTATGGGCAACAGAAGGTCGAGCTTGTTCAATATTTGTTGTTTTCTTATGGATCTTTCTTTTTTTTTTTTTTTTTTAATTTCTCCATCCAACAATCTGCACTGATGGGAGAATATATCCTGAATACTTGAACTAATTATTAATAGGTAGGATATTAAATTTCTATTTGGGTTGGTTTCTGACTTGGATTCTTTGTGCTTTTCCCCTTTATGGTATTTTTTGGGGGGTTGCTTCCTTTACTGCATCCCTCACTCCGTCCCCATTTTTTTTTAATTATGTTTCTCCTTGTGTGTGTGTGTGTGTGTGTGTGTGTGTGTGTGTGTGTTTCATATAACACTTATATTTAAATTTGAATAAATAGGAAGTCTGTCTGTTATGGATAGCAATTCAATTTGAGCAGTCTTGAAAACTCACATTCCGTCACTTTCAGCCAATTTCCTACAAAGAATGTCACCTTTGATAAACACGTATTCTCACAAAGCTGCTGTCAAACAAACACCACATTTTGTGTGCCTAGTTAGAATTGTATTGTTTGTCCCTATTTTCCTTGCTTTTTCCCATGTCTCTTGTCAACCATGAGAGCGTGAAATTGTATGTTATTTGTCTTTCTGAGACTGATAGATGTGATGTGGCCCAATGCTCTCCACAACACTGCCATATGTGGCAAGTAGCAATAATTCATTCTTGCTTATGCCTTGGGAAGAATCTTTGGTGCCTTTGGAGGACAGTGAGATGGTAGTAGTGTCTGAGAACTCCAGGCTTGTCTTCAGCCATGAACTGGAAGAAGACCACATCAACTGCAACTTGGTGGAAATTGACCTGAAGCCTACAAAGTAAACTCCACAGCCAAAGAGAAAAGAAGTCACAGAGACTATGGGGAAAGATTGGAGACTTGTCTCAAGAGAGATGTGGGCAGTTGATGCGTCAGAGGCGAGTGAGCCAATGAATAAGAAAAAGGCACAGGGAGCGAGCACACTGGGAACCCACAAGGAGCATGTTTTCCAATGACATTGGCTGTGACCAGGAGAGGGTCTGAGGGTAAAGAGTTCTTGCCAACAAAAGGTCTTGAGGCCTGGAGATTTTGGATCAGGAAGTTTGGCAGACATCAACTCAATAGAAAAAGTGTTTCTCCTGCAGAGGACACCAACAAGCAACCAACTGCAGACAGCCTGGAAACCATGATCAGAGACAATAGCAGGAGACACAGTGGGAAGAGAGTGGGTTCTGGCAGTGCATACATGAGAGGAAGTGTTCATGGAGATGACTCAATGGGGGCACAAGAAATTTTGGGCTCTCACACAAGCAGCATCAACACCGAGCTTCTGGCCAAAGACAGGATGGTGAGGACATTAGCTACCTAACTTGCAAACAAGAAATCCTAACCGTGAAACACTTGTGGGACTGTCTTCCTCAATCCAAGTTCCTTAGTCCCAAGAGAACAGACTCTCTTGTAGGGGAATAGAAGAAAGCCCTGCCCACATGCTCTCTCCTGACCACAGCATTCTGCAGGCTTTCATTCTGTTTAGTGGGTTGAACATATCCTCTCACAGGCACACCTGGGCCCACCAAGCTAAATCTGCATATTCAACCCAGACTCCAAACACAACCAATTGCAGACAAGGAGAGCCTCTGCAGACGACTGGCCTCAAGGAGAGGGGACAGCCACAACACAACAGCAGAGGGCATGGGTGACACACACACACACAACTGAGTGTCCCTGAAGGGCCAGCCCTTGGGCACTCCATGATCCCTTCATCCTAAAGAAATTTACCCTCAGGCTAGAAAACAGAATGGGCTTTTCGAATACAGAGAAGAAGACAGAGACCTAGATCCAATGCAAAGATGGAAGAATCAATTGATTCCCAGGTAAAAGAACAAGAAATGATCACGGCTAGGCTATCGGAGTGAAACCTCTAACATAGAACACGCCCAATGGAGAATAGAAAGCAGTGGCCTGGATACTCCCTGTACATCAGAAAGCACAGAAGATATCAGGGAGTCTCGAACCACAGAGATAAAACTGATCAAGAGAAAAGAACATAAAGAGCTCCTGAAGAGAAGATTGGTAGGAGAATGGATGCAAAGTCCGGGAACATGGCAGAAGTGGAGGATCCACTTAGGGACCTGGAAGAACAAGCCTAGAAAATTAGGAAGCAAATTCTAAGAGAGAAGGCAGAATGATGGAACATGATAATGAGCTTAGGGAATCATCATCTCCAAGGCATTGAAAGAGGTGCCTCTTGTAGGAGAAGTCAGAGTGAGAGAAAGAAAAGAGGGCTGACCATAGACTTGAGAAATCGGGGCTGAAAATGACCCTCATCTGGAGCAGAGACAGAGGTCCAGAATCAGAGGCACAGAGGACTCCCATCACCTTCCACAGAAGCGGAGCACCAAAAGACATAGTGTCATTCCCCCTGGAAAATCTAGGCATGGAGGAATTCTCCTTAGGCAAATAGGCATGGGAGAAGAGTTTGTCCATAGCCCAGTCACTGACTTCAAGAGGAAAAGCTATACCAGCTCTCGAAGCAGGCCTGATAGCTCAAGCAACACCAGCCCAAGCCAAAATCTGTATCCTCTTCATTTCTGAACAATGACAGAACAGCGATTCTTGTCTAGAACTAAAAGGTATTCAGAAAACAAAGATTGCATCCCAGGGTGGGTCCATCAGTTCACAGGCAGCCTTCAGCTCAACTCATGATCCCAGGGTTATGGCATTTACTCTGGTCTCAGGTTCCCTGCTCAGGGGCAAGTAAGCTTCTCCCTCACAAGCTCCACCCCCTGAATGTGATCTCTATGTCTCTCGGTCAAATACACACATGTGCATCACTTGACAAAATAACAAAAACAAAACCAGTGTTCAAGGATTGACTGGGGCCAGAGGATGTTTTATTTAATTTGGACCTAGGTCCCTATGGAAGGCATCCATGTACAGAGCAACTCCCACCATCCTAACATGACAGATCTTGGCCCTTAGCTCCCTTGTTCATTCTCATGTTCTTTGTCTTCCTGGATCTCCTCACCCGCCTGCAGCATCCGCTGTCTGTCGCGCTGTACTGACCCCTTGTTGGCACATTGTGCATCTTCTCGGGGCTCCATTAGAACATGCCCATCTTCCGCAAGAGGCACTGTTTGCTTATCGCATGAAACCATTTGGGGGATGGCCTTGAGAGGGTGAAGGCAGGCTGGTGCTGCCACATCTCCATGCAGTTCCACAGAGGGTAGCTGCTCCACCCGGAGGGAGTGCTCAAGGTTCTTCCACGTTCGAATCCTCTTCAGTGCGTCCTTTTGGACATCCAAGTTGTCTTCCTGAAACGGGCACGGAAGTCTTTCAGATGGCTTCACTTGGGCTCTGGGTCTCTTCCAACATGCTCTCCGTTGGCTCCTGTGGACTCCAAGTACATGAGTCCATCCTGGACCTAAGGTTCTAGGGTGTAGAGTCTGCCTTGGATGCATGGTCATTTTGGAAGATTGGGAGGCCTTGTTGGCACCTTTTCTGGAGACGCTCGAGGTACTCGTGTCCTCGCTGTGGAAGACTCCAGACATGTCTTTGGCACGGTTGCGGGGGTTCACTTTGAGCTTTCCTTGGGTGGCCCTTTTCCTGGTCAGAAGCTCCGTGATTGGGTGGGAGGGCCATACCTATGTGCAGGGCACGGATTTCTTTCCCTGAGGCTTTGTTTGAGGCTTGATTGTTTCTTGGATTTCGTGGATAAGATGGAATGGTGGATGCTTGCATTTCTCCGGAGCTCAGAGGGCTGGTGCTGACAGTCACGACCAAACACTACGAATTCGGCCATGGAGAAGGTGACACTGACTTGCTTCACTAACATCCTTGAGGAGAGACCCAGGCGGCTCCAGCCGTTTGGGAGGACTTGGGACCCTCTTGGCCCACCGAGGAATACTCCAGCCAAGTGTAGTGATCAGGCGTGGGTTGATGAGGAATGGTTGCTATGACCCAATGCTTTGTGACATCACTGAAGCTGCCTTCACCAAAGAAGCTGTCTCTCTCTCATGACCTTGGAGTCCTGTGGTTTTAGGTAGGAAGCCCCGGGAAAGACAGAAAAGAGCCCTCTGAGCCTGATCAAAAACTCAGGTTTTCTTGTGTGTTAAAGTCCCACTTCCCCTTTCTAGACAAAGAGGAAAGAAAAGGACATTCAGTATACCTTCCTTTAGGCCAACATTTCCCCAGAGACGGCAAGGTGTCCTATTTCCACTACAATTTCGAGAGATCTCAAGAAACGGTGAGGCCTCGTGGTATGCGCAGCTCTCCGTGGGCTTTGTCATCCTGTGGGTGAGAGCGTCCTTTGTCAGCGTCTTTTGCCTATGGGTCAGTGATGACTAAGGGACGGAAAGTCCCATTTCGAGGAAAAAGGTGAGGGCATCGATAGATGGTGCCGTCTGTGGCCTCATCTCCTAGTGTTCTGAAACACGCAGGCTAAGGGATTAGGCCTCTGTCTACCTGGCTTTCCCTTAAACACCTTTGCAAAGTCTTCGAGGAGAGTGACATTCTGCATCAGAGCTAACTCTTAAGGAAGAGGCCTGGACCGCACCCGTTGTCATCCTTAGTTAACTGTACTTGTGGTAACGGGTATAGACATGTTGACCAAGTCTCTTTAGTCAGAAGGAAAGGGACGGCCTATACCGACGGCTTGCAAGGCCCATTCGAGCAGACCTTTGGAATGAGCCGCAACGCCCTTGCAAAGACTAGTGGATCAGGAAGTTTTGGTCCATTTCGGCAACACAGTATTCCTCAGCCATCGAAGTGAAGGAACCCCTGGACCTTGCCTTGACATGAATGTCCCATGCCTGGCTGATGGGAAATGGAAAAGGCAAGCAGACAAAGGGAAATACCATGTGGCTTCCCACAATATGTGCCTCGGGAGGAATACCTTGGCCCTTAGTAAAGGAAGGGAAAACTGAAGGGAGAGAAGTCAGAGAAGGAGACCCACCAGGAGTGACTCAGGACTCTGAGAACCAAGCTGACGGTTACAGAAAAGAGAACTGCTTAATGGGTGTTCAGGAGTTGTGGCATATATTAGGAGGAGCACTAGGTCGTACATGCAACTAAAGCATCCGTGAATACTCTGTCAAAAGCGGATGATGGATGATAGGCAGGCTTCCTCAACATAACAAAAAAATTAAAAGAAAAACAATCTGGCCCTTTCAAAACCAGATTAAGACACAGAAGGAAAATGAAAGAATTATATTTTTATTATCTTTAATTATAGAAATGGCGTGGAATTTGTTTCCTAAAATGTCCTTATCTGAATTGGGTTTTTAAACCTGTAAATTAGAATCTACCTGCACCTTCCATTTCTGGAATCGATGAGAAGAAATGACATTGCCTTCACCACAACTCTTGAAGAGTTGCCCAGGAAAATGATTTGGACCTGGCCTTCTGTGTGTTGGCAGGTGTTTAATTACTGCTTCAAACGCTTCAGTCACTACTAGAGAGCTCAGATTTTGTAGGTTTCCCAACCTAATCTTGGGAGCTGATATGTGTCTGGGAATTTATCATTTTCTCTCAGTTCTTGGATTTGCTAGTATAATTGTTTAGACGGGTCTTTTAGGTTATTTTTTCCCCTTTCTATCGGTTGACATGTGGTTTCATTCTTTCATCTGCATGCTTGTCTCCTTGTTTAATCCAGGTAATGGCTCCTCCAGTTTATTAACATTTTCAAAAATGACGTGTAAGTTCTCATAATTTCTTCCTATTGGTTTGTTCATTTTTCCTTTATTTTGATATTCATATGTATTATTTAATTTTGTATGTTCATTTTTTATTTTAAATTATTTTTAAATTATTTTCAGAATAACAGTATTCATTGTTTTTGTACGACACCCAGTGCTCCATGCAATCCATGCCCTCTCTAATATCCACCACCTGGTTCCCCCAACCTCCCACCACCCCACCACTTCAAAACCCTCAGAATGTTTTTCCGAGTCCATAGTCTCTCATGGTTCACCTCACCTTCCAATTTCCCCCAACTCCCTTCTCCTAACTCCTCATGTACTCCATACTATTTGTTATGCTCCACAAATAAATGAAACCATATCATAATTGACTTTCTCTGCTTGACTTATTTCACTCAGCATAATCTCCTCCAGTCCCTCCATGTTGCTACAGAAGTTGGGTATTCATCCTTTCTGATGGAGGCATAATACTCCATAGTGTATATGAACCACAACTTCCTTATCCATTCGTCTTTTAAAGGGTATCTTGGTTCTTTGCACAGTTTGGCGACCGTGGCCATTGCTGCTATAATCATTGGGGTACAGATGGCCCTTATTTTCACTGCATCTGTATATTTTGGATAAATACCCAGTAGTGCAATGGCAGGGTCATAGGGAAACTCTATTTTTAATTTCTTGAGCAATCTCCACACTGTTTTTCAAACTGGCTACAACAACTTGCATTCCTACCAACAGTGGACGAGGGTTCCCCTTTCTCCACATCCTTTCCCACACATGTTGTTTCCTATCTTGCAATTTTGGCCATTCTAACTGGTGTAAGGTGGTATCTCAATGTGGTTTTCATTTGAATATCTCTGATGGCTCATGATGATGAACATTTTTTCATGTGTCTGATAGTCCCTTGTATGTCTTCATTGGAAAAGTGTCTCTTCATATCTTCTGGCCATTTTTTGTTATGATTGTCTGTTTTGTGTGTGTTGAGTTTGAGGAGCTCTTTATAGATCCTGGATATCAAACTTTTGTCTTTACTGTTATTTTCAAATATCTTCTCCCATTCCATGGTTTGTCTTTTTATGTTGTTGATTGATTCCTTTGCTGATCAGAAGCTTTTAATCTTGATGAAGTACCAAAAGTTCATGTTCACTTTTGTTTCCTTTGTCTTTGGAACCATATCTTGAAAGATGTTGCTGTGGCTGATATCAAAGAGATTATTGCCTATGTTCTCCTCCACGATTCTGATGGATTCCTGTCTCACATTGAGGTCTATTATCCATTTTGAATTTATCTTGTGTACGGTGTAAGAGAATGGTCCAGATTCATTCTTCTACATATATCTGTCCAGTGTTCCCAGCACCATTTTTTGAAGAGACTGTCTTTTTGCCACTGTATATTTTCCTGTTTTGTCGAAGATTATTTGACCTTAGAGATTAGGGTCCATATCTGGGCTCTACTCTGTTTCACGGGTCTATGTGTCCGTTTTTAAGCCAGTAGTACCATGCTGCCTTGGAGATCACAGCTTTGTAGTAAAGCTTGAAATCAGGTAACGTGATGCCCCCAGTTTTATGTTCCATTTTCAACATTTCCTTTGGAATTCTGGGTCTCTTCAGATTCCATACAAATTTTAGGATTATTTGCTCCAGCTCTCTGAAAAATACCAGTGGATTTTGATTGGAATGACATTAAAAGGATAGATTGATCTACGCAGTATACACTTTTTGACAATGTTTATTATTACGATCCAAGTGCATGGAATGGTCTCCCGTGTTTCTCTATCTTTTTCAATTTTTTCATGAGTGTTCTGTAGTTCCTCTAGTACAGTTCCTTTACGTTTTTGGTTAGAATTATTTCAGGTATCTTAAGGCAATTTGTGCTATAGTAAATCGATTCAATTCTCTAATTTCCCTTTCTGCATTTTCATTGTTAATGTATAAGAAAGCCACTGATTTCTGTACATTGGCTTTGTATCCTGCCATGTTGCTGAATTGCTGTATGAGTTCTAGTAGTTTGGTGTGAGTCTTTTGGATTTCCCATGTAAAGAATCTTGTCATCTGCGAAGAAAGATAGTTTGACTTCCTTGTTGAATATTTGGATACCTTTTATTTTTCTTTGTTGTCTGATTGCTGTTGCTAGTATTTCTAATACTATGTTGAACAAGAGTGGTGAAAATGGGAATCCTTTTCTTGTTCCTGATCTCAACAGGAAGGCCACAAGATTTTTACCATTGAGGGTGATATTTGCTGTGGGTTTTTTTTTTTTTTTTAATATAGATAGATTTGATGAAGTTTAGGAGTGTTCCCTCTATCCCTACATTTTGAAGCATTTTAATCAGGAGCGGATGCTGGATTTTGTCAAATGCTTTTTCTGCATCAATTGAGAGTACCATGTAGTTCTTCCCTCTTCTCTTATTGATTTGTTCTATCACATTGATTTATTTGCGAATGTTGAATCATCCTTGTAGCCCAGGGATGAATCCCACCTGGCCAGGTTGGATAATATTCTTGATTTGCTGTTTTATCCTGTTTACTAGGATCTTATTGAGAATCTTAGCATCCATATTCATCAGTGATTTTGGTCTGAAATTCTCCTCTTTTGTAGGGTCTTTGCCTGGTTTGAGCAACAGGGTAATGCTGGCTTCATAGAAAGAGTCTGCAAATTTTCCTTCTGCTTTACAGCTTCAGGCGAATAGGTGTTATTTCTTCTTTGAAAGTTTGGTAGAATTCCCAGGGAATCTGCCAGGTCTTGGGCTTCTGTTTTTGGGGATATTTTTGATCACTGCTTCAAGCACACTACTCGATATTGGTTTATTCAGGTTGTCAATTTCTTCTTGGTTCAAATTTGGGAGTTTATACTTTTCCAGGAATGCATCCATTTCATCTAGATTGCTTAGCTTATTGGCATATAACTGTTGATAATAACTTCTGATGTTTGTTTCTACTTCATTGGTTTTAGTTGTGATCTCTCTCTTTTCATTCATAATTTTATTAGTTTGGGCTTTTTATATTTTCCTTTAGATTAGTGTGGCCACTTGTTTATCGATTTTATTGGTTCTTTCAAAAACCCAACTTCTAATTTCATTGATACATTTTACTGTATCTCTGGTTTCTACTTCATTGATGCCTGCTCTAATCTTGATTATTTTTCATTTTATGTGTGGAGTTGGTTTGATTTGTAGTTGATTCTCCAGTTCATTAAGGTGTAGAGATAGTTATCATATTCTGGATTTTTCCATTTTTTTGAGGCAGGGTTGGATGGCTATGTATTTCCCCCTTAGGACCGCCTTTGCTGTATACCATAGGTTTTGGAATGAAGTGTCTTCATTCTCATTGGTTTCCATGAATTGTTTCAGTTCTTCTTTGATCTCCTGGTTGATCCATGCATTCTTAAGCAAAGTGGTCTTTAAATTCCAGGTGTTTGAGTTCTGTCTGAAACTTTCCTTGTGATTGAGCTCCAGTTTGAAATCATTGAAATAGATAGATCATTGAAGCAGAAAATCTATAAAGAAACAAGAGCATTGAATGACACATTGGACCAGATGGGCCTCATAGATATATATAGAACATTCCACCCAAAAACAACAGAATACTCACTCTTCTCAACTGCATATGGAATCCTCTGAAGAATAGACCACATACTGGGTCAAAAATCAGGACTCAACCAATACCAAAAACCTGAGATTATTCTCTGCATGTTCTCAGATTACAAAGTTTTAAACTGGAGGTCAATCACAAGGAAAAGTTCAGAAGGAACTCAAACACCTGGAAGCTAAAGACCACCTTGCTTAAGAATGCTTGGATCAACCAGGAGATTAAAGAAGAACTGAAACAATTCATGGAAACCAATGAGAATGAAGACACTTATGTCCAAAACCTATGGGATACAGCAAAGACAGTCCCAAGGGGGAAATACATAGCCATCCAGGCTCCCTCCCCCCAAAAAAATTGAAAAACCTAGAACATGCAACCTGTCTCCTCACCTTAAAGAACTGGAGAATCAACAACAAATCAAACCAGCTCCACACATAAGAAGGGAAATCATCAAGATTAGAGCTGATATCAATGAGGTAGAAACCAGAGATAGAGTACAACATATCAATGAAACTAGAAGTTGTTTTTTTGAAAGAATCCATAAGATCAATAAACCATAGACCACACTAATCCAAAAGAAAACAGAGAAATCCCAAATTAATAAAATCATGAATGAAAAGGGAGAGATCACAACTAACACCAAGGAAGTAGAAACAAACATCAGAAGTTATTATCAGAGGTTATATTCAAATAAGCTAAGCAACCTTCATGAAATGGATGCATTCCTGGAAAACTAAAAACTCCCAAAATTGAACTAGGAAGAAATTGACAACATGATTAGACTGATATATGGTAACGAGATTGAAGCAGTGATCCAAAACCTCTCAATAAACAAGAGCCCAGGACCTGATGGATTCCCTGGTATTTTTACCAATCTTTGAAAGAAGAAATAACACCTATTTTTCTGAAAGTGTATCAGAAAATTGAAGCAGAAGGAATACTTCCAGACTCTTTCTATGAAGCCAGCATGACCCTGATGCCCAAATCAGGCAAAGACCCTACTAAAAAGGAGATTTTTGAGACCAATAGCACTGATGAATATGGATGCTAAGATTCTCAACAAGATTTTAGCATACAGGATCCAACAGCACATTAAAAAGATTACCAACCTGACAGGTGGGATTCATTCCTGGGCTACAAGGATGATTCAACATTCACAAATCAATCAATGTGATAGAACAAATTAATAAGAAAGGAGAGAAGAACCACATGGTCCTCTCAATTGATGCAGAAAAAGCATCTGACAAAATCCAGCATCCGTTCCTGATTAAAGCACTTCAAACTGTGGGGATAAAGGGAACATTCCTGAACTTCATCAAATCTATCTATGAAAAACCCACAGCAAATATCATCCTCAATGGGAAAAAGCTTGCGGCCTTCCCTTTGAGATCAGGAACACGACAAGGATTCCCACTATCACCACTCTTGTTTGACATATCATGAGAAGTCCTAGCAAAAGCAATGAGACAACAGGGAGAAATGAAAGGTATCCAAATAGGCAATAAAGAAGTCAAACTGTCTCTCTTTGCAGATGGCATGATTCTTTATAAAGAAAATGCAAAAGTCTCCACCGGCAATCTACTAGAACTCATACAGCAATTCAGTAATGTGGAAGTATACAAAGTCAATGTACAGAAATCAGTGATTCTCGTATACACTAACAATGAAAATACAGAAAGGGAAATTAGAGAATCGATTCCATTTACTATAGCACCAAGAACCATAAGATACCTGGGAATACACCTAATCAATGAGGTAAAGGATCTGTACTCGAGGAACTACAGAACAATCATGAAAGAAATTGAAGAAGACACAAAATGATGGAAGACCATTCCTTGCTCTTGGATCGAAAGAATAAACATTGTGAAAATGTCTATACTGCCTCAAGCAATCTATACTTTTATTGCCATTCCTATCAAAATTCCACCGGTATTCTTCAAAGAGTTGGAGCAAATAATCCAAAAATTTGTATGGAACCATAAGAGACCACGAATCGCTAAGGAAATGTTGAAAAACAAAAATAAAAATGCGGGCACCACGTTACCTGATTTCAAGCTTTACTACAAAGCTGTGATCAACACGACAGCATGGTACTGGCATAAAAAGAGACACATAGACAGGTGGAACAGAGTAGATAGCCCAGATATGGACCCCCAACTCTATGGTCAAATAATCTTTGACAAAACAGGAAAAAAATACAGTGGAAAAAAGACAGTCTCTTCAATAAATGGTGCTGGGAAAACTGGACAGCTATATGTAGAAGAATGAAACTCGACCATTCTCTTACACCGTACACAAAGATAAATTCAAAATGGATAAAAGACCTCACTGTGAGACAGGAATCCATCAGAATCCTAGAGGAGAACATAAGCAGTAACCTCTTTGATATCAGCTACAGCAACTTCTTTCAAGATTTGTCTCCAAATGCAAAGGAAACAAAAGTGAACATGAACTTTTGGGACTTCATTAATATCAAAAGCTTCTGCATAGCAAAGGAAACAGTTAAGAAACCAAAAAGGCAACCTAAGGAATTGGAGTAGATATTTGCAAATGACAATACAGACAAGATGTTGATATCCAGGATATATAAAGAACTCCTCCTCCTCAACACACAAAATCAATCATATAAAAAATGGGCAGAATATATGAACAGGTCTACAAATGGCTATCAGACACATGAAAGTTATGCTCATCATCACGTTCCATCAGGGAGATTCAAATGAAAACCACATTTAGATACAACCTTACACCAGTTAGAATGACCAAAATTACCAAGACAGGAAACAAAATGTGTGGGAGAGGATGTGGAGAAAGGGGAATCCTCTGACACTGTTGGTGGGAATTCAAGTTGGTGCAGCCAGTTTGGAGAACAGTGTGGAGATTCCTTAAGAAATTAAAAATAGAGCTTCCCTATGTCTATGCCATTGCACAACTGGGTATTTCCCCTAAAGATATAGTGAAAAGAAGAGCCATCTGTCCCCAGTGTTTATAGCAGCCTTGACAACGGTCGCCAAAATGTGGAAAGAACCAAGATGCCCTTCAATGGACGAATGAATAAGGAAGATGTGGTCCATATAGACTATGGAGTATTATGCCTCCATCAGAAAGGATGAATACCCATTTTTTGTAGCAACATGGACGAGACTGGAAGAGATTATGCTGAGTGAAACAAGTCAAGCAGAGAAAGTCAAATATCATATGGTTTCACTTATTTGTGGAGCATAACAAATATGGAGAACAAGGAGAGATGGAGTGGTGAAGGGAGTTGAGGGAAATTGGAAGGGGAGGAAACCATGAGAGACTCTGGACTTTTAAAATCAATCTTAGGGTTTGAATGGACGGCGATTGGAGGGTGGGGGAACCAGGTGGTGGGTGTGAAGAGGGCATGGATTTCAAGAGCATGGGGTGTGGTACAAAAACAATGTATACTGTTATGCAGAAAATAAATAAAAAGTTAAAAAAATAAGTGTTATGTGAAACACACTGTCACCACACACACACACAGAAACACACACACACACTCACACACATAAGACAACAAAAGATAGGAAAGAAGTGAGGAATCACAGCAAAGGAAACAAACCTGGAAGAAAATACTATAAAGGGGAAAGGCAAAGTGAATCCCAGTCAGAAACCAACCAAAATGAGAAAGTTAACTTCTTACCTATTAATAATAAGTTCAAGCATTCAGGACTAACTCTTCTATGACTACAAACATATTGTTGGAATGGAAGGAAATTAAATTAAAAAGGGCAAAAAATGTCAACAAGAAAAGAAACTTAAGAAAACGAGCTCAAACATACGTTGCCCATAGGAGATTCCTTTCGACTATAATGATACACAATACCTTGTAAGTGAGGGAATTGGAAGACATTGGTCATTCAATTGGCAAGGAGAAGAGATCCAAAGTGATTGTGCCTATGGCAGATAGAGTGATTATGCCTTTGAGAGACAAAAGAATACCGAAGGTGTTTTGTCTTGATGGAGCATCAAAACATCAGAAACTTGGACAAATTGCCAACATACACACCACCAACATGGGTGTACCTAAATGTTGGAAGCATATTAACAGAAAGGAAGAGAGATGATCAGCACATTCCAATATTGTTGGGGACTATGTTATCCACTTTCAGCACAGGACAGATCATCCATATAGAAAGGTAGTTAGTAATAACAGACGTGATCATGGGCTCTCTAGACAACCTGAACTTTGAGGAAACATGCATAAGATTTTGTCTCTGAGGACCATAAGAGAAGTTCGTCCCAAGGGCTGACCTAACATTGTCTATTACAGATTCTGTGCTGGAGTCCAATGCCAGTCTTAATTAATAAAAGAGAATTTAATTCCTATTAGGTGAACTTATATCCACGAAGGTATGAAAACGTAAAGAAATCACTTAAAAAAGGTAAACACGCCAGAAACTAATAGGTGGAAAACACAACACAATCCTGAACTAGCAATGAATCAACGAAGTAAAATCAGAAAGTACCTTTAACAAAAGAAAGTAAAGAAACTTTTGGGATGATGTCAAACAATTTTATTGGGAAAGAATATAGGGTTAAATGCGTGTATTTCCAAAAATTAAAAACACTGAAAAAATCAACCTAACTTGATGTCATAAGGAACTAAATAAAGAAGAAATAAACTCCTAAGTTAACAGAAAAAATGAAATAATACACAGGATCATTGAAGTAAAAGAAATATAAACATCCAATAGGAAATAATCAGGGAACTCACACATCAGTTTTGAAAAGTAAATAAACTGGAGGAGACATTACCTGGATAAAACAGGGAGACAAGCATACAGATCAAAGTATGAGACCACATGACATCTTATAGAAAGGAAAAAAAAATAACCTAAAAGACCCCTCTACAAAATTCTGCCACCAAATCCAAGAACTGAGAGAAAAGAATAAATTCCCAGACACATATCAACTCCCAAGATTAGGTCAGGAACCCTACAAAATCTGAGCTCTCTACTAGTGACTAAAGCGTTTGAAGCATAATCAAACCACTCACATCACACAGGAAGCCAGATCGAGATCATTTTCCTGGTCAACACTTCTAGACATTTAATGAAGGCAATGTCGTTTCTTCAAATCGATTCGAGAAATGGAGAAGGCAGGGAGACTCTACTTTACAAGTATAAAGACCCAATTCAGATAAGGACATTATAGGAAAAAATTCCATGCTGTTTTAATAAGTAATGATAATAAAAATATAATTCCTTCCTTTTCTCTGTCTGTCCTCATCTGCTTTTGAAAGGGCAAGATTGTTTTTTCTTTAATTATTTTGTTATGTTGAGGAAGCCAGCCCATCAACCATAATACGTTTTTGACAGAGCATGTGCTGTTGCTTTAGTTCCATATACGAACTAATGTTCATCCTAAGATATGCCACAACTCTTCAACACCCATTGGCCCGTTGCCACACACCTGCATGTCTCTAATTACTCTAACACTCAGATTGGATCTCAGAGACCTGAATCACTCCTGGTTTGTCTCCTCTGAATTCTTCCCCTTCAGTTTTCCCTTCCATCTACTAAGGGCTATGGTATTCCTTCTGGGGCACATAGGAGGGAAGCCATATGATATTTTCCTTTGTCTGCTTACCTCTTTCATTTTGCATCACACAGTCTTGTGGCATTCATGTCAATGAAAGTACCAGGGGTTCATCCTCCCTGATGGCTGAGGAATACTCTGTTGCCAATATGGACCACACCTTCATTATCCACTAGTCTTTGCAAGGGCTTTGCAGGTCAATCCACATTTCTGCTCGAGGGGGCATTGCAGGCCATCAATATAGGCTGTTCCTTTTCCTCTGATTAAAGAGACTTGGTCAACATGGCTATACCCATTACCACAGCAGTTAGAGTTAACTAAAGATGACAAGGAGTGCTGTCCAGGGCTCTTCCTTCAGTGTTAGGTCTGATGCAGAATGTCAAGCTCCTTGAAGCCTTTGCAAAGTTGTTTAAGATAAAACCAGGTAGACAAGCCCTAATCCCATATGAATAGTGTTTCAGAACAGTAGGAGATGAAAACACAGATAGACCAATACATTCATGCCCTAATATATTTCCTTGAAAAAGGACTTTCTTTTCCTTATCCATCACTAACCTATAGGTAAAAGACGCTGAGAAAGGACGATCTCACCCACAGGATGACAAATCCCACAGAGAGCTGGTCATTCACAAGAGGTCTCATTGTTTACTGAGATCTCTAGAAATTGCATTGGAAATAGGAAAACCTTGCCGTCTCTGGTGAAATATTGGCCTAAAGGATGGTAAACCAAAAGTCATTTTCTTTTCTCCTTATCTAGAAATAAGTGGGAAATAACACAAGACAAACTGAGTTCTTGACTAGGCTCAGAGGGCTCTTTTTAGTCCTTCCTGGGGCATCCTACCTAAATCTATAGGACTCAAAGGTCATGAGAGAGGGAATGGTATTTCAGTGAAGCCAGCTTCTGTGATATCATGAAGCTTTGAGGTCATAGCAACCACTATTTCCCAAACCACAACTGATCTACACTTGCCTGGAGTATCCATGGGTTGGCCAAGATGATCCCAAACCCTCCCAAACTTCTGGAGTCGCCTGTGTCTCTCACCAAAGCAGTTTGTGAAATGAGTCGTTGTCAACTGCTCCATGGCCGAATTCATAGTCTGTAGTGGTGACAGTTTGCACCAGCCATCTGGACTCCGGAGAAAGGCAAGTATCCACCATTCCATCTTACCCATGAAAGAGCAAGAAAGAATCATTTCTCAAACAGGTCTCGGGGGGGGGGGGAGAGGGATCCATCTCCTGCACATGTGTATGGTCCTCTAACCCAATCAAGGCCCTTCTGACTAGGGAAAGGCCACCCAAGGGAACCTCACAGAGTACACCCAGAACTTTGCCAAATATATGTCTGGAATCTTCAACAGCAAGGACAGGAGTACCTCTAGTTTCTATAGAAATCGTCCCAAAACGGAATCCCAATCTTCAAAACAGACCAAGCACCAAAGGCAGACCTTACACCTTAAAACCTGAAGCACATGACGAATTCATGATCTTGAAGTCCAGGAGCTAGCATGGAGCATGTTGGAAGAGACCTATAGCACAAGTGAAGCCATCTGAAATATACCCTTGCCAGTTTCAAGATGAAAATGTGTATCTCCAAAAGGACGCATTGAAGAGGATTCAAAAGTTGAAGAAACTTGAACATTCCCACAGGGTGGTTCAGCTACCTCTGGGGAACTGAATGGAGATATAGCAGCAGAAGCCTGCCTTAACCCTCTCATTACTATCCCCAAATGGCTTCATGCAAACAGTGCCTCTTGCAGAAGATGGGCATGTTCTAATGGAGCCAGGAGAGGACAAACAATGTTACAACAAAGGGCAATTACAGAGGGACAGACAGTGGATGCTACAGGTTAGTGAGGAGATACAGGAAAACAATAAGAGGAGAATGATCAAGGGAGCATAGAGCGAAGGTCGGGCATTTTAGGATGGTGGGAGGTGTTCTGTACCTGGTTGCATTCCAAAGGGACATAGGTCTAAAAGAAATAAACCATCTTCTGGCCCCAGTAAATCATTGTAAACTGGTGTTTTTTTCTATTTTGTCTTTTTAGTCAAACAATGCACATGCATGTACTTGAGAGAGAGATAGAAAGATCACACTCAAAAGGTGGAGCTGGGGAGGGGAAACAGACTTGCCCCCGAGCAGGAAACCTGAGACCAGAGTCAATGCCATGACCCTGGGATTATGAGCAGAGCTGAGCTGAAGGCCACCTCTGAACTGATGGACACACCCGAGGACCCAATATTTGTTTTCTTAATAGCTCAGAGTTCTAGAGAAGAACCATTGCTCTGTCATTGTTCAGCAATGCAGGGGATATGGATTTTGGCTTGGGCTGGTGTATACGACCTGCTTCGAGAGCTGTATACGACCTGCTTCGAGAACTGGTATAGCTTGTCATCTTGAAGTCAGTGATGCTATGTGCAAACTACTCTCCCAAGCATATTTAAGTAATGAGATTTCCTCCCGTGCGAGGTCTTACAGAAAGTATGAGATGTCTATGTCTTGTGGTTCTCTGCTTCTGTTGATGGTGATGGGAGTCCTCTGTGCCCCTGAATCTGGATCTCTGTTTTAGTTCCCAGATGAGGGACATTTTCAGCTCTGATTTCTTAAAGAAATGTTCGGCCTTCTTTATTCTCTCACTCCTAGTTCTCCTACAATAGGCACCTCTTACCATTCCTTGGAGTTGATGATTTCCCTACACTCTTTTTCATGTTCCATGATTCTTCCGTCTCTCTTTGGCTTTGCTTCCTTATTTTTCAGTTTTGTCTTCCTCCTCACTAATTTGATCCTCTGCTTCTGCCAGCTTCCTGGACTTTGCATTCAGTAACTACCCATCTCTTCATCAGGAACCCTATATTTTATTTAACTTTTTAATCACTTTATCTCTGTGGTTGGAGACTCCCTGATACCTTCTGTGTTGTTCTGATGTACAGTGAGTATCCTGGCTTCTGCTTTCCATCCTCCCTTGGTCACGTTACATGTATAGGTTTCACATCAATTGCCTGGCCATGATTATTTCTTGTTCTTTTTCTTTGGCATCAATTGATTCTTTCATCTTTGAATATGATCTAGGTCTCTGATTTTTTTCTCTGTGTTCAAAAAGCACATTCTGTTTTATAGCCTGAGGGTAATTTCTTTAGGAAGAAGAGATCATGGAGTGCCCAAGGGCTGGCCTGTGTGGCATGCATGCCCTCTGCTGTTGTGTTGTGGCTGTCCCCTCTCCTTGAGGCCAGTTGTCTACAGAGGCTCTCTTTGCCTGCTGTTTGGAGTTTTGGGGGTCTGGACTGAATATGGTGAGGTTTAGCTTGGTAGGTTCTGGTGTGCCTGTGAAAGGAGACATTCAACCAACTAAAAAGATTGAGGGCCTGCAAAATATTTTCGTCTGGGGAGAACACTTGGGCAAGGATTTCTTCTAGTCCCCTACAGGAGAGTGTTCTCCTGTAACTATGCAACGTGTATTGAGGAAGGCCGTCCCAAAAGTGTTTCATGGTTGGGACTTCGTGTTTGCAAGTTAGGCAGCTAATGTCTTCACCATCCTATCCTTGGCCAGTAGCTCCAACTTAATGCTGACGTGGTGAGAGAGCAAATTTTCTTTTGCCGCCATGGAGTAATCTTAATGAACACTGCCTCTCACGGATGCACTGCCAGAACACACCATCGTCCCACTGTGTCTCCTGGTATTGTCTCTTATCATGGTTTTCAGGCTGTCTGCACCTGGTTGCTTGTTGGTGTCCTCTCCAGGAGAAACTCGGTGTTCTGTTGAGTTGATGTCTGCCAAGCCTGCTGATCTGAAGTCTCTGGAATTCAAGACACTTTGTTGTCTAGAACTCTTGCCATTCAGACCCTCTGCTGGTCACAGCCAATGGCATTTAAAACATGCTCCTTGTGGTTTCCCAGTGTGCTCCTCTCCCCTGTGCCTTTGTATTTTGCATTGGCTCACTGCCCTCTGAATCACAAACCACCCACGTCTCGCTAAGCCATGTCTCCAAACTTCTCCCATAGTCTCTGCGAATTCTTTTCTCTTTTGCTGTGGAGATTGATTTGTAGGCTTCAGGTCAATTTCCACCAAGTTGCAGTTGATGATTTAATCTTCCAGTTGTGTTCAAGGTGAAGACAAGCCTGGAGTTCCCAGACACTACTACCATCTCACTGTCCTCCAATAGCACAGCAGACTCTTACCGAGGCATAAGCAAGTATGAATTCTTACCACTTACCTCATGTAGAGTTGTGGAGAGCATTGCGCTATGTCACATCTATCAGTCTCAGAAAGACAAATGACGTATGATTTCACTCACTCATGGTAGTCAAGAACCTTGAAAAAGCAAGGGAAAAAGGGACAAACAATATGACTCTAACCAGACAGACAAAATGTTGTGTTTCTTTGAAGGCAGTTTAGTGAGAATTCATGTTTATTAGAGAGGTCTAATTGGAACATTCTTTGCAGGAAATATGGCTGAAAGTGATGCAATTTGAGTTGTCAAAGCATATCCAATTGAACAGCTATCTAAAAAAGACCAACTTCGTATCTCTTGAAATTTCATTTTAAGTGTTATTTGAGATGAGACAAGATGGCGGGGAAGTAGGGGGAGGCTCTGATTCAACCTGTACCCTAAAGTGAGCTGATTACCTACCAAAGAAGTCTGATAACCCATAAAATCATCCTGAGGTCAGAAATATGCATGTCTGGATCTCTACCAGGTTAGAAGATGCCAGTGGGCAGGTAATGCAGAGTGGGAAGGTCGGACTGATATTGACAAATAAACAAGACAGGGAAGGAGCCACCAGAGCTGACAGATTGGAAATTAATACCCCAATATGGGAGTGCTCTGCATCTAGGGACCAGCATTAACATGGAGTCTGTTTGAAAGCACTCAAAAAGAGCAAAGGATCACAGAGGTAAGTTGAAGGAATTGGGGGGCTAAGGACAGGGGCTTAAGTCCCCTGACTTAGGACTCCCTCCAATGACATTGAGCCAGAGTGACTGTGGTGGAGAAACCAGGTCTTGGTCCCTGAGCCACCAGCGTGCTTGAGAACATGTTGGGTCCGTCTCCTGTGAGGGGCTGGGAGCCTCGCCAGACAGAAGAATGCCGAACCTGCTAACAGAGCCTGAGACACACTCACCCCTCACAGTCTCCTGAGAGAGGTGCGTGAAGGCCCAGCCTTGTGCTCTTGGACCCACACCCTGCTATCAGAACCTGAGATGCATGCAACCCACACCGTCCACCGACAGAGGTGCACTCAAGCCCGGCGCTCATAGACCCAGAGAAGCCAGGCACACCCATCCTAGGCCAGCAACAAAATCTCAGTGTTCTATCCCTGCTTGTAACCTCTCTGATGATCTGGAGCTGTCCAGAGTGCTGTCAGTGCCATGCTTTTGGGTACAAGCAGAAGATCCTGCATCCCCCAGAACAGCAACTCAAAACCTGATCTGCCAGTGGCCAAGGGGGAATTATATGTGCCTGAAGCTCCCACAGGGGAGCAAACTGAGGTTTCTCTCTGAGTGGGAGTTCAGGGTGCTGCTTGCTTTCCTCTAAATCTCCAAAAACCATCAAAAGCGGTCAAGGCGGGAGAAAATAATTGAAGAAACATCAAAACCTCCAGAGAACAAAAGCTTGAAAAAAAACAGTTTCCTCAGAGCCTATCCTCTTGAGGACAAAGGGAAGACTTAACTCAGGGAACTTCATTGACTGAAAACCCCCATGGCAGACCCTCACTCAGAAAACCAACCAGGGAAAAAAAAAAAAGACTATAAGAGAACAACCACCACTACTTCATAGATACAACTTTCATTTTTAACTCGTTCCCACCATTCTGGTTTATTTTTTTCTTATATAGATAATTTTTTAACCTATTTACTATCACACTGAGATTTTCAGTATATCAAATTTTATAATAAACATCTAACCTGAACTTTTTGAAATATACACCTGTGTTTTTCTTTTGCATTTCCATTTTTTTCAATTTTTTAAAATTTCGTTTAATATAGTCTAGTTTATTTCTTTTTAACTTTTATTTTCTAATGTTCATATAGAGTTAAACTTCAATGCCATTTCCCAATCAATGACGTTCCTATAGGTAAACCAATTTTTATAGATATCTCTATATATAGATATCTCTAGATATATCTCTAGATATATCTCTATATCTAGAGATATCTATATCTAGAGATTTACATAGTTATCTAGATCTATAGATCTATATCTATATAGATCTGTATCTATATCTATCTACCTATATGTATATTTCTATATATAAATCCATATTTCTATATAGATTATCTATATATTTCTATAAAATCTATATGACATATATCTATATCTATATCTATACCTATATCTATATCTATAGATATATAGGACTATATATAGACATGTCTATATCTATAGATACAGATATATATCTATATCTATCAAGACAGACAACCAAAAAGAATGAAAAAGTATATGAAAGAAATATATTTTCTTCTGTCATATACTTTATCAGTCTTTCTGTTTGTCTGTGTTTTTTTTTTTGTAAACTTTATAAATCTTTCCTTAGAGCCCATTTGGACTGAAACTTCTCTTTTATCTTCACTTTTTTCCCTCTCTCTATATATATATCTCTTTATTTCTTTTTCCTCTTCTTTTTTCTCTCATTTTGGTGGGGAATTCTGATTGCTCAGTACCGTTCCAGGGTGCACATTGGCCGCACCATGATCAATACATCGAGCTACAAATGTTCAGTAATCTCTCACCAAAATGACTAGAAGGAGGAATGCACAAAAGAAGAAAATACAGAGGATGGGCCTTCTGCAACAGAGCTAATAACTATCAACATAGACAATATGTTGGAAAAAGAATTCAGGCTCACAAATATCCAGGCAATATCTAGGTTGCAGAAAGCCATGAATAACCAATAGAATTGAAATGAATAGGGAAGAACTGAAAGCCACCAGTTATGATGGGCACAATGTTAGGGCATAAATTAAAGCCACCAGGGATGAGGTTCACAATGCTCTCAATGAATTCCAATCTAATCTAAATTCTTTCAAAACTAGGGTAACTGAGACAGAAGATAGAATAAGGGATTGGGAGGACAAATAGAGAAAGGATGAGGAGGAAGCCTGGAACAAAGAGCTTATAAGCCACAAAGAGAGAATCAGGAAAATAAATGATGCCATGAAAGGTTACAACATCAGGATTATAGGAATCTCTGAAGTGGAGGAAAAAGAAAAAAGTCTAGAAAATGTAGTGGAACAAGTTCTACAGGAAAATTTTCCCAATCTCGTAATTGGATCCAGCATTCATGTACTAGAAGCAGAATGGTCTCCCCCAAGATTATAGATTCCAAAAATACATCAAGATAACTGATAGTAAAATTTAGAAATCATAAGTGTAGTACAATCTCTTGAAAGTCACTAGGACACAGAGTCTCCTTATGTACAGAGGAAAGCCCATCAGGATCACGTCAGACCTGTCCACAAAGACCTGGAAAGCCCAAAAGGGCTGGAAAGATATATTCAGGGCATTAAATGAGAAGAACATGCAGCCAAGAATACTTTATCCAGCAAGACTGACATTCAAAATGGATGGAGATATAAAGAGTTTCCAAGACTGGTAAGGCTAAAAAGCCACCAAAAACACTGCAGAAAATAATGTGGGGGGTGCATAAAAGAGTAAAAGTCCTAAAGATAGAATTGAACATAAATATAGAGACAATCTATAGAAAGAAAGACTTCAAAGGTAACACGAAGTCAATAAAAACATATGTATCATAAATCACTCTCAATGTGAATGGCCTAAATTTGCCCATAAAATACACAGTGTTGAAGATTGGATAAAACAACAGGACTGATCCATACAATGTCTATGAGAGACCTATTTTGAACCTAAAGATACACCCAGACCGAAAGTGAAGGGATGGAGAAGCATATGTCATGCCAGTGGGCCTCAAAATAAGGCCGAGGTAGTGATGCTCATATCAGATAAAGTAGATTTTAAACTAAAGACTCTAGTCAGAGACACAAAAGGACACTGCATAATTCTTAAAGGAACTATCCACCAAGACAATCTAACAATTGTACATAAATATGCCCCCAATATGGGAGCAGTCAATTACATAAAAAAAACTGTTAGTCAAGATAAAGAGTCATATTGACATGAATACATTAATAGTAGGAGATCTTAAATCGCCTCTCTCAGAAATAGACAGATCATCCAAGCAGAAAATCCAAAAAGAAACAAGAGCATTTATCCATTTTGAGTTTGCCTTTGTGTATGGTGTAAGAGAATGGTCAATGTGAGACAGGAATCCATCAGAATGTTAGAGGAGAACATAAGCAGTAATCTTTTCGATATCAGTCACAGCAACTTCTTTCAAGATATGTCTCCAAAGGCAAAGGAAACAAAAGCGAAGATGAACTTTTGGAACTTCATCAAAATAAAAAGCTTCTGCACAGCAAAAGAAACAGTCAATAAAACAAAAAAGCAACCCACGGAAGGGAGAAGATATTTGCAAACGACAGTAAAAACAAAAGGTTGATATTCAGGATCTATAATGAACTCCTCAAACTTAACACACACAAAACAGACAATTATATCAAAAAATGGGCAGAAGATATCGACAGACACTTCTCCAATAAAGACATACAAATGGCTATCAGACACATGAAAAAATGTTCATCATCACTAGCCTTCAGGGAGATTCAAATTAATACCACATTGAGATATTACCTTACACCAGTTAAAATGGCCAAAATTAGCAAGACAGGAAACAACATGTGTGGGAGAGGATGTGGAAAAAGGGGAACCCTCTTACACTGTTGGTGGGAATGTAAGTTGGTGCAGCCTCTTTGGAGAACAGTGTGGAGATTCTTCAAGAAATTAAAAAAAGAGCTTTCCTATGACCCTGCGATTGCACTCCTGGGTATTTACCCCAAAGATACAGATGTAGTGAAAAGAAAGGCCATCTGTACCCCAATGTTTATAGCAGCAATGGCCACGGTCGCCAAACTGTGGAAAGAAGAAAAATGCCCTTCAACAGATGAATGGATAAGGAAGATGTGGTCCATATACACTATAGAGTATTATGCCTCCATCAGAAAGGATGAATACCCCACTTTTGTAGCAACATGGACGGGACTGGAAGAGATTATGCTGAGTGAAATAAGTCAAGCAGAGAGAGTCAATTATATGATTTCACTTATTTGTGGAGCATAACAAAAAGCATGGAGGACATGGGGAGTTAGAGAGAAGGGGGTTGGGGTAAATTGGAAGGGGAGGTGAATCAGGAGAGACTATGGACTCTGAAAAACAATCTGAGGGGTTTGAAGTGGTGGGGGGGTGGGAGGTCAGGGTACCAGATGGTGGGTATTATAGAGGGCACAGATTGCATGCAGCACTGGGTGTGGTGAAAAAATAATGATACTGTTATGCTGAAAATAAATAAATTAAAAAAAAAAACAAGAGCATTGAATGACACATTGGACAAGATGGACCTCATAGATATATACGGAATATTCCTCCCTAAAACCACAGAATACTCATTCTTCTCAAGGGCACATAGAACCTTCTCAAGAATACACCACATACTGGGTCATAAATCAGAACTCAACTGATACCAAAAGACTGAGAATATTCCCTGTATGATCTCAGATCACAATGCTTAGAAACTGGAGCTCAATTACACGGAAAAGTTCTGAAGAACTCAAACACATGGAAGCTAGAGACCACTTTACTTAAGAATGCAACCAGGAGATCAAAGATCTGAAACAATTCTTGGAAACCGATGAGAATGAAAACACTTTGGTCCAAAACCTAGAGATACAGCAAAGGCGGTCCTAAGGGGGAAATACATAGCCATCAAAGCCTCCCTTAAAAATAATGGAAAAAACAAACAAACAAACAAACCAGAACACACCAGCTCCCTCTACACCTTAAAGAACTGGAGAATCAACAACAAATCAAACTAACTCCACACACAAGAATGGAAATAATCAAGATTAGAGCAGAGATCAATGAGATAGAAATCAGAGATACAGTAGAATGTACCAATGAAACTAGAAGTTGGTTTTTTGAAAGAATCTATAAGATCTATAAACCATTGGCCACACTAATCCAAAAGAAAAGAGAGAAAGCCCAAATTCATAAAATTATGAATGATAAGGGAGAGATCACAATGAACACCAAGGAAGTAGAAACAATCATCACAAATTATTATCAACAGTTATATGCCCATAAGCTAAGCAACCTAGATGAAATGGATGCATTCTTGGAAAACTGTAAACTCTGTAAGTGAACCAGGAATAAATTGACAACATGAATAGAATAGAGTGGTATCGAGTAATGAGATTGAAGCAGTGATCAAAAACATCCCAAAAAACAAGAGCCCAGGACCTGACGGATTACCTGGGAATTCTACCAAACTTTCAAAGAAGAAATAACAACTATTATCCTGAAGCTGTTTCAAAAAATTGAAGCAGAAGGAAAATTTTCAGATTCTTTCTATGAAGTCAGCATTACCCTGATACCAAAACCAGACAAAGATCCTACCAAAAAGGAGAATTTCAGACCAATATCAGTGATGAATACGAATGCTAAGATTTTCAACAAGATCCTAGCAAACTTTATCCAACAAAACATTAAAAAGATTATCCACCATGACCAGGTGGGATTCAACCCTGGGCTACAAGAATGTTTCAGCATTCGTAAATCAATCAATGTGATAGAACAAATCAATAGGAGAAGAGAGAAGAACCACATGGTCCTCTCAATTGATGCAGAAAAAGCATTTGACAAAATACAGCATCGGTTTCTGATTAAAACACTTCAAACGATAGGGATAGAGGAAACATTCCTGAACTTAAACAAATATATCTTTGAAAGACCCAGAGCAAATATTCTCAATGGGAAAGAGCTTGCAGACTTCCCGTTGATATTAGGAACAAGACAAGGAGGATGCCCACTCTCAGCACTCTTTTCAACATAATATTAGAAGTCCTAGCAAAAGCAATCAAACAAAGGGAAATGAATAATATCCAAATTGGCAACGAAGAAGTCAAACTCTCTCTCTTCACAGATGACATGATTCTTGGAAAACCCTAAAGAGACCAACCCCAAACTACTAGAACTCATACAGGATACAGCACAACCAAAGAGGTAAAGGAACTATATTCGAGGAACTACAGAACACTCATGAAAGAAATAGAAGAAGACACAAAAACATGGAAGACCATTCCATGCTCTTGGATAGGAAGAATAAACATTGTGAAAATGTCTATTCTGCATAGAGCAATCTATATTTTTAATGCCATTCTGATCAAAATTTCACCAGTATTCTTCAAAGAGCTGGAGCAAATAATCCAAAAATTTGTATGGAATCAGAAGAGACCACAAATCTTTAAGGAAATCTTGAAAAACAAACATAAAACTGGGGGCATCGCGTTAACTGATCCTAACCTTTACTACAAAGCTGTGATCACCAAGAGAGCATGGTACTGACATAAAAACAGATACATATACCCGTGGAACAGAGCAGAGAGCCCAGATATGGACCCTCAACCCTATGGGCAAATAATCTTTGACATAACAGGAAAAAATACACAGTAGGAAAAAGACAATTTCTTCAATAAATGGTGCTGGGAAAACTGGGCAGCAATATGTAGAAGAATAGATACTCGACCATTCTCTTACACCGTACACAAAGATAAACTCAAAATGGATAAAAGACCTCAATGAGAGACAGGAATCCATCAAAATCTTAGAGAATAACATAAGCAGTAACCTCTTAGATATCAACCACAGCAACTTTTTTCAAGATATGGCTGCAAAGGCAAAGGAAACAAAAGTGAACATGAACTTTTGGGACTTCAAGACCAAAAGGTTCTGCATGGCAAAGGAAACAGTTAAGAAAGCAAAGAGGCAACCCATGGAATGGGAGAAGACATTTGCAAATGACAGTATAAACAAAAAGTTGATATCCAGGATCTATAAAGAACTCAAACTTAACAGACACAAACAGACAATCATATAAAATAATGGGCAGAAAATATGAACGGGCACTTGTCCAATGAAGACCTACAAATGGCTATCAGACACATGAAAAAATGTTCATCATTACTAGCCATCAGGGAGATTCAAATTAAAACCACATTGAGATACCACTTAACACACACACACACACACACACACACACACACACAGATAAGACACACAAAGGATGGTAAGAAAGTGAGGAATCACACCAAAAGAAGCAAACCCAATAGAAAGTACTATAAAGGGGAAAGGCAAAGAGAATCCAAGTCAGAAACCAACCAAAGTGAGAAATTTAACTCCTTACCTATCAATAATAAGTTCAAGTATTCAGGACTAACTGCCCTATGAATACAAACATATTGCTGGACTGAAAGAAAATTAAATGAAAAAAGGCAAAAATGTCAGCAAGAAGAGAAACTTAACAAAATGAGCTTGAACATATGTTTCCCATAGGAGATTTTTTTCGACTATAATGACACACATATCTTGAAAGTGAGGGAATTGGAAGACATTGGTTATGCAATTGGCAAGGAGGAGAGCCAAAGTGATTGTGCCTATGGTGTATAGACACATAGAGTGATTATGCCTATGTCTCTATATATCTATATCTATATATAACATTGGCTATGCAATTGGCAAGGAGAAGAGAGCCAAAGTGATTATGCCTATGGCGTATAGACATATAGAGTGATTATGCCTTCAAGATAAAAAAGATTACCGGAAGTAGCATCTTGATGTAGCATCAAGACATCAGAAACTTAGACGATTTGCCAACATACACACCACCAACATGGGTGTATCTAAATGTTGGAAGCATATGAACAGAAAGGAAGGGAGATGGGTACCTCAATCCAATATTGTTGGGGACTACGATATCCATTTTCAGCACAGGACAGATCATCCAGATGGAAAGTTGGTAAGGGATAACTGACGACATCATGGGCTCTCTGGACCACCTGAGCTTCAGGGAAACATGCATAAGATTATGTCTCTGAGGACCATAAGAGAAGTTCTGTCCAATGGCCTACCTAGCATTGTCTATCACAAATCCTGTGCTGGAGTCCAATGCCAGTCTTTATTAATAGAAGAGAATTTAATTCCTATCAGGTGTACTTATGACCACGAAGGTATGAAAATGGAAAGAAATCACTTATGAAAGGGAAAGACCCTCAGACACTAATAGTTGGAAAACACAACACACTCCTGAACTAACAATGAATCAAAGAAATAAAATCAGAAAGTACCTTTACAAAAGAAAGTAAAGAAACATTTGGGATGATGTAAAACAATTTTATCAGGAAAGAATATAGGGTTAAATGCGTGTATTACCAAAAATTAAAAACACTGAAAAAATTAACCTAACTTGATGACATATGGAAATAAATAAAGAAGATATAAACTCCAAAGTTAACTGCAAAAGCGAAATAATTCATAAGATCATAGACATAAAAGAAATACAAACAATCCAATAGAAAAAAATCAGGAGAACTCACATGTAAGCCTTGAAAAGTTAACAAACTGGAGAAGCCATTACCTGGATAAAACAGGGAGACAAGCATACATCTGAAAGTATTATACCACACGAAATCTTATAGAAGGGGAAAAAAATAACCTAAAAGACCCCTCTCCAAAATTATGCCACCAATGAGAGAAAAGTATAAATTCCAAGACACTTATCAACTACCAAGATTAGGTCAGGTACCCTACAAAATCTGAGCTCTCTTCTAGTGACTAAAGTGTTTGAAGTATATTCAAACAACTCGCTTCACACAAAAGGCCAGATCCAAATAATTTTCCTGGTCAACTCTTCTAGACATTTAATGAAGGCAATGTCATTTCTTAAAATCAATTCCAGACATGGAGGAAGCGAGTAAACTCTACTTAACAAGTATAATGGTAAGGACAGATAAGGACATTATAGGAATCAAATTCCATGCTGTTTTAATAAGTAACGATAATAAAAATATAATTCCTTCCTTTTCTCTATCGGTTCTCATCTGCTTTTGAAAGGGCAAGTTTGTTTTTATTTTGATTTTTTTTGTTATGTTGAGGAAGCCAACCTATCACCCATCATACGTTTTTGACAGAGCATGCGCTGCTGCTTTAGTTCCATATGCGAAGTAGTGTTCATCCTAAGATATGCCACAACTCCTTAACACCCATTAGCCAGTTCCCTCATTCCCTGCATGTCTCTCTTTACTTTAACCCCGAGCTTGGTTCTCAGAGACCTGAGTCAGTCCTGGATCGTCTCCTTCTCTGACATATTCCCCTTCTGTTTTCCCTTCCTTCTACTAAGGGCAATGGTATTACTCCTGGGGTACATGGAGAGAAGCCATGTGATAGTTCCCTTTGTCTGCTTGCCTCTTTCATTTTGCATCACTGTGGCATTCATGCCAATGCAAGTACCAGGAGTTCATCCTCCCTGATGACTGAGGAATACTCTGTTGCCAATATGGACCACATTTTCATTATTAACTAGTCTTTGCAATGGCATTGCAGGTCAATCCACAGTTCTGCTCGAGTGGGCATTGCAGGTCTTCAATATAGGACATTCCTTTTCCTCTATTGAAGAGAATTGTTCAACATAGCTATAGCCATTCCCAAAGCAGGTAGAGTTAACCAATGATGACAAGGAGTGCTGTCCAGGGTTCTTGCTTCAGCGTTAGTTCTCATTCAGAATATCACACTCATTGAAGCTTTGCAAAGGTGTTTAAGGTTAAAGACGGTATACAGAGCCCTAATCCCTTATGACTAGTCTTTCAAAACAGGAGGAGATGAAAACACAGATAGACCAAAACATCCATGCCCTAATATATTTCCTTGAAAATTGACTTTCTTTCCCTTATTCACACTGACCCATAAGTAAAAGATGCTGAGAAATGACTTTCTAACCCACAGGATGACAAACCTCACAGAGAGCTGATTGTACCCAAGAGACCTCATTGATTACTGAGATCTCTAGAAATTGCAGTGGAAATAGGAATACCTTGCAGTCTCTGGAGAAATGTTGACCTAAAGGATGGTATCCCGAATGACATTTTCTTTTCTCTTTGTCTAGAAAGGGGTGGGTGGGACAATAACACAAGACAACCTGATTTCTTGTCCAGGCTCAGAGGGCTCTTTTTAGTACTTCCCAGGACATTCTACTGTAAGGGCCTGTCCCGCCCTGAGGAACTTGCTTGTGGACCCTGGATGTAGGGGCGGGAAAGGCCTGGTGGAGATGTCCAATCAGTGGGACGCGCATATATCCACTGGGTGAGTTGGGATTCAATTGGCCGCCTGTGTAGGGGCGGGGCTCAACCACCTCCATAAAGGTTGGTCTGCGATACTGTCAGGGGTATGAAGCAGGAGAGTCATCGAAGGAAGGAGAAGGGAGCAGAAGAAAGAGTCGGGGGAGAAGGAAAAGTCAGCAGGAGCTGAAAGTGTCAATGGGAGCAGGAAGAATCAGTGAGAGCAGAAGAGCTGTAACAGCACTTGTAAGAGATATAAAGGCTGTAACAGTTCTTTTAAGAGCTATAAGCGCCACCAGTGGTCCAGCCGTCTGCAGTCCCGACGCTGCAGCCCCAAGTCCCCAACGTCCCCGAGCCCCCTGCGGCCCTGAGATGCCTGTGGCCCCCAGCCAACAGTGGCCCCCAGCCATCAGCGGTCCCGACGCCTGCAGCCCCATGATGCCAGTGCCCACGAGATGCCAGCACCCCCGAAACACCTGCGGCTTTCAGCAGTCAGCAGCCATCAGCTGTCCTGACACCTGCAGCCCCAAGATGCCAGTGGCCTTGAGATGCCAGCAGCCCTCAGCAGCGTCGCTGCGAGGAACGGCCAAAACGCCGCAACCACACTGCGAATGATCTTGCCACCCCAAGCGACGAGTGGCCTCGTCATCCTGAGCATCAGCCTTGCTGGAGCTGTTTCATTCCAGGGAGCAGCTTCAACTGGGAGAGGCCTCCTCAGTGAGCGGCCCTGCAGGAGCAGCATTGTTGGGGAAAGGGTTTCCTCCAGAGTGGCCTTTTTTGGGTGCAGCCTTGTATGTGGAGTGGCCTCGCTGGAGCAGCCCCAGTCTGGGGAGCAACCTCATTAGCAATGGTCTCATCCTGGGAGAGGCCTCTTCCAGAGTGGCCTCATCTGCAGAGAGGCCTCGTCCAGAGTAGCCCTGTTGGGAGCAGACTTGCCAGGGTCATCGTCGACACACTTTCATAAGAGACAGCCCTGACTTGTCAGTTTATTCTTGATGCTTGTCATGAAATAAAGCTTTGCTTGTCCTTCAATTTGTATCAGTCTCATTTCTTTGATCACAGACCCTCATACTACATAAAGCTAAAGACTCAAAGGTCATGAGAGAGGGAGTGCTTCTTCAGTGAAGCCAGCTTTTGTGATGTCACAAAGCTTTGAGGTCATAGCAACCACTATCCACACCTGATCGAACCCCAAACCACATCTGATCTACACTTGCCTGGAGTATTATGGGTCGGCCAAGAAGATCCCAAACCCTCGCAAACTGCAGAAGCCGCCTGGGTCTCTCTCATCAAGGCAGTTTGCGAAGCGAGTCTGTGTCACTTTTTCCATGGCCAAATTCATAATTTAGAGTTGTGACAGTCAGCACCAGCCATCTGGACTCCAGACAAAGGCAAGAATCCACCATTCCATCTTACTCACGAAAAAGCAAGAAAAAATCAGGTCTCAAACAAAGCCTCAGGGTAGGAACTCGATGTCCGGCACATGTATATGTTCCTCTCACCCAATCAGGGCGCTTATGACTAGGGAGAGGCCACCCAAGGAAACCTTACTGGGTACACCCACAACTTTGTCAAAAATATGACTGGAATCTTCAACAGCGAGGACACGAGTGCCCCTACCATCTCCAGAAATTGTGCCAAAATGGCTTCCCACTCTTCAAAACTGACCAAGCACCAAAGGCAGAGCTTACACCCTAAAACCTGAAGTCCAGGACAGACTGATGTACTTGGAGGCCACAGGTACTAGCATGGAGCATGTTGGAAGAGATCTATATCACAAGTGAAGCCATCTGAAAGACACTTTTGCCAGTTTCAAGGTGAAAATGTGTATCTCCAAAAGGATGCAATGAAACGGATTGGAATGTCGAAGAACCTTGATCATTCCCACAGGGTGGTGCAGCTACCACTGGGGAACTGAATGGAGATATCACAGCAGAAGCCTGCCTTACTCCTCTCATTTCCATTCCCAAATGGCTTCATGCCATAACCTAACAGTGCCTCTTGAGGAAGATGGCCATATTCTAATGGAGCCAGGAGAGGATGAACAATGTGACAACAAAGGGACATTACAGTGGGACAGACAGCGGATGCTACAAGTTGGTGAGGAGATACAGAAAAACAAAGAAGAGGAGAATGATCAAGGGAGCATAGAGTGAAGGTCGGATAATTTAGGATGGTGGGAGATGTTCTGTACCTGGCTGCATTCCAAAGGGACATAGGTCCAAAAGAAATAAACCATCCTCTGGCCCCAGTAAATCATTGTAAACTGGTGTTGTTTCTATTATTTTTTTTTTTTTTTTGTCAAACGATGCACATGCATGTACTTGAGAGAATGATAGAAAGATCACACTCAAGGGGTGGAGCTGGGGAGGGGAAACAGACTTGCCCCTGAGCAGGGAACCTGAGACCAGAGTCGATGCCATGACCCTCGGATCATGAGTTGAGCTGAAGGCCACCTCTAAACTGATGGACACACCCGGGCACCCAATCTTTGTCTTCTTAAAGAACCACTGCTCTGTCATTGTTCAGAAATGCATGGATTTTGGCTTGGGCTGCTGTTGCTTGCTCTATACGACCTGCTTCGTGAGCTGGTATAGCTTGTCGTCTTGAAGTCAGTGACTTGGCTATGGCCAAACTACTCTGCCACGCATATTTGGGTAACGAAATTTCCTCCCTTGCTAAATCTTGAAGAGGGTATAATACAATGTCTTGTGCTTTTCTGCTTCTGTTGATGGTAATGGGAGTGTTCTGTGCTTCTGAATATGGATCTTTGTTTCTGTTCCCAGATGAGGGATATTTTCAGCTCTGATTTCTCAAAGAAATGCTCAGCCTTCTTTATTCTCTCACTCCTAGTTCTCCTACAATAGGAACCTCATACCCTTTCTTAAAATCAATGATTTCTCTAAGCTCACTGTCATGTTCCAGCATTCTTCCATCTCTCTTTGGCTTTCCTTCATTATTTTCCAGTATTTGTCTTCCAGATCAATAATTTGATCCTCTGCTTCTGCCAGGTTCCTGGCCTTGCATCCAGTCTGCTACCCATCTTTTCATTAGGAACCCTATATTTTAGTTAATTTTTTAAATTTATTTTTTATTTATTTTCAGCATAACAGTATTCATTATTTTTTCAACACACCCAGTGCTCCATTCAATCCATGACCTCTATAATACCCACCACCTGGTATCCCAACGTCCCACATATGAATGAGAAACACAGCCAGACACTCATAGGTGGAAAACACAACACACTCCCGATCTAGCAATGGGTCAAGGAAGGACAAGCAAAAGTAAATTAAAGAAAATTATGGGATGATGCCAAAACATTTTATGGGGAAAGAATATAGGGTTAAGTGCATTTATTTCCTATCAAAGTACCAACCATCTTTTTCAAAGAAATCGAACAAATAATTCTAAAATTTATATGGAACCAGAAAAGACCTCGAATAGCCAAAGGGATATTGAAAAAGAAAGCCAAAGTTGGTGGCATCACAATTCCGGACTTCAAGCTCTATTACAAAGCTGTCATCATCAATACAGCATGGTACTGGCCCAAAAAAAGACTCATAGATCAATGGAACAGAATAGAGAGCCCAGAAATAGACCCTCAACTCTATGGTCAACTCATCTTCGACAAAACAGGAAAGAATGTCCAATGGAAAAAAGAAAGCCTCTTCAATAAATGGTGCTGGGGAAATTGGACAGCCACATGCAGAAAAATGAAATTGGACCATTTCCTCACACCACACACGAAAATAGACTCAATATGGATGAAGGACCTCAATGTGCGAAAGGAATCCATCAAAATCCTTGAAGAGAACAATGGCAGCAACCTTTTCGACCTCAGCCGCAGCAACATCTTCCTAGGAACATCGCCAAAGGCAAGGGAAGCAAGGGCAAAAATGAACTATTGGGATTTCATCAAGATCAAAAGCTTTTGCACAGCAAAGGAAACAGTTAACAAAATCAAAAGACAACTGACAGAATGGGAGAAGATATTTGCAAACGACATATCAGATAAAGGACTGGTGTCCAGAATCTATAAAGAACTTAGCAAACTCAACACCCAAAGAACAAATAATCCAATCAAGAAATGGGCAGAGGACATGAACAGACATTTCTGCAAAGAAGACATCCAGATGGCCAACAGACACATGAAAAAGTGCTCCATATCACTGGGCATCAGGGAAATACAAATCAAAACCACAATGAGGTATCACCTCACACCAGTCAGAATGGCTAAAATCAACAAGTCAGGAAATGACAGATGCTTGCGAGGATGCAGAGAAAGGGGAACCCTTCTACACTGTTGGTGGGAATGCAAGCTGGTGCAGCCACTCTGGAAAACAGCATGGAGGTTCCTCAAAGTGTTGAAAATAGAACTGCCCTATGACCCAGCAATAGCACTACTGGGTATTTACCCTAAAGATACAAACGTAGTGATCCAAAGGGGAAGGTGCACCCGAATGTTTATAGCAGCAATGTCCACAATAGCCAAACTATGGAAAGAACCTAGATGTCCATCAACAGATGAATGGATACAGAAGATGTGGTATATATACACAATGGAATACTATGCAGCCATCAAAAGAAATGAAATCTTGCCATTTGCGACAACATGGATGGAACTAGAGCGTATCATGCTTAGCGAAATAAGTCAAGTGGAGAAAGACAACTGTCATATGATCTCCCTGATATGAGGAAGTGGTGATGCAACATGGGGGCTTAGGTGTGTAGAAGAAGAATAAATGAAACAAGATGGGATTGGGAGGGAGACAAACGATAAGTGACTCTTAATCTCACAAAACAAACTGAGAGTTGCTGGGGGGAGGGAGGTTGGGAGAAGGGGGTGGGATTATGGACATTGGGGAGGGTATGTGCTTTGGTGAGTGCTGTGAAGTGTGTAAACCTGGTGATTCACAGACCTGTACGTACCCCTTGGGATAAAAATATATGTTTATAAAAAATAAAAAATTAAAAATAAATAAATAAATAAATAAATGCATTTATTTCCAAAAATTCAAAACACTGAATAAAAGCATCCTAACCGATGGCATAGGGAACTAGAAAATGATGAAACGAATTCCAAAGTGAACAGAAAAAAAAAGAAATAATACATATGATCATTGAAATAAAAGAAATACAAACAAATCAATAGGAAAAATTCAAGAGAACTCACACGTCAGTTTTGAAAACTTTAACAAACAGGAATAACCATTACTGGATTAAATGGGGAGACAAGCATACAGCTGAAATTATGAGACCACATGACAACTGATAGGAAAAAAAAAATAACCCCAAAGACACCTCTCCACAATTATGCCAGCAAATCCTACACTGAGGAAAAGGATAAATTCCAAGACACATATCTACTCCCAAGATTAGTTCAGGACCCCTACAAAATCTTAGCTCTCTAGTAGTGACTAAAGCATTTGAAGAAGTAGTCATACACCTCCAAACACACAGAAGGTCAGATCCAAATCATTTTCCTGGTCAACTCTTATAGACATTTAATGAAGGCAATGTTGTTTCTTTTCATTGATTCCCAAAATGTAGGAGGCTGGTAGACTCTACAAGTATAAAGACCCAATTCAGATAAGGAAATTATAGGATACAAATTCCATAACATTTTAATAAGTAGAGATAACAAAAATAAAATTTATCCTTTTCTCTATCTTCACCTGCTTTTGAAAGTGTCAGGTTTTTTTTTTTTTTTTCTGTTGAAGAAATAGGCCTATCATCCATCATACGTTTTTGACGGAGTATTCACGGATGCTTTAGTTCCATATAAGACCTAGTGCTCCTCCTAATATATGCCACAACTCCTAAACACCAATTAAGCAGTTCCCTCCTTCCCTGCACGTCTCTCTTTTCTGTAACCCTGAGCATGGTTCCTCATAGTCCTGAGTCACTTCTGGTTTGTCTCCTTCTCTGACTACTTCCACTTCAGTTTTCCATTCTTTCTTCTAAGGCTCATGGTATTCCTCCTGGGTCACATATGAAAGAAACCATATATTATTTCTCTTTGTCAGCTTGCCTTTTTCATTTCCCATCACCCAGTCATGGGACATTCATGTCAATGCACGTATCAGGGGTTTCTCCTCCCTGATGGCTGAAGAATACTCTGTTGCCAATATGGACCACATCTTCTTTATCCACTAGTCTTTGCAAGGGCAATTGTGGCTCAATCTTCAGTTCTGATCGATTGGACCTTTCAGGCCATCAATATAGTCTGTTCCTTTTCCTCTGATTAAACAGAATGAGCCTACATGGCTATATCCATTACCACAGCAGGTAGAGTTAACTAATGATGACAAGGTGTGCTTTCCTGAGCTCTTTCTTAAGGGTTAGCTATCATGCAGATTGTCATTCTCCTTGAAGCCTTTGCAATAGTGTTCAAGGTAATTCCAGGTAGACAGAGCCCTAATCCCTTATAAATAGTATTTCTTAACATGAGGAGATGAGGACACAGACAGCACAATACATCCATTCCCTAACTTTTTTTTTTTTGAAAAGGGACTTTCCTTTCCTTAGTCATTACTGACTCATAGGTAAAAGATGCTGAGTAAGGACTCTCTAACCCACAAGATGACAAACCTCACAGAGAGCTAATGATATCCATGAGGCCTCACTGTATATTGAGATCTCTAGAAATTGCAGTGGAAATAGGAAAACCTTGCCGTCTCTGGAGAAATGTTGACCTAAAATATTGTATGCCATATGTCATTTTCTTTTTTCTCTTTCTCTAGAAAGGGGACATGGAAATTAACACACAAGACAACCTGAATTCTTGATTAGGCTCAAAGGGCTATTTTTAGTTTTTACTGGGCTTCCTACCTAAAGCCATAGGACTCAAGGTCATGAGAGTGGGACTGCTGCTTTAGAGAAGCCTGCTTCTCTGATGTCACAAAACTTTGAGGTCAGAGCCACCACCCCTCTCCAAACCATGCCTGATCTACACTTGGTCGTAGTAGTCATGAGTGCACCAAGAGGATCCCAAGGCATCCCAACTGCTGTAGCCCACAGGGTCTCTCACCAAGTAATTTTGCAAAGTGAGTCAATGTCACATTCCCCATGGCCACTTTTGTATTCTATTGTCGTAACAGTCAGCAAATCCCTCTGGACTCTGGAGAAAGACAAGTATCTATCATTCCATCTTAACCACGAAAGGCCAACAAAGAATCAGGTCTCAAACAAAGACTCAGGGAAGGAACTCCGTGTCCCACACATGTATACTGTCCTCCCACCCAATCAGGGTGCTTCTGACTAGGGAAAGGACATCCAAGGAAACCTCACAGGGATCACTTACAACCTTTCTAAAGATATGTTTGGAGTCTTCAACATCGATGATATGAGTTCCTCTATCATCTCAGGAAATCGTGCCATAGGGCCTCCCAATTTTCAAAACTGACCAATCACCAAAGTCAGACTCTACACCCTAGAACCTGAGTCCCAGATGGACTCATTTACTTGGAGTCCAAAGAGTAAGCAAGGAGCATGTTGAAGGAGACTTATAGCACAAATGAAGCCATCTGAATGACACTCTTGCCAGTTTCAAGTTGAACACGTGTATCTACAAAAGTCACATAGAATTGGATTCAAATGTCAAAGAACCTTGAACATTCCCACAGGGTGGTGCAGCTCTCCTCTGGGGAACTGAATGGAGATATGGCAGTCCAAGCCTGCCTTAACCCTCTCATGACTATCCCCCAGATGGTTTTATGTGATAACCAAATGGTACTTTTTGCAGAAGATGGGCATGTTCTAATGGAGCCAGGAAAGGATGAACAATGTGACAACAAAGGGCCACTATAACAGGACAGACAGTGGATGATTCAGGTTGGTGAGGAGATACAGGAAGACAAAGAACAGGAGAATGAACAAGGGAGCTCAGAGCAAAGGCCTGGCATTTTAAGATTGTGGGAAGTGCTCTTTACCTGACTGCATTCCATAAGGATCTAGGTCCAAATTAAAGAAACCATCCTCTGGCCCTAGTAAATCATTACAAACTTTTTTTGGGGGTGGGGGGTCAAATGATGTACATGAACGTACTTGAGAGAGAGACAGAAAGATCACACTAAGGGGGTGGAATGGGGAGGGACATCAGACTTGCCCCTGAGCAGGGAACCTGAGACCAGAGACGATGCCATGACCCTGAGATCATGAGCTGAGCTGAAGGCCGTTTCTGAACTGATGGACAAACCAAAGGACCCAATATTTTTCTTCTTATTAGCTCAGAGTTGTACACAAGAACCACTACTCTGTCACGTTGTTCAAAAATGCAGGGGATATGGATTTTAGCTAGGGCTGTAGTTGCTTGATCTACCTAGCTGCTTTGAGAGCTGATATAAGTTGCGTCTTGAAGTCAGTGACTTGGATATGGACACACTATTCTCCCACACATTTTTGAGTAAGAGAATTCCTCTCTTGCTATTTTTTGCAGTGGGAATGACACTATGTATTGTGTTGCTCTGCATCTGTTGATGGTGATGGGAGTCCTCTGTGCCTCTTAATAAGGAGCTCTGTTTCTGTTCCCAGATGAGGGACATTTTCAGCTCTGATTTCTCAAAATATTTGGCCTTCTTTATTTGCTCCCTCCTAGGTCTCCTAGAATAGGCACCTTTTTCCATTCCTTGGAGTCGATGATTTCCCTAAGCTCATTGTCATGTCCATCATTCTTTCTTCTCTCTTTCACTTATCCTCCTTTATTTTTCAGTATTTTTTCTTCCAGGTCACTAATTTTCCTTCCAGGTCATCTGCTTCTATCAGCTTCCTGGCCTTGCATCCAGTCTGCTACCCATCTTTTCATCTAGGGCCCTATTTTTTTTTATCACTTTTATCTCCGTGATTCGAGACTCCCTGATGTCTTCTGTGTTTTTCTATGTACAATGAGTATTCTGGATGCTGCTTTCAACCTCCATCGGGCTTGCTACATTTATAGGTTTCACTTTGATTGCCTGGCCATGGTCATTCCTTATTCTTTTTCTTCGGCATCAGTTGAGTTTTTCATCTTTGCATTGGATCTAGGTCTCTGTCTTCTCTCTATTCACAAAGCCCATTCTGTTTTCGACCCTGAGAGTAATGTCTTTAGGAAGAAGACATCATGGAGTGGCCAAGGGCTGGCTCTTGAGGAAGTCTCACGTGTGTGGGGGATGCATGCCCTCTGCTGTTGTGTTGTGACTGACCCCTGACCTCAAGGAAGTCATCTTCAGGGGCTCTCCTTGCCTGCCATTTGGAGTGTTTGGTTTCTGTGCTGAATATGGTGAGGTTTAGTTTGGTGTGCACTGGATTGCCTGTCAAAGGAGACGTTTGAACAACTCAACAGAATGAACACCTGCAGAATGCTGTGGTTAGGAGAGAGCATGGTGGAAGGGCTTTCTTCTAGTCCCCTATTGGAGAGTCTCTTCTTTGACTAAGGAACTTGGACAGAGGAAGAGAGTTCCCCCGATGTTCCACGGTTGGGACTTCGTTTTTGTATGTGAGGCAGTTAGTGTCCTCACAGTCGTGACTTTTCCAGTAGTTCAGTCTTTATGCTTCTTTTGTGAGACCCCCAAATTACCTTTGCCCCCATCGAGTCATCTCCAAGAACACTGCCTCTCACGGATGCACTGCTACAACCCACCATCTTCCCTCTGTGTCTCCTGGTACTGTCTCTGATCATGGTTTCCAGGCTATCTGCACCTGGTTGCTTTTGGTGTCCTCTCCAGGAAAAAAAAAAGTGTTCTTTCAAGTCGATATCTGTCAAGGCTTATGATCTGATAACTCCGGACTCAAGACCTTTTGTTGGCAAGAAATCATGTCATTCAGATCCTCTGTTGGGCACAGAAAGTGGCACTGGGAAACATTATCCCTGTGGGTTCCCAGTGTTCTCTCTTCTGTCCTTTGTCTTTTTCATTGGTTCGCTGCCCACTTAAGCACCAACCGCCCACTTCTCCTTAAGCCATGTCTCCAGACTTCTCCCAAAGTATCTGTGGTTTCTTTTCTCTTCTGCTGTGGAGTTTGATTTGTAGGCTTCAGGTCAATTTCTGCCAAGTCGCAGTTGATGTAGTCATATTCCAGTTGTGTTCATGACTGACAACAAAGCTGGAGTTCCCAGACACTACTACCATCTCACTGTCCTCCAAAGGAACCACAGACTCTTACCCAGACATAAAGAAGAATGAATTATTGTCACTTGCCTCATGTGGCAAAGTTGTGGAGAGCATTGGGCTATGTCACATCTCTGAGTCTCAGGAAGACAAATGACGTATGATTTACTCTCTCATGGTAGTAAAGAAACATGTGAAAAAGCAGGGGAAAAGGGATAAGCAATATGACTCTACCCAGACACATAATTTTTTTTCTTTGTTTGTAGGCAGGTTAGTGGGAATATGTGTTCATAAAAGAGGACTAAATGGGGCATTCTTTGTAGGAAATATGGCTGAAAGTGATGGAATGTGAGTTTTCAATGCATATGAAATTGATTTGCTATCCATAAAATGCCGACTTCCTATCTCTTGAAATTTCATTCTAAGTGTCATGTGAGATGAGACAATATGACAGGAAAGTAGGAGGTGGCGCCGTTTCAGCCTGTACCCCACAGTGAGGATATTTCCTACCAAAGAACTCTGATCACACATGAAATCAGCCTGAGATCAGAATTATACATGTCTTGATCTCTACCGAGGGAGAAGACATCAGTGAGCAGGAGAAGCAAAGTGAGAAAGTTTGACTTATATTGAAATAAACAAAAGTAGAAGCAACCCACCCAAGGCGACCAATTGGAATGTAATACTCCAATACAAGAGTGCCCTCCATCTGGTGACCAGCATTAACTTAGACTCTGGTTGAAAGCACTCAAAAAGAGCAAAGCATATTGGGGGTAAATTATGTGAATCTGGGCGACTAAGGAGAGTGTCTTAAGTCCTCAGACCCAGTACAGCACCCCCAGCACGTAGCCAAAAAGAGTGTGTTGGAGAAACCAGATCTTGGTTCCTGAGCTGCCAGCACGCACGTGATCACATGGAGTCTGGCTCCCGTTTGGGCTGGGAGCCTCACCAGACAGCAGAAAATTGAGACTTGCTAACAGAGCCTGAGACGCATGCACCAGCCCATTGCTCTTAGACCCACGCTGTACTATCAGAGCATGAGACAGGTGCATGCCCCACACACTCCCCTGAGAGAGGTGTGCGAAAGCCCAGGCTTATGCTCTCGGACTGGCGCCCTGCTATTAGATCCTGAGACAGATGCGACCCACACCCTCCCCTGAGAGAAGTGCTTGCAAGCCCAGAACTTTTAGACAGAGAAAGAACAGGCACTCTCAGCCCGGGCCAGTGTGAAAAGCTCAGTGTGGGATCGCTGCTTGGAACCTCTCTGGCAGTCTGGAGCTGCCCAGACAGAGGCTGCTGCCATCGTTTTAGGTACAAGCAGAAGATTCTATGTTCCCTGGGACGATGACTAAAAATCTGCTCGGTCAGAGGCCAAGAGGGAATTTCAATGGGCCTGCAGCACCGACAGGGGAGCAGACTGAGGCTCCTCTCTGAGAGGGAGGTCGGGGTGCAATTTGCTTTCCTCTAAACCTCCAAAAACCATCCAAAAGGTCAAGGCAAGAGAAAAAAAAAACTGAACAAACATAAAAACCTCTAGAGAACAAAGACCTAAAAAAACAGGATTCCTCAGAGCCCACCCTATTGAGAGGGGTGGGAGGACTTCAATCAGGGAACATCATTGCCTGAAAATCCACATGAAAGGCCTCTCCCCCAGAAAACCAACCAGGAAAGGAAAAAAAAAAAAGACAAGAAAACCACCACCACTACTTCATAGATACAATTTTTGTTTTTAACTCATTCCCACTGTTCTGGTTCATTTGTTTTATATAGATAAATTTTTAACCTATTTACCCTCAGACTGAGATGTCCAGTATATCAAATTCCATATTAACCCTCTAAACTGAACTTTTTGATACATACACCCTTGTTTTTCTTTTGCATTCCATTTTTATTTTTTTTATTTAGTTTATTCCTTTTTTATTTTCATTTTCTAATGTTCATATAAAGTTAAACTTCAAGATAAACCCCTTTCACCAATCAATGCTATCAGTATAGGGAAACCAATTTTTAATCCCCTTTTATCTTAGGAATGTTGAGTTTTTGTTTTGTTTTGTTTTTTTGTATTTTATTATTAATTAATTTATTTTCAGATAAACAATATCCATTATTTTTTCACCACACCCAGTGCTCCATGCAATTTGTGCCCTCTATGATACCCACCACCTGGTACCCCAACCTCCCAATCCCCCACCATTTCAAACTCCTCAGATTGCTTTTCAGAGTCCATAGTCTTTCATGATTCACCTCCCCTTCCAATTTACCCCAACTCCCTTCTCCTCTCTAAAAACCCTTGTCCTCCATGATATTTGTTATGCTCCACAAATAAGTGAAACCATATGATAATTGACTCTCTCTGTTTGACTTATTTCATTCAGCATAATCTCTTCCAGTCCCATCCATGTTGCTACAAAAGTTGCGTATTCATCATTTTTGATGCAGGCATAATACTCCAGAGTGTATATGGACCACATCTTCCTTATCCATTTGTCCGTTGAAGGGCATCTTGGTTCTTTCCGCAGTTTGGCGGCCGTGGCTATTGCTGCTATAAACATTGGGGTACAGATGGCCCTTCTTTTCAAAACATCTGTATCTTTGGGGTAAATACCCAGAAGTGCAATGGCAGGGTCATAGGGAAGGTCTATTTTTAATTTCTTGAGGCATCTCCACACTGTTCTCCAAAGAAGCTGCATCAACTTGCATTCCCACCAAAAGTGTAAGAGAGTTCCCCTTTCTCCAGGTCCTCTCCAACAGATGTTGTTTCCTGTTTTGTTAATTTTGGCCATTCTCACTGGTGTAAGGTGACATATCAATGTGGTTTTAATTGGAATCTCCCTGAGGGCTAGTGATGATGAACATTTTTTCATGTGTCTGATAGTCATTTGTATGTCTTCATTGGAGAAATGTCTGTTCATATCTGCCCATTTTTCGATATGATTGTCTGTTTTGTGTGTGTTGAGTTTGAGGAGTTCATTATAGGTCCTGGATATCAACCTTTTGTCTGTACTGTCGTTTGCAAAATATCTTCTCCCATTCCGTGGGTTGCCTCTTTGTTTTCTTGACTGTTTCCTTTGCTGTGCAGAAGCTTTTTATTTTGATGAAGTGCCAAAAGTTCATCTTCACTTTTGTTTCCTTTGCTTTTGGAGACATATCTTGAAAGAAGTTGCTTGGCTGATATCGAAGAGATTACTGCCTATGTTCTCCTCTAGGATTGTGATGGATTCCAGTCTCACTTTGAGGTCTTTTATCCACTTTGAGTTTATCTTTGTTTACGGTGTAAGAGAATGGACGACTTTCATTCTTCTACATATAGCTGTCCAGTTTTGCCAGCACCATTTATTGAAGAGACTGTCTTTTTACCACTGTATATTTTTGCCTGTTTTGTCGAAGATTATTTGACCATAGAGTTGAGGGTCCATATCTGGGCTCTCTATTCTGTTCCACTGGTCTATGTGTCTGTTTTTATGCTAGTACCATGCTCTCTTGGTGGTCACAGCTTTGTAATAAAGCTTGAAATCAAGTAACATGATGCCCCAGATTTACTTTTGTTTTTCAACATTTCCCTGGCGATTCGGGGTCTCTTCTTATTCCATACAAATTTTTGGATTATTGGCTCCAGCTCTTTGAAAAATACCAGTGGAATTTTGAACGGAATGACATTAAAAGTATAGATTGCTCTAGGCGGTATAGACATATTCACAATGTTTATTCTATCGATCCAAGAGCATGGAATGGTATTCCATCTTTTTGTGTATTCTTCAATCTCTTTCATGAGTGTTCTGTAGTTCCTCAAGTACAGATCCTTTCCCTCTTTTGTTAGTTTTTTTCCCAGGTATCTTATGGTTCTTGGTGCTATAGTAAATGGAATCAATTCTCTAATTTCCCTTTCTGTATTTTTATTGTTAGTGTATAAGAAAGCCACAGATTTTTGCACATTGACTTTGTATCCTGCCATGTTGCTGAATTGCTGTATGAGTTATAGTATTTTGGGGGTGGAATCTTTTGGGTTTTCCATATAAGGAATCATGTCATCTGCGAATAGAGAAAGTTTGACTTCTTCACTGCCAATTTGGATACCTTTTATTTCTCTTTGTTGTCTGATTGTTATTCGTAGGACTTGTAATACTATGTTGAACAAGAGTGGTGAGCTTGGGCATCCTTGTCTTGTTCCTGATCTCAACGGGAAGGCTGCAAGCTTTTTCCCATTGAGGATGATATTTGCTGTTTCTCTTTCATAGATAGATTTGATGAGGTTCAGGAATGTTCCCTCTATCCCTATACTTTGAAGCTTTAATCAGGAACGGATGCTGGATTTTGTCAAATGCTTTTTTTTTGCATCAATGAGAGGACCATGTGGTTCTTCTCTCTTTTCTTATTAATTTGTTGTATCACATTGATTGATTTGCAAATGTTGAACCATCCTTGTATCCCAGGGATGAATCCCACCTGATCATGGTGGATAATCTTTTTAATGTGCTGTTAAATCCTGTTTGCTAGGATCTTATTGAGAATCTTAACATCCATATTCATCAGTGATATTGGTCTGAAATTCCCCTTTTTGGTAGGGTCTATGCCTGGTTTGCAAATCAAGATAATGCTGGCTTCATAGAAAGTGTCTGGAAGTTTTCTTTCTGCTTCAATTTTTTGAAACAGCTCAGGAGAATATGTGTTATTTTTTCATTGAAAGCTTGGTAGAATTCCCAGGGAATCCTTCAGGTCCTGGGCTCTTGTTTTTTGGGAGGTTTTTGATCACCACTTCATTCTCGTTACTAGATATTGGTCAATTCAGGTTGTCAATTTATTCCTGGTTCAATTTTGGGAGTTTATATTTTTCTAGGAATGCATCCATTTCATCTAGGTTGCTAATATTATTGGCATATAACTGTTGATAATAACTTCTGATGATTGTTTCTACTTCCTTGGTGTTTGTTTTGACCTCTCCCTTTTCATTCATAATTTTATGAATTTGGGCTTTCTCTCATTTCTTTTGGATTAGTGTCGCCAATGGTTTATTGATATTATTGATTCTTTCAAAAAAGCAGCTTCTAGTTTCAGTGATAAGCTCTACTGTATCTGGTTTCTACCTCATTGAACTCAGCTCTAATCTTGATGATTTCCCTTCTTATGTGTGGAGTATGTTTGATTTGTTGTTGACTCTCCAGTTCTTTAAGGTGTAGAGACAGCTGGTGTATTCTGGATTTTTCAATTTTTAAAGGGAGGCTTGAATGGATATGTATTTCCCCCTTAGGACCAACTTTGCTGTATCCCGTAGGTTTTGGGCCGAAGTGTCTTCATTCTCATTGGATTCCATGAATTGTTTCAGTTCTTTGATCTCCTGGTTGATCCAAGCATTCTTAAGGAAGGTGGTCTTTAGCTTCCAGGTGTTTGAGTTCCTTCTGAACTTTTCCTTGTGATTGAGCTCCAGTTTCAAAGCATTGTGATCTGAATATATGCAGGGAATAATCTCAGTCTTTTGGTATTGGTTGAGCCCTGATTTGTGACCCAGTATGTGGTCTATTCTGGAGAAGGTTCCATGTTCACTTGAGAAGAATGAGTATTCTGTTGTTTTAGGATGGAATATTCTGTATATATCTATGAGGTCCATCTGGTCCAATGCGTCCTTCAATGCTCTTGTTTCTTTATTGATTTTCTGCTTCGATGATCTGTCTATTTCTGAGAGAGGGTTGTTAAAATCCTACAATTAGTGTATTCATATCAATATGACTCTTTATCTTGATTAAGTTTTCTTAATTAATTGGCTGCTCCCATATTGGGGGCATAGATATTTCTAATTGTTAGATCATCTTGGTGGATAGTCCCTTTAAGGATTATGCAATGTCCTTCTGTATCTCTAACTACAGTCTTTAGTTTAAAATCTAATTTATCTGATATGAGAATCGCTACCTCAGCCTTCTATTGAGGCCCATTGGCATAAAAGATGCTTGTCCATCCCTTCACTTTCAGTCTGGGTGTATCTTTAGGTTCAAAATGGGTGTCTTGTAGACAACATATGGATGGGTCCTGTCGTTTTATCCAATCTGCAACCCTGTGCTGTTTTATGGTCGCATTTAGGCAATTCATATTGAGAGTGATTATTGATAGATACGTTTTTATTGACATTGAGATACCTTTGAAGTCTTTCTTTCTGTAGATTGTCTCTATATTTCTGTTCAATGCTATTCTTAGGATTTTTCCTCTTTTATAGACACCCCCTTAATATTTCCTGCAGTGTCGGCTTGGTGGTTGCATAGTGTTTTAAGCCTTGCCAGTCTTGGAACCTCTTTATCTCTCCATCCATTTTGAAGGTCAGTCGTGCTGGATAAAGTATTCTTGGCTGCATGTTCTTCCCATTTAGTGCCCTGAATATATCTTCCCAGCCTTTTCTGGCTCACCAGATTTCTGTGGACAGGTCTGATGTTATTCTGATAGCTTCCCTCTGTATGTAAGGAGCCTCTTTGCCCTGGTGGCTTTCAAGAGATTATAGCTACAATTATAATTCCTCAATTTGACTATCAGGAGTCCTGATGTTTTTTTGGAATGTATAATCTTGGGTGGAGATCTTTCAGCCTCTAGTACATGAATGCTGTTTCCTTTCGCAAGATTGGGAAAATTTTCATGAAGGTCTTGTTCCACTATATCTTCTAGACTTCTTTCATTCTCCTCCCCTTCAGGGATTCCAATAATTCTGACGTTGGAATGTTTCATGGCATTATTTATTTCCTTGATTCTGTTTTTGTGGTTTCAAGCTGTTTGTTCCAGGCTTCCTCCTGATCCTTTCTCTCTATCTGTTTGTCTTCCAGATCACTAATTCTATCTTCTGTCTCGGTTACCCTAGCTTTGAGAGAGTTTAGATTAGATTGGAACTCATTGAGAGCATTGTGAACCTCCTCCCTGGTAGCTTTAAGCTCTGCCCTAACATTGTAAATATCCTGTCTGGTCGCTTTCAGTTCATCCCTAATCAATTCTGTTTGGTCATCCATGGCTTTCTCCAACCTAGCTATTGCCTGGAAAATTGTTAGCCTGAATTCTCTTTCCAACATATTGTCTATGTTGATAGCCATTAGCTCTATTGCAGAAGGTCCATCCTTTGTATTTTTCTTCTGTTGGGCATTCCTCCCACTAATCATTTTGGTGGGATATGACTGAACATATGTAGCTGGATGTATCAACTGTGGTGCAGTCAATGTGCACCCTGGAACACTTCTGAGCAATCAGGATTCCCACCCAAACGATAGATAAAAGAAAAAGAAAAAGAAAGAAAAAGAGAGAGAGAGACAGGAAAGAAAAGGAAGATGAAAGAGAAGGTTCAGCCCAAATGGGCCCTAAGGTAAGATTTATGAAGTAGACAAACAAAAAGAGACAAACAAAAAGACTGATACAAGTATATGACAAGAGAAAAAAATATATATATATGCAAATAAAGAAAGAAACTCGTCAAAAAGATCCCTAAGTGTAAGATTTATATGCTATCAGGACAAACACAAAAACACAGAAACACTGGTGAAAGAAGAAGATAGGAGATTTCTTATAAATTTTCAGTGTGTGCGAGTAAGGTTGTTTTGATTCTTTCTGGATGTATCTTCATATCTTTGTTAAAGGAGTCAACTTTCCTAAGATAAAGGGGATTAAAAATTGGTTTACCTATAGGGGTAGAATTGATTGGGGAAAGGGGATTACTTTGAAGTTAAGCTCTATACAAATATTAGAGGATAAAAATAAAAAGGAATACACTAGACTAAACTAAACTAAAATTTTAAAAAATGGATTCAAAAAATAAACATGCAAAAGAAAAACATAGGTGTATGTATCAAAACGTTCAGGTTAGACGGGTATTATGAAGTTTGATGTACTGTAAGCTTGCTGTGATGGTAAATAGGTTAAAAAATTACCTATGTGTAAAAAAAAAATGAACCAGAATAGCGGGAACGAGTGAACAATAAAAGTTTTCCTATGAAGTAGTGGTTGTTCTCTTGTAGTCTTTTTTTTCTCCTCTTTTTTTTTTTTTCTTTCTTGGTTTGTTTTCTTGGGTAGGGGCCTGCCTCTTGTGTTTTCAGTCAATGATGTTTCCTTAGTTAAGTCCTTTTGCACCCTTCAAGGGGGTGGACTCTGAGGAAACTTGTTTTTTTCAGGCTTATGTTCTATGGCGGTTTTTATGTTTGTTCACTTTTTTTTTTCTCTCACCTTGACCGCTTTTGATGGTTTTTGTAGTTTTAGAGGAAAACAAACCGCACCCCGATCTCCCTCTCAGAGAGAGGCTTCAGTCTGGGTGCAGAGCCTAAATAAGTTCCCTCTTGGCCGCTGGCAGAGCAGGTTCCAAGTTGCAGACCCTGGGGACCAAGGATCTTTTGCTTGTACCCAAAGCCAAGGCAGTGGCTGCTGTCTGGGATCCCACGACTGCCAGAGAGGTTCCAAGTAGGAATCGCAAACTGAGATTTTGCTGCTGGCGCGGGCTGGGAGTGCCTGGTTTTTCTGGGTCTAGAGCACCCAGCTTGTGTGCACCTCTTTCAGGGGCAGCTATGGGTTGCTAGTGCTTCTCAGGCACTGAGACGGGGCACAGGCCCCAAAGCACCAGGCTGGGTTTTTGCACACCTCTGTCAGGGGAGAGAGTTTGGGGCACACAGCTTAGGCTCTGAAACAATGGCGTGGGTCAAAGGGCGCCAGCCGGGCCTTTGTGACTCTCTCAGGGGAGCATGAGGGACGTGCGTGCGTATCTCAGGCTTTGTCATAGGGCTCATGCGTTCTGCCGACCGGCGTGGCTCCCATCTGCTCACAGGAGCTAGAACGCACGCATTCTCGGATGCGCTGGTGGCTTAGGGACCAAGACCTGGTTTCTCCACTGCACTCTCTCTGCCTCTGCGCCAGGGAGGCTGTCCTTGGACTGGGGACTTAAGCCCCTGTCCCTATCCACCCCGATTCCCACAATTTCCACCTGTGATCCTTTGCTCTTTTGGAGTGCTTTCAACCGGTCTCCAAGTTAACACTGGTCCCCAGTTGCAGGGCACTCTCGCTCGTATTGGGGTATTACTTTCCAACTGGTCGCCTCTGGTCGTCTTTTGTTTATCTTCCGATATCAGTCCACCATTCCAACACCACTTTACCTGCCCACTGGCATCTTCTGCCCCTGTAGAGATCCAGACGTGTATAATTCTGATCTCAGGCTGATTTCATGGGTGAATGGAGTTCTTTGGTAGGTAATCAGCTCACTTTGGGGTACAGGCTGAAAAAGGCGCCTCCTCCTACTCCCCTACTATCTTGTCCCCCTAATGTTGAGTTTTTTAACAAAGATATCAAAGATATCAAAATACATCCAGGAAGAATCACAAAAAAATAAACTTCCTCACCATACTGAGAATTTATAACTATTTATAGATATCTATAGCTATATCTATATCTATATATATATATATATATATATATCTATGTCTATGTGTATATGCCTATATATATATATGTTTATTTATTTATATGCTAATAAAGGAAGAACCTCGTCAAAAAGAACTCCAAGTGTAAGAATTATATACTATCAGGTCAAACACAAGAACACAGAAACACAGGCAGAAAAAAAAGATGGGAGAGTGGTTATAAATTCTCAGATATATTGATATATCGATATATCTAGAGATATCGATATATATCTATGTCTATATGTCTATATATAGATATATATATCTATATAGATATAGCTATATAGAGATATATATAGATATCTATGTCTATATCGATATAGATCTATATCAATATAGATCTAGATGTATATATCGATGTATATATATATCGATGTATCTATGTATCTAGATATCTATGTCTATATCGATATAGATATATATATATGGATATATATCCATATCTATCTTTCTATATAGATAGATCTAGATCTCTATCTATAGATCGAGATCTAGATCCATCTATCAATAGATAGATATCGATATCTATCTATCTAGATCGAGATAGATAGGGCACTCTCGCTATAGATAGATAGATCTAGATCTAGATCTATCAATAGATCTAGATCTCGATTTAGATATAGATAGATATCGATATCTATCTATTGATAACAATAGATAGATCTAGATATAGATATAGATATCGATAGATAGATATCGATATCTATCTATCTATATCACTATAGACAGACAACCAAAAGGACTGGAAATGTATATGAAGGAAAATATGAAGGAGAAATATTTTCTCTTGTCATATACTTTTATCAGTCTTTTTGTTTGTCTGTTTTTTTTTTTTTTTGTAAAATTTGTAAATTTTTCCTTAGGGCAATTTGGGCTGAACCATCTGTTTTATTTTCACTTTTTTCCCTCTCTCTCTTCTCTTTTTACTTTTTCTTTTTTTTTCCCTTTTTTCAGTGGGGAATTTTGATAGCTCAGAAATGTTCCAGGGTGCACCTTAACTGCACCATGGTCGATATATCCAGCTATATCCGTTCAGTCCTCTCTCACCAAAATGACTAGGAGGAGGAATTTACAACAGAAGAAAAATACAGAGGATGTGCCTTCTGACAGAGCTAATGGCTATCAACATAGACTATATGTCGAAAAGAGAATTCAGGCTCACAATTATCCAGGCACAAACTAGGTTAAAGAAAGCCATGGATGTCAAATGGAATTAAATAGGGCAGAAATAAAAGCCACCAGGTATTATGTGCACAATGTTAGGGCCGAACTGAAAGCTACCACGGATGAGGTGCTCTCAGTGAGTTCCAATCTAATCTACAATCTATAAAAGCTAGGGTAACTGAGACAGAAGATAGAATTAGTGATCTGGAGGACAAATAAATAGAGAGAAAGGATCAGGAGGAAGCCTGGAACAAAGAGCTTAGAAGCCATAAAAAACAGAATCAGGGAAATAAATGAAGCCATAAAAGTTTCCAACGTCAGAATTATAGGAATCTCTAAAGGGGAGGAGAAAGAAAGAAGTCTGGAAAATATAGTGGAACAAGTTCTTCATGAAAATTTTCCCAATCTCACAATTGGAACCAGCACTCATAGACTAGAGGCAGAACGAACTCCCCTCAAGATTATAAATTCCAAAAAACATCAAAACGCCTGATAGTAAAATCGAGAAATTATAAGTGTAGATAAAATCTGTTGAAGGTCACAAGGACAAAGAGTCTCCTTATGTACAGAGGAAAGCCCATGAGGATCACGTCAGACCTGCCCACAGACACCTGACAAGCCAGCAAGGGCTGACAAGATATATTCAGGGCATTAAATGAGAAGAACATGCAACCAAAAATACTTTATTCTACTTTATCCAGCAATACTGACATTCTAAATGGATGGAGAAATGAAGAGTTTCTAAGACCGGCAAGGCTTAAAAGGCTATGTAACCATGAAGCCGACACTGCAGGAAATATAAAGGGAGGGTTCTATAAAAAAGGAAAAATCTTAAGAATAGCATTGAACAGAAATAAAGAGACAATCTACAGAAAGAAAGACTTTAAAGGTAACATGATGTCAATAAAAACATATCTAGCAATAATCGCTTTCAATGTGAATGGTCTAAATGTGAATGGCCTAAACAACCCAAAGTTGCATATTGGATAAAACAACAGGACCCATCCTTATGATTATCTATGAGAGAACCATTTTGAACCTACCGATACACCCAGACTGAAAGTGAAGTAATGGAGAAGTATCTTTCATGCTAGTGGGCCTCAAAAGAAAGCCAAGCTAGCGATTATCATTCACAGATATATTAGATTTTAAACTATAGACTGCAGTCAGAGATAGAGAAGGACAGTCCATAATTCTTAAAGGGACTACCCACCGAGACGATGTAACAACTGTAAATATCTATGCCCCCAATATGGGAGCAGCCAATTACATGAGAAAAATGTTAATCAAGATAAAAAGTCATATTGATATGAATAGATTAATAGTAGGAGATCTTAACACGCCTCTCTTAGAAATAGAGAATCCAAGCAGAAAATCCATAAAGAAACAAGATCCTTGAATGACACATTGGACCAGATGGACACAGGGACATATACAGAATATTCCACACTAAAACAACAGAATACTAATTATTCTCAAATGCACATAGAATGTTCTTCTCAAGAGTAGACCACATACTGGGTCACAAATCAGGACTCAACCGATACCAAAAGACTGAGAATATTCCCTGCATGTTCTCAGATCACAATGCTTAGAAACGGGAGCTCAATCATAGGGAAAATTTCAGAAGGAATTCAAACACATGGAAGCTAGAGACCACCTTGCTTAAGAATGCCGAAAATAAATAAAAAATAAACTTAAAAAATACTTGGATTTACCAGGAGATCAAAGAAGAACTGAAACAATTCATGGAAACCAATGAGAATGAAAACCCTTCAGTGCAATACCTATGGTATACAGCAAAGGCGGTTTTAAGCGGGAAATACATAGCCATCCAAGCCTCCCTCAAAAAAAAAAAAAAAAAAAAAAAAAAAAAGGAAAAATCCACAATACACCAGCTGTCTCTACACCATAAATAACTGGAGAATCAACAACAAATCAAAGCAACTCCACAAATAAGAAGGGAAATAATCAAGATTAAAGCTGAGACTATTTTTGTGTGTGGTGTAAGGAAATGGTCCAATTTCATTTTTCTGCATGTGGCTGTCCAATTTTCCCAGCACCATTTATTGAAGAGGCTGTCTTTTTTCCATTGGACATTCTTTCCTGCTTTGTCGAAGATTAGTTGACCATAGAGTTGAGGGTCTATTTCTGGGCTCTCTATTCTGTTCCATTGATCTATGTGTCTGTTTTTGTGCCAGTACCATGCTGTCTTGATGACGACAGCTTTGTAACAGAGCTTGAAGTCCGGAATTGTGATGCCACCAACGTTGGCTTTCTTTTTCAATATCCCTTTGGCTATTCGAGGTCTTTTCTGGTTCCATATAAATTTTAGCATTATTTGTTCCATTTCTTTGAAAAAGATGGATGGTACTTTGATAGGAATTGCATTAAATGTGTAGATTGCTTTAGGTAACATAGACATTTTCACAATATTTATTCTTCCAATCCAGGAGCATGGAACAGTTTTCCATTTCTTTGTGTCTTCCTCAATTTCTTTCATGAGTACTTTATAGTTTTCTGAGTATAGATTCTGTGCCTCTTTGGTTAGGTTTATTCCTAGGTATCTTATGGTTTTGGGTGCAATTGTAAATGGGATTGACTCCTTAATTTCTCTTTCTTCTGTCTTGCTGTTGGTGTAGAGAAATGCAACTGATTTCTGAGCATTGATTTTATATCCTACACTTTACTGAATTCCTGTATAAGTTCTAGCAGTTTTGGAGTGGAGTCTTTTGGGTTTTCCACATATAGTATCATATCATCTGCGAAGAGTGATAATTTGACTTCTTCTTTCCCAATTTGGATGCCTTTAATTTCCTTTTGTTGTCTGATTGCTGAGGCTAGGACCTCTAGTACTATGTTGAATAGCAGTGGTGATAATGGACATCCCTGCCGTGTTCCTGACCTTAGCGGAAAAGCTTTCAGTTTATCTCCATTGAGAATGATATCTGCGGTGGGTTTTTCATAGATGGCTTTGATGATATTGAGGTATGTGCCCTCTATCCCTACACTTTGAAGAGTTTTGATCAGGAAGGGATGCTGTACTTTGTCAAATGCTTTTTCAGCATCTATTGAGAGTATCATATGGTTCTTGTTCTTTCTTTTATTGATGTGTTGTATCACATTGACTGATTTGCGGATGTTGAACCAACCTTGCAGCCCTGGAATAAATCCCACTTGGTCGTGGTGAATAATCTTTTTAATGTACTGTTGAATCCTATTGGCTAGTATTTTGTTGAGTATTTTCGCATCTGTGTTCATCAAGGATATCGGTCTATAGCTCTCTTTTTTGGTGGGATCCTTGTCTGGTTTTGGGATCAAGGTGATGCTGGCCTCATAAATGGATGAAGGACCTCAATGTGCGAAAGGAATTCATCAAAATCCTTGAGGAGAACACAGGCAGCAACCTCTTTGACCTCTGCCGCAGCAACATCTTCCTAGGAACAACGCAAAAGGCAAGGGAAGCAAGGGCAAAAATGAACTATTGGGATTTCATCAAGATCAAAAGCTTTTGCACAGCAAAGGAAACAGTTAACAAAATCAAAAGACAACTGACAGAATGGGAGAAGATATTTGCAAATGACATATCAGATAAAGGACTAGTGTCCAGAATCTATAAAGAACTTAGCAAACTCAACACCCAAAGAACAAATAATCCAATCAAGAAATGGGCAGAGGACATGAACAGACATTTCTTCAAAGAAGACATCCAGATGGCCAACAGACACATGAAAAAGTGCTCCATATCACTCGGCATCAGGGAAATACAAATCAAAACCACAATGAGATATCACCTCACACCAGTCAGAATGGCTAAAATCATCAAGTCAGGAAATGACAGATGCTGGCGAGGATGCGGAGAAAGGGGAACCCTCCTACACTGTTGGTGGGAATGCAAGCTGGTGCAGCCACTCTGGAAAACAGCATGGAGGTTCCTCAAAATGTTGAAAATAGAACTGCCCTATGACCCAGCAATTGCACTTTTGGGTATTTACCCTAAGGATACAAACGTAGTGATCCAAAGGGGCACATGCACCCGAATGTTTATAGCAGCAATGTCCACAATAGCCAAACTATGGAAAGAACCTAGATGTCCATCAACAGATGAATGGATACAGAAGATGTGGTATATATACACAATGGAATACTATGCAGCCATCAAAAGAAATGAAATCTTGCCATTTGCGACAACATGGATGGAACTAGAGCGTATCATGCTTAGCGAAATAAGTCAAGCAGAGAAAGACAACTATCATATGATCTCCCTGATATGAGGAAGTGGTGATGCAACATGGGGGCTTAAGTGGGTAGGAGAAGAATAAATGAAACAAGATAAGATTGGGAGGGAGAGAAACCATAAGTGACTCTTAATCTCACAAAACAAACTGAGGGTTGCTGGGGGGAGGGGGTTTGGGAGAAGGGGGTGGGATTATGGACATTGGGGAGGGTATGTACTTTGGTGAGTGCTGTGAAGTGTGTAAACCTGGTGATTCACAGACCTGTACCCCTGGGGATAAAAATATATGTTTATAAAAAATAAAAAAATAATTAAAAAAAAAAGATTAAAGCTGAGATCAATGAGGTAGAAACCAGAGATACAGTAGAATCTGTCAATGAAATTAGAAGCTGGTTTTTTTTAAAGAATTGATAAGATCAATAAGCCATTGGCCATACTAATCCAAAAGAAAGGAGAGAAAGCCCAAATTAATAAAATTATAAATGAAAAGGGAGAGATCGCAACTAACACCAGAGATTTAGAAATAATATCAGATGTTATTATCAACAGTTATACTCCAAGAAGCTAAGCAACCTAGATGAAATGGATGCATTTCTAGAAAACTATAAACGGCCAAATTTGAACCAGGAAGAAATTGACAACCTGAATAAACTGATATCAAGTAATGAGATTGAAGCAGTGATCAAAACGTCCCAACAAAAAAGAGCCCAGGACCTAACAGATTCCCTGTGGAATTCTACCAACTTTCCAAAGAAGAAATAACATCTATACTTCTGAAGCTGTTTCAAAAAACTGAAGCAAAGGAAAACTTCCAGACTCTATCTTTGAAGCCAGCATTACCCCTTTGTTAAGGCAAAGACCTTAACAAAAAGAATTTCAGACAAATATCATTGATGAATATGGATGATAAGGTTCTCAACAAGATCCTAGCAAACTTTATCCAAAAACACATTAAAAAGATTATCCACCATGACCAGGAGGGATTCATCCCTGGGCTACAAGGATGGTTCAACATTCGCAAATCAATCAATGTGATAGAACAAATAAGTAAGAGAAGAGAGAAGAACCACATGGTCCTCTCAATTGATGCAGAAAAAGCATTTGACAAAATCCATTATCCATTCCTGATTAAAACACTTCAAAGTATAGGGAAAGAGGTAATATTCCTGAACATTATCAAATCTACCTATGAAAGACCCACAGCAAATATCATCCTCAATGAGAAAAAGCTTGCAGCCTTCCTGTTGAGATCAGGAACATGAAACGGATGCCCACTCTCACCACTCTTTTTCAACATAGTATTAGAAGTTTTAGCAACAGCAATCAGACAACAAAGAAATTAAAGGTATTCAAATTGGCAATGAAGAAGTCAAACTGTCTTTATTCACAGATGACATGATTCTTTATATGGAAAACCCAAAAGACTCCACCCTCAAACTAAAAGAAATCATACAGAATACAGCACAATCAAAAGGTACAGGAACTATACTCCAGGAATTATAGAAGACTCATGAAAGTAATTGAAGAAGACGCAAAAAGATAGAAGACCATTCCATGCTCTTGGATTGGAAGAATACACATTGTTAAAATGTCGATACTGCCTAGAGCAATCTATACTTTTAATGCCATTCTGATCAAAATTCCACTGGTATTTTTCAAAGAGCTGAAGCAAATAATCCTAAAATTTGTATGGTTCAGAAGAGACCCAGAATCGCTAAGGAAATCTTTAAAAACAAACATAAAACTGGGGGCATCGGGTTACCTGATCTCAAGCATTACTACAAAGCTGTGATCACCAATACAGCATGGTCCTGGCATAAAAACAAACATATACCCTTGGAAAAGAGTAGGGATCCCAGATGAATATGGATGCTAAGGTTCCTCAACTTGGACCCTCAACTTTATGGTGAAATAATCTTTAACAAAACAGGAAAATACAAAGAATGGAAAAAAAAAACAGTCTCTTCAATAATTGGTGCTGGGAAAACTGGGAAGCTATATATAGAAGAATGAAACGCGACCATTCTCTTTGTACACAAAGATAAACTCAAAAAAAAAAAAAAGACCTCAACATGATACAGGAATCCATCAGAATCCTAGAGGAGAACATAAGGCAGTAACCTCTTTGATATCAACCACAGCAACTTCTTTCAAGATATGTCTCCAAAGGCAAAGGAAACAAAAACTAACATTAACTTTTGGGTTTTCATCAAGAACAAAAGCAAAGGATGCACAGCAAAGGAAACAGTCAACAAAACAAAAAGGCAACTCACGGAATGGGAGAAGATATTTGCAAATGACAGTACAGACAAAATGTTGATATCCAGGATCTACAAAGAACTCAAACTCAACACACACAAACAGATAATCATATAAAAAATGGGCAGAAGATATGAACATACACTTCTCCAATGAAGATCTACAAATGGCTATCAGACACAGGAAAAAATGATCATCATCACTAGCCATCAGGGAGATTCAAATTAAAACCACATTGAGATACCACCTTACACCAGTTAGAATGGCCAAAATTAGCAAGACAGGAAAAAACATGTGTGGGAGAGGATGTGGAAAAAGGGGAACCCTCTTACACTGTTGGTGGGAATGTAAGTTGGTGCAGCCTCTTTGGAGAACAGTGTGGAGATTCCTCAAGAAATTAAAAATTGAGCTTCCCTATTACTCTGCCATTGCACTCCTGGGTATTTCCCCTAAAGATACAGATGTAGTGAAAAGAACGACCGTCTGTACCCAATGATTATAACAGCCATGACAGCGGTCTACAAATTGTGGAAAGAAGCAAGATGCCCTTCAATGGACAATGGATAAGAAAGATGTGGTCCATATACATTACAGAGTATTATGCCTCCATCTGAAATGATAAATACCCAACTCTTATAGCAACATGGATGGGACTTAGGAGATTATGCTGAGTGAAACAAGTAAAGCAGAGAGATTCAATTATCATATGGTTTAACTTATTTGTGGAGTATAACAAATATCATGAAGGACAAGGGGAGATGGAGAGGTGAAGTTAGTTGAAGGAAATTAGAAGGGGAGGTAAATCATGATAGACGATGGACTCTGAAAATCAATCTTAGGGCTTCGAAAAAGCGGGAATTCGAGAGTGGGGGAAGCAGGTGGTGGGTATGAAAGAGGGCATGGATTTCTGGAGCACAGGGTGTGCTGAAAAAACAATGAATATTGTTATGCAGAAAAGAAATAAAAAAATTAAAAAATATTAAGTGATATGTGAAACACACAGTCAACACACACACACACACACACACACACACACACAACCACAGAGATAAGACACACAAAAGATGGGAAGGAAGTGAGGAATCGTACCAAAGGAAGCAAACCTAGAAAAAAAATACCATAAAGGGGAAAGGCAAAGAATATCCAAGTTAGAAACTAATCAAAATGAGAAAGTTAACTCCTTACCTACCAATAATAAGTTCAAGTATACAGAACTAACTCTCCTATGACTACAAACATATTGTTGGACTGGAAGAAAATTAAATTAAAAAAGTCAAAAAGGGTCAACAAGAAAAGAAACTTAACAAAAGGAGCTCGAACACATGTTGCCCATAGGAAACTTTCTTCGATTATATTGATACACATAGCTTGAATGTGAGGGAATTGGAAGACATTGATTATGCAATTGGCAAGGAGAAGAGAGCCAAAGTGATTATGCCTATGGCATATAGAGAGATTTTTTTACCTTCGAGATACAAAAAATTACTGGAAGGTGTTTTGTCTTGTAGTATGAAAACATCAGGAATTTGGAAGAATTTCCAACATACACACCACCATGGGTGTATCTAAATGTTGGAAGCATATTAACAGAAAGGAAGGGAGATGGTCAGCACATTCCAATATTGTTGAGGACTACGTTATCCACTTTTGGCACAGAACAAATAATTCAGATGTAAAGGTGGTAAGTAATAACAGACGTCATCATGTTCTCTCTAGACCACCTGAACTTTGGGGAAACATGCATAAGATTGTGTCTCTGAGGACCATAAGAGAAGTTCTTACCAAAGGCTGATTGAGCATTGTCTATCACAGATCTTGTGCTGGAATCCAATGCCAGTCTTAATTAATAGAAGATAATTTAATTCCTATCAGGTGTACTTATGACCAGGAAGGTATGAAAATGGAAGGAAATCACTTACGAAATGGAAACACAGCCAGAAACTAATAGGTTGAAAACACAACACACTCCCATAATAGCTAGGAAGCAATGAAATAAAATCAGTAAATATCTTTAACAAAAGAAAGTAAAGAAATATTTAGGATGATACCAAAAAATTTTATTGGGGGGGGCAAGATGGCGGGGAAGTAGGAGGAGGTGCCTGTACCCTAACGTGAGCTGATTACCTACCAAAGAACTCTGATCACCCATGAAATCAGCCTGAGATCAGAATTATACATGTCTGGATCTCTACAGGGACAGAAGATGCCAGTGAGCAGGTACAGTGGAGTGGGAATGGCCGACTGAAATCGGAAGATAAACAAAAACCCAGAGGCACCGGTTGGAAAGTAATACTTCAATCCGAGACTGCCCTGCATCTGGGAACCAACATTAACTTGGAGACTTGTTGAAAGCACTCAAATAGAGCAAAGATCACGGGAGTGGAAATTGTGGGAATCAGGGCGGATGAGGACATGTGCTTAAGTCCCTTGTCCCAGGACAGCCTCCCCTGGTGATGAGCCAGAGAGAGTGAGGCAGAGAAACCAGGTCTTGGTCCCTAAGCCGCCAGCGCACCCGATAATGCGTGGGTTCTGGCTTCTATGAGGGGATGGGAGACACTACAAACAGCAGAATGTGGGAGCCCTGCTACAAAGCCTGAGATACGCACATCCCTCATCCTCCCCTGAGAGAGTAACAAAGGCGCTCTTTAGCGCATCTTTAAAGATGGCGCTCTTTAATCCGCACCATTGTTTCAGACCCTAAGACTCATGCCCCAATCTCTCCCCTGACAGAGGTGCGCAAAAGCCCAGCCTGGTGCTTTCGGACCTGCGCCCTGTTCTCAGTGCATGAGACATGCGCGTGACCCATAGCCTCCCCTGAAAGAGGTGCACGCAAGCTGGGTGCTCTTAGACCCAGAAAGACCAGGAATTCCCAGCCCAGGCCAGCAGGAAAATCTCAGTGTGCGATCGCTGCTTGGAACGTATTTGGCGGTCTGGAGCTCCCAAACTGCCGCCGCTGCTGTGGCTTTGGGTACAAGCAAAAGATCCTGCATCCCCAGGGACTACAACATGGATCCTGCTCTGCCAGCAGCAAAGGGGGAACTCATTTGGGATCTGCGGCCAGTCTGAGGCTTCTCTCTGAGGGGGAGGTCAGGGTGCAGTTTGTTTTCCTCTAAAACTACAACAATCATCAAAAGCGGTCAAGGTGAGAGAAAAAAAAAGTGAACAAACATAAAAACCGCGAGAGAACAAAAGCCTGAAAAAAACTTGTTTCCTCAGAGGACACGCCCTTCAGTGGGGCGGAAGGACTTAACTCAGGGAATGTCATTGACTGAAAACCCACGTGACAGGCCCCTCCCCCAGAAAACAAACCAAGAAAAAAAAAAAGACTGCAAGAGAATAACCACCACTACTTCATAGGACAACTTTTATTTTCAACTCATTCCCACTATTCTGGTATATATTTTTTATATAGATAATTTTTTAACCTATTTACCATCACAGTGAGCTGTCCAGTACATCAAATTCCATAATATCCTTCTACCTGAACTTTTTGATACATACACCTGTGTTTTTCTTTTACATTTCTATTTTTTTATTTTCTTTTTTAAATTGTAGTTTAGTTTAGTCTAGTTTATTCCTTTTTATTTTTATTTTCTAATATTAATATAGAGTTAAACTTCAAAGTAATCTCCTTTCCACAATCAATACTACCCCTATAGGTAAACCAATTTTTAATCCAGCTTTATCTTAAGAACGCTTAGTCTTTTAAAAAAGATATCAAGATACATCCAGGAAGAATCAAAACAACCTTCCTCGCCCACACTGAGAATTTATAACCACTCTTCCTTCTTTTACTTCCACTACTGTTTCTGTGTCTTTGTGTTTGTCCTGATGGTATATAAATCTTATACGTGAGGTTCTTTTTGACAAGGTTCTTCTTTCATTTGCATATCTATATATATATATATTTATCTCGTATTATATAATTTTTCCAGTCTTTTTGTTTGTTTTTGTTTATATACTTCATAAATCGTACACTGGGGCCCATTAGGGCTAAACCTTCTCTTTCATCTTCCCTTTCTTTCCTGTCTCTCTCTTTTTTCTTTTTCTTTTCTTTTGTCTCTCATTTGGGTGGGGAATCCTGATTGCTCAGAAGTGTTCCAGGGTGCACCTTGACTGCACCACGGTTAATATATTGAAATACATCTGTTTAGTCATCTCCCACTGAAATGAGTAAAATGAGTAATGCCCAACACAAGAAAAATACAGAGGATGGACCTTCTGCAACAGAGCTAATGGCTTTCAACATAGACAATATGTCGGAAAGAGAATTCAGGCTAACAATTATCCAGGCAATAGCTAGGTTGGAGAAAGCTATTGATGACCAAACAGAATTGATTAGAGCCGAGCTGAAAGCAACCAGACAGGATGTTCACAATGTTAGGGCGGAGCTTAAAGCTAACAGGGAGCAGGTTCACAAGGCTCTCAATGAGTTCCAATCTAATCTAAATTCTCTCAAAGCTAAGGTAACTGAGACAAAACATAGAATTAGTGATGTGGAGGACAAACAGATAGAATGAAAGGATCAGGAGGAAGCCTGGAACAAATAGCTTGAAACCAAGAAAACAGAATCAGGGAAATAAATGATGCCACGAAATGTTCCAACTTCAGAATTATAGGAATCCCTGAAGAGGAGGAGAAAGAAAGAAGTCTAGAAGATATAGTGGAACAAGTTCTTCACGAAAATTTTCCCAATCTCGCGAATGGAACCAGTGATCATGTACTAGAGGCAGAACAATCTCCACCCGAGATTATAGATTAAAAAAACTCCAAGGCACCTGAGAGTCAATTTGAGGAATCATAATTGTAGGTATAATCTCTTGAAAGCCGCTAGGACAAAGAGGCTCCTTACTTACAGAGGAAAGCCCATCAGAATAATGTCAGAACTGTCCACAAAGACCTAGCAAACCATAAAGGGCTGGCAAGATATATTCAGGTCATTAAATGAGAAGAACATGCAGCCAAGAATACTTTATCCAACAAGACTGACATTTAAAATGGATGGAGAGATAAAGAGCTTTCAAGACCGGCAAGGCTTCAAAGACTATGCAACCACCAAGCCGACACTGCAGGAAATACTAATGGAGGTTCTATAAAAGAGGTAAAATCCTAAGAATAGCATTGAAAAGAAATATAGAGGCAATCTACAAAAAGAAAGACTTCAAAGTTAACACGATGTCAATAATAATGTATCTATCAATAATCACTCTCAATGTGAATGGCCTCAATGCACTCATAAAAACACAGGGTTGCAGATTGGATAAAATGACAGGACCCATCCATATGTTGTCTACAAAAGACCAATTTTGAACCTAAAGATACACCCAGACTGAAAGTGAAGGGATGCAGAAGCATCTTTCATGGCAATGGGCCTCAAAAGAAGCTGGGGTAGCGATTCTCATATCAGATAAATTAGATTTAAATTAAAGACTGTAGTCAGAGATACATAAAGACACTACATAATTCGTAAAGGGACTATCCACCACGATGATCTAACAATTGTAAATATCTATGCACCCAATATGGGAGCAGCTAACTACATAAGAAAACTGTTAATCAAAATAAAGAATTTATATTGATATGAATACATTAATAGTAGGAGATATTAACACACCTTTCTCAGAAATAGACAGATCATCGAAGCAGAAAATCAATAAAGACGCAAGATCACTGAATGACACATTGGACCAGATGAACCTCATAGATATATACAGTACCTTCCACTCTAAAAAAAACAGAATACTCATTCTCCTCAAGTGCATATGGAACTTTCTCCAGAATAGACCACATACTGGGTCACAAATCAGGACTCACCTGATACCAAAAACTGAGATTATTCCCTGCATATTCTCAGATCACAATGCTTTGAAACTGGAGCTCAAACACAAGGAAAAGTTTGGAAGGAACTCAAATACCTGGAAGCTAAAGACCACCTTGCTTAAGAATGCTTGGATCAACCAGGAGATTAAAGAAAAACTGAAACAATTCTTGGAAACCAATGAGAATGAAGACACTTCGGTACGAAACCTATGGGATACAGCAAAGGCAGTTCTACGGGGGAAATACATAGCCATCCAAGCCTCCCTCAAAAAAAATTAAAAAAAAATCAAGAACACACCATCTTTCTGTACACCTTAAGGAACTGGGGAATCAACAACAATTCAAACCAACTTCACACATAAGAGGGGAAATGATCAAGATTAGAGCTGAGAGCAATGAGGTAGAAACCAGAGATACAGTAGAACATATAATTGAAACTAGAAGCTGTTTTTTTGAAAGAATTAATAATATTGATAAACCATTGACCCCACTAATCCAAAATAAAAGAGAGAGAGAAAGCCCCAATTCATAAAATTATGAATGAAAAGGGAGAGATTACAAGGAACACCAAGGAAGTAGAAACAATCATTAGAAGTTATTATCAACAGTTATATTTCAAAAAGCTAAGCAATCTCAATGAAATGGATTCATTCCTGGAAAACTATAAACCCCCAAAATTGAACGAGGAAGAAATTGACAACTTGAATAAACCCATAGCTAGTAACAAGATTGAAGCAGTGATCAAAAACCTCTCAAAAAACAAGAGCTCCTGACGTGACGGATTCCCTGGGGGAATTCTGCCAATCTTTCAAAAAGAAATAACATTTATACTCCTGAAGCTGTTTCAAAAAAATTAAAGTAGAAGTAAAACTTCCAGACTCTTTCTATGAAGCCAGCATTACCCTGAAACCCTTTGCCATTGGTAGGCAAAGACCCTACCAAAAAGGAGAATTTAAGACCAATATCACTGATGAATATGGATGCTAAGATTCTCAACAAGATCCTGGCAAACAGGATCCAACAGCACATTAAAAAGATTATCTGGGGCGCCTGGGTGGCTCAGTGGGTTAAAGTCTCTGCCTTCCTTTCAGGTCGTGATCCCAGGTTCCTGCTATTGAGCCACACATAGGGCTTTCTGCTCAGCGGGAAGCCTGCTTTCTCCTCTCTCTCTCTCTGCCTGACTCTCTGCCTACTTGTTATCTCTGTCTGTCAAATGAATAAATAAAATCTTTAAAAAATAAATAAAAAATAAAAATAAAAATATTATCCACCATGACCAAGTGGGATTCATCCCTTGGCTACAAGGATGGTTCAACATTTGCAAATCAATCAATGTGATACAGCAAATTAATATGAGAAGAGAGAAGAAGCACATGGTCCTCTCAATCAATGCTTTAAAAGCATTTGACAAAATCCAGCATCCATTCCTGATTAAAATTCTTCATAGTACAGGAATAGAGGTAACATTCGTGAACTTCATCAAATTTATCTATGAAAGACCCACAGAAAATATCCTCAATGGGAAAAAGCTTGAAGCCTTTTCGTTGAGATCAGGAACAAGACAAGGATGCCCACGCTCATCACTCTTGTTCAACATAGGATTAGAAGTACTAGGAATAGCAATCAGACAACAAAGAGAAATAAAAGGTATCCAAATTGGCAATGAAGAAGTCAAACTGTCTCTCTTCAAAGATGATATGATTCTTTATATGGAAAACCCAAATGACTCCACCCCCAAACTACTAGAACTCATACAGCAATTCAGCAATGTGGCAGGATACAAAGTCAATGTGCAGAAACCAGTGGCTTTCTTAAGACTAACATTGAAAATACAGAAAGGGAAATTAGAGAATCGATTCCATTTTCTATAGCACCAAGAACAATAAGATACCTGGGAGTAAACCTAACCAAAGAGGTAAAGGATCTATACTCGAGAAACTACAGAACACTCAGGAAAGAAATTGAAGAACTCACAAAAAGATGGAAGACCATTTCATGCTCTTGGATCTGAAGAATAAACATTGTTAAAATGTCAAAAATGCGTACAGCAATTTATACTTTTAATGCCATTCCAATAAATATTTCACCGGTATTCTTCAAAGAGCTGGAGCAAATAATCCAAAATTTCTATGGAATCAGAAGAGACCCCTAATCCATAAAGAAATTTAGAAAAATAAAAATAAAACTGAGGGCATCACGTTACCTGACTTCAAGCTTTATTACAAAGCTGTAATCACCAGGGCAGTGTGGTACTGGCTTAAAAACAGACACATAGACCATTGAAACAGAGTAGATAGCCCAGATTTGGACCCTCAACACTATGGTCAATTAATCTTTGACAAAACAGGAAAAAATATATAGTGAAAAAAAAACAGTTTCTTCAATAAATGGTGCTGTGAAAACTGGAGAGCTATATGTAGAAGAATGAAACTCGACCATTCTCTTACACCGTACACAAAGATAAAATCAAAATGAATAAAAGACATCAACATAAAACAGGAATCCATCAGAATCCTAGAGGAGATCATAGTCAGTAATCTCTTCGATATCAGCCACAACAACTTATTTCAAGATATGTCTCCAAAAACAATGGAAACAAATTCAAAGATGAACTTTGGGGACTTCATCAAAATCAAAAGCTTCTGCACAGCCAAAAAATAGTCAAGAAATCAAAGAGGCAACCCACGGAAAGGGAGAAGATATTTGCAAATGACAGTATAGACAAAAGGTTGATATCCAGGATCTATAAAGAATTCCTCAAGCTCAACACACACAAAACAGACAATCATATAGAAAAATGGGCAGAAGATATAAAAAGACAATTCTCCAATGAAGACATACAAATGGCTATCAGATACATGAAAAAATGTTCATCATCACTAGCCTTCAGGAAGATTCAAATTAAAACCACATTGAGATATCACCTTACACCAGCTAGAATGGCAAAAATTGGCAAGGCAGGAAACAACATGTGTTGGAGGGTATGTGAAGAAAGGGGAACCCTCTTACACTGTTGGTGGGAATGCAAGTTGGTGCAGCTTTTTTGGAGAACAGTATGACGATTCCTCAAGAAATTAAAAATAGCGCTTCCCTATGACCCTGCAATTGCACTACTGGGTATTTACCCCAGACATACTGTGAAAATAAGGTGTAGTGAAAAGAAGGTCCTTCTGTACCCCAATGTTTATAGCAGCAATGGCCATGGTCTCCAAACTGTGGAAAGAACCAAGTTGCCCTTCATTGGACGAATGGATAAGGAAAATGTGGTCCATATACACTATGGTTTATTATGCCTCCATCTGAAAGGATGAATACCCAACTTTGTAGCAACATGGATGAAACTGGAAGAGATTATGCTGAGTGAAATAAGTCAAGCAGGGCGCGCCTGGGTGGCTCAGTGGTTTAAAGCCTCTGCCTTCAGCTCAGGTCATGATCTCAAGGTCCTGGGATCATGCCCCACATCGGGCTCTCTGCTCAGCAGGGAGCCCACTTCCTCCTTTCTCTCTGCCTGCCTTTCTGCCTACATGTGATATCTGTCTGTCACATAAATAAATAAAATCTTTAAAAAAAAGAAATAAGTCAAGCAGAGAGAGTCAATTATATGGTTTCACTTATTTGTGGAGCATAATAAATAGCATGGAGGATATTGGGGGTTAGAGAGGAGAAGGGAGTTGGGGTAAATTGGAAGGGGAGGTGAATCATGAGAGACTATAGACTTTTAAAAACAATCTTAGGGGTTTCAAGTGGCGAGGGGGTGGGATGTTGTGGTACCAGGTGGTGGGTATTATAGAGGGAATGGACTGAATGGAGCAATGGGTGTGTTGAAAAAATAATGAATACTGTTATGCTGAAAAAAAAAAAAAGAATGCTTGTATCACCACACACAAAAATGGACTCCCAAAGGATGAAAGACCTCAATGCGAGAAAGTAATCCATCAATATCCTTGAGGAGAACAGAGGCAGCAACCTCTTTGACCTCAAGTGCAGCAAGTTCTTCCTAGGAGCATCGCAAAAGACAACAGAAGCAAGGAAATAAATGAATTATTGTGATTTCATCAAGATCAAAAGCTTTTGCACAGCAAAAGAAAGAGTGAACAAAACCAAAAGACAACTGACAGAATGGGAGATGATATTGAAAAAGACATACCAGATAAAGGGCTAGCATCCAATATCTATTAAGAGTTTGGCAAACTCAACACACAAAGAACAAATAATCCAATTATGAAATTGGAAGAGGACATGAACAGGTATTTCTGCAAAGAAGACATCCAGATGACCAAAATACAAATAAAAAATGCTCCACATCACTTGGCATCAGGGAAATACAAATCAAAACCACAAGGAGATACCACATCATACCAGTCAGTATGGCTAAAATTAACAATCAAGAAATGACAGACACTGGTGAGGATGCGGAGAGAGGGGAACTCTCCTGCACTGTTGTTGGGAATCCAAGCTTGTGCAACCACTCTGGAAAAGTGTGGAGGTTCCACAAAAAACTGAAAATAGAGCTAGCCTATGACACAGCAATTGCACTACTGGGTATATATCCTAAAGACACAAACGTGGTCCTCTGAAGAGGAACGTACACCTGAATATTTATAGCATCAAGGTGGACAATAGCCAAACTATGGAAATGAACCTAGATGTCCATCAGCAGATGAATGGATAAAATAGATGTGGTATATATACACAATAGAATACTATTCAGCCATCAACAGAAAATAAATCTTGCCATTTGCAATGACATGGATGGAACTTGAGGGTATTATGGTTAACAAAATAAGCCAATTGGAGAAAGACAACTATCATATTATCTCCTTGATATGAGGAAGTGGAGATGCAATGTGGGGGGCTTGGGTAGTAGGAAAAGAATAAATGAAAGAACATGGGATTGGGAGGGAGACAAACAATAAAAGACTCAATCTCAAAAACCAGACTGAGGGTTGCTGGGGGCAGAGGGGATGGGAGAGGGTGGTGGGGATATGGACATTGGGGAGGGTATATGGTATGATGGGTGCTGTGAAATGTGTTAACCTGGCGATTCACAAACCAGCACCACTGGGGATAAAAATAAGTTATATGTTTATTAAAAATTAATTAATTTAAATTTTTTAAAAAAATATAGAAATATTGAATCAACCAGGAGGTCAAAGAAGAACTGAAACAATCCATTGAAAACACATTGGTCCAAAACCTATGGGATACAGCAAAGGCGATCCTAAGGGAATACGTAGCTATCCAAGCCTCCCTCTACAAAATGGAAAAATGAAGAATACACCAGCTGTCTCTACACCATAAAGAACTGGAGAATCAACAACAAATAAAGCCAACTCCACACATAATAAGGAAAATAATCAATATTAGAACTGAGATCAATGAGGTAGAAACTAGAGATACAGTAGAACGTATCAATGAAACTAGAAGTTGGTTTTTTTTAAAGATTTTATTTATTTATTTGACAAAGAGAGATCACAAGTAGGCAGAGAGGCAGGCAGAGAGAGAGGAAGGGAAGCAGGCTCTCTGCTGAGCAGAGAGCCTGATGCGGGACTCGATCCCAGGACCCTGAGATCATGACCTGAGCCAAAGGCAGTGGCTCAACCCACTGAGCCACCCAGGCGCCCTAGAAGTTGGTTTTTTGAAAGAATCAATAAGATCGAGAAACCATTGGCCACACTAATCTTAAAGAAAATAGAGAAAGCCCAAATTAATAAAATTATGAGTGAAAAGGGAGAGATCACAACCAATACAAGGAAAGTAGAAACAATCATCAGAAGTTATTATCAACAGTTATATGCCAATAAGCTAAACAACCTAGACGAAATGCATGCATTCCTGGAAAATTATAAACACCCAAAATTGAACCAGGATGAAATTGACAACCTGAATAGACTGAAATCTAATAAGCAGATTAAAGCAGTGATCAAAAAGTTTTTAAAAAACAAGAGCCCAGCACCTATTGAGTCCCTTGGAAATGCTACCAAACTTTCAAAAAGAAATAACACCTATTATTCTGAAGTTGTATCAGAAAATTGAACCAGAAGGAAAACTTCCAGACTCTTCCTATGAAGCCAGCATTACCCTGATCCCCAAACCAGGCAAAGTCCCTACCAGAGGGGAGAATTTCACACCAATATCATTGATGAATATGGATGCTAAGATTCTCAACAAGATCCTAGCAAACAGGATCCAACAGCACATTAAAAAGATTATCTACCATGACCAGGTGGGATTCATCCCTAGGCAACAAGGATTGTTCAACATTCGCAAATCAATCAATGTGATAGAACAAATCAATAAGAGAAGAGAGAAGAACCACATGGTACTCTCAATTTATGAAGAAAAAACATTTGACAAAATCCTGCCTCCATTCCTGATCAAAATTCTTCGAAGTATAGAGACAGAGGGAACATTCCTGAACTTCATCAAATCTATCTATGAAAAACCCACAGCAAATATCATCCTCAATGGGAAAGAACTTGCAGCCTTCCCGTTGATATCAGGAACAAGACAAGGATGCCCACGCTCACCACTCTTGTTCAACATAGTATTAGAAGTCCTAGAAACGGCAATCAGACAACAACGAGAAATAAAAGGTATCCAAATTGGCACTAAAGAAGACAAGCTCTCTCTGTTTGCAGACGATATGATTTTTTATATGGAAAACCAAATGACTCCACCCCCAAACTACCAGATGTGATACAGCACTTCAGCAACGTTCCAGGATACAAAGTAAATGTATGGAAATCGGTGGCTTTCCAATGCACTAGCAATGAAAATACAGAAAAGCAGATTAGAGAATCAATCCCATTTACTATAGCATCAATAACCATAGGATACCTGGGAATAAACCTAACCAAAGAGGTAAAGGATCTGTACTTGAGGAACTACAGAACACTCATGAAAGATACTGAAGAAGACACAAAAACATGGAAAACCATTCCATGCTCTTGGATCAGAAAAATAAATATTGTTTGAATGTCTATACTGCCTTGAGCAATCTATACTTTTCATGCCATTCCGATAAAAATTCCCTGGTATTTTTCAAAGAACTGGAGCAAATAATTTTAAAATTTGTATGGAATTAGAAGAGACCCTGAATCCCTAAGGTAATCTTATAAAACAAACATAAAACTGCGGGAATCCCTTTACCTGATCTCGAGCATTACTACAAAGTTGTGATCACCAAGACAGTATGGTACTCTCCTAAAAACTGACACATAGACCAGTGGAACAAAGTAGAGAACCCAGATATGGACCCTCAGCTCTATGTTCAAATAATCTTCGACAAAACAGGGAAAATATACAGTGGAAAAAAGACAGTCTCTTCAATAAATGGTGCTGGAAACACTGGACAGCTATATGTAGAAGAATTAAACTCGACCATTCTTTTACACCCTACACAAAGATAAAATCAAAATGGATAAAAGACCTGAACGTTAAACAGGAATCCATCAGACTCCTAGAGGAGAATATAAGCAGTAACCTCTAACATCCACTTTCTGTCCCGCTCTAGTGGCCCTTTGTTGTCACATTGTTCATCCTCTCATGGTTCCATTAGAACATGCCCATCTTCCTAAAGAGGCACTGTTTGCTTATCGCTAGAAACAATTTGGGGGATGGTCATGAAAAGGTGAAGGCAGAATTGTGATGTCACATCTCCATTCAGTTCCCCAGAAGGTAGCTGCTCCACCCTGGGGGAATGCTCAAGGTTCTGTGACATTCGAATCTTTGCCTTGCTTCCTTTTGGAGATACACGTTGTCATACTTAAATGGGCATGAAAGTCTTTCAGATGGTTTCACTTGGGCTATGGTTTTCTTCCAACAAGCTCCATGCTTGCTCCTGTAGACTCCAAGTGCATGAGTCCATAGTGGGTTTCAGGTTCTCAGATGTAGGGTCTGCCCTTGGTGCTTGGTCACTTTTCAAGATTGGGAGACCATTTTGGCATGGTGCCTGGAGATGCTAGGTTTACTTGTGTTCTCACTCTTAGAGTCAAGACATGTCTTTGGCATGGCTCAGGTGTTCCCTGGCAGCTTTCCTTGGTGGCACTTTTCCTGGTCAGAAGCATCCTGATTGGGTGGGAGAACCATAGACATGTGTGGGGCATGGAGTTCCTCCCATGAGTCATTGTTTGACAACTTATTCTTTCTTGGCCAATAGTGGGTAAGACGGAATGGTGGATTATTGCCTTTCCCTGGAGTCCAGAGGGCTAGTGGTGACAGTCATGACCAAAGACTACAAACTGGCCACAGAGAAGGTGACACCACTCACTTTGCAACTGCCTTGGTGAGAGACCCAAGTGGCTCCCGCAGTTTGGGAGGGCTTGGGATCCTCTTGGCCCACCCAGGACTACTTCAGCCAAGAGTCGTAATCAGGCGTGTGTTGTGGAGGAGTGTTTGCTATGACCTCAAACCTTGGTGACATCACAGAAGTTGGTTTCACTGAAACATCAGTCCCTCTCTCATGACCTTTGAATTTTATGGCTTTATGTAGGAAGCCTGGGAAAGACAGAAGAAGAGCCCTCTGAGCCTGGTCAAGAACTCAGGTTGTATTGTGTGTTAATTTCCCTCTTCCCCTTTCTAGACAAAGAGAAAATAAAATTACTTTCAGTATACCATATTTTAGGCACACATTTCTCCAGAGACGGCAAGATATTCCTATTTCCACTGCAATTTCTAGGGATCTCAAGAAACAGTGAGGCCACTTGGGTATCATCAGCCTACTGTGAGATTTGTCATCCTGTGGGTGAGAGAGTCCTTTCTCAATGTCATTTCCTTATGGGTCAAGAAAGACTAAGGGACAGAAAGTCCCTTTTCTAGGAAAAATGTTAGGACATGGATGTATTGTGCTGTCTATGTGCACTTCTCCTAGTGTTTTGAAAAATGAGTCAAAAGGGATTAGGGCTCTGTATACCTGGTTTTACCCTAAACACCTTTGCAAAATCTTCAAGGAGAGTGACATTCTCCATTATAGCTAATCCTTAAGGAAGAGCTCTGGAAAGCACTCCTTGTCATCTTTAGTTAATTTTACCTGCTTTGGTAATGGGTATAGACATGTTGACCATGTCTCTTTAATCAGAAAAAAAGGAATGGCCTATATTTATGGCCTGCGATGCCCCTTTGAGCAGAACTGTGGATTGAGCTGCAATGCCCTTGAAAAGACTCATGGATAAAGAAGGTTGGTCCAAATTTGCAACAGAGTATTCCTCAGGCATTAAGGAGTATGAACACCTGGTACTTGCACTGACATGAATGTCACAGGACTGGGTGATGTGAAATGAAAAAGGCAAGCAGACCAAGGGAAATATCATAGGCTTCTCTCGTATATGCCCCAGGAGGAATAACATGTCCCTTTGTAGAAATAAGGGAAAGCTGAAGGGGAAGAAGTCTGAGGAGACAAACCAGGAGTCAACTCAGGACTCTGAGGAACCAAGCTTAGGGTTACAGAAAAGAGAGACATGCAGGGAATGAGGGAACTGGCTTATGGGTGTTGTGGTGTTGTGGCATATATTAAGAGGAGCACTAGGTCGTATTTGGAACTGAAGCATCCATAAATACTCTGTCAAAAAAGGATGAGGTCTTCTTCCTCAACATAACAAAAAATAAAAATAAAAACTAACTGTCCCTTTCCAAAGCAGGGGAGGACAGACAAAAAAAGTAAAGAATTATATTTTTATTATCTTTACTTATTAAAACGACATGGAACATGTTTCCTATAATGTATTGGGTTTTTATACTTGTAAAGTAGAGTCTCCCTGCCTCCTCCATTTCTGGAACCGATGTGAAGAAATGACATTGCCTTCATTAAATGTCTAGAAGAGTTGACCAGGAAAATGATTTGGACTTGACCTTCTGTTGTTGGGAGGTGTTTGATTACTGCCTCAAACACTTTAGTCACTACTAGAGAGCTCAGATTTTGTAGGGTTTCTGACCTAATCTTGGGAGTTGATATGTGTTGGAATTTATACTTTTCTCACGGTTCTTGGATTTGCTGGAATAATTGTTTAGAGGGGTATTTTAGGTTTTTTTTTTTTTCCTTTCTATCAGTTGTCATGTGGTCTCATACTCGCATCTATATGTCTCCCCATATAATCCAGGTAATGGCTCCTCCAGTTTGTTAAAGTTTTCAAAACTGACGTGTGAGTTCTCCTGAATTTTTCATATTGGTTTGTTTGTATTTTTTTTATTTCAATGATTATATGTATTATCTCATTTTTTATGTTCACTTTGAAATTCATTTCACCTTTTTCTAGTTCCTTATACCATCATTTAGGTTGCCTTTTTTTAGTGTTTTTAGTTTTTGGAAATAAACGCATTTAGCCCTATATTCTTTCCCCATAAAAAGTTTTGGCATCATCCCGTAAGTTTCTTTACTTTCCTTTGTTCAAGGTACTTTCTGATTTTCCTATTGATTGTCCTTCCTTGTCTCATTGCTAGTTCGGGAGTGTTTTCCACCTATTAGTGTCTGGCTGTGTTTCCCATTCATAAGTGATTTCTTTCCATTTTCATATCTTTGTGGTCATAAGTTAACAAGATAGGATTTGCATTCTCTTCTATTAAATACGACTGAATTTGGACTCCAGCACAGGCTCTCTTATAGATAATGTTAGGTCTGCCCTTGGGAAGAACTTCTCTTATGGTCCTCAGAGACACAACTTATGCATGTTTCTCCAAAGCTCAGGTGGTCTAGAGAGGCCATGATGATGTCTGTTATTCCTTACCACCTTTCCCTCCAGATGATCTGTCCTCTGCTGTAAGTGGATATCTTAGTCCCCAACAATATTGGAATGTGGTCCCCATCTCCTTTCCTTTCTGCTAATATGCTTCCAACATTTAGATACACCCACATTGGTGGTGTATATGTTGGCAATTCATCCAAGTTTCTGATGTTTGGATGCTGCATCAAGACAGAACACCTTCTGGTAATCTTTTGACTCTCAAAGGCATAAAATCTCTCTATCTGCCATAGGCAACATCACTTTGGCTCTCTTCTCCTTGCCAGTTTCATAACCTATGTCTTCCAAATTTCTCCACTTTCAAGCTATGTTATCTTTATAGTCGAAGGAAGTCTCCAATGGCCAACACAAGGTCAAGCTTTTTCGTTTTTGTTGTTTTCTTTTGGACCAACTTTGCCATTTTTTTAAAATTTTTATCATTCCGAAAATCAGTTTATAGGGATAGGAGAAGTTAGTCCTGAATACATTAACTAATTTTTGATACATAAGGAGTTAAATTTCTCTTTTTCATTGTTTTCTGACTTGGATTCTCTGTGCCTTTCCATTTTATGGTATTTTCTTTGGGGTATGCTTTCTTTGTCTGATCCTCACTTTCTCCCCATCTATTGTGTCTCTTTTCTGTGGTGTGTGTGTGTGTGTGTGTGTGTGTGTGTGTGTGTGTGTGTATGTTGTCTGTGTGTGTTTTATGTAATACTTATAATGAAATTTTAAGAGATAGGAAGTCAGTTGTTTACGGATAGCAATTGATATACCTTGAAAACTCACATTTGATCACTATCAGCCACACTTCCTGCGAAGAATGTCCCATTTAGTCCTCTTTTATAAACACATATTCTCAGTAAACTGCCTTCAAAAAAACAACAAATTATGGGTGCCTGGTTACAGTCGTATTGTTTGTGCTCTTTTCCACTGCTTTTTCTTATGTTCCTTGACTACCATGAGAGCGTAAAATTGTATGTTATTTGTCTTTCTGAGACTGATAGATGTGACACAGTCTGATGCTCTCCTCAACTCTGCCACATAAGGCTAGTGGCAAGAATTCATTCTTGCTTATGGCTGGGCAAAATTCTGTGGTGCTTTTGGAGGACAGTGAGATGCTAGTAGTCTCTGGAAACTCCAGTCTTCTCTTCATCCAGGAAAACAACTGGATGATTACCCCATCAAGTGCAACATGACAGAAATGGACCTTAAGCCTACAAAGCAAACTCCACAGCAAAAGAGAACAGAAGTCGCAGAGACTTTGGGAGAAGCCTGGAGACATGGCTTAGGGGAGACATGGGGAGTTTGTGCTTCAGAGGGCAGAGAGTCAATGCCAAGGACAAAGTCACAGGAGAGTTGAGCACAGTGGGAACTCACAGGAGCATGTTTCCCAATGCCAGTGGCCTTGACCTGCAGAGGGTCTGAATGACACAAGTTCTTGACAAAGAAGGGTCTTGAGTCTGGAGTTTTCAGATCATCAGGCTTAGAAGACATCCACTCGAGAGAACATTTTGTTTCTCCTGGAGAAGACACCAACACGGAACCAGGTGCAGACAGCCTGCAAACCATGATCAGACACAACTCCAGGATACACAGTGGGAAGATGGTGGGTTGTGGCAATGCATCCGTGAGAGGCAGTGTTCGTGGAAATGACTTGATGGGGGCACACGGAATTTTGGGCTCTCACACCAGTAGCATAAATACGGAGCTACAGGCCAAAGATAGGATGGTGAGGACATTAGCTGCTTAATCTGCAAACACCAAGTACTGACAGTGGAACACTGTGGGAACTGCCATCCTCAGTCCAAAATGCTTTGGCACAGGAGAACAGAATCTCCCTTGGGGACTAGAAGAAAGTGTATCCACATTCTTTCTCCTGATTACAGCATTCTATAGGCCTTTATTCTGTTATGTTGGTAGAAAGACTCCTTTCATAGGCACACCAGATCCCACCAAGCTAAACCTCACCATATTAAACCTGGACACCAAACACTCCAGATGGCAAGCAAGGAGAACCTCTGCACTGACTGGCTTCAAGGACAGGGGACAGGAACAACACAACAGCAGAGTGCATGCATGCCACACACATCAGAGACTACCTCAAGGGCCAGCCTTTCAGCACTCTGTGATCTAGTCATCCTAAAGAATTTACTCTCAGGGTATAAAACACAACAAGCTTTTCGAATAAAGAGAAGAAGAGAGAAACCTGGATCCAATGCAAAGAGGAAAGAATCATTGGACGCCGAGGAAGAAGAACAAGAAATGATCATGAACAGACCATCGAAGGGAAAATTCTACATGTAACACGCCTGATGGAAGATTGAAAGCATCAGTCAGGATACTCACTGTTCATCAGAAAAACATAGAAGACATCAGGGAGTCTCAAACCACAGAGAAAAAAGTGATTAAAATAATAAAATAAGGAGTCCCTGATGAAAAGATTGGAAGCAAACTAGATGCAAAGGCCAGGAAGCTGGCAGAAGCAGAGGATCAAATTAGTGATTTGGAAAACAATTATGGAGAATAAGAAAGCAAATCCAGAGAGAGAAGAAAGAATGATGGAAAATGACATTGAGCTTAGGGAAATCATTGACTAAAAGGAACAGAAGGAGGTGACAATTGTAGGAGAACTAGGAGTGAGAGAAAAAAGAGTGCTGAACATTTCTTAGAGAAATCAGATCTGAAAATGTCCCTGATCTAGGAGCAGAAACAGAGATCAGATTCAGAGGCACAGAGGTGTCCCATCTACGTCAACAGAAGCAGTGGAACGAAAGACGTAGTGTCATTCCCTCTTCAAAAGCTATTAAGGGAGGAATTCTCTTTACCCAAATATGCTCGGGAGAGTCCTTTGTCCATAGCCAAGTCACTGACTTCAAGACAACACTTTATAACAGCTCTCGAAGCAGGTCGGATAGAGAAAGCATCACCAGCCCAAGCCAAAATCCGTATTCCCTGCATTTCTGAACAATGACAGAGTAGTGGTTCTTTTCTAGAACTGGGATGTATTAAGAAGACAACGATTGGGTCCTGTGGTGTGTCCATCAATACAGAGGCGGCCTTCAGCTTAACTCAGGATCCCAGGGTCATGACATTGACACTGGTCTCATGTTCCCTGCTCAGGGGCAAGTCTACTTCTCCCTCTCCAGCTCCATCCCCTGACTGTGATCTCCTTTTCTTTCTGTCAACTACGTGCATGTCCATATTTGGTCAAAAACTAAAAACAAACAAACAAACAATAAAAACAGTGACAAGGATTGACAGGAGTCAGAGGATGGTTTATTCATTTTGAATTTAGTTCCCTATGGAATACAGCCAGGTACAGAGAACCTCCCAGAATCCTGAAATGCCAGATCATCGCTCTGAACTCCCTTGTTTATTCTGCTCTTCTTTGTCTTCCTGTATCTCCTCAACAACCTGTAGCATCTGCTCTCTGTCCCACTGTAGTGGCTTCTTTTTGTCACATTGTTTATCCACTGGATTCATTAGAACATGCCCATCTTCTGCATGAGGCACTGTTTGGTTATCGCATGAAAGCATTTGGGGGATGGTTATGAGGGTTAAGGCAGGCTTGTTCTGCCACATCTCCATTCAGTTCCTCAGAGGGTATATGATCCATCCTATGGGAATGCTCAAGGTTTTTTATTATTCGAATTCTCTTCCTTGCGTCCTTTTAGAGATATATGTTGTCATCCTGAAACGGGCATGAAAGTCTTTCAGATGGTTTCACTTGGGCTATGGTTCTCTTCCAACAAGCTCCACGCTTGCTCCTGTGCACTCCAAGTACATGAGTCCATAGTGGGCCTCAGGTTCTTGGGTGTAGGGTCTTCTCTTGGTGCTTGGTCACTTTTGAAGATTGGGAGGCCGTTTAGGCATGGTGTCTGGAGACGCTGGTGTTTCTCATGTCCTCACTGTTAAAGACTCCAGAGAGGTCTTTGGCATGGTTCCGGGTGTTCCCTGGGAACTTTCCTTGGCACTTATCCTTGGCAACTTCCTGGTCAGAAGCGCCCTGATTGGGTGGGAGGACCATAGACATGTGCGGGTCATGGAGTTCCTCCCCGAGTCCTTGTTTGACTCCTTATTTCTTGGCCAATCTTGGGTAAGATGGAATGGTGGATTCCTGCCTCTCTCCGGAGTCCAGAGGACTGGTGTAGACAGTCACGTCCAAAGACTATAAATTCGGCCATGGAGAAGGTAACACCAACTCACTTCCCAACTACCTTGGTGAGAGACCCATGTGGCTTCATCGGTTTGGGAGAGTTTGGGATCATCTTGGCCCACCCACGACTACTAGACCCAGCTCAGAGTAGTGATCAGGCGTGGGTTGAGGAGGAGTGATTTCTATGACCTCAAACCTTGGTGACATCACAGAAGTTGGCTTCACTGAAACAGGAGTCCTTCTCTCATGACCTTTGAGTCCTATGGCTTTAGGTAATAAGCCCATAGAAGGACAGAAAAAGAGCCCACTGAGATTGATTAAGAACTGAGGTTGTCTTGTGTGTTAATATCCACTTCCCCTTTCTAGACAAAGAGAAAAGAAAATGACGTTTAGTATACCATTCTTTAGGCCAACATTTCTCCAAAGTGGCAAGGTTCTCCTATTTCCTCTGAAATTTCTAGATATCTCAAGAAACAGTGAGGTCTCTTGGGTATCATCACCTCTCTGTGAAGTTTGACATTCTGTGGGTGAGAGAATCCTTTCTCAGTCTTTTTCTTATAGGTCAGGGAAGACTAAGGGACAGCAAGTCCCTATTCAAGTTAAAATGTTGGGGTATGGATGTATTGTGCTGTCTGTGTCCTCATCTCCTAGTGTTCTGAAACACGAGTCATAAGGGATAAGGAATCTGCCTGCCTGGTTTTACCTTAAACACCTTTGCAAAGGCTTTAAGGAGAGTGACATTCTGCATAATAGCTTAGCCTTATGGAAGAGCCCTGGACAGCATTCCTTGTCATCATTAGTTAACACTACCTGCTGTGGTAATGCGCATAGCCATGTTAACCAAGTCCTTCAATCAGAGGATAAACATGGCCTATATCGATGACCTGCAATGCCCACTCGAGCAGAACTGCAGATTGAGCCACAATGCCCTTGCAAAGACTAGTGGATAAAGAAGATGTGGTCCACATTTTCATCAGAGTATTCCTCAGCCATCAGGGAGGATGAATCCCTGGTACTTGCATTGATATGAATGCCACAGGACTGGATGATGCAAAATAAAAAAAGAGCAAGCATACAAAGAGAAATATCATATCTCTTCCCTCCTATGTGCCCCAGGAGGAATACCATGGCCCTTATTAGAAGGAAGTGAAAACTGAAAAGGAAGAAATCAGAGAAGGATACAAACCAGGAGTGACTCAGGACTCTGAGAATCATGCTGAGGGTTACAGAAAAGAGAGACATGCAGGGAATGAGGAACTGGCTAATGGGTTTTGAGGAGTTGTGGTATATATTAGGAGGAGCACTAGGTCATAAATGGAACTGAAGCATCCGTGAATTCTCTGTCAAAAATGGATGATGGATGATAGGCCTACCTCCTCAACATAACAAAAGATAAAAATAAAAACAAACTGGCCCTTTCCAATGCGGGTGAAGACAGAGAGAGAAAATGAATGAATTATATTTTTATTATCTTTACTTATTAAAAAGGCATGGAATATGTTACCTATAATGTTCTTATCTGAATTGGGTCTTTATGCTTGAAAATTAGAGTCTCCATGCCTCCTCCATTTCTGGAATCGATGAGAAGAAATGACATTGCCTTCATTAAATGTCTAGAAGAGTTGACCAGGAAAATGATTTGGACCTGACCTTCTGTTGTTGGGAGGTGTTTGATTACTGCTTCAAACGATTTAGTCACTACTAGAGAGCTCAGATTTTGTAGGGTTCCTGACCTAATCTTGGGAGTTGATATGTGTTGGAATTTATCCTTTTCTCACAGTTTTTTGATTCTCTGACATAATTGTGTAGAGGGGTCTTTCAGGTTTTTTTTTTTCCTATCAGTTGTCATGTGGTTTCATACTTTCAACTATATGCTTGTCTCTCCTTTAATCCAGGTAATGCCTCCTCCAGTTTGTTAAAGTTTTAAAAACTGATGTGAGAGTTCTCCTGGATTTTTCCTATTGGTTTGTCTGTATTTCTTTAATTTCAGTGATCATATGAATTTTCTACTTTTTTCTGTTCACGTTGAAGTTTGTTTCATCTTTTTCTAGTTTCTTATGCCTTCATTTAGGTTGCTTTTTTTGGTGGTTTTTTTTTAATTTTTTAAAATTTATTTTCAGCATAACAGTATTCATTGTTTTTGGTGTTTTTAATTTTTGGATATAAACACATTTAGCGTTATATTCTTTCCCCATAAAATGTTTTGGCATCATTCTATAAGATTTTATTTTTAACTTTTCTTTATTCAAGGTACTTTCTGATTTTCCTTTTGATTGTCCTTCCTTGACTCTTGCTAGTTCAGGAGTGTTGTGTTTTCCACCTATTAGTGTCTGGCTGTGTTTCCCATTCGTAAGTAACTTCTTTCCATTTTCATATCTTCGTGTCATAAGTTACAAGATAGGATTTGAATTCTCTTCTATTAATTATTACTGGATTTGGACTCCAGCACAAGATCTCTGATAGACAATATTAAGTGTGCCCTTGGGAAGAACTTCTCTTATGGTCCTCAGGGACATAATCTTATGCATGTTTCCCCAATGCTTGGGTGGTCTAGAGAGCCCATGATGACGTCTGTTATTCCTTACCACCTTTCCCTCTGGACTATCTCTCCTGTGCTGTAAGTGGATATTGTACTCTCCAACAATATTGGAATGAGGTCCCCATCTCCTTTCCTTTCTGTTAATATGCTTCCAACACTTAGATACACCCACGTTGGTGGTGTATATGTTGGTAATTCTTCTAAGTTTCTGATGTTTTGATGCTGCATCAAGTCAAAACACCTTCCGGTAATCTTTTGTATCTCGAAGACATAAAACCTCTCTATCTGCCATAGGTACCATCACTTTGGCTCTCTTCTACTTGCCAGTTGCATAACCTATGTCTTCCGCATTCCTTCACTTTCAAGCTATGTGTATCTTTATAGTCGAATGACATCTCCAATGGCCAACATAAGGTCAAGCTTGATTTTTTATTGTTGTTTTCTTTTTGAACTTTTTAATTTTTTTTTAATTTTCATCATTCCAAGAACTGGTTTATAGGGATATGAGAATTTAGTCCTGAATATGTTAACTAATTATTGATAAGTAAAGAGTTCACTTTCTCATTATGGTTGGTTTCTGACTTGGATTCTCTTTGCCTTTCCCCTTTATAGTATTTTCATTGGGTTTGCTTTCTTTAGTGGGATTCCTCACTTCTTCCCCATCTTTTGTGTGTCTTTTCTGTGCATGCGTGTGTGTGTGTGTGTGTGTGTGTGTTCACTCTGTGTTTCACATAACACTTAATTCTTTATTTTTATTTTTAATTTCTTTTCACCATCACAGTATTCATTCTTTTTGCACCACACCCCATGCTCCATAAATCCATGCCCTCTCTCATACCCATGAGCTGGTTCCTCCAACCTCCCAACCCTTACCCCTTAAAAACCCTCAGATTGTTTTTCAGAGTCCATAGTCTCCCATGATTTACTGCCCCTTCTAATCTCCCTCAACTCCCTTTACCTCTCCATCTCCCCTTGTCTACCATGACATTTGTTATGCACCACAAATAAGTGAAACCATATGATAATTGACTCTCTCTGCTTGACTTATTTCACTCAGCATAATCTCCTCCAGTCTCTTCCGTGTTGCTACAAAGGTTGGGTATTCATGCTTTCTGATGGAGATATAATACTCCATAGTGTACATGGACCACATCTTCCTTATCCATTCTTCTGTGGAAGGTCATCTTGGTTCCTTCCACAGTTTGGTGACCGTGGCCATTGCTGCTATAAACATTGAAGTACAGATGGCCCTTCTTTTCACTACATCTGTATCTTTGGCATAAATACACAATAGTGCAATGGCAGGGTCATAGAGAAGCTCTAATTTTAATTTATTGAGGAATCTACACACTGTTCTCCAAAGGGGCTTCACCAACTTGCACCTCCAACACTGTAAGAAGGTTCCCCTTTCTCCACATCCCCTCCAACACATGTTGTTTCCTGTTTTGTTAATTTTGGCCATTCTAACTGGTGTAAGGTCGTATCTCAATGTGGTTTTAATTTGAATCTCCTTGATGGCTAGTGATGATGAACATTTTTTCATGTATCTGATAGCCATTTGTATGTCTTCATTGGAGAAGTGTCTGTTCATATCTTCTGCCCCTTTTTTTTATATGATTGTCTGTTTGTATGTTTGAGTTTGAGGAGATCTTTATAGATCCTGGATATCAACCTTTTGTCTGTACTGTCATTTGCAAATATCTTCTCCCATTCCGTGGGTTGCCTCTTTTTTTTCTTGACTTTTTCCTTTCCTTTGCATAAGCTTTTGATCTTGATGAAGTCCCGTTCATGTTCACTTTCATTTCCTTTGCCTTTGGAGACATATCTTGAAAGAATTTGCTGTAGCTGATATCGAAAAGGTTCCCTTCTAGGATTATGATGTATTCTTGCCTCTCATTGAGGTATTTTATCCATTTTGACTTTATCTATGTGTAAGGTGTAAGAGAATAGTTGAGTTTCATTCTTCTGCATTAGCTGTCCAGTATTGCCAGCACCATTTATTGAAGAGACTGTTTTTTTTTCCCACTGTATATTTTTTTCCTGTTTTGTCAAAGATTATTTGACCATAGAGTTGAGGGTTCATATATGGGCTCTCTACTCTGTTCCACTGGTCTATGTGTCTGTTTTTATGTCTTTGAAGAATACTGATGGAATTTTGATCGGAGTGGCTTTGAAAGGATAGATTGCTCTAGCTGTATAGACATTTTCACAATGTTTATTCTTCTGATCCAAGAGCATGGAATGGTCTTCCATCTTTTTGTGTCTTCTTCAATTTCTTTCATGAGTGTCCTGTAGTTCCTCAAGTACAGTCCCTTTACCTGTTTGGTTAGGTTTATTCCCACATATCTTGTCGTTCTTGGTGCTATAGTAAATGGAATCGATTCTCTAATTTCCCTTTCTGTATTTTCATTGTTAGAGCATAAGAAAGCCACTGATTTCTGTACATTGACTTTGTATCCTGCCATGTTGCTGAATTGCTGTATGAGTTCAAGTAGTTTGGGGTGGAAACTTTTGCGTTTTTAATATAAGAATCATGTCATCTGTGAAGAGAGAGAGCTTCACTTCTTCATTGCCAATTTGGATACATTTTACTTCTCTTTGTTGTCTGATTGCTGTTTCTAGGACTTCTCATGTTATCTTGAACAAGGGTGGTGAGCGTGGGCATCCTTGTCATGTTCCTGATCTCAACAGGAAGGCTGCAAGCTTTTTCCCATTGTGGATGATATTTGCTGTGGGTTTTTCATAGATAGACTTGGTGAAGTTCAGGAATGTTCCCTCTATCCCTATACTTTGAAGTGTTTTAATTAGGAACGAACGCTGAATTTTTCAAATGCTTTTTCTGCATCAATTGAGAGAGCCATGTGGTTCTTCTCTCTTCTTTTATTAGTTATTTCTATCACTTTGATTGATTTTCGAATGTTGAACCATCCTTGTAGCCCTGGGATGAATCCCACCTGGTCATGGTGGGTAATCTTTTTAATGTGCTGTTGGATCCTGTTTGCTAGGATCTTGTTGAGAATCTTAGCATCCATATTTATCAGTGATATTTGTCTGAAATTCTCCTTTTTGGTAGGATCTTTGCCTGGTTTGGTGACCTGTGTAATGCTGGATTCATAGAAAGAGTCTGGAAGTATTCCTTCTGCTTCGATTTTTTGATACACCTTCAGGAGAATAGGTGTTATTTCTTCTTTGAAAGTTTGGTAAAATTACCCAGGAAATCTGTCAGGTCCTGGGCTCATGTTTTTTTGAAGGTTATTAATCACTGCTTCAATCTCATTATTATATATCAGTCTATTCATGTTGTTGATTTCTTCCTGGTTCAATTTTGGGAGTTTATAGTTTTACAGAAATGCATCCATTTCATGTAAGCTGCTTAGCTTATTGGCATATAACTGTTGATAATAACTTCTGATGATTGTTTTTACTTCTTTGGTGTTAGTTATGTTCTGTCCCTTTTCATTCATATTTTATTAATTTGGGCTTTTTCTCTTTTATTTTGGATTAGTGTGGCCAATGGTTTATTGATCTAATTGATTCTTTCAAAGAACCAGCTTCTAGTTCCATTGATACGTTCTACTGTATCTCTGATTACTACCTCATTGATCTCTGTTCTTATCTTAATTATTTTTATTTTCATTTGTGAGATTGGTTTGATTTGTTGTTGATTCTCCAGTTCCTTAAGTTGTAGAGACAGCTGGTGTATTCTGAATTTTTCAATTTTTGTGAGAAAGGCTTGGATGGCTATGTATTTCCCCCTTAGGAACGCCTTTGATGTATCCCATAGGTTTTGGACCAATGTGTCTTCATTCTCATTGGTTTCCATGTTCTTCTTTGATATCCTGGTTGATCCAAGCATTCTTAAGCAAGGTGGTCTTCAGATTCCAGATTTTGGAGTTTCTTCTGAAATTTTCCTTGTGATTGAACTCCGGTTTCTAAGCATTGTGATCTGAGAACATTCAGGGAATAATCTCAGTCCTTTGTTATTGGTTTTGTTCTAATTTGTGACCCAGTATGTGGTCTGCCCTTAGAAGGTTCCATGTGCACTTCAGAAAAATGAATATTTTGTTGTTTTAGCGTGGAATTTACTCTATATATTTATATGGTCCATCTGGTCCAAAGTGTCATTCAATGATCTTGTTTCTTTATTTATTCTCTGATTGAATGATCTATTTTTGAGAAAGGTGTGTTAAAATCTCCTATTTATGTATTCATATCGATGTGACTCTTTATCTTGACTAGCAGTTTTCTTATGTAATTGGTTGTTCCCATATTGGGGGAATAGATATTTACAATTGTTAGATAATCTAGGTGGCTATTCCCTTTAAGAATGATTTAGTGTCCTTCTGTATCTCTGACTATGGTCTTTAGTTCAAAACCTAATTTATCTGAAATGAGAATCGATACCCCGGCCTTCTTTTGAGGCCCATTGTCATGAACGATGCTTCTCCATCCCTTCATTTTTATTCTGGGTGTATCTTTAGGTTCAAAATGAGTGTCTTATAGACATCATATGGATGGGCCCTGTCATTTTATACATTCTGCAACCCTGTGTCATTTTATTGGTGCATTTAGGTCATTTACATTGAGAGTGATTATTGATAGATATGTTTTTATTGACATTGTGTAACCTTTGAAGTCATTCATTCTGTAGATTGTCTCTATATTTCTGATCAATGATATACTTAGGATTTTTCATCTTTTATAGAACCACCCCTTAATATTTCCTATAGTGTCAGCTATGAACACAACTGGAATATGACCATATCAACTGCAACGTTGTGGAAATTGACCTGAAGTTTCCAAATCAAATTCCACAGCAAAAGAGAAAAGAAGTCGCAGAGACTATGGAAGAATATTGGAGACATGGCTTAGGGAGATGTGCCAGTTGGTGTTTCAGAGGGCTGTGAGCCAATGGAAAAGACAAAGGCACAGGAGAGAGGAGAAAACAAACCAAACACACCATACCACAGGCAAGGAAAACATTTGCAGATGACGACCTTACGGTCAGGGGAAAGCCACAAATCAACAGCAGAGGACATGCATGCTACACACACCCGAGAATTAGTCAGGAGACAGCCCTTGGGCACTCCAAGATCTCTTCTTCCTAAAGATATTACCCTCAGAAAAGACAACAGAATGGGATTTGCAAATAAAGAGAAAAAGATAGAGACTTAGATCCAATGCAAATACGAAATAATCAATTGATGTAGAGGAAAAAGAATAAGAAATGATCAAGGCCAAGCAATCGAAGTGAAACCTCTAAATGTTACAAGCCCAATGGAGGATTGAAAGCAGCAGCCAGGATACTCGCTGTACATAGAAAAACACAGAACACATCAGGGAGTCTTGAACCACAGAGAGGGAACTGATAAAAAGTTGGGGAAAATTGGAATGAGAGGTGAACCATGAGAGACTATGGACTCTATAAAACAATCTGAGGGATTTGAAGTGGTGGTGGGGGTGGGAGGTTGAGGTACCAGGTGGTGGGTATTATAGAGGGCACGGATTGCATGGAGCACTGGGTGTGGTGAAAAATAATGAATACTGTTATGCTAAAAATTTTAAAAAAGACAATAAAACATAGGGTCATGGATGAAAAGATTGGTTGTAGACTGGATGCAATATCGAGGAAGCTGGCAGAAGCTGACGATCAAGTTTGTGACCTGGAAGTAAAATACTGGAAAATAAGGAAGCAAAGTCAAAGAGAGAAGGAAGAATAATGGTGTATGACAATGAGCTTAGGGAAGTCATCAACTCCAAGGAATGGAAAGAAGCGCCTATTCTAGGAGATCTAGGAGCAAGAGTAAAAATGCCAAGCATTTATTTGAGAAATCAGAGATAAAAATGTCTCTCATCTGGGAGCAGAAACAGAGATCCAAATTCAGAGGCACAGAGGACTCCAATCACCATCAACAGAAGCAGAACACCACAAGACATAGTGTAATTCCCCCTGCAAAAGATAGCAAGGGAGAAATTCTCTTTACTGAAATATGCATGGGAGAGTAGTGTGTCCATAGCCAAGTCACTGACTTCAAGATGAAAAGCTATACCAACCAGCTCTTGAAGCAGGTCGGATAGAGCAAGCAACAAGAGCCCAAGCCAAAATCCGTATCCACTGCATTTCTGAAAAATGACAGAGCAGTGGTTCTTGTATAGAACTCTGAGGTACTAAGAGGACAACAATTTGGTCCTCGGGTGTGTCCATCATTTCAGAGGCAGACTTCAGCTCAACTTATGATCTCAGGGCCATGTTGTCAACTCTGGTCTCAGGTTCCCTACTCAGCGGCAAGTCTCTTTCCCCTTCCCAGATCCACCCCCTCAATGTAATCTTCTGTCTCTGTCTCAAGTACGGGCATGTGTGTCATTTGACTAAAAAAACCAAAACAAAAACAAAACCAGTTTACAATGATTTACTGGGGCCAGAGGATGGTTTATTTAATTTGGACCTATATCCTTATTGAATGCAGGACATTCCACCATGCTAAAATGCCAGACCTAATCTCTGAGCTACATTTTTCATTCCCCTATTCTTTGTTCAAAGCGGTCTTCAGCTCACCTCATGATCCCAGGGTCTTGGCATCGTCTCTAGTCGCAGGTTCCATGCTCAGGGGCAAAAGAGGCTCTTCCTCTCCAGCTCCACCCCTTGACTGTGATCTCTCTATCTCTCTCTCTCTCTGTGAAATATGTGCATGTGCATTGTTTGACGAAAAACAAAAACAGGGTACAAGAATTGACTGGGGCCAAGGAATATTTTATTTAATTTGTACCTAGGTCCCTATGGAAGGCATATAGGCTCAGAGCATCTCCCATCATCCTAGAATGCAAGACTTTTCTCTGAGCTACCATGTTCATGCTCCTGTTTTGGTCTTCGTGGATCTCCTCACCAACCTGTAGCATTCACTTTCCGTCCCGCTTTAATGGGCTCTGGTTGACAAACTGTTCATCCTCTCCTGGCTCCTTTAAAACATGCCATCTTCTGCAAGAGGCACTGTTCAGTTATCGCATGAAACTATTTGGGGGATGGTCATGAGAGGGTTAAGGCAGGCTTGTGCTGCCACATCTCCATGCAGTTCCACAGAGGTTAGCTGCTCCAACATGTGGGAATGCTCAAGGTTCTTCGACATTTGAATCCTCTTCAATGCATCCTTTTGGAGATACAAATTGACATCCTGAAACGGGCACGAAAGTCTTTCAGATGGCTTCACTTGAGCTATGAATCTCTTCAAATAAGCTACACGCTTGCTCCTGTGGACTTCAAGCACATGAATCTGTCCTGGATCTAAGGGTTTAGGGTGTAGAATCTGCCTGTGGTGCGTGGTCAGTTTTAAAGAATGGGAGGCCATTTTGACATGATTTCTGGAGACGCTAGAAGTACTCATTTCCTCTCTGTTGAAGACTCCAGACAATATCTTTGTCATGGTTGTGGATGTTCCCCGTGAGCTTTCCTGGGGTGTCCCTTTTCCTGGCCAGAAGTGCCCTGATTGTAACATAGGACTATGCACGGATATACTCCCCTGTGGCTTTGTTTGAGGCCTGATTGTTTCTTGGCCTTTTGTGGCTAAGATCAATGGTGAGTTCTTGCCTTTTTTAAGAGTACAGAGGGCTGGTGCTGACAGTCATGAACAAAGACTACAAATTCGGCCATGGAGAAGGTGACACCAACTCACTTTGCAAACTGCCTTGATGAGAGACCCAGGCGGCACCAGTGGTTTGGGAGGTCTTGGGATCCTCTTTGTGCACCCATGACTACTCCAGCCAAGTGTAATGATCAGGCGTGGGTTGAGGAGGCATGGTTGCTATGACTTCAAAGCTTTGTGACATCACAGAAGCTGGATACACTGAAGCAGTAGTCCCTCTCTGATGAACATTGAGTCCTATGGCTTTAGGTAGAAAGCCCCAGGAAAAACAAAAAAAAAATGCTCTCTGAGACTGATCAAGAACTCGGGTTGTCTTGTGTGTTAAAGTCCCACTTCTTCTTTCTAAAAAAGGAGAAAGAAAATGATGTTTGGAATACCGTCCTTTAGGCCAGCATTTATCCAGAGATGGCAAGGATTTCCTACTTCCACTACAATTTGAAGAGATCTCAAGAAAAAGTGAGGCCTCTTGGGTATCAAAATCTCCCTGTTGTTTTTGTCATCTTGTGGGTGACAGAGTCCTTTCTCAGCATCTTTCCACTATGGGTCAATGATGACTAAGGGACGGAAAGTCCCTTTTCAAGTAACAATATTAGGACATGGATATATTGTGCACACTGTGTCCTTATCTCCTAGTGTTTGAAATGCTAGAGGGCTCTGTCTACCTGGTTTTCCCTTAAACACCTTTGCAAAGTCTTCAAGAAGAATGACATTCTGCAGCAGAGCTAACTATTAAGAAAGAGGCTTGGACAGCACCCATTGTCATCATTAGGTAACTCTACTTGTTGTGGCAATGTGTATAGATATACTGACCATGTCTCTTTAATCAGAGGAAAAGGAATGGCCTCTATGGATGGCCTGCAATGCTCACTCAAGCAGAACTGTGGATTGAGCTGCAATGCCTTTGCAAAGAATAGTGGATGAAGAAGGTGTGGTCCATATTGACATTAGAGTATTCCTCAGCCATCAAGGAGGATGAACCTCTGGTCCTTGCATTGACATGGATGCCTCAGGGCTGGGTGATGCAAAATGAAAAAGGCAAGCAGACAAAAGGAAATATCATATGGCTTCCCACAATATGTGCCTCGGGAGGAATACCTTGGCCCTTAGTAAAGGAAGCGAAAACTGAAGGGCAAGAAGTCAGAGAAGGAGACCCACCAGGAGTGACTCAGGACTCTGAGAACCAAGCTGACGGTTACAGAAAAGAGAACTGCTTAATGGGTGTTCAGGAGTTGTGGCATATATTAGGAGGTGCACTAGGTCGTACATACAACTAAAGCATCCTTGAGTACTCTGTCAAAAGCGGATGATGGATGGTAGGCAGGCTTTCTCCACAGAACAGCAACAACAACAATAACAGTTCGGAGGAAAACAAACTGGCCCTCTCAAAACCAAAGGAAGTCACAGGGAGAAAAGGAAAGAATTATATTTTTTATTATTCTCTTTCCTTATTGAAATGACATGGGATTTGTTTCCTAAAATGTCCTTGCCTGAATTGGGTCTTTATCCTAGTGAATTAGAGTCTACCCGCCTTTTCCATCTCTGGAATCGATGAGAGGACATGACAATGCCTTCGCTAAATCCCTAGGAGAGTGCGCCCAGGAAAATGTCTTGGACCTGGCCTTCTGTGTGTTGGCAGGTGTTTGATTGCTGCTTCAAACGCTTCAGTCACTACTAGAGAGCTGAGATTTTGTAGGTTTCCTGACCTAATCTTGGGAGCTTCCATGTGTCTGGGAATTTATCCTTTTCTCTCAGATCTTGGATATGCTAGCATAAATGTGTGGATGTGCCTCTTAGGTTATTCTTTTTTCCTTTCTACCAGTTGTCATGTGGTTTCATACTTTCAGCTGTGTGCTTGGCTCCCTGTTTTATGCCAGTAATGGCTTGTGCGGCTTGTTCATGTTTTCAAAACTGAAGTGTGAAATCTCCTGATTTTTTCTCCTATTGGTTTGTTTGTATTTCCTTCATTTTGATAATCCCATGTATGTTTTCAATGTATCTGTTAACTTTGGAGTTCGGTTATTCTTCATCTTGTTCCTTCAGTCGTCCAGTTAGGTGGCTTTCTTTTTGGTGTTTTTAAATGTTGGAAATGCATGCATTTCACCCTATATGGTTTCCCCATAAAATGTTTTGGCATCATCCCCTAAGTCTCTTGACATTCCTTTGTTCATGGCTCTTTGTGCGTTTCCTTTGGCCTTTCTTTCTTGCATTCATTGCTAGTTCGTGAGTGTGTTGTGTTTTCCAACTTTTCGTGTCTGGCTGTATTTCCAATTTGAAAGTGATATCTTCCTGTTTTCATACCTTCGTGATCATAAGTGCACAGGATAGGTTTTGACTTCTCTTCCATTAATTACGACATGGATTTGGACTCGAGCTCATGACCTGCGATAGACAAAGTTAGGTCTGCCATTGGGAAGAACATATCTTATTGTCCTCAGAGACGCAATCTTCCTCATGGATCCCCAAAGTTCAGGTGGTCTCGAGAGCCCATGTGGACGTCTGTTATTCCTTAGCACCTTTCCATCCAGATGATCTGTCCTGTGCTTAACGTGGATATCATAGTTCCCAACAATATTGGCTTGAAGTCCACATCTCCCTTCTTTTCTATTAATATGCTTCCAACATTTAGAAACACCCATATTGGTCGTTTATATGTTGGCAATTCTTCCAACTTTAGGATGTTTTGATGCTCCATCAAGACAAAGCAGCTTCCGGTAATCTTTTGTCTCTTGAAGGCATAAAATCTCTTTATCTGACATAGGCACAATCTCTTTGGCTCTTTTCTCCTTGCCAATTTCATAACCTATGTTTTCCCAATTCCATCACTTTCAAGCTATGTGTATTTTTATCGTCGAAGGAAATCTCCTATGTTCAACAGAAGGTCGAGCTTGTTTAGTTTTTTGTTTTGTTTTGTATTCTTGTGGAATTTTTTGCCTTTTTCTTTTTTTTCTTTTTTTTTTTTTTAATTTCATCCAGTCCAACAGTCTGTTTCCAGTGATGGGAGAATTCAGTCCTGAGTACTTTATATAATTAATGCTAGGTAAGAAGTTAAATTTCTCATTTTGGTTGGTTTCTGACTTGGATTCTCTGTGTCTTTCTCCTATATGGTATTTTCTTTGGGATTTGCTTCCTTTAGTGTGATTCCTCACTTCATCCCCATCTTTTGTGTGTCTTATCTGTGTGTGTGTCTGTATGTTGTCTGTGTGTGATTTACATAACACTTATAATTATATTTCAAGATAGGAAGTCGGTCTTTTATGGATAGCAATTCAATTTGACATGCCTTGAAGAACTCTCATTCCATCACATTTAGCCACTTTTCCTGCAAAGTATGTCACATTTTGTCCTATTTAACATGTATTCTCACAAACCTGCCTTCAACAAACACCAAATTTTGTGTGCTTATTTAGAATTGTATTGTTTGTCCCCTTTTCCCTTGCTTTTTCCCATTTCTCCTGACTACCAGGAGAGAGTGAAATCATCTGTTATTTGTCTTTCTGAGACTGATAGATGTGACGTAGCTCAATGCTCCCCACCACACTGCCACATGAGGCAAGTGGCAAGAATTCTTTTTTGCTTATGCCTTCATAAGAATCTGTGGTGCATTTAAGGACAGTGATATGGTATTAGTGTCTGAGATCTCCAGGCTTTTCTTCAGCCTTGAACACAACTGGAAGATGACTACATCAACTGCAACTTGGTGGAAATTGACCTGAAGCGACAAAATAAACTCTACAGCAAAAGAGAAAAGAAGTTGCAGAGAGTATGGAAGAAGACTGTAGACATGGCTCAGGAGAGATGTGAGTGGTTGGTGCGTCAGAGGCCATGAGTCGATGCAAATACAAAGCCCCAGGAGAGCGGAGAACAGTGGTAACCCACAAGGAGCATGTTTTCCAATGCCATTGGCTGTGACCAGCAAAGGTTCTTAATGGCACAATTTCTTGCAAACAAAGGGTGTTGAGTCCTGGAGATTTTAAATCAGTAGGCTTGGCAGACATCGACTCGAGAAAACACTCTTTTTCTCCTGGAGAGGACACCAACGAGCAACCAGGTGCAGACAGCATGGAAACCACGATCAAAGACAATACCAGGAGACACAGTGGAAATATGGTGGGTTCTGGCAGTGCATCATTGAGAGTCGTGGAGTTGACTCGATGGGGCACAAGAAATTTTGGGCTCTCGCACTAGCAGCATAAATATCGAACTAATGGCCAAAGATAGTGAGGACATTAGCTTTCTCACATACAAAAATGAAGTCCCAACCGTGGAGCACTTGGGGGACTGCCTTACTCAGTCCAAGTTGCTTAGTCTCAGGTGAACAGACTCCACCATAGGGGACTAGAAGAAAGTCCTGCCCACATGATCTCTCCTGACCAAAGCATGCTGCAGGCCTTCTTTCTGTTCATTTGGTTGAACATCTCCTTTCACAGGCAAAACAGAGCACACCCAGCTAAACCTCACCATATTCAGCCCAGAAAGCAAACACACCTAATGGCAGACAAGGGGAGTCTCTGCAGATGACTGCCTAAACATCACGGGACAGTCACAACACATCAACAGAGGGTATGCATGCAACACACATCTGAGACTCCCTAAAGGGCCAGCCCTTGGTCACTCCATGATATCTTCTTCCTAAAGACATTTCCTTCTGGGTAGAAAAGAGAATGGGCTTTTCCTAGAGAGATAATAAGATAGAGACCTAGATCCAAAGCAAAGATGGAAGAATCAGTTGATGTCGAGGAAACAAAATAAGAAATGATCATGGCCAAGCAATGAAGTAAAAAGTCTAAATATAACACGCCCGATGGAGGATTGAATGCAGCAGCCAGGATACTCTCTGTACATCAGAAAAAACACAAAACACATCAGGGAGTCTCAAACCACACAGATAAAAGTGATAAAAAAGTAAATAAAATATAAAGTTCCTGATGAAAAGATTGGTTGCAGACTGGATGAAATGTTGAGGAAGCTGGCAGAGGCAGACAATCAAATTGGGGAAGACAAATACTGGAAACTAAGGAAGCAAAGCCAGAGAGAGAAGGAGGAATGATGGAACATGACATGAGCTTAGCGAAGTCATCGACTCCAAGGAATTGAAAGAGGTGCCTATTCTAGAAAACCTAGGAGCAAGAGTATAAAGAAGGGCAACATTTCTTTGAGAAATCAGAGCTGAAAATGTCCCTCATATGGGAGTTGAAACAGAGATCCAGATTCAGAGGCACAGATGACTCCCATCACCATCAATAAAAGCAGAACACCACAAGACATAGTGTCGTTTCCTCTGCAAAAGCTAGCAAGGGAGGAATTCTCTTTACCCAAATATGTGTAAGAGTGTAGTGTGTCCATAGCCAAGTCACTGACTTCAAGATGACAAGTTATACCACCTCTCAAAGCAGGTCAGATAGAGCAAGCAACATCAGCCCAAGCCAAAATCCGTATCCCCTGCATTTCTGAAAAATGACAGAGCTGTGGTTCTTGTCTAGAACTCTGAGGTATTAAGAAGATAATGATTTGGTCCTTGGGTGAGTCCATCAGTTCAGAGGCAGACTTCAATTCAACTCATGATCCCAGGGCCATGACGTTGACTCTGATCTCAGGTTCCCAGCTCAGGGGCAAGTCAGCTTCTCCCTCTCCAGCAACACCCCCTGAGTGTGATCTTTCTGTCTCTCTCTATCAAGTATGTGCAATGTGTATTGTTAGGCTAAAAAAACAAAAACAAAAACAAAAACAAAACCAGTTTACAATAACTTACTGGGGTAAAGGATGGTTTATTTAATTTCAACATATATACCTATTGAATGCAGCACCTCCCACCATTCTAAATTGCCAGACTTCCACTCTGAGATCCATTGTTCATTCTCCTCTTTTGTCTTCCTGTACATTCTCACCAAACTGTAGCATCTGCTGTCTGTCAGGCTGCAATGGCCCTTTTTTGTCACATTGATCATCCTCTCCTGGCTCCAATAGAACATGCCCATATTCTGCAAGAGGCACTGTTTGCTTATCACATGAAATCATGTAGGGGATGGTTGAGAGGGTTAAGGCAGGCTTGTGCTGCCACATCTCCATTCAGTTCCCCAGAAGGTAATGGCACCATCCTGTGGGCATGCTCAAGGTTCTTCGACATTCAAATCCTCTTCAATGCGTCCTTATGGAGATACAAGTTGTCATCCTGAAATGGGCATGAAGGTCTTTCAGATGGCTTCACTTGGGCTATGGGTCTCTTCCAACATGCTCCATGTTTGCTCCTGTGGACTCCAAGTATATGAGTCCGCCCTGGACCTAAGTTTCTAGAGTATAGAGTCTGCGTTTGGTGCTTGGTCAGTTTTGAAGATTGGGAGGCCATTTTGGCCGATGTATGGAGACGCTCGAGGTACTCGTGTCCTTGCTGTTGAACACAAGACGTGTCTTTGGCAAGGTAGTGGGTGTTCCCTTTGAGCTTTCCTTGTGTGGCCTTTCCCTAGTCAAATGCGCCCTGATTAGGTGGGAGGATCATACACATGTGAGGGACATGGAGTTACTCCCCTGAGTCTTTGTTTGAGACCTGATTCTTTCTTGGCCTTTCGTGGGTAAGGTGGAATGGGGATTCTTGCCTTTCTCCAGAGTCCAGATAGCTGGTGCTGACTGTCAAGACAATAGACTATGAATTTGCTATTGGAGGAAGTAACACCTACTAGGTTTGCAAACTCCCTTGGTGAGAGACCCAGGTGGCTCCAGTGGTTAGGGAGGGCTTGGTATCTTCTTGGCCCACCCATGACTACTACTAGCCAAGTGTAGATCAGGCGTGGTTTGGGGACAAGTGGTTGCTAGGACATCAAACCTTTGTGACATCACAAAAGCTGGATTCACTAAAGCAGCAGTCCCATTCTCATGGCCCTTGTGTCCTATGGCTTTAGGTAGGAAGCACTGGAAAGGACAGAAAAAGACCCCTTGAGCACAATCTAGAATTCAGGTTGTCTTATGTGTTAATGTCCCACTTCCCCTTCTAGACAAAGAGAAAAGAAAATGACAGTCGGGATACAAACCCTTAGACCAATATTTCTCCATAGACGGCAAGGATTTCTTACTTCCACTGCAATTTCTAGAGATCTCAAGAAGCAGTGAGGCCTCGTGGGTATCATCAGCTCTCTGTGAGGTGTCAGTCCTTTCTCAGCATCTTTTCCCTATGGATCAGTGAAGACTAAGGGACAGAAAGTCCTTTTCAAGGAAAAATGTTAGGGCATGGATGTATTGTGCTATCTATGTTTTCATCTCCTACTGTGCGACAACACTAGTCATACGGGACTATGGCTCTGTCTACCTGCTTTTACCTTAAACACATTTGCAAAGCCTTCAAGGACATAGACATTCTGCATGAGAGCTAATGCTGAAGGAAGAGCCCTAGACAGAACTCCTTGTCATCATTAGTTAATGCTACCTGCTATGATAATAGGTACAGATATGTTGACTAATTCTCTTAAATCAGAGGAAATGAATGGTCTATATTGATGATCTGCAATGCTCACTTGACCAGAACTGTGGATTAAGCAGCAATGTCCTTGCAAAAACTAGTGGATAAAGAAGGTGTGGTGCATATTGGCAACAAAGTATCCCTCAGCCATCAGGAAGGATGAACCCCTGGTACTTACATTGACATGAATTTCGCAGGATTGGTGTTGAGAAATGAAAAAGGCAAGAAGACAAAGGGAAATTTCTTATGGCTTCCCTCCTATGTGCCCCAGGAAGAATACCATGTACCTTAGTAGAAGGAAGGGAAAACTGAAGGCGGCGAAGAGTAGGAGACAAACCAGGAGAAACTAAGGACTCTGAGAACCAAGTTGAGGGTACAGAAAAGAGAGACATGAAGGGAAGGAGGGAACTGGCTAATAGGTGTTGAGGAGTTGTGGCATATCTTAGGATGAATATTAGACAGTACATGGAACTAAAGCTTCAGCGAATTCTCTGTCATAGACATATGATAAATGATAGGATGGCTTCCTCAACAGGACAAACAAATAAAAAGAAAAACAATCTCGCCCTTTCAAAATCAGATGAAGACACAGAGATAAAAGAAAGAATTATATTTTCGTTATTGTTACTTATTAAAAAGGCATGGAATTTTTTCCCTATAGTGTCCCTATCTGAATTGGGTCTTTGTACTTGAAAAGAAGATTTTACCTGCCCCTCCATTTCTGGAATCAATGAAAAGAAATGGCATTGCCTTCATTAAATGTCTAGAAGTGTTGACCAGGAAAATGATTTGGATCTGACCTTCTGTGTGTTGGCAAGTGTTTGATTACTGCTTCAAACGATTTAGTCACTAATAGAGAGCTCAGATATTATAGGGTTTCTGACCTAATCTTGGGAGTTGATATGTCTTGGAATTTATCCTTTTCTCTTGTTCTTAGATTAGCTGGCATAATCTTTCTTTTAGTTTTTTCTTCCCTTTCCCTTTCTATCATTTGTCATGTGGTCTCATACATTCAGTTGTATGCTTGTCTCCCTATATTATCCAGGTAATGGTTACTCCAGCTTGTTAAAGTTTGTCAAAGTTCTCTTCTTCTTTTTCTAGTTCATTATGGCATCAAGTTAGGATGCTTTTTTTTTTTTTTTTGGTGTTTTTAATTTTGGTAAATACACACATTTAACCCTATATTCTTTCCCCATAAGATGTTTTGACATTATCCCATAAGTTTCTTTACTTTCCTTTGTTCAAGGTACTTTCTGATTTTCTTTCTTTGATTCATTGCTAGTTCTGGAGTGTGCTGTGTTTTCCACCTATGAGTGTCTGGCTGTGTTTCCATTTCGTAAGTGCTTTCTTTCTGTTTTCATACCTTCGTGGTCATAAGTATACAAGATATAAAAGATTTGAATTCTCATCCATTAATTATGACTTGATTTGGACTCCAACACACGATCTGTGATATACACAGTTAGGTCTGCCATTGGGAAAAACTTCTTTTATGGTTTTCTGAGACACAATCTTACGCATGTATCCCCAAAGTTCAGGTTGTCTAGACTGCACATGATGACGTCTGTTATTCCTTAACACCTTTCCATCCGGATGACCTGTCCTGTGCTGAAAGTGGATATCGTCGTCCCCAACAATATTGGATTGAGGTACCTATCACCCTTTCTTTCTGTTAATATGCTTCCAACATTTAGATACACCCATGTTGGTGGTGTATATATTGGCAATTCTTTCAAGTTTCTGATGTTTTGATGCTCCATCAAGACAAAACACCTTCCGGTAATCTTTTGTCTCTCGAAATCATTAAATCTCTCTGTCTGCCATAGGCACCATATCTTTGGCTCGCTTCTCCTTGCCAATTGCATAACCTATGTCTTCCCAATTCCTTCACGTTCAAGCTATATGTATCTTTATAGTTGAAGGAAATTCTATTCACAACATAATGTCTAGCTTCTTAAGTTTTTTTGTTTGTTTGTTTGTTTTCTTGTGGACCATTTTTGCCTTTTTTTTCAATTTTTTAAAAATTTTTATCTAGTCCAACAATCTGTATGTACTGAAGGGAGAATTTATCCTGAATGCTTGAACATTATTGATACGTAGGAGGTTAACTTTCTATTTTGGTTGGTTTTAGACTTGGATTCTCTGTGCCTTTCCCCTTTATGGTATTTTTTGGGGGGTTGTTTCCTTTAGTTAATTCCTCACTTCGTCTGCATTTTTTTATGTCTCTTTTGTGTGTGTGTGTGTGTGTGTGTGTGTGTATGATGTCTTTGTGTGTTCACGTAACACATGATTAAATTTAAAAAGATAGGAATTTGGTCTTTTATGGATAGAAATTCAATTGGATATGCCTTGAAAACTCACATTCCATCACTTTCAGCCACATTTCCTACAAAGAATGTCACCTTGTGTCCTTTTTAATAAACACGTATTCTCACAAACCTGCCTTCAAACAAACACCACATTTTGTGTGCCTGGTTAGAATTGTGTGGTTTTTCCCTCTTTCCTTTGGTTTTTCCTATGTCTCTTGAGTACCATGAGAGAGTGAAATCGTCTGTTATTTGTCTTTCTGAGACTGATAGATGTGACAAGGCCCAATGCTCTCCACAACACTGCCATATGAGGCAAGTGGGAAGAATTTATTCTTGCTTATGACTCAGTAAGAATCTGTGGTGAATTTGGAGGACAGTGAGATAATAGTAGTGTCTGAGAATTTCAGCCTTGTCTTCAGCCATGAACACAACTGGAAGATGACCACATCAACTGTACTTTGGTGGAAATTGACCTAAAGCCTACAAAGTAAACTCAACATCGAAAGAGAAAAGAAGTCACAGAGACTATGGGAGAAGATTGGAGACTTTGCTCAGGAGATATATGGGCGGTTGGTGCGTCAGAGGACAGTGAGCTAATGAATAAGACAAAGGCACAGGAAACAGAGCACACTGGGAACCCACAAGGAGCATGTTTCCCAATGCCATTGGCTCTGACCAGCAGAGGGTCTGAAGGGCACGAGTTCTTGCCAACAAAGGGCCATGAGGCCTGGAGATTTCAGATCAGTAGGCTCGGCAGACATAGATTTGAGAGAACACTGTGTTTCTCCTGCAGATGACACCAACTAGAACCAGGTGCACATAGCCTGGAAACCATGATCAGAGAAATACCAGGAGACACAGTGGGAAGAGAGGGGGTTGTGGCTGTGCATCCATAAGAGGGAGTGTTTGTGGAGCTTACTTGATGGGGGCACAAGAAATTTAGGGCTCTCGTGCCATCAGCATCAAAACCGAGCAACCTGCCCAAGACAGGACAATGAGAATATTAGATGCCTAAACTGCAAACACGAAATCCCAAATGTGGAACACTTGGAGAACTGCCTTCCTCAGTCCAAGTTGCTCTGGTCCAGGAGAACAGGCTCTCCCATGGGGGACTAGAAGAAAGTCCTGCCACCATGCTCTCTCCTGACCACAGCATTCTGCAGGTCTTCATGCTGTTGAGTTGGTTAAACGTCTCCTCTCACAGGCTCAAACGTCTCCTCTCACCAGAGCTCATGAAATTAAACCTCAGAATATTCAGCCCAGACAGCAAACACACCAAATGGTAGGCAAGGAGAGTCTATGATGATGACGGGCCTCAAGGGCAGTGGAAAACCACAACACAACAGCAAAGGGTATGCATATTACACACACACACCCGGGACTCTGACAAAGAGTCCAGTACTGGGACAAAGGCCAGACGTTGAGTACTCCATTATTTCCTCTTCCTAAAGAAATTACCCTTGGGCGCCTGGGTGGCTCAGTGGGTTAAGCCACTGCCTTCGGCTCAGGTCATGATCTCAGGGTCCTGGGATCGAGTCCTGCATCAGGCTCTCTGCTCGGCGGGGAGCCTGCTTCCCTCTCTCTCTCTCTGCCTGCCTCTCCATCAACTTGTGATTTCTCTCTGTCAAATAAATAAAGTCTTTAAAAAAAAAAAAGAAAAGAAATTACCCTCACAGTAGACAACGGAATGGACTTTTCAAATACAGAGAAGAATACAGACACCTAGATCCAATGCATAGATGGAAGAATCAATTGATTCTGAGGAAAAATATCAGGAAATGATCATGGCCAGGCAATCGGAGTGAAACTTCTACATATAAAACGCCCGTAGGAGGATTGAAAGCAGTGGCCAGGATACACCGTGTACATCAGAAAACACAGAAGATATCAAGGAGTCTCGAACCACAGTGTTAAAACTGATTATAATAAATAAATAAATAAGAGTTCCTTATGAAAAGATTGATAGCAGACTGGATGCAAAGTCTTGGAAGCTGGCAGAAGTAGAGGGTCTAATTCGTGACCTTGAAGAAAAAGACTGGAAAAAAAGGAAACAAATCCAAAGAGAGAGGAAGAATGATGGAACATGAAAATGAGCTTAGAGAAGTCTTTGATTCCAATGAATGGAAAGAGATGCCTATGTAGGTGAACTAGGAGTGAGAGAGCAATAGTCGGCTGAACATGTCTTTGAGAAATCAGAGCTGAAAATGTCCCTCATCTAGGAGCAGGAACAGAGATCCAGATTCAGAGGCACAGAGGCCACAGAAGCAGAGCACCACAAGACATAGTATCATTCCCTCTACAAAAGCTAGCAAGAGAGGAATTCTCTTTACCCAGATATGCATGGGAGAGTAGTTCGTCTGAAAGACCCTCACTCCGCACCCAAAAACCAGACACCACGTCTCCACTGGATGCAAGTCGCAAGAGGTGATTTATTGTTTACACAGGCGCCTGCGTTCACATCAGCCTCCTGTGGACTGAGCGTGCCAGGCTAAGCTAGGGAGCAGATTATATAGGGCAGGGTTGGGGTGGCGGGAAGCGAGCTTACAGAAGCAGATGCATGGCTACAGGGATCTGATTGGTTTATTTAAATCAAGCATAGTCAGGCGTTTCGTTCAAGGCAAGGACACAGCCGTTTGTTCTGGTGGGCCTTGCCTCAGCTCTCTGGAAAGTCCCAGGTACACTCTGTTCCTCATTTGTCTTCCCTTTTGACAGGCCGGTTGACCATAGACATCCTGGTATGTGTTGCCATCCGGCTATGGGGACAATAGGTTACTTAATCAAGCCTTCAGCAAGGGGAGAAGGGGGGGTTTGGGGACATCAGGTTACTTAAACAAGCCTTTAGCAAGGGGAGAGGGGTCTTTCATTCCCCCATTTTTCTATATCATGGATAGAATCTTATATCCATTCCCTTTGTTCATGAAGTAAGTCAATATGAGAGCCGGTCTGTTTAATTAGTTGATACTGCTGTGTCCGCACCATTGTCTGGATTACTGACAAGCGATCTTTCATGAACTGTACGAGTTTATTTAAGATGCAAGGGCCGATTGAAAGAATTAGTAGAAGTATAATAAGGGGCCCTAAAATGGTGGACAGTAACGTGGTGAACCAAGGAGATCGATTAAACCAACTTTCAAACCAGCCTTGTTGGGATTCAAAATCTTTTTTTCTTTGGGCTAGTCTTTCTCTGAGTTTATCCATGGTTTCTCTAATAATTCCAGTATGATCAGCATAAAAACAGCTTTCCTCCTTGAGGGCTGCGCATAATCCTCCTTCTTTTAAGAACAATAGGTCTAGTCCCCTCCTATTTTGTAGGACCACCTCGGAGAGGGAGGTTAAGGATTTTTCTAAGGCAGTAATTGATTTTTCTATAGCTTCTAAATCAGCAGTCATGGCAGCCTGCAAATGCATAAGCTGGTTGCTTTGGAGTAGGGCAGAAGTTCCCGTTCCGATACCTGCCGCTATTCCCCCAATTCCTAGTAATATGGCTAATGTTAGGGTAAGGGGTTCCCTTCAATATCTGTTTTTACCCTCATAGAAGTTGAGGATAGTCTCCTAACTGTGGTAGGTGATTCAAGGCCATAATTGGACTAATACACAGTAATCTGCGGTGGTATTTAGGAGTTGGGCAGAAATACAGGGAGTCAAGCTGGTGTTACATGCCCAATAGGTTCCGTTGGGGGCTTCTAAATAGTAGTTACTGGGAGTGATGGTAGTTGTCATGTTGCATAGTGTCTGATGGGAAGTTGGTATTTTGCCTAAACATAGTCCTTGACCTGATACTTCAGGGAGAGTTAACTTGTGGCTAGGAGTAGAGGAACAGGCAGTGGGGAGGGGAAGTATGATTGATGAAGTTAGCAGCTGTAGCTACACCTTCATAATAAGGGGGGCTAGACACTAGGCAGAGCCAACAATCCTTAGCAAGAATGGGATTAGAATAATTGAGGGCTTGGTACGCCCCTGTTATCAGGTTAAGGAGTCCATCTCCAGTACCAGGAGAAAGTCTGTCTGAAACCGATGGTATTGATGAAGAAGCATTGGGGGGGGGGGCTGTGCGAGGTGGGATGATGGTGACGGCGGGTGTTAGGCGGGGGCCCTTGGGATGAGGGTTAGGGGCTCTCTGATCTGGCAGGACCGGATTAGGCCCTATGGTGGCAGAGGGAGATTCTATAGAGAGTTTTATAGTAAATATGAGTCCCTCATAATAATTTTCTTTATAGAGTCTAAGGCCCCAGCTATACCCTTTTGTCCAGTGGACTGCTTTCTTTCCAGACTCTGTGAAGGTAATCTTAAGGGGGTGACACCATGCATTTTTACAGTGTTTTCCGTCGTTTTCTCAGTCCCAGAAATTTCCCACCTCATGGGAGTAGTTGGCTTTTACAGTGATGAAATCCCAATGCGAGATGGGTTTCCAATAGACATTACCTGTAGTTTCACATCCCCAGGCTGCGCAGTAGAAGTCACCAGGGCCTCCACATTTATAGGCCCGTCCACTAGCAGTATTACTTCTTGGCGCGGGGCAGACATAAAAGGGGAGTGCACTAAGTTTGTAGCGTCGTGGTCCGTTTCCACATCCCCCGTTAGGGGGCGACATTCCACTACTTGTAGAGGATGTCAGTGGATTTTGGGGATCATCGTGTTGACGTATGTCCCAAGACCCCATAGCCAGTTTACAGAGATCCAGATACAGGGTAGGCCACCATGTATTAGGGGTGTGCTGGGCCGTACTGGACCCGATAACTCTCCTCGTTTGGGAGAGAACCTGCCAGGTTAATTGCTTGGAGAGATGTGGACTGGTACCTTTGATAGGGGAAAGGAGAGAGAATAAGCAAAAGAATAGAACTAATGGCGAACGAGTCTTATCTTTAGTGGGTTTGGGGAGCGTTGGACGGTCCATTCCGAGTTCTGATGATGTTCGGTCTGTCCGTCCAGGTGTGCTGCCTTCACATGGGAGGCGTGGATCCAGGCTGCAATCCCGTCAACTTTTAGCGCCGTGGGCGTTGTTAGGAGCACCGTAGGAGGTCCTTTCCAGCGGGGTTCAAGGTTCGTGGCTTGATGCCTGTGGAACCAGACAGTATCCCCGATTTTGTAGGGATGGGGTCGCGACGGGATGTTAAGTTCTTCCTGGTAGGCTGCTGCCAGGGATTTCCAGACTTCTTGTTGCACCAGCTGCAAAGCTCGCAGATGGGCCTGTATGGAGGGGGAAGGGGAGTGAGTAGAGATATCTGCCTCAAAGAACGTGACAGCTGGAGGGGGAGCACCATAGAGGATTTCGAAAGGTGTCAGACCGTGAGGGCCAGGAGTGTTTCTGGCCCTATAGAGTGCTAGAGGCAGGAGCTGGACCCAATCTTTAGAGCCAGTTTCAAGCAGTAATTTAGATAGAGCCTCCTTGATGGTTCTATTCATTCTCTCTACTTGTCCTGAACTTTGGGGTCTGTAAGCACAATGTAATTTCCAATCGATCCCCAAAAGCTTGGCCACCGACTGACTTACCTGGGAGACAAAGGCAGGCCCATTGTCTGACCCCAGTACCTCAGGCATTCCATACCTTGTGAAAATCTCCTCCAATAACTTCTTAGCAACTATGTTGGCAGTCTCCTTCTTGGTGGGGAAGGTCTCTGCCCATCCTGAAAATGTGCCTAGAAAAACTAAGAGATATCTATATCCATACATGCCGGGTTTGATCTCGGTAAAGTCAATTTCCCAATGTGTGCCAGGGCGGTGACCGCGTACTCGGACTCCTGGTCCGATACAAGTTTTTCCAGGATTGACTTGGGCACACGCTGTGCAATTTGCGGTCGCTTGTCGAAGGAGGAAGTTTCATTTGGGGAAATAGTTTTCTAAATTGGCCCTATCCATTAAAGATTTCATTTTGTTTGCACTTAGGTGAGTCAGCCGATGGAGGTGATTTATTAGTTCCTTTGCCATTTTAATGGGCATTATGGCTTTTCCTTGATATTCCCATCGGTTTAGGGCCAGGTTGTAATTGGCCCCCAACCTCTGCATGATGTCTAAGTCGGTTTTTTCATAATTCCAAATGGGGGCGTCATTGGTTTCCTCTGTCTCAGTGAGGATGGTAACAGTCAATAGTTGAGGCCCTAAAGCTGCCCGTCGGGCTGCTTCGTCGGCCAAGCGATTTCCTTTGGCCTCTGGGCTATTTCCTTTTTGATGGCCTGGGCAGTGCATTATGCTCAGCTTTTTGGGAAGAAATAAGGCCTTTAGTAGGGCCAATATTTCAGTTTTATTTTTAACTTCTTTTCTGTCGGAGGTCAGTAGTCCTCTCCTCCGATAAATTTCCCCATGAATATGGGCGGTGGCAAAGGCGTATCTGCTATCTGTGTAAACATTAAGTATCTTACCTTCTGCCAGTTGGAAGGCCTGGGTTAAGGCGATTAGCTCTGCCCGTTGTGCTGAAGTGCCTCCTGGTAGTGCACTTGCCCACACAATTTGAGAGTCGGTCGTGATGGCGGCTCCTGCCCGTCGTTCTCCATCCTGCAGGTAGCTACTGCCATCCATGTACCAGGTCAGGTCCGCATCCTTCATGGGCTGGTCAGTTAGGTCAGGTCATGTCCCATGCGTTTCCACAAGGATCTGGTGGCAATCATGCAAGGGGGCTTCCCCAGGGGTGGGTAGGAGAGTTGCGGGGTTGAGAGTCACCACAGGTCCAAACTGGATTCTGTCTGTGTCCAGGAGGAGGGACTGATAGTAAGGCGAGCATTAGATAGCCAGCCGTCTGGGGGTTGGCGAATTAAAGATTCCACTGTGTGTGGAGCCAGGATTGTTAAAGACTGTCCCAAAGTCAATTTGGTTGCATCCTTCATTAGGACCGCTATGGCTGCTATCATTTTTATGCATGGTGGCCATCCTGCTGCCACGGGGTCTAACTTCTTAGAGAGGGAGGCGATAGGGCGTCTCCAAGGCCCTAGTCTTTGAGTTAGAACCCCCTTAGCAAACCCTTGCTTTTCATCGACAAACAGGTCAAAGGGTTTAGTTATGTCCAGCAGGCCTAACGCTGGGGACTTGAGGAGCGCTTGTTTAATATGATCGAATGCCTGCTGTTGTTGTTCTGTCCAGACGAAAGGGGCATTCTGCTTGGTCAAGGGGTACAGGGGAGCCGCTATTTCTGCAAACCCAGGGATCCATAGTCTACAGAATCCCGCCGTCCCTAGGAATTCCCGCAATTGCCTGTGGGTTTGGGGCGTTGGAATGCTGGATATAGTCTCTTTCTTTGTGGCCGTTAACCATCGCTGGCTGTTATGCAATTCATAACCCAGGTAGGTGACCTTAGTCTGGCAAATCTGGGCCTTCTTTGCGGATGCCCTATATCCCATTTGGCCAAGGGTTCGTAGGAGGTCCACAGTACCTGTTTGACAGTCCTCCTCATTTGTTGCTGCCAGTAAGATGTCATCGACATATTGGAGTAAGATCAGGGAGGGATGCCTTACCCGGAAATCAGCCAGGTCCTGGTGAAGGGCCCCATCGAATAACGTGGGGCTGTTCTTAAATCCTTGTGGCAGCCTTGTCCAGGTTAACTGACCTGAGATTCCCAATTCTGGGTCCTTCCACTCAATTGCAAAAATGGGTTGACTCTGGGGACTTAATCTCAAACAGAAGAAAGCGTCTTTTAGATCTAGGACGGTATACCAGGAGTGGGTCGGAGGCAAGGTGCTAAGTAGGTTATAAGGGTTAGGCACGGTAGGGTGGATGTCTTCTACTCGTTTATTGACCTCTCTTAGGTCCTGGACCAGCAGGTAGTCATTTGTACCAGGTTTCTTGACAGGTAATAGAGGAGTATTCCAGGGAGACCGACATGGGGCCAAAATGCCCTGGTCTAATAGCCGCTGTATGTGCGGTCTAATGCCTTGATAAGCCTCGTTAGACATAGGATATTGTCTAACATTGACAGGTATGGCTGTTGCCTTCAATTGTATATGAGTGGGGGGCTGCTGGATAGCTAATCCCATTCCTCCTGTTTCCGCCCAGGCATTTGGGTAGGATGAGAGCCAGGATTTTATGCCCCCCTTAGGTTGGGGGGCTTTTTCATGCAGTATATATTCTTCTTCTAATTGTAAGGTAAGTATGTGCAAAGGAGTCCCGTTGGGGCCGGTCACTGTGGGTCCCCTTGGTGCAAAATGGATCTGGGCTTTTAGTTTAGTCAATAGATCTCTCCACAGGAGTGGGTAGGGACAATCAGGCACGTGGAGGAACGAATGAGAAACTTTACCTGAGGCCAAATGTACTTTCCTTTCTGTGGTCCAATGGTATTGTTTCCCTCCGGTGGCCCCTTGAACCCATGCCGTCCGGTCACTCAATGGTCCTGGGGTTTTGGTTAAGACAGAATGTTGTGCCCCGGTATCTACCAAAAAGGTAATTGGTTGCCCCCCAACAGTTAGGGTTATCCTGGGCTCGGGGGGGGCTCCTGGCCCTAACATCCCTAGTCCTTTTCTAGGGCCATTAATCTTGTGACCTGTCTGATATTTTCCTTGGGGTTATGGGGTCTTTTTGGGCAGTCTTTGACCCAATGTCCTCTTTCTTTGCAATAGGCACATTGGTCTAGATCCACCCGAGGCTTTCTCTTGTCTCCTTCCTTGCCTGGCTTTCCTGTTTCTGACCCTTGATTGCCTTGCACTACGCCGGCCAAGATCTTGCTAAGTTCCTTATTTCGCTTACGCTCCCGTTTGTCTTCCTTTTCTTCAGCCTCCTTTCTTAGCCTTTCTTCCTTTTCTTCCTGAGTTTCTCTCTTATTATAATTTTTTTCTGCCTCCTTTAACAAATCTTGCAACGAGAAATCTTGTAAATTCTCCAGTCGCTGTAACTTATTTCTAATGTCTGGCGCTGACTGCCAAATGAATGCCATGGACACATTTCCTCTCTGTTCATGACTGTCAGGATCGAAGGGAGTATATCTACGATAAGCCTCCTTAAGTCTTTCTAGGAAAGCAGTTGGAGATTCTTCTGAGCCCTGAGTGACCTGTCTTACCTGAGCCAAATTGGTGGGGCGGTGCCCCGCATTATGGAGGGCTGCTATGAGTAACTGGCGATAAAGATTTAGGTGGGTCCTACCTTCAGCCGTGTTGAAATCCCAGTCAGGAAGGATCAAAGGAAAGGCGGCATCAATCACGTTCGGGAGTTGGGTAGGTCTTCCATCGTCTCCCAGAACATTTTTTCTGGCTTCCAGGAAAACTTTTTGTCTTTCCTCTGTAGTGAGAAGAGTCTGAAAGAGCTGCTGGCAATTATCCCATGTGGGTTGATGCATAATTAGAATGGACTCGATTAAAGCGGCCAAAGCTACGGGGTCCTGTGAGAAGGAAGGGTTATGATACTTCCAGTTATATAAGTCTGAGGCCGAGAAGGGCCAGTATTGAAGTTGATTGCCTGGGCCCCCCCCCTTGGCACAGGGGAAGAAGCTTGGAAGACCCCTCCTGTGCTGGTTCCTTGCAACTCCTAAGTCTTTCTGCCATTGGGGTGGTGAGGGGCGGCGTTCCTCTGCAGGTTATCAGGTTCTTCCTCAGATTCTGAGGAATTTGGTGTTTGTGCCGGTGGAGGGGGAGACTGGTGGGGGGGGTCCTCGGTTAAGAGGTCTATTAAGGGGGAGTCATCAGGAGGAAGAATCCTCTTTGGCTTAGGACGCCGGGAAGAGGCAGAATCACCTATTACAGGATATAAGTTGGAAGAAATAGGGGGTTTGGGAGGATTGGCAGGACATAGGGGAACAGGGGGAGCGGAAGGTATTGGGGAAGGGATAGAGTTTGGAAGGGGCTTAGGCTTTGGATGAGCGAAAGGAGAGACCCAGGGAGGGGGGTCATCAATTAGACTTTCCCAGACTACTATGTAAGGGACTTGGTCCGGATGGCCCTGGGGTCCTTGACTGAAGATCCGCTCCTTGACCTGTAAGATAACAGTGATGTTAAAGGTCCCATCTCTGGGACATCCAACATTAAAGGTGGGCCATTCAGAGGTACAGAGGGTCTGCCATTTTCTTCTTTTGATCTCCACTGACAGATTGTTAGCTCGGATCTGAACGTCTCTCCAGTGACCTAATGTGAGACTCAAGGGGGTGGTAATGGTCTGCCCCATTTTGTAGCCTTGGAAAGAAAGAAAAATTAATCACAGACACTTAAGACATTAATAGAACAATTTAGACATAGGAGACAAAAACAGATATCGCTGCGCGGCTTCGGTTCAAAACCGAAAGTACGGATTCGGACAGTCAGGAGGAACATAGAAGTTCTTCCGTGACTTACAGATGGCCCAAGATAATGGACCTTTTTAGATCCCCCGAGGCGTCCCCTGGGGTGGCAGGGGAGAAGTCTGTGTTCGTCAACTCCTTCTCAAGCTGCCCAAAATACAGAGCAACAACATTGTTTAAAACATAAAAACAGACAAACAGAGAGACAGGAACACAGATGCTGGCCAGCTTACCTCCCGGTGGGGATCGGTTGGAGTCTTTCTTTGGTGGGAGTCCAATTGATCTCGGTGGAACCTCCAAATGAAAAACCCTCACTCCGCACCCAAGAACCAGACACCACGTCTCCACTGGATGCAAGTCGCAAGAGGTGATTTATTGTTTACACAGGTGCCTGCGGACACATCAGCCTCCTGTGGACTGAGCGCGCCAGGCTAAGCTGGGGAGCAGATTATATAGGGCAGGGTTGGGTTGGCGGGAAGCGAGCTTACAGAAGCAGATGCATGGCTACAGGGATCTGATTGGTTTATTTAAATCAAGCATAGTCAGGCGTTGGGTTCAAGGCAAGGACACAGCCGTTTGTTCTGGTGGGCCTTGCCTCAGCTCTCTGGAAAGTCCCAGGTACACTCTGTTCCTCATTTGTCTTCCCTTTTGACAGGCTGGTTGACCATAGACATCCTGGTATGTGTTGCCATCTGGCTATGGGGACAATAGGTTACTTAATCAAGCCTTCAGCAAAGGGAGAGGGGTTTTTCAGTCCATAGCCAAGTCACTGACTTCAAGAGTACAAGCTAGACCAGCACTAGAAGAAGGTCAGATAGAGCAAGCAACACTAGCCCAAGCCAAAATCATTAACCCCTGCATTTCTGAACAATGATAGAGAAGTGGTTCTTGTGTAGAACTAGAAGGTATTAAGAAGAGAAAGACTGGGTCCCGGGGTGTGTCCATCAGTTCACAGGCGGCTTTCAGCTCAACTAATGATCCCAGGGTCATGGCATTGACTCTGGTCTCAGGTTCCCTGCTCAGGGGCAAGTCAGCTTCTCCCTCTCCATCTCCACCCCTTGACTGTGATCTCTGTCTCTTTCTGTCTCTGTCAAATACGTGCATGTACAGCATTTGACAAAAACCAAAAACAAAACCAGTGTACAAGGATTTACTGGTGCCAGAGGATGTTTTATTTAATTTGGACCTAGGTCCCTATGGAATGCAACCAGGTTTAGAGCACCTCCCACCATCTTAAAATGCCAGACCTTTGCTCTGAGCTCCCTTGTTCTTTCTCCAGTTCCATGTCTTCGTGGACTCCTCACCAACCTGTAGCAGCCACTGTCTGACCTGCTGTAATGGCCCCTTGTTGACCCATTGTTCATCCTCTTCTGGCTCCATTAGAACATGCCCATCTTTGGCAAGAGGCACTGTTTCCTTATCGCATGAAAAAATTTGGGGGATGGTCATGAGAGAGTTAAGGCAGGCTTGTGCTGCCACATCTCCCTTCAGTTGCCCAGAGGGTAGCAGCACCACCTTGTGGGCATTCTCAATGTTCTTCGACATTCGATCCTCTTCAATGTGTCTTTTTGGAGATACAAGTTGTCATCCTGACTCAGGCATGAAAGTCTTTCAGATGGCTTCACTTGGGCTATGGGTCTCTTCCAAATTGCTCCATGCTTGCTCCTGTAGACTCCAAGTATATGCATCTGTCCGGAACCTAAGGGTCTAGGATGTACAGTATGCCTTTGGGGACTTTTTTGAAGATTGGGAGGATGTTTTGGCTGATTTTTGGAGATACTGGAGGTACTTGTATCCTCGATGTTGAAGACTTCAGCCATGTATTTGGCATGGTTGTGGTGTTCCCTTTGAGCTTTCTTTGCGTGAACTTTCCCTAGTCAGAAGCACCCTGATTGGGTGGGAGGCACATACACATGTAAAGGACATGGAGTTCCTCCCCCGAGTCTTTGTCTGAGACATGATTCTTTCTTGGCCTTTCATGGGTAAGGTGGAATGGTGGATTCTTGCCTTTCTCCAGAATCCAGATGGCTGGTACTGACTGTCACGACAATGGACTACAAATTTGGCCATGGAGAAAGTAACACCAACTCGCTTCACAAACTGCCTTGGTTAGAGACCAGAGGCGGATCCAGAGGTTTGCGAGGGCTTGGGATCTTCTTGGCCCACCCACTACTACAGCCAAGTGTAGATCAGGCGTGGTTTTGGGAGGGATGGTTGCCAGGACTTCAAATGTTTGTGAAATCACAATAGCTGGCTTTACTAAATCAGCAGTCCTTCTCTCATGGCCATTGTGTCCTATGGCTTTAGGTAGGAAGCACCGGAAAGGACAGAAAAAGACCCCATTATCCTGATCAATAATTCAGGTTGGCTGTGTGTGTTCACATAACACTTATAATTAAATTTCAAGAGATAGGACGTTGGTCTTTTATAGATCGCAATTCAATTTGACATGCCTTGAAAGCTCACATTGCATCACTTTCAGCCACATTTCATACAAAGGATGTCACCATTTGTCCTCTTTAATAAACATGTATCCTCACAAAACTACCTTCAATCAAACACCAAATTGTGTGTTCCTGGTTAGAATGTGTGGTTTGTCCATTTTTCCCTTGCTTTTTCCCATGTCTCTTGAATACCATAAGAGAGTGAAATCATCTGTTATTTGTATTTCTGAGACTGATAGATGTGACACAGCCCAATGCTCTCCACAACACTACCCCATGATGCAAGTGGAAATAATTCATTCTTGCTTATGACTCGGTAACAATCTGTGGTGCCTTTGGAGGACAGTGAGATGGTAGTAGTGTCTGAGAACTCCAGGCTAGTTTTCAGCCATGAACACAACTGAAAGATGACCACATCAACTGCAACTTGGCAGAAATTGACCTAAAGCCTACAAAGTAAACTCCACAGCAAAATGGAAAAGAAGTTGCAGAGACTATGGGAGATGATTGGAGAGATAGCTCAGAAGAGACATGGTGGTTAGTGCGTCAGATGGCAGTGAACCAATGCAAAAGACAAAGGCACAGGAGAGCACAGCACACTGGGAATTCACAAGGATCATGTTTCTCAATGCCATAGGCTGTGACCAGCAGAGGGACTGAAGGGCACAAATTCTTGCCAACAAATGGTCTTGAGGCCTGGAGATTTCAGATCAGTAGGCTTGGCAGACATCGATTTGAGAGAACACTATGTTTCTACTGCAGAGAACACCAAGAGCCACCAGGTGCAGACAGCCAGGAAACCATGATCAGAGACAATACCAGGAGAGACAGTGGTAAGAGGGTGGGTTCGGGCAGTGCATCCATGAGAGGCAGTGTTCGTGGAGATGACTTGATTGGGACACAAATAATTTTATGCTCTCGCACAACCAGCATCAAGACTGAGCTACTGGCCAAAGACAGGACAGTGAGAACATTATCTGCCTAAACCGCAAACACGAAATCACAATCATGGAACACTTGGAGGACTGCCTTCCTCAGTCCAAGATGCTTAGTCCAAAGAGAACAGACTCTCCCACAGGGGACTAGAAGAATGCCCTGCCCACATGCTCTCTCCTGACCACAGCATGCTGTAGGCCTTCCTGCTGTTGAGTTGGTAAAGTCTCCTCTCACAGGCACACCAGAGCCTACCATGCTATATCTCAGCATATTCAGCCCAGACGGCAGCACACCAAACGGCAGGCAAGGAGAGCCTCTGCAGATGATGGGCCTCAAGGACAGGGGACAGCCACAACACAACAGCAAATAAGTAGCGTTGCATACACACACACACCCGAGACATTCTCAAGGGCCAGCCCTTGGGAATTCCATGATCTCTTCTTCCTAAAGGAGTTACCCACATGCTAGAAAACAGAATGGGCTTTTCAAATACAGAGAAGAAGACAGAGACCTAGATCCAAGGCAAAGATGGAAGAATCAGTTGATGCCCAGGAAAAAGAACAACAATATCATAGCCAGGCAATCAGAGTAAAACCTCTACATATAACACGCCCGATGGAGGATGAAAGCAGCAGTTATGATACTGCCAGTAAATCAGAAAACCCAGAATATATCATGTAGTCTCGAACCCAGAGATAAAACTGATAAAAATAAAATAATAAAAAATAAAGAGTTCCTGGTGAAAAGATTGATAGCAGACTGGATGAAAATCCTAGGAAGCTGGCAGAAGCTGATGATCCAATTAGTGCCCTGGAAGAAAAAAACTAAAAAATAAGGAAGTAATTCCAAAGAGAGAAGGAAGAATGATAGAACATGACAATGAGTTTAGGAAAGTCATTGACTCCAAGGAATGGAAAGAGGTGACTGTTGTAGGAGAAATAGGAGTGAGAGAAGAAAAGAGGGCTGAACATGGATTTGAGAAATCAGGGCTGAAAATGTCCCTCTTCGGGGAGCAGAAACAGAGATTCTGATTCAGAATGACAAAGGACTCCCATCGCCATCCACAGAAGCAGAGCACCACGAGACATAGTGTAATTCCCCCTGCAAAAGATAGCAATGAAGGAATTCTCTTTACCCAAATATGCGTGGGAGAGTAGTTTGTCCATAGCCAAGTCACTGACTTCACGAGGACAAGGTAGACCAGCTCTCGAAGCTGGTCGGATAGCTCAAGCAACACTAGACCAAACCAAAATCCGTATCCCCTCCATTTCTGAACAATGACAGAGCAGCGGTCCTTGTCTCGAACTAGGAGGTATACAGAAGGCAAATGTTGGGCCCCACTGTTTGTCCATCATTTAAGAGGCGGCCTTCAGCTCAACTCATGTACCCGGGGTCATGGCATCGACTCTGGTCTCAGGTTCCCTGCTCAGGGGCAAGTCAGCTTCTCCCTCTCAAGCTCCACCCCCTGAATGTGATCTTTCTGTCTCTCTGTCAAAAACGTGCATGTGCATCTTTTGACAAAAAAACAACAAAATCAGTATACAAGGATTGAACGGGGACAGAGGATTTGTTTTTTTTTTTTAATTTGGACCTAATTCCCTATGGAAGATAGGCAGTTTCAGAGCATCTCCCACCACCCTAAAATGCCAGACCTTCGCTCTGAGCTCCCTTGTTCATTCTGCTATTCTTTCTCTTCCTGGATCTCCTAACCAACCTATAGCATCTGCTGTCCTTGCGCTGTAGTGACCCCTTGTTGACACATTGTTCATCCTCTCCTGGACTCCATTAGAAAATGCCCATCTTCTGCAAGAAGCACCATTTGCTTACCACATGAAACCGTGTGGGGGATGGTCATGAGAGGGTTAAGGCAGGCTTGTGCTGCCACATCTCCATGCAGTTCCCCAGAGGGTAGTTGCTCCACCCTGTGGGAATGCTCAAGGTTCTTCCACATTTGAATCCTCTTCAATGAATACTTTTGAAGATACAAGTTTTCATCCTGAAATGGGCACGAAAGTCTTTCAGATGGCTTCACTTGGGCTATGGTCTCTTCCAACATGTTCCATGCTTTCTCCTGTGGTCTCCAAGAACATGAGTCCGTCCTGGTCTAGGGTGTAGAGTCTGCCTTTGGATTTTGGTCAGTTTTGAAGATTGGGAGGCCATTTTGGCACAATTTCTGGAGACGCTTGAGGTACTCGTGTCCTCGCTGTTGAAGACTCCAGACATGCCATTCACACAGTTGCAGGTGATCACTTTGAGCTTTCCTTAGGTGGCCCTTTTCCTGGTCAGATGGGCCGTGAATGGGTAGGAGGGCCTTACCCATATGCTAAGGAGCAGATCCCCCCCCCCCGAGGCGTTGTTTGGGGAGTGATTGTTTCTTGGCCTTTTCTGGCTAAGATGGAATGGTGGATTCTTGCCTTCCTCTGGAGTACAGAGGGTTGGGGCTGACAGTCACGACCAAGTGCACAAATTTGGCCATGGAGAAGGTGACACCGACTCTCTTCCCAAACTGCCTTGATGAGATACCCAGCTGGCTCCAGGGGTATGGGAGGGCTTGGGAACCTCTTGGCCCACCCATGACAATTCCAGCCAAGTGTATGGATCAGGCCTGGGTTGATGAGCAGTGGTTGATATGACCTCAAAGCTTTGTGACATCACATGAGCTGGCTTCACTGAAGCAGCAGTCCCTCTCTCATGACCTTTGAGTCCTATGGCATTAGGTAGGAAGCCCCAGGAATGACAGAAAAAGAGCCCTCTTAGCCTGGTGGAGAACTCAGGTTTTCTTGTGTGTTAATGTCCTTCTTTCCCTTTCTAGACAAAGAGAAGAGAAAACGACATTCAGTATGCCTTATTTAGGCCAACATTTCCCCAGAGACAGCAAGGTTTTCCTATTTCTACTACAATTTCTAGAGATCTCCAGAAACAGTTAGGCCTCGTGAGTATCAACAGCTCTCCATAAGGATTGTCATCCTGTGGGTGAGAGAGTCCTTTCTCAGCGTCTTTTCCCTATGGGTCAGTGATGATGAAGGGACGGAAAGTCTCTTTTCAAGAAAAAAGGTTAGGGCATGGATATATTGTGCTGTCTGTGTCCTCATCTCCTAGTGTTCTGAAACCGGAGTCATAAGGGATTAGGGCTCTGTCTACCTGGTTTTCCCTTAAACACTTCTGCAAAGTCTTCAAGAAGATTGACATTCTGCATCAGAGCTAACTCTTAAGGAAGGGGCCTGGCCAGCACCCACTGCCATCATAGTTAACTCTACTTGTTATGGTAACGGGTATAGATATGTTGACCAAGTCTATTTAGTCACAGGAAAAGGGACGGCCTATGTCCATGGCCTGCAATGCCCACTCGAGCAGAACTGTGGATTGACCTGCAATGCCTTTGCAAAGACTAGTGGATAATGAAGGAGTGGTCCATATTGGCAACAGAGTATTCCTCAGCCATCAGGGAGGATGAACCCCTGGTGCTTGCATTGACATGAATGTCCCATGACTGGGTGATGCAAAATGAAAAAAGGCAAGCAGAGAAAGGGAAATATCATGTGTATTCTTTCATATGTGCCCCAGGAGGAATATCATGGCCCTTAGTAAAGGAAAACTGAAGTCGAAGAAGTCAGAGAAGGAGACAAACCAGGAGTGACTCAGGACTCTGAGAACCAAGCTGAGGGTTACAGAAAAGAGAGACATGCAGGGTATGATGCAACTGCTTACTTGGTGTTCAGGAGTTGTGGCATATATTAGGAGGAGCACTAGGTTTTATATGGAACTAAAGCATCCGGGAATACTCTGTCAAAAACAGATGATGGATGATAGGCGGGCTTTCTCAACACAACAAAACAATGAAAAGAAAAACAATCTGGCCCTTTCAAAACCAGATGAAGACACAGAAAGAAAAGGAAAGATTTATATTTTTATTATCTTTAATTATTGAAATGGCATGGAATTTGTTTCCTAAAATGTCCTTATCTGAATTGGGTCTTTATACTTGTAAATTAGACTCTACCCCCTCTTCCATTACTGGAGTCGATGAGAAAAAATGACATTTTCTTCACTAAATGTCTAGACGAGTTGCCCAGGAAAATGATTTGAACCTGGCCTTCTGTGTTGGCAGGTGTTTGATTACTGCTTCAAACGCTTTAGTCACTACTCGAGAACTGAGATTTTGTAGGTTTCCTGACCTAATCATGGGAGTTGATATGTATCTTGGAATTTATCCTTTTCTCTCAGTCCCTGGATTTGATAGCATAATTATGTAGATGGGAATTTTAGATTATGTTTTTTCCTTTCTATCAGTTGTCTTGTGGTTTCATATTTTGAGCTGTGTACTTGTCTCCCCTCTTTATATAGGTAATGGCTCCTCCAGTTTGTTGACTTTTTCAAATTTGACGTTTGAGTTCTCCTGATTTTTTCCTATTGGTTTGTTTGTATTTCCTTTATTTCGGTAATCATATGTATTATTTAATATTTTCTGTTAAGTTTGGAGTTCGGTATTCTTCTTGTTCCTTATGGCGTCCAGTTAGGTTGCTTCTTTTTGGTGTTTTTAATTATTAGAAATACACACATTTAACCCTATATTGTTTCCCCATAAAATGTTTTGGCATCATCCCATAAGTGTCTTGACTTTCCTAGGTCCATTGCACTTTCTGGTTTTCCTTTGATTTCCTTTCTTTGATTCAAGAATAGTTCATGAGTGTGTTGTGTTTTCCACATATTAGTGTCTGGCTGGGTTTCCCACTCGTAAGTGATTTCTTTCCATTTTCATACCTTCGTGGTCATAAGTATACAATATAGGATTTGAGTTCTCTTCTATTAATTATGACGGGATTTGGACTCCAGTACAGGATCTCTGATAGACAAAGTTAGGTCTGTCCTTGGGAAGAACATCTCTTATGGTCCTCAGAGACAAAATCTTATGCATGTATCCCCAAAGCTCAGGTTGTCTAGACAGCACATGTTGACATCTATTATTCCTTACCACCTTTCCATCCAGATAATCTGTCCTGTGTTTAAAGTGGATATCATAGTCCACAACAATATTGGATTGAGGTCCCCCTCTCCCTTCTTTCTGTTCATATGCTTCCAACATACACCCATGTTGGTGGTTTATATGTTGGCAATCCTTCCAATTTTCTAATGTCTTATGCTCCATCAAGACAAAACAACTTCCAGGAATCTTTTGTCTCTCGAAGGTATAAAATCTCTCTAGCTGCCATAGGCACAATCACTTTGGCTCTCTTCTCCTTGCCAATTGAACTACCTATGTGTTGCCAATTTCTTCACTTTCAAAGTATATGTATCTTTATAGTCGAAGGAAATCTCTATTCACAACATAAGGTCAAGCTTGTTAAGTTTCTGTTGTTTTCTTGTGGACCATTTTTTTTGTTGTTGTCGTTTAAAATTTTCATGCAGTCCAACAATCTGTTTGTACTGACAGGAGAATTTATCCTGAATACCTGAACTAATAATTGAAAGGTAGGAGGTTACCTTTTTATTTTGGTTGGTTTCTGACTTGGGTTCTCTGTACGTTTCCCCTTTATGGTATTTGTTGGGGGGGTTTGCTTCCTTTAGTGCGATTCCTCACTATGTCCTCATCTTTCGTGTGTCTCCTTTGTGTGTGTGTGTGTGTGTGTGTGTGTGTGTGTCTGTATGTTGTCTGTGTGTGTTCACATAACACTTATAATTAAATTTCAAGAGATAGAAAGTTGGTCTTTGATGGAGAGCAATTCAATTTGACACGACTTGAAACCTCACATTACATCACTTTCAGCCACATTTCCTACAAAGAGTGTCACCTTTTGCCCTCTTTAATAAACACGTATTGTCACAAACCTACCTTCAAATAAACACCAAATTTTGTGTGACAGGTTAGTATTATGTTGTTTGTCCCTTTTTCCCTTGCTTTTTCCCATGTCTCTTGAATACCATGAGAGGGGGAAATCGTCTGTTATTTGTCTTTCTGAGACTGAGAGATGTGACGCAGCCCAGTGTTCTCCACAACACTGCCCCATGAGGCAAGTGTCAAGAATTCATTCTTGCTTATGCCTCGGTAAGAATCTGTGGTTCCTTGGGAGGACAGTAAGAAGGTAGTAGTGTCTGAGAACTCCAGGCTAGTCTTCAGCCATGAACACAACTGGAAGATGACCACATCAACTGAAACTTGGTGGAAATGGACCTGAAGCCTACAAAGTAAACTCCACAGCAAAAGAAAAAAGAAGTGGCAGAGACTAAGGAAGAAGAATGGAGACATGACTCAGGAGAGATGCGGGTAATTGGTGCATCAGAGACCAGTGAGCCAATGCAAAAGACAAAGGCACAGGAGAGTGGAGCACACTAGGAATCCACAAAGAGCATGTTTCCCAAAGCCATGGGTTTTTCCCAAAGCCAAACCCTCAGCAGAGGGTCTGAATGGCATAAGTTCTTGCCATCATGAGGCCTGAAGAATTCAGATCAGCAGGTTGGGCAGACATCGATTTGAGAGAACACTGTGTTTCTCCTTTACAGGACTCCAACAAGCAACAATGTGCAGACAGCCTGGAAACCATGATCAGAGACAATACTAGGAGACACAGTGGGAAGATGGTGGGTTCTGGAAGTGCATCCGTGAAAGGCAGTTTGCGTGGAGATGTCTCAATGGGGACATAATAAATTTTGGGCTCTCACACCAGCAGGATCAAGACCGAACTACTGGCCAAAGACACGTAGATGAGGACATTAGCTGCCTACCCTGCAAACACGAAATCCCAAACGTGGAACCCTTGGGGGATTGCCTTCCTCAGTCCAAGTTACTCTGTCACAGGAGAACAGACTCTCCCGTAGGGGACTAGAAGAAAGCCCTGCCCACATGCTCTCTCCTGAACCAGAATTCTGCAGGCCTGCGTTCTGTTGAGTTGCTTGAATGTCTCCTCTCACAGGCACACCAGAGCCCACCAATCTAAAACTCAGCATATTCAACTCAGACCCCAAACACGCCAAATGGCAGGCAAGAAGAGCCTCTGCTGATGACTGGCCTCAAGGAGAGTGGAAAGACACAACACAACAGCAGAGCACAGGGATGCCACACACACAAACCCGAGATTCCCTCAATGTCCCGCAATTGGGTACTCCATAATCTCTTCTTCCTAAAGAAATTACCCTCAGGCTAGAAAACAGAATGGGTTTTTGAATACAGAGAAGAAGACAGAGTCGTAGATCCAATGAAAGATGGAAGAATCAATTGAGACCGAGGAAAAAGAACAAGAAATGATCATGGCCAGGCAATTGCAGTGAAACCTCTACATATAACACGCCCAATGGAGAATAGAAAGCAGTGGCCAGGATACTCTGTGTACATCAGAAAACACAGAAGATATCAGGGAGTCTCAAACCACAGAGATATTTGATAAAAATGAAATAAAAGATAATAAAGTGTTCTTGATGAAAAGATTGGTAGCAGAATGCGTGCAAAGTCCAGTAAGCTGACAGAAGCAGAGGATCCAATGAATGACCTGGAAAAAAAAAGACTAGAAAATAAGGAAGCAAATCCAAAGAGAGAAGGAAGAATGATGGAACATGACAAAGAGCTTAGGGAAGTCATTGACTCCAAGGAATGGAAAGCGGTGCATATTGTAGGTGAACTAGGAGTGAGAGGAAAAAAAGGGAGCTTATCATTTCTTTGAGAAATCAGAGCTGAAATTTTCTCTCTTCTGGGATTAGACACAAAGATCCAGATTCAGAGGCACAGAGGACTCCCATCACGATCAACAGAAACAGAGCATCACAAGTCATAGTGTCTTTCCCCCTGCAAAAGCTAGCAAGGGAGGAATTCCCTTTACTGAAATATGCGTGGGAGATTAGTGTGTCCATAGCCAAGTCACTGACTTTAAAAAGGACAAGCTATACCATCTCTCGGAGCACGTCGGATAGTTCAAGCAACACTAGCCTTAGCCAAAATATTTATCCCCTGCATTTCTGAACAATGATAAAGAAGTGATTTTTGTGTAGAACTAGTAGGTATTAAGAAGAGGAAGACTGGATCCCGGGGTGTGTCCATCAGTTCACAGGCGGCCTTCAACTCAAGTCATGATCCCAGGTTCATGGCATTGACTCTGGTCTCAGGTTCCCTGCTCAGGGGCAAGTCACCTTCTCCCTCTTCAGCTCCACCCCTTGACTGTGATCTCTCTCTCTCTCTCTTTTTGTCAAATACGTGCAAGTGCATCGTTTGAAGAAAAACAAAAACAAAACCAGTATACTAGGATTGACTGCTACCAGAGGATGTTTTATTTAATTTGGACCTAGGTCCCTATGGAATGCAGCCAGGTACAGAGCACCTCCCACCATCCTAATATGCCAGACCTTCACTATGAGCCCCCTTGTTTATTCTCCAGTTTTTTGTCTTCCTGGATTCCTCACCAACCTGTAGCAGCCACTGTTTGACCCATTGTAATGGCCCCTTGTTGACCCATTGTTCATCCTCTCCTGGCTCCATTAGAACATGCCCATCTTCTGCAAGAGGCACTGTTTCCTTATCACATGAAACCATTTGGGGGATGGTCATGAGAGGGTTAAAGCAGGCTTGTGCTGCCACATCTCCCTTCAGTTCACCAGAGGGTAGGGGCACCACACTGTGCGCATGCTCAAGGTTCTTCGACATTCTAATCCTCTTCAATGTGTCCATTTGCAGATACAAGCTGTCATCCTGAAATGGGCAAGGAAGTCTTTCAGATGGCTTAACTTGAGCTATGGGTCCTTTCCAACATGCTCCTTGCTTACTCCTGTGGACTCAAATTACATAGGTCGGTCCTGGACCTAAGGGTCCAGGGAGTAGAATCTGCGTATGGTGCTTGATCAGTTTTGGAGATTGGGAGAGAGTTTTGGATGATTTCTGGAGACGCTCGAGGTTCCATATCCTGACTGTTGAAGATGCCAGACATGTCTTTAGCATGGTTACAGGTGTTCCCTTTGACCATCCTTGGGTGGCCTTTCCCTATTGAGAAGAGCCCTGATTGGGTGGGAGGACAATACACATGTGAGGGACATGGAGTTACTCCCCTGAGTCTTTGTTGGAGACCTGATTATTTCTTGGCCTTTCGTGGGTAAGGTGGAATGGTGGATCCTTGCCTTTCTCCAGATTCCAGTAGGCAGGTGCTGACTGTCATGACAGTAGGCTATAAATTTGGCCTTGGAGGAAGTAATACCAACTCACATTGCAAACTGCCTTGGTGAGAGATGCAGGCAGCTCCAGCGGTTTGGGAGGGCTTGGGATCTTCTTAGCCCAGCCATGACTACTATAGCCAAGTGTAGATTAGGTGTGGTTTGGGGAGGAGTGGTTGCTAGGACCTCAAATCTTTGTGACATCACAAAAGCTGGCTTTACTGAAGCAGCATTCCCTCTCTCATGGACTTTGTGTCCAATCGCTTTAGGTAGGAAGCACCAGGAAGGATAGAAAAAGACCCCATAAGCCATATCAAGAATTCAGGTTGTCTTATGTGTTAATGTCACACTTCCCCTTTAAAACAAACAAAGAGAAAAGTAAATGACATTCGGGATACCATCCCTTAGACCAATATTTCTCCATAGACAGCGAGGATTTCCTATTTCCACTGCAATTTCTAGAGATCTCAAGAAACAGTGAGGCCTCTTGGGTATCATCAGCTCTGTGTGAGGTTTGTTATGCTGTGGATGAGAAAGTCCTTTCTCAGCCTCTTTTCCCTATGGGTCAGTGAAGACTAAGGGACAGAAAGTCCCGTTTCAAGGAAAAATGTTAGGGCATGGATGTATTGTGCTATCTGTGTTTTCATCTCCAACTGTTCTAAAATATTAGTCCTAAGAGATTATGGCTCTGTCTACCTGCTTTTACCTTAAACACCTTTGCAAAGGCTTCAAGGAGCATGACATTCTGCATGTGAGTTAACGCTGAAGGAAGAGCCCTGGACAGCACTCCTTGTCATCATCAGTTAATGATACCTGCTGTGGTAATAGGTACAGCCATGCTGACTTATTTTCTTAAATCAGAGGAAAAGGAATGTTCTATATTGATGACCTGCAATGCCCACTCGAGCTGAACTGTGGATTGAGCTGCAATGTTCTTGCAAAAACTAGTGGATAAAGAAGGTTTGGTTCATATTGACAACAGAGTACCCCTCAGCCATCAGGGAGAATGAACCCCTGGTACTTGCATTGACATTAATTTTACAGGACTGGGTGTTGAGAAATGAAAAAGGCAAGGAGACAAAGGGGAATTTCTTATGGCTTCCCTCCTATGTACCCCAGGAGGAATACCATAGCCCTTAGTAGAAGGAAGGGAAAACTGGAAGGGGTGAAGAGAAGGAGACAAACCAGGAATGACTCAGGACTCTGAGAACCAACCTGAGCATTACAGAAAGAAAGACATGCAGGGAATGAGGGAACTGGTGAATGGGTGTTGAGGAGTGTGGCATATCTTGGGATGAAAACTAGACCGTATATGTAACTAAAGCTTCAGTGAATTCTCCGTCATAAACATATGATGGATGATAGGATGGCTTCCTCAACAGAACAGAACAAATAAAAAGAAAAACAATCTGGCCCTTTAAAAAGCAGATGAAGACACAGAGAGAAAAAGAAAGGATTGCATTTTTATTATTTACTCATTAAAAAAGGCATGTAATTTGTTCCTATAATGTCCTTCTCTGAATTGGGTCTTTATACTGGAAAAGTAGAGTCTACCCGCCACCTCTACTTCTGGAATTGATGAGAAGAAAAGACATTGCCTTCAATAAATGTCTAGATGTGTTGACCAGGATCGTTTGATTTTCATCCCTCCTTCTGTGTGTGGGCAGGTGTTTGATAAGTGCTTCAAACAATTTGTCACTAATAGAGAGCTCAGATATTGTACGGTTTCTGACCTAATCTTGGGAGTTGATATTTTTCTTGGAATTTATCCTTTTCTCTTGTACTTAGATTTGCTGGCATAATTTGTAGAGGAGTCTTTTAGGTTTTTTTTTTTCCCTTTCTATAAGTTGTCATGTGGTCTCCTGCTTTCAGCTATATGCTTGTCTCCCTGTATTATCCAGGTCATGGCTCCTCCAGTTTGTTAAAGTTCTTTTCTTCTTTTTCTAGTTCCTTATGGCATCAAGTTAGGTTGCCTTTTTTTTTTTTTTTTTGGTGTTTTTACACATATTTATCCCTATATTTTTTCACCATAAGATTTTTTAATATCATCCCATAAGTTTCTTTACTTTCCTTTGTTCAAGGTACTTTCTGATTTTCTTTCTTTCATTCATTGCTAGTTCAGGAGTGTGTTTTGATTTTCACCTATTCGTGTCTGGCATTATTTCACTTTCATAAGTGATTTTTTCCCCATTTTCATACATTCGTGGTCATAAGTATACAAGGTATGATGTGAATTCTCTTCCATTAATAAAATGATTTGGACTCCAGCACACGATCTTTGGTAGACAAAGTTAGGTCTGCATTTGGGAACAACTGATAGTCCCCAACAATATTGGATTGAGGTCCCCATGTACCTTCCTTTCTGTTAATATGCTTCCAACATTTAGATACACCATGTTGGTGGTGTATATGTTAGCAATTCTTCCAAGTTTCTGATATTTTGATATTCCATCAAGACAAAACACCTTCCGGTAATCTTTTGTCTCTTGAATGCATAAAATCTCTCTATCTTCCATAGGCGCCATCTCTTTGGCTCTCTTCTCCTTGCCAATTGCATAATCTCTATTTGCAACATAAGATCGAACTTCTTAAGTTTTGTTTTCTTGTGGACCATTTTTGTCGTTTCTTTCTTTTTTTTCTTTCTTTTTTTTTTTTTTTTTAAATTTTCATCCAGTCCAACAACTGTTTGTACTGACGGGAGAATTAATCTTGAATACTTGAACTAATTATTGATAGGTAGGAGGTTAACTTTCTATTTTGGTTGGTTTCTGACTGTGATTCTCTATGCCTTTCCTTTATATGGTATTTTTTGGGGGTTTGCTTCCTTTAGTGTGATTCTTCACTTCGTCCTCATCTTTTGTGTGTCTCCTTTGTGTGTGTTTGTGGGTGTGTATGTTCTCTGTGTGTGTTCACATAACACTTATAATGAAATTTCAAGAGATAGGAAGTTGGTCTTTTATGGAGAGCAATTGATTTGACATGACTTGAAATCTCACATTCCATCACTTTCAAAGACATTTCTTACAAAGAATGTCATCTTTTGTCCTCTTTGATAAACACATATTCTCACAAACCTGCCTTCAAACAAACACCACATTTTGTGTGCCTGGTTAGAATCGTGTGGTTTGTCCCTTTTTCCCTTGCTTTTTTCCATGTCTCTTGACTACCATGAGAGAGTGAAACCGTATGTTATTTGTCTTTTGAACTGATAGATATGACTTAGCCCAATGCTCTCCACAACACTGACACATGAGGCAAGTGACAAGAATTCATTCTTGCTTATGCCTCAGGAAGTATCTGTGGTGCCTTGGGAGGACAGTGAAATGGTAGTAGTGTCTGAGAAGTCCAAGCTAGTCTTCAGTGAGGAACACAACTGGAGGATGACCGCATCAACTGTACCTTGGCAGAAATTGACCTGAGGCCTAAAAAGTAAACTCCACAGCAAAAGAGAAAATAAGTGGAAGAGACTATGAGAGAAAATTGGAGACATGGCTCAGAAGAGACATGGGTGGTTGGTGCATCAGAGGCCAGTAAGCCAATAGAAAAGACAAAGGCACAGGAGACTGGAGCACATTGGGAACCCACAAGGAGCATGTTTCCCAAAGCCATTGGCTGTGACCAGCAGAGGGTCTGAATGGCACAAGCTCTTGCCAACAAAGGTTCATGAGGTCTGGAGATTTCAGATCAGCATGATGGGCAGACATTGACTTGAGAGAACAATGTGTTTCTCCTGAAGAGGACACCAATAAGCAACCAGGTGCAGACAGCCTGGAAACCATGATCAGAGACAATACCAGGAGAGACAGTGGGAAGATGGTGGGTTCTGGCAGTGCATCGGTGAGAGGCAGTGTTCACAGAGATGACTGGAAGGGGGCACAAGAAATTTTGGACTCTATCACCAGCAGCATCAAGACTGAGCTACTGACCAAAGATAGGATGGTGAGGACATTAGCTTCTTAACCTGCAAATACCAAAATCCCAACCATGGAACACTTGGGGGACTACCATCCTCAGTCCAAGTTGCTTTGTTACAGGTGAACAGACTCTCCTGTAGGGGACAAGAAGAAAGCCCTGCCCACATGCTTTCTCCCTGACCACTGCATGCCACAGGCCTTCATTCTATTGAGTGGTTTGAACATCTCCTTTTACAGCACACCAGAGCCCACCAAGCTAAACCTCAGCATATTGAGCCCAGACACCAAACATTCCAAATGTCAGGCAAGGAGAGCCTTTACAGATGATGGGCCTCAAGGACAGGGGAAATACTCAACACAACAGCAGGGGGCATGCATGCCACACACACACACACACCCAAGACTCCCTAAAATGCCAGCAGTTGGATACTCCATGATCTCTTCTTCCTAAAGATGTTAACCTCAGGCTAAAAAACAGAATAGACTTTTCGAATACAGAGAAGAAGACAGAGATCTAGATCCAATGCAAATATGGAAGAATCAATTGATGCTGAGAACAAAGAACAGAAAATTATCATGGCCTGGTAATCCGAGTGAAACCTCTACATATAACACACCCGATGGAGGATAGAAAGTGTCCAGGATACTCCTTGTACATCAGAAAACACAGAAGATATCAGGGAGTCTTGAACCACAGATATAAAACTGATACAAATAAAATAAAAAATAAAGAGTTTTTGATAAAAAGATTGGTAGCAGACTGGATATAAAGTCCAGCAAAGTGGCAGAAGCAGAGGATCCAAAGAGTGACCTGGAAGAAAAAGACTTTAAAATAAGGAAGCAAGTCCAAAGAGAAAAGGAAGAATGATCAAAATGACAAAGAGCTTAGGAAGTTATTGACTCCAAAGAATGGAAAGAGGTGCCTATTGTAGGAGAACTAGGCATGAGAGAAAAAAAAAGAAGGCTGAACATATCTTTGAGAAATCAGAGGTTAAAATGCCTTTCATCTGGGAGTGGAAACAGAGATCCAGATTCAGAGGCACAGAAGACTCCCATCACTATCCACAGAAGCAGAGCACCACAAGACATAGTGTCATTCCCCCTCAAAAGCTAGCAATGAAGAAATTGTCTTTATTCAAATATGCATGGGAGAGTAGTTTGTCCATAGCCAAGTTAATGACTTTAAGAGAACAAGCTATACCAGCTGTCGAAGAAGGTCGGATACCTCAAGCAACACCAGTCCAATCCAAAATCCGTATCACCTACATTTCTGAAGAGTAACAATGAAGCACTTGTTGTCTAGAACTATCAGCAATGCAGAAGACAAAGAATGGGTCCCGGGGTGTGTCCATCAGTTCAGAGGCGGCCTTTAGCTCAACTCATGGTCCCAGGGTCATGGCATCTACTCTGGTCTCAGATTCCTTGCTCTGGGAAAAGTCTGCCACCCCCTCTCCAGATCCATCCCCTGACTGTGATCTCTCTGTCTGTATCTGTGTCAAATACGTGCATGTGCATCATTTGATTAAAAGCAAAAACAAAACCAGTGCAAAAAACCAAAATGCACAAGCATTATGATGAAAATTTAAGATTACCAGAGAACAAGCTCAACAAATTGTTAAATCATGTCAAACCTGTCCAACATTTTATATGCCACCATCTTATTCAATTAATCCCCGCGGACTAACTCCTAATTCTCTTTGGCAGATGGATATTACTTTATATAAACCCTTTGGTCTGTTATCATATTTGCATATATCTATGGACACCTTTTCAGGATATATTTTTGCTACCGCACATTCAGGAGAAGCTTTTACTGATGTGCAAAATCATTTATTTCAGGCATTTGCACACCTGGGTCGTCCTAAAACCATTAAGACTGACAATGGCTCTACATACACTTCTACGGCCTTTCAAAATTTCTACTGTTCTACTTTCCACAATGCTCATTCTACAGTATTCCATATAATTCTACAGGTCAAGCCATTGTGAAACAAAGTCATGCTAGTCTCAAAAATGCTCTGAAAAAGTTAAAAGAGGGGGAGATCTCACAGGGTAAACTTAAATATACACCTCATGTTTATTTATCTCTAGCTTTATATGTTTTAAATTATTTGAATGTAGATGCTGTGGAGAAGACTGCAGCCGAGCGCTTCTGGACTCCAGATTTCTCACCACTTCCATATGCCAAGTGGAAGGATCCCCTCACTCACATGTGGCGTGGGCCCGATCTGTCCTTAGGAGGGGTCAGGGTTTTGTTTGTATTTTTCCACAAGATGAGGTAGCACCGCACTGGCTCTTGGCAAGATGAGTGCGATTTCTCCCTGAAAAAGAGGAAGGTGGCCAAACTTCAGCTGAGTTAGCCCAGGAGATAATGTCCTAGACATCAAGCAACACATACTTTGGACACCATGAGAGCCCTTTCTTCTCTGGCTGTGGCGTTAGTAAAATCTGCAGATAAGTCTGTTACCCCAACCAATTTGTTCTTAGCATTCCTTGCTTTGTTAACTGCTGCCTCAGAGGCTCGCCCTTATTGGGCCTACATGCCCGATCCACCTACTTTTCAGGCGGTTACTTGGAGTTACCTGTCTCCAAGGATCCAGACAATTTTTACCTGGGCTTTTGGAGGCATAAGTGATACTGTCTCACCTGATACTTCTGCTCATGAATTTAATTGGATGGGCCTCACCTCAGGACTTCCCATTTGTTTTCAGTTTCCCAGAAATAATCAACAACCAGTATATGGGTGCCTGACTGCTTCTAACTCCTTGCATACTTTAAAATACTTAGAAGGTTTCACCATGAGTTATGATGAGAAGGCAGAGACTTTCATAGCTAAGCCAGGAGCTAAGGAAGAACATTGGACCCTGCTGGAGGTACAATCAGGAAATTTGCCCATTTATCTGGTTGTCGGGATGAGTCCTTTAGATCATCCTTATTGTGCTACTTCTAGTACCTGGCACACCAATTCACCTCCTTGGGTAGAATGTTTGCAGAGACTTCCACAGGTTCTTACTTCCCATTGTATCACTGATGTTTCTATTACTGATTGGTCTAAGAGCAAAAATCTTAACTCCCAAAGGTCTCGGACTGCTGGTATTGATTCTCTTAATGTTCATATTAATGCTATCCCTGATAGCATGTTTTCTACACCACAGGGTATGTTTCATCCAAAGCTTTGAAAGCTTGTGGCTGCTATGGGATCTGTTACCACAGGTGCACCTCTGTCTGATATTACCCAGCAACTGGAAAGCTGACAAAGAGCTTGTGTCACTCGACCATCCTATTGGTTGTTGGGGCAGGAATAATATCAAGATATACAGTTAATGGAACTATTATGTACAAGCTTCGCTGTCCTCACTGTATATTGACTAATTGTTTGCCTGCTTTCAGTTTACATAGGTCTGATTGGCCTACAATGTTATTTTTATTTATGCAGCTGCCTTATGTTTTGTTGCCTGTAGAAGTTACAGGACCTTGGTATGCTAACTATGGATATCAGTTCGCTTTGGAATTAGAAAAACAGTTAAAGCAATCACGTTGATTTGTCAGGTTACTTATAACAGGTATTACAGCTTGAGTTTACCTAATAGCCACAGCCACTTTCTCTTTTTTGGCATTATCTCAGAGCCTTCACACTGCAAAACATGCTAATACTCTTTCTTGAAATATATCTCATGCTTTATCCACTCAGGAGACCATCTAGAGAAAGATATTGAGTAGACTAGATGGCCTTAAAAAAGCTGTAGAATATTTGGGATATCAATTATCTTTGCTCTGGACTCAAATGTCATTGATATGTCATGGAGGATATCATGGAGGATATGTGTTACGCCCTTACCCGCGGGTAACCACTTCTGCGAAAATGTTCAGAGACATTTGTGTGGCATCTGGCATCATACCAATTTGAGCCTGGACCTGGCTGAGCTACAAATGCAGATGAATGCCAGCAGAAAATCACACTTAGACATTATAGACACTTCTAATATTGCTAAACAATACCTGAAAACCCTCAGAAAGTTTAACCCTGGGAATATTTTACAACATTCCTTTTGGCTATTCTGTATATTGCTCATTTTAATTATACTAATTGCAATCATATGGTGTTGTATGTGTAATAGGTGGAACAGGTTGGCTGCTTTAACACAGGGACAAATCTATTTTCTACATTAAACACAAATAGGTGGAAAGGTTGGGGGTCTCGTGCCTAGAAGGTGTTAATCCAAAGGAGCAACAGTTCTTGCAAACCTCTTCAACCGAGGACCTTCACAGGTGGCGAGCTAGAGTGCCACCCTGTCTCCCTGGTGATTGTTATGAGAACATTATGAGGTGTGGCTTGTTGCCATTGAAGCTGCTGTCTCAAGACTAAGCTAATAAGGCTCCTGCATTCTGTGAATATTGAGTTATGGCCTAAGTGTCCAAACCACGAAGGTCAAGGCTGTCTGATATCTCTATATAGCCAGAGAGTAGCCAGCTACTCTCAGGCCAAAATAGAAACTAGCACCTTATGTTGTACATAAGATGTACAGGAGGTGATTCCCTTACTGTGTGTTATAAATCAGAGCTCTGAAAAATAAACTTTGGCACTTGCTTGTCATGTTCGCCTTTGTCCCTCCTGTTTCCACATTCCCTTTCTTCATTCTCCTATTCAACCCTGCTTCCTCTTATCACGCCAGCCGCGACAATCAGGACAAAACTCGTTCCGGTAATATTTTGTCTCTCAAAGCCATAAAAATTCTCTATCTGCCATAGAAACAATCACTTTGTCTCTCTTCTTGCCAATTGCATAACCTATGTCTTCCCAATTTCTTACCTTTCAAGTTCAATGTATCTTTAGAGTCGAAGGAAATCTCATATGGGCAAAAGAAGGTAGAGCTTTAGTATTTGTTGTTTACTTGTGGACCATTTTTGCCTTTTTTTAAAAAAATTTCATCCAGTCCAACAATCTGTTTGCAGTGACGGAAGACTTTAGCCCTGAATACCTGAATGAATTATTGATATGTAAGAAATTATCTTTCTCATTTTGGTTGGTTTCTGCCTTGGATTCTCTGTGCCTTTCCCCTTTATGGTATTTTCTTTGGGGTTTGCTTCCTTTAATGTGATTCCTCACTTTTTCCCCCATCTTTTGCATGTCTTATCTTTGTGTGTGTGTGTGTGTGTGTGTGTGTGTGTGTGTGTGTGTTTGGAGTGTTTGACGTAACACTTCTAATGAAATTTCAAGAGGTAGGAGTCGGTCTTTATGGATAACAATTCACTTTGACATGCCTTGAAAACTCACAAACCATTACTTTCAGCCACATTTCCTACAAAAAAATGTCATCTTTTTTACTCTTTGATAAACACGTATTCTCAGAAACCTGCCTTCAAACAAACATCACATTTTGTGTGCCTGGTTAGAGTCTTATTGTTTGTCCCATTTGCCTTGCTTTTGCATATATCACTTGACTACCATGAGAGAGTGAAATCGTATGTTATTTGTCTTTCTGAGACTGATAGATGTGACATAGCCCAATGCTGTCCACAACACTGCCACATGAGGCAAGTGGGAAGAATTCATTCTTGTTTATACCTCAGTAAGAATCTGCCATGCCTTTGGAGGACAGTGAGATGGTAGTAATGTCTCAGAACTCCAGGCTTGTCTTCAGCTATGAACACAACTGGAAGATGACCACATCAACTGCACCTTGGTGGAAATTGACCTGAAGCCTACAAAGTAAACTCCACAGCAAAAGAGAGAAGAGATCACAGAGACTTGGGAGAATATTAAAGACATGGCACAGGGGAGACGTGGTCGATTGTTGCGTCAGAGGCCAGTGAGCCAATGCAAAAAACAAAGGCATAGGAGAGCGGAGCACACTGGGAACCCACAAGGAGCATGTTGCCCAAGGCCATTGGTCGTGACCCGCAGAGGGTCTGAAGGGCACGAGTTCTTGCCAACAAAGGGTCTTGAGTCCTGGAGATTTCAAATCAGCAGGCTTGGCAGGCATCGATTTGAGAGAACACTGTATTTCTCCTGCAGAGGACACCAACAAGCAACCAGGTGCAGACAGCCAGGAAACCACAATCAGAGACAATACCAGGAGACACAGTGGGATGATCGTGGGTTCTGGCAGTGCATCCATGAGAGGCAATGTCAATGGAGATGACTCGACGGGGCACAATAAAATTTTGGGCTCTCACAACAGCAGCAGCATCAAGAGTTAGCTACTGGCCAAAGACAGGACAGTGAGGACATTAGATGCCTAACCTGAAAACACTAAATCCATACCATAGAACACTTGGGGGACTATCTGCTGCAGTACAAGTTGCTCTGTCCCAGAACAGACTCTCACATAGGTGACTAGAAGAAAGTCCTGCCCACATGCTCTCTCCTGACCACAGTATTCTGCAGGCCTTTGTTCTGTTGAATTGGTTGAACGTCTCCTTTCACAGGAACACCAGAGCCCACCAAGCTGAATCTCAGCTTATTCAGCCCAGACACTAAACACACCAAATGGAAGCAAGGAGAGTCTCTGCAGATGACTGACCTCAAGGACAGGGGACAGCCACAACACAACAGCAGAGGGCATGTGTGCAAAATACACACAAACCTAAGACTCCCTCAAATGCCAGCTGTTGGTCACTCCAGGATCTCTTCTTCCTAAAGAAATTACCCTCAGGCTGAAAAACAGAATGGCCTATTCGAATTCAGAGAAGAAGACAGAGTCCTAGATCCCTGGAAAAGATGGAAGAATCAATTGAGGCCGAGGTAAAAGAACAAGAAATGATCATGGCCAGGCAATTGGAGTGAAACCTCTACATATAACACGCTCAATGGAGGATTGAAAACTGCGGCCAGGATACTCCATGTACATCATAAAACACAGAAGATATCAGGGAGTCTCAAACCACAGAGATAAAACTAATAAAAATAAAATAAAATGAAATAAAATAAAATAAAGAGTTTCCGAAGAAAAGATTGGTAGCCAACTGGAAGCAAAGACCCGGAAGCTGGCAGAAGAAGAGGATCCAATGAGTGACATGGAAGGAGGAGACTAGAAAATAAGGAATCAAATCCAAAGAGAGAAGGAAGAATGACTAAACATGACAAAGAGCTTAGGGAAGTCATGGATTCCAAGGAATGGGAAGAGGTGCTTATTGTAGGAGAACTAGGAGTGGGAGAAAAAGAGAGATGAACATTAAGAAATCAAAGCTAAAAATGTCCCTCATCTGGGAGCAGAAACAGATATCCAGATTCAGAGTCACAGAGGACTTCCATCATTATCCAGAGAAGCAGAGCACCACAAGACATAGTGTCATTCCCTTTGCAAAAGCTAGCAATGGAGGAGTTCTCTTTACCCAAATATGCATGGAGAATAATTTGTCCATAGCCATGACACTGACTTAAAGAGAACAAGCTAGGCCAGCTATGGAAGCAGGTTGGATAGCTCAATCAACACCATCCCAAGCCAAAACTCCATCCCCTGCATTTCTGAACGAAGACAGAGCAGCACTTCTTGTCTAGAACTAGCAGGCATTCAGAAGACAAAGAATGGGTTCCAGGGTGTGCCCATTAGTCCAGAGGCGGCCTTCAGCTCAACTCATGATCCCAGGGTCATGGCATTGACTCTGGTCTCAGGTTCCCTGCTCAGGGGCAAGTCAGCTTCTCCCTCTCCAGCTCCACACCCTGATTGTGATCTCTCTGTCTGTCTGTCAAATACGTGCATGTGCATCGTTTGACAAAAAACCATAACCAAAACTGGAGTACAAGGATTGACTGGGTCCAGAGGATGGTTTAATTCATTTGGACCTAGGATCCTATGGAAGGCAGCCAGATACAAAGCACCTCCCACCATCCTAAAAAAAACCGACCTTCGCTCTGAGCTCCCTTGTTCATTCTCCTGTTCTTTGTCTTCCTGGATCTCCTCACCAAACTGTAGCATCCACTGTTGGTCCTGGTATAATGGCTTCTTGTTGACACATTTATCATCCTCTCCTGGCTCCATTAGAACATGCCCATCTTCCGCAAGAGGCAATGTTTGCTTTTTGCATAAAAACATTTGGGGGATGGTCATGAGAGGGTTAAGGCAGGCTTGTGATGCCACATCTCCATGCAGTTCCCCAGAGGGTAGTTGCCTCTGTGGAAATGTTCAAGGTTCTTTGACATTTGTATCCTCTTCAACGCATCCTTTTGGACATAAAAGTTGTCATAATGAATTGGGCATGAAAGACTTTCAGATGGCTTCACTTGGGCTATGGGTGTCTTCCAACATTCTCCATGCTTGCTCTTGTGGAATCCAAGTACATGAGTCCATCCTGGACCTAAGGGTCTAGTGCAGAGAGCCTGCCTTTGGTGTTTGGACAGTTTTGAAGGTTGGGAGGCCATTTTGGCACAATTTCCGGAGACGCTAAATGTACTCGTGTCCTCGCTGTTGAAGACACCAGACATGTCTAACACAGTTGCAGGTGTTTACGTTGAGCTTTTTTGGGTGGCCCTTTTCCTGGTCAGAATCTCCCTAATTGGTTGGAAGGAGCATACACAAGTGTAGGGTGTGGATTTCCTCCCCTGAGGCTTTATTTGAGGCCTGATTGTTTCTTGGCCTTTCGTGGCTAAGACGGAATGGTGGATTCTTGCCTTTCTCCAGGGTCCAGAAGGCTGGTGCTGACAGTCACAACCAAAGACTACGAATTTGGCCATGGAGAAGGTGACACTGACTCGCTTCAGAAACAGCCTTGTTTAGAGATCCAGGTGGCTCCAGCGATTTGGGAGGACTTGGGATCTTCTTGGCCTACACAGGACTACACCAGCCAAGTGTATTGATCAAGCGTGGATTGAGGATGAGTGGTTGCTATGCCGTCAAAGGTTTGTGACATAACAGAAGCTGGCTACTCTGAAGCAGCCGTCCCTCTCCCATGACCTTTGAGTCCTTTGGCGTTAGGTAGGAAGCCTCGGGAAAGACAGATAAATAGCCTTCTGAGCATGATCAAGAAATCAGGTTGTCTTGTGTGCCATCTTAATATCCCACTTCGCTTTCCAGACAAAGAAAAGAAAATTACATTTGGTATACTATCCTTTAGTCCAACATTTCCCCATAGATGGCAAGATGTTCCTATTTCCACTACAACTTCTAGAGATCTCAAGAATCCATGAGGCCTCTTGGGTATCAACAGCTCTCCATGGGGTTTGTCATCCTGTGAGTGAAAGGGTCCTTTGTCAGCGTCTTTTCCCTATGGGTCAGTGATGATGAAGGGACAGAATGTCCCTTCTCAAGGAAAAAGGTTAGGGCGTGGATATATTGTGTTGTCTGTGTCCTCATCTCTAGTGTTTTAAAACCCGAGTCATAAGGAATTAGGGCTCTGTCTACCTGGTTTTCCCTTAAACACCTTTGCAAAGTCTTTAAGGAGAGTGACATACTGCATCAGAGCTAACTCTTAAGGAAGAGGCCTGAACAGCACCCCTGTGGATTGAGTGACAATGCCCTTGTAAAGACTAGTGGATAAAGAAGGTGTGGTCCATATTGGCAACATGGTATTACTCAGCCATCAGGGAGGATGAACCCCTGGTACTTGCATTGATATGAATGTCCCATGACTGGGTACGGCGAAATGGAAAAGGCAAGCAGAGAAAGGGAAATATCATGTCTTCTTTCATATGTGCCCCAGGAGGAATACCATGGCCCTTAGTAAAGGAAGGGAAACCTGAAGCAGAAGAAGTCAGAGAAGGAGACAAACCAGGAGTGACTCAGGGCTCTGAGAACCAAGCTTAGTGTTACAGAAAAGAGAGACATGCAGGGAAGGAGGGAAATGCTTAATGGGTGTTCAGGAGTTGTGGCATATATTAGGAGAAACACTAGGTCATATATGGAACTAAAGCATCAATGAATACTCTGTCAAAAACAGTTGATGGGGAACAAGATGGAGGGGAAGTAGAAGGAGGCGCCTTTTCAACCTGTACCCCAAAGTGAGCTGATTACCTACCAAAGAACTTCGATCACCCATGAAATCAGCCTGAGATCAGAATTATACACGTCTGGATTTCTACAGGGGCAGGAGACGCCAGTTGGCAGGTAAAGCTGAGTGGGAAAGGCTGACTGATATCAGAAGATAAACAAAAAGGGGAGGGAGCCACCAGAGGTGACCCAATATGAGCAAGAGTGCCCTGCATCTGGGGGCCAGCATTAACTTGGTGACTGGTTGAAAGCACTCCAAAAAAGCAAAGGATTGCAGGGGGGAAATTGTGGGAATCGGGCTGGCTAGGGACAGGGGTTTAAGTCCCCGGTTCCAGGACAGTCTCCCCTAGCTCTGAGGCAGAGAGAGTGTGGCAGAGAAACCAGCTCTTGGTCCCTAAGCCACCAGCACACCCCAGAATGCGTAGGGTCCCTTTCCTGTGAGGGGATGGGAGCCACGCCAGGCAACAGAACGTGTGAGCCCTGCTATAGAGCCTGAGATACTCCCCTGAGAGAGGTACAAAGGCCCAGCCGGTGCCCTTTGATATGCGCCATTGTTTCACACCTGCACCCAACTCTCCCTCCAGATACATGTGCAAAGGCCCAGCCTGGTGCTTTCGGACCTGTGCCCCATTCTCAGAGCCTGAGACCCATGCGTGACCCATAGCCTCCCCTGAAATTGTTGCATGCAAGCCAGGTGCTATTAGACCCAGAAAGACCAGGCACTCCCAGCCCGGGCCAGCGGGAAAATCTCAGTGTGCGACTGCTGCTTGGAACCTCTCTGGTGGTCTGGAGCTGCCCAGACAGCCACCACTGTCTTGGCTTTGGGTACAAGCAAAAGATCCTGCATCCCCAGGGACCACGACTTGGAACCTGCTCTGCCGGTGACTTATAATAAGGGGGAACTTATTTTGGCTCTGCAGCCAGACTGAGGCTTCTCTCTGAGAAGGAGATCAGTGTGCAGTTTGTTTTCCTCTAAAACTACAAAAACCATCAAAAGCGGTCAAAGTAAGAGAAAAAATATAGTGAACAAACATAAAAACCTCCAAAGAATAAAAGCCTGAAAAAAAAATCAGTTTCTTCAGAGCTCACCCCCTTGAGTGGGGCAGGAGGACTTAACTCAGGGAACCCACGTGGCAGGTGAAACCCACGTGGCAGGCCCCTCACCCAGAAAACAAACCAAGAAAGAAAAAAAAAAAAAAAAGAAAAAAAGGACTACAAGAGAACAACAACTACTTCATAGGAAAACTTTTATTTTTCCTTCATTCCCACTATTCTGGCTTGTTTGTTTGTTTGTTTTTAGATATAGGTAATTTTTTTAACCTATTTACCATCACAGCGGGCTGTCCAGTACATCAAATTCCATAGTAACCTTCTAACCTGAACTTTTTGATACATACCCATATGTTTTTCTTTAGCATTTCTATTTTTTGAATAACTTTTTTTTTTTTAATTTTAGTTTAGTTTCGTCAAATTTATTCCTTTTTATTCTTATCTTCTAATATTTATATAGAGATAAACTTCAAAGTAATCCCCTTCCCAAATCAATACTACCCCTATAGGCAAACCAATTTTTAATCCCCCTTTATCATAGGAAAGTTGAGTCCTTTAACAAAGATATCAAGATACATCCAGGAGGAATCAAAACAACCTTCCTCACACACACTGAGAATTTATAACAACTCTCCCATCTTTCTTCCACCAATGTTTCTGTGTTGTTGTGTATGTCCTGATAGTATGTAAATCTTACACTTAGGCTTCTTTTTGATGAGGTTCTTCCTTTATTTGCATACATATATATTTTCTCTTCTAATATACGTTTATCAGTCTTTTTGTTTGTCTGTTTTTGTTTGTCTACTTAATAAATCTTACCTAGGGGCCCATTTGTGTTGAACTTTCTCTTTCATCTTCCCTTTCTTTCTCCTCTCTCTCTCTCTATCTCTTTTTCTTTTTCTTTTTCTTTTCCTTTGTCTCTCATTTGGGTCAGGAATCCTGATTGCTCAGAAGTGTTCTAGGGTGCACCATAACTGCAAAACGGTCGATACATCCAGCTACATCTGTTTAGTCACCTCCTACCAAAATGTATTTTTCTTATGCCCAACATAAGAAAAATACAGAGGACGGACCTTCTGTAAAAGAGCTAATGGCTATCAACATAGACAATATGTCGGAAAGAGAATTCAGGCTAACGATTATCCATGCAATAGCTAGGTTGGAGAAAGCCATTGAAATGGAATTGATTAGGGCCAAAATGAAAGCGACCAGACAGGATGTTCACAATGTTAGGGCGGAGCTTGAAGCTATCATGTCTGAGGTTCACAATGCTCTCGATGTGTTCCAACCTAATCTAAATTCTCTCAAAGCTAGGGTAAATGAGAAAGAAGACAGAATTAGTGATCTGGAGGACAAAGAGATAAAGAAAGAATCAGGAGGAAGCCTGGATCAAACAGCTTAGGAACCACGAAAACAGAATCAGGGAAATAAATGATGCCATGAAATGTTCCAACGTCAGAATTATTGGAATCCCTGAAGGGGAGGAGAAAGAAAGAAGTCTAGAAAATATATTGGAACAAGTCCTTTATAAAAATTTTCCCAATCTCGAGAATGGAAGCAGTGTTTATGTACTAGAGGCTGAATGGTCTCCACCCAAGATTATACATCACGAAAAAAAAAATCACGACACCTGATAGTCATATTGAGGAATTATAATTGTAGGTATAATCTCTTGAAAGCCGTTAGGTCAAAAAGCCTCCTTACTTATAGAGGAAAGCCCATCAGAATAACATCAGACCACAGAGATCTGGCAAGCCAGAAAAGGAAGGCAAGATATATTCAGGGCACTAAATGAGAAGAATAAGCAGCCAGGAATACTTTATCGAGCAAGACAGGCATTCAAAATGGATGGAGAGATAAAGAGTTTCCAGGACAGGCAAGGCTTAAAACCGTATGCAACCACCAAGCTGGCACTGCAGGAAATATTAAGGTGGTTTCTATAAAAGAGGAAAAATCCTAAGAATAGCATTCAACAGAAATATAGAGACAATCTACAGAAAGAAAGACTTCAAAGATACCTCGATGTCAATAAAAACATATATATCAATAATCACTCTCTAGGAATGGACTAAATGTGCCCTTAAAATGACACAGGGTTGCAGATTGGATAAAACGACAGGACACATCCATATGTTGTTTACAAGAGACCCATTTTGAACGTAAAGATACACCCAGACTGAAAGTGAAGGGGTGTAGAAGCATTTTTCATGTCAATGGGCCTCAAAAGAAGGCTGGGGTAGTGATTCTCATATCAGATAAATTAGATTTTAAACTAAAGACGGTAGTCAGAGATACAGAAGGACACTACATAATCCTTAAAAGGACTATCCACCAAGATGATCTAACAATTGTAAATATCCTTGCTCCCAATATGGCAGCAGCCAATTACTTAAGAAAACTTTTAATCAAGACAGAGAGTCATGGGACACCTGGGTGGCTCAGTGGGTTAAACCACTGCCTTCAGCTCAGGTCATGATCTCAGGGTCCTGGGATCGAGTTCCGCATCTGGCTCTCTGCTCAGCAGGGAGTCTGTTTCTCTCTCTCTCTCTCTCTCTCTCTGCCTGCCTCTCCATCTGCTTGTGATATCTCTATCTCAAATAAATAAATAAAATCTTTTTAAAAAAGATAGAGAGTCATATTGATATGAATACACTAATCGTAAGAGATCTTAAAACGTCTCTTTCAGAAATAGACAGATAAAGGCTTGTACCGCTATATATTTTCCTCTCCGGACTGCCTTTGTTGTGTCCCACAGATTTTGAACTGTTGTATTTTCATTATCATTTGTTTCCATGATTTTTTTCAATTCTTCTTTAATTTCCCAGTTGACCCATTCATTCTTTAGAAGGATGCTGTTTAGTCTCCATGTATTTGGGTTCTTTCCAAACTTCCTTTTGTGGTTGAGTTCTAGCTTTAGAGCATTGTGGTCTGAAAATATGCAGGGAATGATCCCAATCTTTTGATACCGGTTGAGTCCTGCTTTAGGACCGAGGATGTGATCTATTCTGGAGAATGTTCCATGTGCACTAGAGAAGAATGTGTATTCTGTTGCTTTGGGATGAAATGTTCTGAATATATCTGTGATGTCCATCTGGTCCAGTGTGTCGTTTAAGGCCTTTATTTCCTTGCTGATCTTTTGCTTGGATGATCTGTCCATTTCAGTGAGGGGAGTGTTAAATTCTCCTACTATTATTGTATTATTGTTGATGTGTTTCTTTGATTTTGTTATTAATTGGTTTATATAGTTGGCTGCTCCCACGTTGGGGGGCATAGATATTTAAAATTGTTAAATCTTCTTGTTGGACAGACCCTTTGAGTATGAAATCTTGCCATTTGCGACAACATGGATGGAACTAGAGCGTATCATGCTGAGCGAAATAAGTCAAGCAGAGAAAGACAACTACCATATGATCTCCCTGATATGAGGAAGTGGTGATGCAACATGGGGGCTTAAGTGGGTAGGAGAAGAATCAATGAAACAAGATGGGATTGGGAGGGAGACAAACCATAAGTGACTCTTAATCTCACAAAACAAACTGAGGGTTGCTGGGGGGAGGGGGTTAGGGAGAAGGGGGTGGGATTATGGACATTGGGGAGGGTATGTGCTTTGGTGAGTGCTGTGAAGTGTGTAAACCTGGTGATTCACAGACCTGTACCCCTGGGGATAAAAATATATGTTTATAAAAAATAAAAAATTAAGAAAAAAAGAAATAGACAGATCATCAAAACAGAAAATCAAGAAACAAGAGCATTGAATGACACACTGGACCAGATGGACCTCATAGACATGTACAGAACATTCCACACTAAAACAACAGAATACACATTCTTCCAAGTGTACATGGAATCTTCTCAAGAATAGACCACATACCTGGTCATAAATCAGGACTCAACTGATATCAAAGGACTGAGATTATTCCCTGCAAATACTCTGATCACAATGCTTTGAAACTGGAGCTCAATCACAAGGAAAAGTTCGGAAGAAACTCAAACACCTGGAACCTAAAGTCCACCTTGCTTAAGAATGCTTGGATCAACCAAGAGATCAAAGAACAACTGAAACAATACATGGAAACCAATGAAAATGAAGACACTTCAGTCCAAAACCTATGGGATACAGCAAAGGATGTCCTAAGGGAGAAATACATAGCCATCCAAGGCTTCCTCAAAAAAAAAAAAAAAGGAAAATTCAGAACACAACAGCTGTCTCTACACCTTAACGAACTGGAGAACCAACAACACATCAAACCAACTTCACACATAAGAAGGGAAATCATCAAGATTAGAGCTGAGATCTATGAGGTAGAAACCAAAGATATAGTAGAATGTATCAATGAAACTAGAAGCTGGTTTTTTGAAAGAATCAATAAGATCGATAAACCATTGGCCACACTAATCCAAAAGAAAAGAGAGAAAGTCCAAATTCATAAAATTGTGAAAGAAATGGAGAGATCACAACAAACACCAAAGAAGTAGAAACAATCATCAGAAGTTATTATCAACAGTTATATGCAAATAAGCTTAGCTATCTTGATAAAATGGATGCATTCCTGGAAAACTATAAACTCCCAAATTTGAACCAGGAAGAAATCGACAACCTGAATAGACTGATATCTAGTAAAGTGATTGAAGCAGTGATCAAAATCCTCCCAAAAAACAAAAGCCCAGGTCCTAACGGATTCCCTGGGGAATTCTACCAAACTTTCAAAGAAGAAATAACACCTATTCTCCTGAAGCTGTTTCAAAAAATTGAAGCAGAAGGAAAACTTCCAGACTCTCTATGAATCCAGGATTACCCCGATCCCCAAACGAGGCAAAGACCCTACCAAAAAGGAGAATTTCAGACCAATATCACTGATGAATATGGATGCAAAGATTCTCAACAAGATCCTAGTAAACAGCATCCAACAGCACATAAAAAAGATTATCCGTGATGACCAAGTGCGATTCATCCCTGGGCTACAAGGATGGTTCAACATTCGGAAATCAATCAATGTGATAGAACCAATCAATAAGAGAAGAGAGAAGAACCACATGGTTCTCTCAATTGATTCAGGAAAAAAAAACCATTTGACAAAATCCATTATCCATTCCTGATTAAAATGCTTCAATGTATAGGGATAGAGGGAACATTCCTGAACTTCATAAAATCTATCTATGAAAGACCCACAGCAAATATCGTCCCCAAAGGGACAAAGCTTGCAGCATTCCTGTTGAGATCAGGAACAAGACAAGGATGCCCACTTTCATCACTCTTGTTCAAAATAGTATTAGAAGTCCTAGCAACAGCAATCTGACAACAAAGGGAAATTAATGATATCTAAATGGGCAATGAAGAAGTCAAACATTCTCTCTTCACAGATGACATGATTCTTTATATGGAAAACCCAACACTCCACTCCCAAACTACTAGAACTCATACAGGATAGAGTACAACCAAAGAGGTAAAGAAGCTGTACTTAAGGAACTACAGAACACTCATGAAAGAAATTGAAGAAGACACAAAAACATGGAAGACCATTCCATGCTCTTGGATCAGAAGAATAATCATTGTGAAAATGTATATACTGTCTAGAGCAATCTATACTTTTAATGTCATTCCAATCAAAATTCCACCAGTATTTTTCAAAGAGCTGGAGCAGATAATTCAAAAATGTGTATGGAATCAGAAGAGACCCCGAATCTTTAAGGTAATCTTTAAAAAAAACATAAAACTGGGGGCATCTCGTTACCTAATCTTCATCCTTACTACAAAGCTGTGATTACCAAGACAGCATGGTCCTGACATTAAAAACAGACACATATACCCGTGGAACAGAACACAGAGCCGAGATATGGACCCTCAACTCTATGGTCAAATAATCTTCGACATAACAGGAAAAAAATATACAGTGGAAAAAAGACAGTCTCTTCAACAAGTGGTGCTGGGAAAACTGGGCAGCAATATGTAGAAAAATGAAACTCGACCCTCCTCTTACACCCTACACAAAGATAAACTCAAAATGGATGAAAGACATGAATGAGAGACAGGAATCCATCAAAATCCTAGAGGAGTACATAAGCAGTAATCTCTTCGATATCAACCACAGCAACTTCTTTCAAGATGTGGCTGCAAGGGCAAAGGAAACAAAGTGAACTTGAACTTTTGGGACTTCATCAAGATTAAAGGCTTCTGCACGGCAAAGGAAACAGTTAAGAAAACAAAGAGGCAACCAACAGAATGGGAGAAGATATTTGCAAATGACAGTACAGACAAAAAGTTGATATCAAGGATCTATAAAGAACTTAAACTCAACACACACAAACAGACAATCATATAAAATAATGGGCAGAAGATATGAATTGGCACTTGTCCAATGAAGACCAACAAATGGCTATCAGACACATGAAAAAATGTTCATCATCACTAGCAATCAGGGAGATTCAAATTAAAATCACATTGAGATATCACCTTACACCAGTTAGAATGGCCAAAATTAGCAAGACAGGAAACAACATGTGTTGGAGAGGATGTGGAGAAAGGGGAACCCTCTTACACTGTTGGTGGGAATGCAATTTGTGCAGTGACTTTGGAGAACAGTGTGGAAATTCCTCAGGAAATTAAAAATAGAGCTTCCCAAAGACACTGTCATTGCAGTACTGGGTGTTTACCCCAAAGATACAAATGTAGTGAAAAGAAGGGTCATCTCTTCCCAATGTTTATAGCAGCCATGACAACGGTCGCCAAAATTTGGAAAGAATCAAGATGCCCTTCAACGGACAAATGGATAAGGAAGATGTGGTCCATATACACTATAGAGTATTATGCCTCCATCAGAAAGGATGAATACCCAACTCTTGTAGCAACATGGACTGGAAAAGATTATGCTGAGTGAAATAAGTCAAGCAGAGAGATTCAATTATCGTATGGTTTCACTTATTTGTGGAGCATTAGAAATATCATGAGGACAAAGGGAGATGGAGAGGTGAAGGGACTTGAGGGAGATTGGAAGGGGAGGATAACCATGAGAGACTATGGACTCTGAAAATCAATCTTAGGATTTTGAAGAGGCTGGATTAGAAGGAGGGGAACAAGGTGGTGTGTATGAAAGAGGGCCTAAGTTTCTGGAGCACAGGGTGTGGTGAAAAAACAATGGGAACTGTTATGCAGAAAAGAAATATAAAATAAAAAACAATTAAGTATTATTTGAAACACACAGTCAACACACACACACATACACACACACACACACACAGATAAGACACACAAAGGATGGGAAGGAAGTGAGGAATCACCAAATGAAGCAAACCTGAAAGAAAATACCATAAAGGGAAAGGGCAAAGAGATCCAAGTCAGAAACCAACCAAAATGAGCAAGTTAACTCTTTACCTATCAATAATAAGTTCAAGTATTCAGGACTAACTCTCCTAAGAATACAAATATATTGCTGGATTGAAAGAAAATTAAATTTAAAAAAGGGAAAAACGGTCAGCAAGAAAAGAAACTTAACAAAACGAGCTCGCAGATATGTTGCCCATAGAACATTTCTTTCGACTATAATGATACACATAGCTTGAAAGTGATGGATTGGAAGACACTGGTTATGCAATTGGCGAGGAGAAGATAGCCAAAGTGATTGTGCCTATGGCATATAGAATGATTATGCCTTCTAGATACAAAAGATTACCGAACAGTGTTTTGTCTTGATGTAGCATCAAAACATCAGAATCTTGGATGAATTGTCAACATATACACCACCAACATGGGTGTATCTAAATCTTAGAAGAATATGAACAGAAAGGAAGAGAGATGGGGACCGCAATCCAATATTGTTGGGGACTACGATATCAACTTTCAGCACACGACAGATCATCCAGATGGAAAGGTTGTAAGGAATAACAGATGTCATCATGGGCTCTCTAGACTACCTGAGCTTCGGGGAAACATGCATAAGATTGTGTCTCTGAGGACCATAAGAGAAGTTCTTCTCAAAGACCGACCTAGCATTGTTTGTCACAGATCCTGTGCTGGAGTCCAATGCCAGTCTTAATTAATAAAAGAGAATTTAATTCCTATCTGGTGAACTTATGTCCACAAAGGTTGAAAATGGAAAGGAATCACTTACAAAAGGGAAACACCCTCAGACACTAATAGTTGGGAAACACAACACACTCCTGAACTAGCAATTAAACAAAGAAATAAAATCAGAAAGTATCTTTAACAGAAAAATGTAAAGAAACATTTGGGATGATGTTAAACAATTTTATCGGAGAGAATATAGGGTTAAATGCGTGCTTTACCAAAAATGAAAAACACCGAAAAATTAACCTAACTTGAAGCCATATGGAACTAAATAAAGAAGAAATAAACTCCACAGTTAACTGAAAAAAACGAAATAATACATAGGATCTTCAACATAGAAGAAATACAAACAATTCAATAGGAAAAAACCAGGAGAACTCACATGTAAGCTTTGGAAAGTTACCAAACTGGAGGAGCCATTACCTGGATAAAACAGGGAGACAAGCATACAGCGGAAAGTATGAGAACACATGAAATCTTATAGAAGGGAAAAAAATAACCTAAAATACCCCTCTACAAAATTATTCCACCAAATCGAAGAATTTAGAGAAAAGTATAAATTCCAAAACACATATCAACTCCCAAGATTAGGTCAGGAACCCTACAAAATCTGAGCTCTCTACTAGTGACTAAAGCGTTTGAAGCATAATCAAACAACTCGCATCACACAGAAGGCCAGATTCAAATCATTTTCCTTGTCAACACTTTTAGACATTTAATTAAAGCAATGCCATTTCTTCAAATTGATTCGAGAAATGGAGGAGGTGGGGAGACTACTTTACAAGTAAAAAGACCCAATAAGGAAACAAATTACATGCTGTTTTAATAAGTAACTATAATAAAAATATAATTCTTTCCTTTTTTCTGTCTGTCCTCATCTGCTTTTGAAAGGGCAAGATTGTTTTTCTTTTAATTGTTTTGTTGTGTTGAGAAAGCTCACCTATCAAACATCATCCATTTTTGACAGAGTATTCAGGATGCTTTAGTTCCATATATGGCCTAGTGCTCCTCCTAATATATGCCACAACTCCTGAACACCCAATAAGCATTTCCCTCATTCCCTACATGTCTCTCTTTTCTGTAACCCTCAGGTTTGTTCTCATATTCCTGATTCACTCCTGGTTTGTCTCCTTCTCTGACTTCTTTGACTTCAGTTTTCCTTTACTAAGGGCCATGGTATTCCTCCTGGGGCACATATGAAAGAAGACATGATATTTCCCTTTCTCTGCTTGCCTTTTTCATTTTGCATCACCCAGTCCTGTGGCATTCATGTCAATGCAAGTACCAGGAGTTCATACTCCCTGATGGCTGAGGAATATTCTGTTGCCAATATGGACCACACCTTCATTATCCACTAGTCTTTGCAAGGGCATTGCGGGTCAATCCACAGTTCTGCTCGAGGGGGCATTGCAGTTCTTCAATATAGGCCATTCCTTTTCCTCTATTGGAGAGAATAGTTCAACATGGCTATAGCCATTACCAAAGCAGGTAGAGTTAACTAATGATGACAAGAACTGCTGTACAGGGCTCTTCCTTCAGCATTTGCTCTCATTCAAAATGTCACACTCCATGAAGCTTTGCAAAGGTGTTTAAGGTTAAAGATGGTATACAGAGCCCTAATCCCTTATGACTAGTATTTCAGAAGAGTAGGAGATGAAAACACAGATAGATCAAAACATTAATGCCCTAATATATTTCCTTGAAAATTGGCTTTCTTTCCCTTATTCATCACTAACCCATAGATAAAATATGCTGAGAAAGGACTTTCTAACCCACAGGATGACAAAAATCACAGAGAGCTGATGATACCCAAGAGGCCTCATTGTTTACTGAGATCTCTAGAAATTGCAGTGGAAATAGAAAAACCTTGCCGTCTCTGGAGAAATGCTGGCCTAATGGATGATATCCCAAACGTCATTTTATGTTCTTTTTGTCTAGAAAGAGGAGGTGGGACATAACACAAGACAACCTGAGTTCTTGTCCAGGCTCAGAGGGCTCTTTTTAGTACTTCCCGGGACATCCTACTGTAAGGGCCTGCCCCTCCCAGTGGAACTTGCTTCTGGACCCCCGATGTAAGGGTGGGACAGGCTGGGTGGAGATGTCCAATCGGTGGGGCATGCATATATCCACTGGGGGAATTGGGATTCAATTGGCCGCCTGTGTAGGAGCGGGGCTCAACCACCTCCATAAAGGTTGGTCTGCAAGAATGTCAGGGGTATGAAGCAGGAGAGCTGTTGAAGGAAAGAGAAGGGAGCAGAAGAAAGAGTTGGCAGAGGCAGAAGGAAAAGTCGGCGGGAGCTGAAGAGTTGGCGGGAGCTGAAAGGGTTGGCGGGAGCAGGAAGAGTCGGTGGGAGCAGAAGAGCTGTAACAGCAATTGTAAGAGCTTTAAAGGCTGTAACAGCAATTGTAAGAGCTATAAGTGCCGCCAGCGGTCCAGCCGATAGCAGTCCTGACACCTGCAGCCCCGAAACCCAGTAGCCCCGAGCTCCCTGAGGACCAGAGATGCCTGCAGTCCCCACCCGACTGTAGTCCCCAACCGTCAGTGGTCCTGACACCTGCAGCCCCGAGATGCCAGCAGCCCCTAGACGCCTGTGGCTCCCAGCTGTCAGTGGCCCACAGCCATCAGTGGTCCTGATGCCTGCGGCCCCAAGATGCCAGTGGCCCTGAGATGCCAGCAGCCCTGTCCACACACCACAGCCCTCAGCAGCGTCGCTGCGGGGAATGGCCTAGATGCCAGCAACCTTGCTGCGAATGATCTCGCCACCCCAAGCCACGAGTGGCCTTGTCATCCTGAGCCTCAGCCTCACCAGAGCTGCTTAATTCCAGCAAGTGGCTTCATCTGGGCAGAGGCCTCCTCGGTGAGTGGCCCTGCAGATGTACCATCATTGGGGAAGGGGCTTTCTCCAGGATGGCCTCTTTTGGATGCAGCCTTGTACAGGGAGCAGCCTCACCTGAGCAACCCCTGTCCGGAGAGCAACCTCATTAGCAACGGTCTCATCCTGGGAGTGGCCTCGTCCAGAGGGCCTTATCGGTGGAGAGGCCTCATCCACAGCAGCCATGTTGGGAGCAGAATTGCCAGGGTTATCGATGTCACACTTTTGTAAAAGACAGCCCTGACTGGTCAGTTTGATTCTTGATGCTTGTCATGAAATAAAGCTTTGCTTGTCCTTTGCTTTGTATCAGTCTCATTCCTTTGATCACAGAACCTAACAATACCTAAAGCCTAAGACTCAAAGGTCAGGAGAGAGGAACTGCTGTTTCAGTGAAGCCAGCTTCTGTGATGTCACAAAGCTTTGAGGTCATAGCAACCATTATTCCCCAAACCACACCTGATCTACACTTGGCTGGAGTATCATGGGTCGGCCAAGATGTTCCCAAATCCTCCCAAACTGCTGAATCCACCTAGGTCTCTCATCAAGGCAGTTTGCGAAGCAAGTCGGTGTCACCTTTTCCATGGCCGAATTCATAGTCTATAGTCGTGACAGTGCACCAGCCATCTGGACTCCGGACAAAGGCAAGAATCCACCATTCCGTCTTACCCACGAAAGAGCAAAAAAAATCAGGTCTCAAACAAAGCCTCAGGGTAGGAACTCCATGTCCTGCACATGTATATGCTCTTCTCACCCAATCAGGGCGCTTATGGCTAGGGAAAGTCCACCCAAGGAAACCTCACTGGGTACACCCACAACTTTGTCAAAAATATGTCTGGAATCTTCAACAACGAGAACCCGAGGGCCCCTAGCGTATCCAGAAATTGTTCCAAAATGGCTTCCCACTCTTCAAAACTGACCAAGCACCAAAGGCAGAGCTTACATCCTAAAACCTGAGGTCCAGGACAGACTCATGTACTTGGAGGCCACAGGTGCTAGCGTGGAGCATGTTGGAAGACACCTATATCACAAGTGAAGCCATCTGAAAGACAATCTTGCCCGTTTCAAGAAGAAAACATGTATCTCCAAAAGGACACAATGAAACGAATTAGAATGTCAAAGAAACTTGATCATTCCAACAGGGTGATACAGCTACCACTGGGGAACTGAATGGATATATCACAGCAGAACTCTGCCTTAACCCTCTCATTACCATCCCAAATGGCTTCAGATGATAACCAAACAATGCATCTTAAGTAAGATAGGCATATTCTAATGGAGCCAGGAGAGGATGAACAATGTGACAAGGGACATTACAGTGGAACAGACAGTGGATGCTACAGATTGGTGAGGAGATACAGGAAAACAAAGAAAAGGAGAATGATCAAGGGAGCATAGAGCGAAGGTTGGATATTTTAGGATGGTGTGAGGTATTCTGTACCTGGCTGCATTCCAAAGGGACATAGGTCCAAAAAAATTAAACCATCCTCTAGCCCCAGTAAATCATTGTAAACTGGTGTTGTTTCTTTTATTTTTTTTTAGTCAAAAGATGCACATGCATGTACTTGAATTACAGAACGATCATACTCAAGGGGTGGATCTGGGGAGAGGAGACAGACTTGCCCCTGAGCAGGGAAACTGAGACCAGAGTCAATGCCATGACCCTGGGATCATGAGCTGAGCTGAAGGCCACCTCTGAACTGATGAACACACCCAGGCATCCAATCTTTGTCTTCTTAAATACCTCCTAGTTCTAGACAAGAACCACTGCTCTGTCATTGTTCAGAAATGCAGGGGATATGTATTTTGGCTTGGGCTGTGTTGCTTGGTCTATACGACCTGCTTCGGGAGCTGGTATAGCTTGTCGCCTTGAAATCAGTGACTTGGCTATGGCCAAACTACTCTGCCATGCATATTTGGGTAATGATATTTCCTCCCTTGCTAAGTCTTGAAGAGGGTATGATACTATGTCTTGTGCTTCTCTGCTTTTGTTGATGGTGATGGGAGTGATCTGTGCTTCTGAATCTGGATCTCTGTTTCTGTTCCCAGATGAGGGATATTTTCAGCTCTGATTTCTCAAAAAAATGTTCGGCCTTCTTTCTCTCACTCCTAGTTCTCCTACAATAGGAACCCCTTACCTTCCCTTAAAGTCGATGATTTCTCTAAGCTCACTGTCATGTTCCATCATTCTTACTTCTCCCTTTGGCTTTGTTTCATTATTTTCCAGTATTTGTCTTCCACATCAATAATTTGATTCTCTTCTTCAGCCAGGTTCCTGGCCTTGCGTCCAGTATGCTACCCATCTTTTCATTAGGGACCCCATATTTTAGTTAAATTTTTTAAATTTATTTTTTATTTATTTTCAGCATAACAGTATTCATTATTTTTTCACCACACCCAGTGCTCCATTTAATCCATGCCCTTGATAATACCCACCACCTGGTACTCCAACCTCCCACCCTCCCCCACTACTTCAAACCCCTCAGATTGTTTTTCATAGTCCACAGTCTCTCATGATTCACTTCCCCTTCCAATTTCCCCCAACTCCCTTCTCCTCTCAAACTCCCCATGTTCTCCATGCTCTTTGTTATGCTCCACAAATAAGTGAAATCGTATGATACTTGACTCTCTCTGCTTGACTTATTTCACTCAGCATTATCTCTTCCAGTCCAGTCCATGTTGCTAAAAAGTGGGTATTCATCCTTTCTGAGGAAGGATGAATGAGATTATCCATTCGTCCGTCGAAGGGCATCTTGGTTCTTTCCACAGATTGGCGACCATTGCCATTGCTGCTATAAACATTGGGATACAAATGACCCTTCTTTTCACAACATCTGTATCTTTGGGGTAAATACCCAGGACTGCAATTCCAGGGTCATAGGAAAGTTCTATTTTTAATTTCTTGAGGAAGTTCTCTTTTAAAATTCTAGATGAATCTCCACACTGTTCTCCAAAGAGGCTGCACCAACTTGCATTCCCATCAACAGCGGAAGAGGGTTCCCCTTTCTCCACATCCCCTCCAACACACGTTGTTTCCTGTCTTGTTAACTTTGGCCATTCTAACTGATGTAAGGTGATATCTCAATGTGGTTTTAATTTTAATCTCCCTGAGAGCTAGTGATGATGAACAATTTTCCTTGTGTTTGAAAGCCATTTCTATGTCTTCATTGGAGAAGTGTCTGTTCATATCTTCTGCCCATTTTTTGATATGATTGTCTGTTCTGAGTGTTTTGAGTTTGACACGTTTATTATAGATCCTGGATATCAACTTTTTGTCTTTACTGTCATTTGCAAAGGTCTTCTCCCATTCCGTGGGTTGCCTCTTTGTTTTCTTGACTGTTTCCTTTGTTGTGCAGAAGCTTTTGATTTTGATGAAATCCCTGAAGTTTACTCTGGCTTTTGTTTCCTTTGCCTTTGGAGACATATCTTAAAAGAAGTTGCTGTGGTTGATATCGAAGAGATTACTGCCTCTGTTCTCCTCTAGAATTCTGATGGACTCCTGTCTCACGTTGAGCTCTTTTATCCATTTTGAGTTTATCTTTGTGTACGGTCTAAGAGAATGGTCGAGTTTCATTCTTCTACATATAGCAGTCCAGTTTTCCCAGCACCATTTTTTGAAGAGACCTTTTCCACTGTATATTTTTTCCTGTTTTGTCAAAGATTAATTGACCATAGAGTTGAGGGTCCATATATGGCCTCTCTATTCTGTTTCACTGGTCTATGTGTCTGTTTTTATGCCAGTACTATGTTGTCTTGGTGATCAAAGCTTTGTAATAAAGCTTGAAATCAGGTTAGGTGATGCTCCCGGTTTTATTTTTGTTTTTCAACTTTTCCTTAGCGATTCAGTGTCTCTTCTGATTCCATACAAATTTTTAGATTATTTGCTGCAGCTCTTTGAGAAATACCGGTGGAATTTTTATCAGAATGGCATTAAAAGTATAGATTGCTCTAGGCAGTATAAACATTTTAACAATGTTTATTCTTCCGATCCAAGAGTATGTTATGGTCTTCCATCTTTTGTTGTCTTCTTCAATTTCTTTCATGAGTGTTCTGTAGTTCCTCGAGTACCGTTCCTTTACCTCTTTGGTTAGGTTTATTCCCAGATATCATATGGTTCTTGGTGCTGTAGTAAATGGAATCAACTCTCTAATTTCCCTTTCTGTATTTTCAGTGTTAGTGTATAAGAAAGCCCCTGATTTCTGCACATTGACTTTGTATCCTGCCACGTTGCTGAATTGCTGTATGAGTTCTAGTAGTTTGGGTATGGAGTCTTTTGGGTTTCCCATATAAAAAATCATGTCATCTACGAAGAGAGAGAGTTTGACTTCTCCATTGCCAATTTGGATACTTTTTATTTCTCTTTGTTGTCTGAGTGTTGTTTATAGGACTTCTAATACTATGTTTAACAAGAGTTGTGGAAGTGGGCATTCTTGTCTTGTTCCTGATCTCAATGGGAAGATTGCAAGCTTTTCCCCATTGAGGATGATATATGCTGTGGGTCTTTCATAGATAGATTTGATGAAGTTCATGAAGGTTTCCTCTATCCCTATACATTGAAGTGTTTTAATCAGGAACAGATGCTGGATTTTGTCAAATGCTTCTTCTGCATCAATGGAGAGGACCATGTGGTTCTTCTCATTCTCTTATTAATTAATTCTATCACATTGATTGATGTGGGAAAGTTGACCCATCCTTGTAGCCCAGGTATGAATCCCAACTGGTCATGTTGGATAATCTTTTTAATGTGCTCTTGGATCCTGTTTACTAGGGTCTTGTTGAAAATCTTAGCGTCCATATTCATCAGTGATATTGGTCTGAAATTCTCCTTTTTGGTAGGGTCTTTGCCTGGTTTGGGGATCATGCTGATGCTGCCTCATAGAAAGAGTCTGGAATTTTTCCTTCTGCTTCAATGTTTTGAAACAGCTTCAGGATAATAGGTGTTATTTCTTCTTTGAAAGTTTGGTAGAATTCCCCAGAGAATCCATCAGGACCTGGGTTCTTGTTTTTTGGGAAGTTTTTGATCACTGCTTTAATCTCGCTACTCTATATTGGTCTATTCAGGTTGTCAATTTCTTCCTGGTTCAGTTTTGAGATTTTATAGTTTTCCAGGAATGCATCCATTTTATGTAGGTTGCTAAGCTTATTGGCATATAACTGTTGATAATAACTTCTGATGATTGTTTCTACTTCTTTGGTGTTAGTTGTGATCTCTCCCTTTTCATTCATAATTTTATGAATTTGGGCTTTCTCTCTTTTCTTTTGGATTAGTGTGGCCAATGGTTTATCGATCTTATTGATGCTTTCAAAAAAACAGCTTCTAGTTTCATTGATACTTTCTGCTATATCTCTGGTTTCTATCTCATTGATCTCAGCTCTAATCTTGATGATTTCTCTTCTTATGTGTGGAGTTGGTTTGATTTGTTGTTGGTTCTCCAGTTCGTTAAGGTGTAGAAACAACTGTTGTGCTCTGGATTTTTCAGGGTTTTTTTTCTTTTCTTTTTTACGGAGGCTTGGATGGCTATGTATTTCCCACTTAGGACCGCCTTTGCTGTATCCCATAGGTTTTGGACGGATTTGTCTTCATTCTCACTGGTTTCCATAATTTTTTTTCAGTTCTTCATTGATCTCCTGGTTGATCTAAGCATTCTTAAGCAAGGTGGTCTTTAGCTTCTAGGTGTTTGAGTTCCTTAGAAACTTTTCCTTGTGCCTGAGCTCCAGTTTCAAAGCATTGTGATCTGAGAATATTCAGGGAATAAACTCAGTCTTTTGGTATCGGTTGAGTCCTGATTTGTGATCCAGTGTGTGGTCTGTTCTTGAGAATGTTCCATGTGCACTTGAGAAGAATGAGTATTCTGTTGTTTTAGTGTGAAATGTTCTGTATATATCTATGAGGTCCATTTGGTCCAATGTGTCATTCAATGCTCTTGTTTCTTTATTGGTTTTCTGATTCAATGATCTGTCTGTTTCTGAGAGAGGTGTGTTAAGATCTCCAACAATTAATATTTTCATATCAATATGACTCTTTATCTTGATTAACAGTTTTCTTATATAATTGGCTACTCCTGTATTGGGGGCAAATATATTTACAATTTTTAGAACATTGTGGTGGATAGTCCCTTTAAGGATTATGTAGTGTCTTTCTGTATCTCTGACTACAGTCTTTAGTTTAAAATCTAATTTGTCTGATATGAGAATTGCTAACCCGGCCTTCTTTTGAGGCCCATTGGCATGAAAGATGCTTCTCCAACCCTTCTTTTTCAGTCTGGGTGTATCTTTAGGTTCAAAATGGTCTCTTGAGACAACATATGGATGTGTCCTGTCGTTTTATCCAATCTGCAACCCTGTGCCATTTTATGGGTGCATTTAGGCCATTCACATTGACAGTGATTATTGATAGATACGTTTTTATTGATATATTGTTACCTTTGAAGTCTTTCTTTCTGTAGATTGTGTCTTTATTTCTGTTCAGTGCTATTCTTAGGACTTTTACTCTTTTATAGAATACCCCTTAATATTTCCTGCAGTGTCAGCTTGGTGGTTTTATAGTCTCTTAAGCCTTGCTGGTCTTCGAAACTCTTTATCTCTCCATCCATTTTGAATGTCAGTCTTGCTGGATAAAGTATTCTAGGCTGCATGTTTTTCTCGTTTAATGACCTGAATATATCTTGCCAGCCCTTTCTGGTTTGCCATGTCTCTGTGGACAGGTCTGACATTATTCTGATGGGCTTTCCTCTCTACGTAAGGAGCCTCTTTGTTCTAGTGGCTTTCAAGAGATTATATCTACAATTATAAATCCTCAATTTGACTATCCGGTGTCGTAATGTTTTTTTGGAATGTAAAATCTTGGGCGGAGACATTTCAGCCTCTAGTACATAAACGCTGGTTCCATTCGCGAGATTGGGAAAATTTTCTGAAGAATTGTTCCACTATATCTTCTAGACTTCTTTCTTTCTCCTCCCCTTCAGGGATTCCAATAATTCTGACGCTGAAATGTTTCATGGCATCATTTATTTCCCTGATTCTGTTTTCATGGTTTCTAAGCTCTTTGTTCCAGGCTTCTTCCTGATCCTTTCTCTCTATCTGTTTTTCCTCCAATTCACTAATTCTATGTTCTGTCTCATTTACCCTAGCTTTGAGAGAATTTAGGTTAGATTGGAACTCATTGAGAACATTGTGAACGTCAGCCCTGGTAGCTTTAAGCTCCGTCTTAACATTGTGAACATTTCTCATTGCTTTCAGCTCATCTCTAATCAATACTGTTTGGTCATCCATGGCCTTCTCCAACCTAACTATTGCCTGGATAATTGTTAGCCTGAATTCTCTTTCCAATCTATGGTTTATGTTGATAGCCATTAGCTCTGTTGCATAAGGCCCATCCTCTGTATTTTTTTTTTCTGTTGTGCATTCCTTCTCCTTGTCCTTTTGGTGAGAGATGACTGAACAGATGTAACAGGATATATTGACCATGGTGCAGTCAAGGTGCACCCCAGAACACTTCTGAGCAATCAGGATTCCCCACCCAAACGAAAGACAAAAGAAAAAAAAAGAGAGAGGGGGACAGTTAGAGACAGGAAAGAAAGGTAAGATTAAAGAAAAGGTTCAGTGCAAATGGGTCCCAAGGTAAGATTTATGAAGTAGAGAAACAAAAACAGACAAAAAGACTGATAAAATTATATTACAAGAGAATATATATATATATATATATATATATCCAAATAAATGAAGAACCTTGCCACAAAGAACCCCAAGTGTAAGATTTATATACTTTCAGGACAAACAGAAAAACTCCGAAACACTGGTGGAAGGAAAAGATGGGAGAGTGGTTACAAATTCTTGGTGTGTGTGAGGAAGTTTGTTTTGATTCTTCCTGGATGTATCTTGATATCTTGGTTAAAGGATTTAACTTTCCTAAGATAAAGGGGGATTAATAATTGGTTTACCTATAGGGGTGGTATTGATTTTGGAAAGGGGATTACTTTGAAGTTTAACTCTATATGAATATTAGAAGATAAAAATAAAAAGGAATAAACTACACTAAACTAAACTAAAATTTAATAAAAGAAATTTAAAAAATAGAAATACAAAAGAAAAACATAGGTGTATGTATCAAAAGGTTTAGGTTAGAAGGTTATTATGGAATTTGATGTACTTGACAGCTCACTGTGAATGTAAATAGGTTAAAAAAAGGATATTATAGAGGGCACAGATTGCATGGAGCACTGGGTGATGTGAAAAAATAATGAATACTGTTATGCTGAAAATAAATAAATTTAATTAAAAAATGAAGCAGTATAGTGGGAACGAGTAAAAAATAAAAGTTTTCCTAAGAAGTAGTGGTTGTTCTCTTATAGTCGTTTTTTTTTTTCTTTATTGGTTTATTTTCTGGGGGAGGGGCCTGCCAGTAGTCTTTTCAATCAATAATGTTCCCTGAGTTAAGTCCTCCCGCCCCCCTCAGTGGGGTGCGCTGTGAGGAAAATGATTCTTTTTCAGGCTTTTGTTTTCTGGCGGCTTTTATGTTTATTCACTTTTTTTTTTCTCTCACCTACACTGCTTTTTATGGTTTTTGTAATTTTAGAGGAAAACAACCTGCACACTGTCCTCCTTCTCAGAGAGAAGACTCAGTCTGGATGCAGAGCCCTTGGCCACTGGCAGAGCAGGTTCCGAGTCTTGGTCTCTGGGGACACAGGATCTCTTGCTTGTACCCAAAGCCAAGGTAGTGGAGGCTGTCTGAGCAGCTCCAGACCGCCAGAAAGGATCCAAACAGCAATCTCACACTGAGATTTTTTTCACTGGCCCAGGCTGGGTGTGCCTGGTCTTTCTGGGTCTAAGAGCACCCTGCTGTGGGCACCAATTTCAGGGGAGGCTGTGGGTCCTGCGTGGGTCTCAGGCTCTGAGAATGGGGTGCAGGTCCGAAAGCACCATCCTGGGCCTTCACGCACCTCTCTGGGGCGAGAGTTTAGTGCACGAGTCTTAGGCTCTGTATCAAAGGCTCCTATTAAAGGGCGCCGGCTGGGCCTTTGTACCTCTCTCAGGGGAGGATGTGGTGCACGCACATCTCAGGCTCTATAGCAGGGCTCACGTGTTCTGCTGTCTGTTGTGGCTCCCATCCCCTCACAGGGACCAGACCCCTGTGTTCTCGGGGGTGCTGGTGGCTTAGGGACCAAGACCTGGTTCCTCTGCCACACTCTATCTGGCTCACACCAGAGGAGGCTGTTTTGGGACCAGGGAATTAAGCCCCTGTCCCTAGCCACCCTGATTCCCAAAATCCCACCCCCGTCCTTTGCTCTTTTGGATTGTTTTCAACCAGTCTCCAAGTTAATGCTTGTCCCCAGATGCAGGGCACTCTCACTCATATTGGGGGTATTACTTTCCAACCTGTCACCTCTGGCAGATCCTTCCCCCTTTTGTTTATCTTCTGATATCAGTTCGCCATTCCCACTCTGCTTTACCTGCCCACAGGCGTCTTCTGCCCCTGTAGAGATCCAGACGTGTATGATTCTGATCTCAGGCTAATTTCATGGGTTATTGGAGTTCTTTGGTAGGTAAGCAGCTCACTTTGGGGTCCAGGTTGAAAAGGTGCCTCCTCCTATTTCCCCATCATCTTGTCCCCTCCTTTAGTTTATTTTTTAGTCACTTTTACCTCTGTGTTTCGAGACTCCCTGATGCCTTCTGTATTTTTCTGATGTGCAGTGAGTATCCTGGCTTCTGTTTTCCCTCCACCCTCGGTCGTGTTACATATACAGGTTTCACATCTATTGCCTGGCCATGATCATTTCTTGTTATTTTTCTTCGGCATCAATTGATTCTTCCATGTTTATATGGGATCTTAGGTCTCTGTTTTCTTTGTATTCGAAAAGTGCATTCTTTTTTCTAGCCTGAGTGTAATTTCTTTAGGAAGAAGAGATCATGGAGTGTCCAAGGGCTGGCTCTTGAGGGAGTCTCGTGTGTGTGTGTGTGTGTGTGTGTGTGTGGCATGCATGCCCTCTGTTGTTATGTTGTTGCTGACATGTGTCCTTGAGGCCAGTCACCTGCAGAAGTTCTCTTTGCCTGCCCTATGGAGTGTTTGGGATCTGGGCTGAATATGCTGAAGTTTAGCTTGGCATATGTAACTGATGTAACTGTGAAAGGAGACATTCAACCAACTCAACAGAATGAAGGTCTGCAGCATACTGTGGTCAAAAGAGAGCATGTGGGCAGGGCTTTCTTCTAGTCCCCTACTAGAGAGTCTGTTCTCCTGGGTCAAAGCAACGTGTACTGAAAGAAAGGCAGTCCCCCATGAGTTTAATGGTTTGAAATTCATGTTTGCAGGTAAGGCAGCTAATGTCCTCACCATCCTGTCTTTGGCCAGTAGCTCAATCTTTATGCTGCGGGGATGAGAGTGAAAATTTTCTTTTGCCCCCATGGAGTCATCACAAGAAACACTGCCTCTCACGGATGCATTACCAGAACCCATGATCATCCCACAGTGTCTCCTGGTATTGTCTCTGATCATGGTTTCCAGGCTGTCTGCACCTGGTTGCTTGTTGGTGTCCTGTCCAGGAGAAACTCAGTGTTCTGTCGAGTTGATGTCTGCCAAGCCTGCTGATCTAAAGTCTGCGGGCCTCAAGACACTTTGTTGGCAAGAACTCATACCCTTCAGATTCTCTGCAGGTCACAGCCAATCACATTGGGAAACATGCTCCTTGTGAGTTCCCAGTGTGCTCTGCTCTCCTGTGCCTTTGTCTTTTGCATTGGATCACTGCCCTCTGATGCACCAACCGCTCATGTCTTCCTAAGGCATGTCTCCAATCTTCTCCCATAGTCTCTCCGAATTCTACTCTCTTTTGCTTTGGAGTTTGATTTGTAGTCTTCAGGTCCAGGTTGCCGTTGATGTTTTAATCTTCTAGTTGTGTTCAAGATGAAGATAAGCCTGGAGTTCCCAGACACTACTACCATTTCACTGTCCTCCAAAGGCATTGCACATTCTTACCAAGGCATAAGCAAGAATGAATTCTTGCCACTTGCCTCATGTAGAGTTGTGGATAGCATTGGGCTACGTCACATCTATAAGTATCAGAAAGACAAATAATGTATGATTTCACTCACTCATGGTAGTCAAGAAACAAGTGGAAAAGCAAGGGAAAAAAGGACAAAAAATATGACTTTAACCAGGCAGACAGAATGTTGTGTTTCTTTGAAGGCAGTTTAGTGAGAATTCCTGTTTATTAAAGAGGACTAAATGGAAAATTCTTTGCAGGAAATATGGCTGAAAGTGATGCAATTTGAGTTTTCAAGGCATATCCAATTGAACTGCTATCCAAAAAAGACCGCCTTCGTATCTCTTGAAATTTCATTTTAAGTGTTATGTGAGATGAGACAAGATGGCAGGGAAGTAGAAGGAGGCGCCATTTCAACCTGTACCCTAACATGAGCTGATTACCTACCAAAGAACTCCGATTACCCATTAAATCAGCCTGAGATCAGAATCATACACATCTGGATGTCTACTGGGTCAGAATACGCCAGTGGGCAGGTAGAGCAGAGAGGTAATGTTGGACTGATATTGACAGAAAAAGAAAACAAAGAGGGAACCATGAGCTGACAAATTGGAAATTAATACACCAACATGAGAGTGCTCTGCACCTGCAGACCAACATTAACATGGAGTCTCTTTGAAAGCATTCAAAAAGAGCAAAGGATCACAGAGGTAAATTGTGGGAATTGGGGGGCTAAGGACAGGATCTTAAGTCCCCTGACTTAGGACACCCTCCCCTGGTGTTGATCCAGAGAGTGTGGTGGTGAAACTAGGTCTTGGTCCAAAAGCCGCCAGCCTACTGGAGAACACGTGGGGCCCATCTCTTGTGAGGGGCTGGGAGCCTTGACAGACAGAAGAATGCTGAGACTTGCTAACAGAGCCTGAGACACACACACCCCTCACAGTCCCCTGAGAGAGGTGTGCGAAGGTTCAGTCTCATGCTCTCAGACCCGTGTGCTGCTGGCAGAACCTAGGATGCATGCAACCTCTGCAGAGAGAGGTGCTCTGAAACCCAGTGCTCTTAGACCCAGAAAAAACAGGCAATCCCAGCTTAGGCCAGCGCGAAAATCTCAGTGTGCGATCACTTCTTGGAACATCTCTAGCATTGTGGAGCTACCCAGAGAGCCGCCACTGCCATGCTTTTGGGAACAAACAGAAGATCCTGAATCCCACAGGACCATGAATTAAAACCTGGTATGCCAGTGGCAAAGGGTGAATTTATATGTTCATTGTAGCACCCACAGGGAAGAAGACTGAAGTTTCTCTCTGAGAGGGAGGTCGGGGTGCTGTTTGCTTTCCTCTAAATCTCCAAAAATCATCAAAAGCGGTCAAGGTGGGAGAAAATAATTGAAGAAACATAAAAACCTCCAGAGAACAAAATCCTGAAAAAACGAGTTTCCTCAGAGCCTATCCCCTTGAGGGCAGAGGGAGTACTTAACTCAGGGAACGTCATACACTGAAAACTCCCGTGGCAGGCCACTCCCTCAGAAAACCAACCAGGAAGGAAAGAAAACAAATAAATAAAAAAAAGACTACAAGAGACCATCCACCACTTCATAGATAAAACTTTCATTTTTAACTCATTTCCACTATTCTGATTCATTTTTATATAGATAATTTTTAACCTATTTACCATCACACTGAGATGTCCAGTATATCAAATTCAATAATATCCTTCTATCCTGAAATTTTTGATACATACACCTGTGTTTTACTTTTGCATTTTCTTTTTTTTCCAATTTTTTAAAATTTAATTTAGTTTTGTCTAGTTTATTCCTTTTTTATTTTTAATTTCTAATATTCTTATAGAATTAAACTTCAATGTTATCCCATTTCCCCAATCAATGCCACCCCTATATGTAAACCAATTTTTATTCCCCCTTTATATAAGAAAAGTTGAGTTTTTTTTTTAACAAAGATATCAAGATACACCCAGGAAGAATCAAAATAACCTTCCTTGCCCACACTGAGAATTTATAACCACTCTGCCATCTTTTTCTTCTGCCAGTGTTTCTCTGTTTTTGTTTTTGTCCTGATAGTATATAAATCTTATACTTTGGGTTGTTTTTGACGAGTTTCTTCCATTATATGCTTATATATTTTTTTTCTCTTGTCATATATTTTATCAGTGTTTTTGTTTGTCTGTTTTTGTTTATATACTTCATAAATCTTTCCTTGGGTCCATTTGGGCTGAACCTTCTCTTTTATCTTCCTTTTTTTCCCTGTCTTTCTCTATTTTTTCTCACTTTATTTTCTTTTCCTTTTCTTTTTTCTCTCGTTTTGATGGGGAATCCTGATTGCTCAGAAGCATTCCAGGGAGAAGCTTGTCTGGACCACTATCAATACACTCATCTATATCCGTTCAGTCTTCTCTCACCAAAACGACAAGGAGGAGGAATGCCCAACAAAAGAAAAATACGGAAGATAGGCCTTCAGCCACAAAGCTAACAGCTATAGACATAGACAATATGTTGGAAAGAGAATTCAGGCTCACAATTATCCCAGGTAATAGCTAGGTTGGATAAAGTCATAGATGACCAAATGGAATTGTTTAGGGCAGACCTGAAAGACACCAAGAATGATGTGCACAAAGTTAGGGCAGAAATGAAAGCCACCAGGTATGAGGTTCACAATGTTCTCAATGAGTTCCTATCTAATCTAAATTCTGGAAAAGCTAGGTAACTGAGACAAAAGATAGAATTAGTGATCTGGAGGACAAACAGATAGAAGAAAGGATCAGGAGGAAGCATAGAACAAACTGCTTAGAAGCCATGATAACAGAATCAAGAAAATAAATGATGCCATGAAATGTTCCAACATCAGAATTGTTGGAATACCTGAAGGAGAAAAGAAAGAAAGAAGTCCAGAAGGTATAGTGGAACAAATTCTTCATGAAAAATTTCCCAGTCTCGCGATTGGAACCAGCATTCATGTACTAGAAGCAGAACCGTCTTCCCACAAGATTATAGATTCAAAAAAAAAAATCAAGCACCTGATAGTAAAATTGAAAAATCATAAGTGTAGATACAATCTCTTGAAAGGCACTAGGACAAAGAGGGCCCTTATGTACACAGGAAAACCCATCAGAATCACATCAAACCTGTCCACAGAGACGTCTCAAGCAAGAAATGGCTGACAAGATATATTCAGGGCACTAAATGAGAAGAAGATGCAGCCAAGAATACATTATCCAGCAAGACTGACATTCAAAATGGATGGAGAGATAAAGAGTTTCCAAGACCGGCAATGCTTAAAAGACTATGAAACTACCAAGCCGACACTGCAGAAAATATTAAGAGGGGGGTTCTGTAAAAGAGAAAAAGCCCTAAGTATAGCATTGGACAGAAATTTAGAGACAATCTACAGAAAGAAAGACTTCAAAGGTAACACGATGTCAATAAAAACATATCTATAATAATCACTCTCAATGTGAATGGTCTAAATGTGCCCATAAAACGGCACAGGGTTGCAGATTGGATTAAACAACAAGACCCATCCATATGGTGTCTACAAGAGACCCATTTTGAACCTAAAGATACACTCAGACTGAAAGTGAGGATTAAAGAAACATCTTTCATGCCAATGGGCCTCAAAAGAAGGCCGAGGTAGTGATTCTTATATCAGATAAATTAGATTTTAAACTAACGACTGTAGTCAGAGATATAGAAGACTGTAGTCAGAAGATACAGAGATGCAATTATTAGTTCTTCTTGGTGCATAATTCTTAAAGGGACTATCCACCAATGTGATCTAACAATTATAATTATTTATGCCCCCAATATGGGAGCAGCCGATTAAATGAGAAAACTGTTTGTCCAGATAAAGAGTCATATTGATATGAATAGATAAATAGTAGGAGAACTAAACACACCTCTATCAGAAATAGGTCATCCAAGGAGAAAATCTACAAAGAAACAAGAGCATTGAATGACACATTGGACCAGGTGGACCTCATAAATATATACAGAACATTCCACCCTAAAACAACAAAATACTCATCCTTCTCAAGTGCACATGGAATATTCTTCTCAAGAATAGAACATACTGGGTCACAAATCAGGACTAAACCCATACCAAAGGACTGAAATCACTCATTGCATATTCTCAGATCACAATGCTTTGAAACTGGAGCTCAATCACAAGGAAAAGTTCCGAAGGAACTCAAACACCAGGAAGATAAAGACCACCTTGTTTAAGAATGCTTGGATCACCGCACACAAAAATAGACTCCCAATGGATGAAAGACCTCAATGTGAGAAAGGAATCCATCAAAATCCTTCAGGAGAACAGAGGCAGCAACCTGTTTGGCCTCCAGTGCAGCAAGTTCTTCCTAGGAACATAACAAAAGACAACAGAAGCAAGGAAATAAATGAACTATTGCGATTTTATCAATATCAAAATCTTTTGCACAGCAAAGGAAAGAGTGAACAAAACCAAAAGAGCACTGACAGAATGAGAGAAGATATTGCAAATGACATATCAGATAAAGGGCTAGTATCCAATATCTATAAAGAGCTTGGCAAACTCAACACCCAAAGAACAAATAATCCAATCACAAAACTGGCAGAGGACATGAACAGTCATTTATGCAAAGAAGTCATCCAGATGGCCAACAGACACATGAAAAAATGCTCCAAATCACTTGGCATCGGGAAATACAAATAGAAACCACAATGAGATACCAGCTCACACCAATCAGAATGGAAAAATTAACAATCAATTAATGACAGAAGATGGTGAGGATGTGGAGAGAGGGGTCCTCTTTTGCACGGTTGGTGGAAATGCAAGCTTTTACAACCACTCTGGAAAACAGTGTGGATGTTTCTCATAAAACTGAAAATAGAGCTACCCTAAGACACAGCGATTACACTACTGGGTATATATCCTAAAGACAGAAACATGGTACTCTGAAGGCCACATGCACCCGTATATTATAGCAACAATGTCCACAATAGCCAAACTATGGAAAGAACCTAGATGTCCATCAACAGATGTCTGGGTAAAGAAGAGTGGTATATACACACAATGGAATACTATGCAGCCATCAAAAGTAATGAAATCTTGCCATTTGTGATGACGTGGATTTAACTAGAGGGTATTTTGCTTGGCAAAAAAGCCAATTGGAGAAAGACAACTATCATATGATCTTCTTGATATGAGGAAGTGGAGATTCAATATGCGGGGTTTGGGGTGTAGGAAAAGAACAAATGAAAGAACATGGGATTGGGAGAAAGACAAACAATAAAAGACTCAATCTCAAAAACCAGATTGATGGTTGCTGGGGGCAGATGGCACAGGAGAGGGTGGTGGGGATATGGACATTGGGAAACGTATATGCTATGATTAGTGCTATGAAATCTGTAAACCTGGCGATTCACAGACCTGCACCACTGGGGATAAAAATAAGTTATATGTTTATAAAAATAATAAATTATTTAATTTAAAAACTTATAAAAATGATAGAAATCCTGGATAAACCAGGAGATCAGAGAGAAACTGAAACAATTCATGGAAACAAATGAGAATGAAGACCCTTTGGTTCAAACCTATGGGATACAGCAAAGGTGGTCATAAGGGGGAAACCATAGCCTTCCAACACTCTCTCAAAAAAAAAATGGAGAAATCCAGAATACACCAGCTGTCTCTACACCTTAGAGAAATGGAGAATCAACAACAAATCAAACCAGCTCCACACAAAGAAGGGAAATAATCAAGATTAGAGCAGAGATCAATGAGGTAGAAACTAGAGATATAGTAGAATGTATCAATGAAACTAGAATCTGTTTTTTTGAAAGAATCAATAAGATCAGTAAACCATTGGCCACACTAATCTTAAAGAAAAGGGAGAAAGCCCAAATTCATAAAATTATGAATAAAAAGGGAGAGATCACAACTAACACCAAGGAAGTAGAAAGAATCATCAGAAATTATTATTAACAGTTATATGCCAAAAAGCTAAGTCACCTAGATGAAATGCATGCATTTATAGAAATTATAAATGCCCCAAATTGAACAAGGATGAAATTGACAACCTGAATAACCAATATCTAGTAATGAGACAGAAACAGTGATCAAAAACATCCCTAAAAACAAGAGCCCAGAACCTGACAGATTCCCCAGAGAACTACCAAAAATAAATTAATAAATAAATAACACCTATTCTCCTGAAGTTGTTTCAAAAAATTGAAGCAGAAGGAAAACTTCCACTTTTTCTATGAAGCCAGTATTACCCTGGTCCCCAAACCAGGCAAAGACCCTACCAAAGAGGATAATTTCAGACCAATATCACTGATGCATATGGATGCCAAGATTCTCAAAAAGATCTTAGCAAAAGGATCCAACAGCACATTAAAAAATTATCCCACATGACCAGGTAGGATTTATCCCTGGGCTACAAGAATGGTTCAACATTCACAAATCAATCAATGTGATAGAACAAATCAAGAAGAGAAGAGAGAAAATCCACATGGTTTTCTCAATTAATGAAGAAAAAGCTTTGACTATCCAGCATCAATTCCTGATTAAAACTCTTCAAATTATAGGGATAGAGGGAACATTCCTGAACTTTATCAAATCTATCTATGAAAGACCCAGGGCAGATATCATCCTTAATGGGAAAAAGCTTGCAGCTCTCCCGTTGAGATCAGGAACAGGACAAGGATGACCACTCTCACCATTCTTGTTCAATTTGGTATTAGAAGTCCTAGCAACAACAATCAGACAACAAAGAGGAATAAAAGGTATCCAAATTGGCAATGAAGAAGTCAAGATCTCTCTCCTTGCAGATGACATGATTTTTATAAGGAAAACCCAAAGGCTCCACCGCAAAGTACTAGAACTCATACTCGAATACAGCAACGTGGCAGGATACAAAGTCAATGTTCAGAAATCAGTGGCTTTCTTGTTCAATTACAATGAAAATACAGAAAGGGAAATTAGAGAATCAATTCCATTTTCTATAGCACCAAGAAACATAAGATACCTGGGAATAAACCTTAGCAAAGAGGTAAAGGAACTGTACTCGAAGAACTAAAGAACACTCATGAAAGAAATTGAAGGAGACACAAAAACATGGAAAACCATTCCATGCTCTTTCATCGGAAGAATAAACATCGTTAAAATGTCTATACTACCTAGAGCAATCTAACCTCTTAAGGCCATTCCAATAAGAATTCTACCAGCATTTTTCAAACAGCTGAATCAAATAATCCTAAAATTTGTAAGGAATCAGAAGAGACACCGAATCTCTAAGGAAATCTTGAAAAACAAACATAAAACTGCGGGCATCGTGTTACCTGATTCAAGCTTTACTACAAAGCTTTGATCATCAATACAACATGGTACTGGCTTAAAAACAGAAACATATACCAGTGGAAAAGAGTAGAGAGCCCAGATATGGACCCTCAACTCTATGGTCAAATAATCTTTGACAAAACAAGAAAAAAATATACAGTGGCAAAAAGACAGTCTCTTCAATAATTGGTGCTGGGAACACTGGGCAGCTATATGTAGAAGAATGAAACTTGACAATTCTCTCACACCATACACAAAGATAAACTCAAAATGGATAAAATAACTCAACATGAGTCAGGAATCTATCAGAATCCTAGAGGAGAACATAGACAGTAAGCTCTTCGATATCAGCCACAGAAACTTCTTTAGATATATGGCTGCAAGACAAAAAAAAAGAAAGCGAGCAAAAATGAACTTTTGGGACTTCATCAAGAACAAAAGCTTCTGCACAGCAAAGAAAACCGTCAACAAAACAAAAAGAACAAAGAGGCAACCCACGGAATGGGAGAAGATATTTGCAAATGACAGTACAGACAAAAGGTTGATATCCATGATCTTTAAAGAAGTCCTCAAACTCAGCACACACAAAATAGACAATCAAATAAAAAATGGGCAGAAGATATGAACAAACACTTCTCTAATGAAGACCTACAATGGCTATCAGACACAAGAAAAAAATGTTCATCATCACTAGCCATCAGGGAGTTTCTAATGAAAACCACATTGAGATACCACTTTATACCAGTTACAATGGCCAAAATTAGCAAGAGGAAACAACATGTGTGGGAGAGGATGTGGAGAAAGGGGAACCCTCTTACTCTGTTGGTTGGAATGTAAGTTGGTGCAGCCACTTTGGAAAAGAGTGTGAAGTTTCCTAAGGAAATTAAAAATAGAGCTTCCCTATGACCCTGAAAATGCACTACTGGGTATTTACCCCAGAGATAGAGATGTAGTGGAAAGAAGGGCCATCTGTACCCCATTGTATATAGCAGCATTGGCCACGGTCACCAACTTGTGGAAAGAACAAAGATGTCCTTCCATGGATGAATGGATAAGGAAGATGTGGCCCATATACACTATAGAGTATTATGTCTCCATCAGAAAAGATGAATACCCAACTTTTGTAGCAACATGGGTGGGACTGGAAGAGATTTTGCTGAGTGAAATAAGTCAAGCAAAGAGAGAGTCAATTATCATATGGTTTCACTTACTTATGGAGCATAACAAATAACATGCAGGACAAGGCATGATGGAGAGGAGAAGGGAATTGAAGAAAATTGGATGGGTGGTGAATCATGAGAGACTATGGACTCTGAAAAACAGGCTGAGGGTTTTTAAGGGGCGGGGGTTATGAGGTTAGGGGAACGAGGTGGTGGGTATGAGAAAGGGCACGGTTTGCATAGAGCACTGGGTATGGTGCAAAAACAATGAATACTGTTATGCTGAAAAGAAAAAAAGAAATTAACAAAAATAAGTGTTATGTGAAACACACAAAGACAACACACACACACACACACACACACACACACACACACACAGAAGACACAAAAATATGTGGAGGAAGTGAGGAATCGCACCAAAGCAAGCAAGCCACAAAGAAAATACTGTAGAGGGGAAAAGAACAGAGAATCCAAGTCACAAACCAAACAAAATGGAAAGTCAACTGCTTCATTATCAATAATTAGTTCAAATATACAGGACTAAGTTCTCCTATCACTACAAGCACTTTCTGTACTGGATGAAAATTAGAAAAAAAAAAGGCCAAGAATTTCATGAAGAAAGAACAAAAACAAAGCGAGCTCAACCTTATGTTGACCATAGGAAATTTCCTTCCACTTTAAAGATACACATAGCCTGAAAGTGAAAGATTTACGGAGCCAAAGGTTATGCAATTGGCAACGAGAAGAGAGCCAAAGTGATTGTGCCTATGGCAGATAGAGAGATTTTATCCTTCAAGAGACATAAGATTACGAGAAGGTGTTTTGTATTGATGAAGAATCAAAACATCAGACACGTGGAAGAATTGCAACATATACATCACCTTTGTGGGTGTATCTAAATGTTGGAAGCATATTATCAGAATCGAAGGGAGATTAGGACCACAATCCAATATTGTTGGGGACTATGATATCCACTTACAGCACAGGACAGATCATCCAGATGGAAAGGTGGTAAGGAATAACAGACATCATCATGGGCTCTCTACACCACCTGGGCTTTGGGGAAACATGCATAAGATTATGTCTCTGAGGACCATAAGAGAAGTTCTTCCCAAGGACAGACCTTACATTGTCTATCACAGATCCTCTGTTTGAGCCCAAATGCAGTCATCAATAATAGAAGACATTTCAATTACTCTCCTGTATACTTATGATTACAAATGTTAGAAAAGTGAAAAAAATTACATATGAATGGGAAACACAGCCAGACACTAATAAGTGGAAAACACAACACACTCCTGAACTAGCAATGAATCAAAGGAAGAAAATCAAAAGGAAAATAAGAAAGTACCTTGAACAAAGAAAAATAAAAAACTTACAAGATGATTCCAAAATGTTTTATGGGGAAAGAATATAGGATTATATGTGAGTACTTCCAAAAATTAAAACCACCACAAAAAAACCTAATATAACACCATAAGAAACTAAAAAAGAAAATTCAATCTTCAAATTAACAGGAAAAATGAAATAGTACATATAATCATCGATATAAAAGAAATAAAAAAAATAAGAAAAAATCAGGAGAACTCACACATCAGTTTGGAATACTTTAACAAACTGGAGGAGCCATTAACTGGATAAAACTGGGAGACAGCATACAGCTGAAAGAATGAGACCACATGACAACTGATAGGAAAAAAACAAAAAGACCGCTCTACACAATTATGCCAGCTATTCCAAGAACTGAGAGAAAAGGATTTATTCCAAGACACATATCAAATCCCAAGATGAGGTCAGGAAACCTTCAAAATCTGAGCTCTCTACTAGTGACTAAAGTGTTTGAAGCAGTAATCAAACAGATGCCAACACACAGAAGGCCAGGTCCAAATCATTTTCCTGGTCAACATTTCTAGACATTTAATGGAGGCAATGTCGTTTCTTCTCATTGATTCCAGAAATGGAGGAGGTGGGTAGAATCTACTTTACAAGTATAAAGACCAAATTCAGATAAGGACATTATAGGAAACAAATTCCATGCCATTTCAGTAAGGAAAGATAATAAAAATACAATTCTTTTATTTTCTCTTTCTGTATTCAACTGCTTTAGAAAAGACCATTTTGTTTTTATTTTAATTTTATTGTTATGTTGAGGATACCAGCCTATCATCCATCATCCATTTTTGACAGAGTATTCATGGATGCTTTAGTTCCATATACGACCTAGTGCTCATCTTAATATATGCAACAACTCCTCAACACCCATTAGCCAGCTTCCTCATTCCCTGCATGTCTCTCTTTTCTGTAATCCTCAGCTTTGTTCTCAGAGTCCACTTTTGGTTTCTCTCCTTCTATGACTTCTCCTTCAGCTTTCACTTCTTTCCTTCCATGTTATTCCTCTTGAGGCACATAGGAGGGAACAGATATGATATTTCCCTTTGTCTGCTTGCCTTTTTCGTTTTGCATCATCCAGTCCTGTGGCATTCATGTCAATGCAAGTACCAGGGGTTTATCATCCCTGATTCCTGAGGACTACTCTGTTACCAATATGGACCACACATTCTTAATACACTAGTCTTTGCAAGGGCATTGTGGCTCAATCCACATTCTTGCTTGAGAGGGCATTGCAGGCCATCAATATAGGCCATCCTATTCCTCTGATTGAGGAGACTTGGTTAACAAGGCTATGGCCATTACCACAGCAGGTAGCGTTAACCCATGATGACAAGGAATGCTGTTCAGGGCTCTTCCATAAGGTTAAGCTATTATGCAGAATGTCACTCACCCAGAAGACTTCCAATGTGTTTAAGAGCCCTAATTCCTTATGACTAGTGAATTGAACACTAGGAGATGAGGACACAGACAACACAATACATCCATGCCCTAACCTTTCTGCTTGAAAAGGAAATTTCCATCCCTTAGTCATCACTGGTCCATAAGGAAAAGACACTGAGAAAGGGCTCTCTCACCCACAGGAAGACAAACCTCAAAGAAAGCTAATAATACCCTCTATTTTCAATGGAAATAGGAATAACTTGCTCTCTCTGGAGAAATGTTGCCCTAAAGGATGATATACTAAACGTCATTACCTTTTATTTTTGTCTAGAAAGGGATAGTGGGAAATTAACACAGAAGATGACCTCAAGTCTTGTCCAGGGTCATAAGGCTCTTTTTCTGTCCTTGCAGGGGCTTCCGAACCTAAAGGCATAGGATTCAAAGGTCATGAGAGAATGCCTGTGCTTCAATAAAGCCAGCTTCTGTGATATCACAAATCTTTGAGGTCATAGCAAACACTCTTCTCAAAACTATGAGTGATCACTACACTTGGCTTGAGTAGTCATGGGTGGGCCAATAGGATCCCAAGCCTCCCAAACAACTGGAGCCACCTAGGTCTCTCACTAAGGCAGTTTGGGAAACGAGTCTGTGTCACCTTCTCTATGGCTGAATTCATACTCTTTGGTAGTGACTGTCAGCACCAGCCCTCTGGACTCCAGAGAAAGGCAGAAATGCACCATTCCATCCTATCTACAAAAGGCCAGGAATGATGAGGCCTCAAACAAAGCTTGAGAGGAGAAACTCCACAGCCTGCACATGGCTATGGTCCTCCCACCCAATCAGGGTGCTTTGGGCCAGGAAAAGGGCCACCCAAGGAAAACTCAAAGGGAACACCCACAACCATGCCAAAGACATGTCTGGAGTCTTCAACAGAGAGGACACGAGTACTTCTAGCGTCTCCAGAATTCATGCCAAAATGGACTCCCAATCTTCAAAACTGAACAAGCACCAAAGGCAGACCTAGACCCTTAGGTCCAGGATGGTCTCATGTACTTGGAGGCAACAGAAGCAAGCATGGAGCATGTTGGAAGAGAACCATCACCCAAGTAAAGCCATCTGAAAGCATTTATTTCCCGTTTCAGGATGCCAACGTGTTTTTCCAAAAGGACACATTGAAGAGTATTTGAATGTCAAAGAACTTTGAGATGCCCACAGGGTGGTACAGCTACCTTCTGGGGAACTGAATGGAGAGGTGGCAGCACAAGCCTTCCTTAACCCTCTCATGATCATCCCCCAAATGGTTTCATAAGGAAACAATGCATCTTGTGGAAAATGGGCATGTTCTAATAGAACCAGGAGAGGGGGAATAATGTGACAACTAGGGCCATTACAGTGGGACAGACAGCAGGTGCTACAGGTTGGTTAAGAGATCCAGGAAGACAAAGAACAGCAGAATAAACAAGGGAGCTCAGAGCAAAGGTCTGGCATTTTAGGATGGTGGGAGGTGCTCTCTACCTAGCTGCATTCCTTAGGGACTTACATCCAAATTAAATAAGCCATCCTCTGGCCCCAGTCAATTCTTGCACACTATTTTGTTTTGTTTTGTTTTTTGTCAAATGGTGCACGTGCACATTTTTGACAGAGAGACAGAGAGATCACAATCAGGGGGTGGAGTTGGAGAGGGAGAAGCTGACTTGCCACTTAGTAGGGAACTTAGTGGCTTTGCATTTGTATCTCTGTTTCTGCTCTCAGATGATGGTCATTTTCAGCTGTGATTTCTCAAAGAAATGTTTGGCACTCATTTTACTCTCGCTCCTAGGTCTCCTACAATAGGCACCTCTTTCCATTTCCTGGAGTCGATTATTTCCATAAGCTCATTTTCATGTTCCATCATTCTTCCTTCTCTCTTTTGTTACTTACTTATTTTCCAGTATTTGTATTCCAGGTCACTAATTTGATCCTCGGCTTCTGCCAGCTTCCTGGATTTTTCATCCAGTCTGCTACCAGTCTTTTCATCAAGTACTCTTTATTTTAATTTATTTTATTTTTTAACACTTTTATCTCTGTGGTTCGAGTCTCCCTGATATATTCTTTGTTTTCTGATGTACAGTGAGTATCCTGGCCGCTGCTTTCAATTTTCCATCAGGCGTGTTACATGTGCAGGTTTTCCTTTAATTGCCTGGTCAAGATCATTTCTTATTTTTTTTTTTTTCCCTCAGCATCAATTGTTTTTTCCATCTGTTCATTGGTTCTAGATCTCTGTCTTCTTCTCTGTATTTGAAAAGCCCATTCTGTTTTTTAGCCTGAGGTTAATACCTTTAAGAGAAGAGATCATGGAGTGCCCAAGGACTGGCCCTTAGGGGGTTCCAGGTGTTTGTGTCATACATGCCCTCTGCTGTTGTGTTTTGGCTGTCCCCTGTCCTTGAGACCAGTCATCTGCAAAAGCTCTCCTTGCCTGACCTATGGAGTTTTTGGTGTCTGGGCTGAATAGGGTGAGGTTTAGCTTGGTGGGCTCTGGTGTGCCTGTTAAATGAGATGTTGAACCAACGCAACAGAATGAAGACCTACAGAATTCTATGGTCAGGGGAGAGCATGTGGGCAGGGCTTCCTTCTAGTTCCCTACAGGTGAGTCTGTTCTCCTGGGACTAAGCAACTTGGACTGAGGAATGCAGTCCCCCAAGTGTTTCACGGTTGGGATTTAGTGTTTGTAGGTTAAGCAGCTAATGTCCCCACTGTCCTGCTTTTGGCCAGTATCTCGGAATTGATGCAACTGGTGCGAGAGTCCAAAATTTCATGTGACCCCATCGAGTCATCTCCAGGAAAACTGCCTCTCACAGATGCACTGCCAAAACCCACCATCTTCTGATTTTGTCCCCTGGTATTTTCTCTGATCATGGTTTCCAGGCTGTCTGCACCTTGTTGCTTGTTGATGTCCTCTCCAAGATAAACATAGTGTTCTCTCGAATCAATGTCTGCAAAGCCTGTTGATCTGAAATCTCTGGGCCTCAAGACCCTTTGTTGGCAAGAACTCGTGCCATTCAGACCCTCTTCTGGTCACAGGTAATGGCTTTGGATTACATGCTCCATGTGCATTCCCAGTGTGTTCTCCTCTCTCCTGTGGCGTTTTCTTTTCCATTGGCTCACTGATCTCTGAAGAACCAACCGCCGACAGATCCCCTAAGCCTTGTCTCCAATCTTCTCACATAATCTCTGTTACTATTTTTCGCCTTTACCTTAGGGTTTGATTGGTACAATTCAGGTAATTTTCCAGCATATTGTACTTTATGTGGTAATCTTCAGGTTTTGTTCATGGCTGAAGACAAGCCTGGAGTTTCCAGACACTACTACCATCTCTCTGTCCTCCAAAGGCACCACAGACTCTTACACAGCCATAAGCAAGAATAAATTTTTGCCACTTCTTTCATGTGGCAAAGTTGTGGTGGGCATTGTGTTATATCACATCTATCAGTCTCAGGAAGACAAATACTTTGTAATTCCACTCTTTCATGGTAGTCAAGGAACATTTGAAAAAAGCAATGGAAAAAGGGACAAACAATGTGGCTTGAGCCAGGCACACAAAATTGTGTGCTTGCTTGAAAGGCCGTTTAGTGAGAATATGTGTTTATAAAAGAGGACTAAATGGGTCATAACTTGTAGGAAATGTGGCTTAAAGTGATGGGATGTGTGTTTTCAAGGCATATCAAATTTAATTGCTATCCAAAAGAAACTCAGTTCCTATCTCTTGAAATTTCATTTTAAATGTTATCTGAAAAAAACCACAGACACACACACACACACACACACACACACACACACACACACACACACACAAATAAAATCAGAAAGTACCATGAACAAAGGAAAGTCAAGAAACATTTGAGATGATGCCAGAACATTTTATGGGGAAAGGATATAGGGTTAAATGCGTGTATTTAAAGAAATTAAAAACACCAGAATAAAGCAACCTAACTTGATGCTATAAGAAAGTAGAAAAAGAAGAAACAAACTCCAAAGTTAAGAAAAAGAATGAAATAATACATATGATCATTGAAATAAAAGAAAAACAAACAAACCAGTATGAAAAAATCAGGTGAACTCACATGTCAGTTTTGAAAACCTTAACAAACTGGAGGGGGCATTACCTGGATAGAACACCGAGACAAGCATAAGGCTGAAAGTATGAGTCCACATGACAACTGACAGAAAGGAAAAAAATTATAACCTAAAAGACCCCTCTACACAATTATGCCAGAAAATCCAATAACTGAGAGAAAAGGATATATATTGGAAGACACCTATCAACTGCCAAGTTTAGCTCAGGTAACCTACAATCTGAGCTTTCTAGTAGTGACTAAAGCATTTGAAGAAGTAATCAAACACCTCCCAACACATGAAGACCAGGTCAAAATCAAGGGAAAATGTTAGGGCATGGATGCATTGTGCTGTCTCTGTCCTCATCTCCTAGTGTTCTGAAACACCAGTCATAAGGGATTAGGGCTCTCTCTACCTGGTTTTACCTTAAGCACCTTTGCAAAGGCTTCAAGGAGAGTGACATTCTCCATGATAGATAACACTTAAGGAAAGGCCCTGGACAGCACTCCTTGTCATCTTTAGTTAACGCTATCTGCTGTGGTAATGGGTATAGCCATGTTGAACAAGCCTCTTTAATCAGAGGAAAAGGAATGGTCTACATCAATGGCCTGCAATGCCCCCTCGAGCAGAATTTTGGATTGAGCTGCAATGCCCTTGCAGAGACTAGTGGATAAAGAAGGTGTGGCCCATCTTGGCAACAGAGTATTCCTCAGGCATCAGGGAAGATGAACCCCTGGTACTTGTTTTGACATGAAAGTCACAGGACTGGGTGATGCGAAATGAAAAAGGCAAGCAGAAAAGGGAAATAGCAATTGTAAGGGAAGGTGAACCATGATAGAATATGGACTCTGAAAAACAATCTGAGGGTTTTGAAGCGGTGGGGGGTTGGGAGGTTGGGGGAACCAGGTGGTGGGTATTAGAGAAGGCAAGGATTACATGGAGCACTGAGTGTGGTGCAAAAACAATGATTACTGTTATGCTGAAAAAAATAAATATATTAAAAAATATATCATATGGCTTCTCTCTTATATGCCCCAGGAGGAATACCATGGGCCTTAGTAGAAAGAAGGGAAACTGAAGGGGAAGAAGTCAGAGATTGTGACAAACCAGGAGTGACTCAGGACTCTGAGGATTCAAGCTGAAGGTTACAGAAAAGAGAGATATGCAGGGAATGAGGGAACTGGCTAATGGGTTTTGAGGAGTTGTGGCATATATTAGGAGGAGCGTTAGGTCGTATATGGAACTAAAGCATCTGTGAATATTCTGTGAAAAACGTATGGTGGATGATAGGCCTACTTCCTCAACATAACAAAAAATTAAAATAAAAACATACTGGCCTTAAAGTGGCTGGGAGTGGGAGGTTGGGGGTTCCAGGTGGTGGGTATTAGAGAGGGCACAGAAGCATTGAACACTGGGTGTAGTGCAAAAATAGTGAATACTCTAATGCTGAAGAAAAAAAAAAAAACAACTGGACCTTTCAAAAGCAGGTAAAGACAGACAGAGAAAAGGAGAGATTATATTTTTATTATCTTTACTTATTAAAATGGCATGGAATATGTTTTCTATAATGTCCTTATCGGATTTGGGTCTTTATACTTGTAAAGTAGAGTCTCCCCGCCTCCTCCATTTCTGGAATCGATAGGAAGAAACGACATTTCCTTCATTAAATGTCTAGAAGAGTTGACCAGGAAAATGTTTTGGACCTGACCTTCTGTTGTTGGGAGTGTTTGATTACTGCTTCAAACACTTTAGTCACTACTGGGAGGTCAGATTTTATAGGGTTCCTGACCTAATCTTGGGAGTTGATATGTGTTGGAATTTATCCTTTTCTCACAGATTTTGAATTTTCTGGCATAATTGTGTAGAGGGGTCTTTAGGGTTTTTTTTTTTTTCCTTTCTATAAGTAGTCATGTGGTCTCATACTTTCAGCTATATGCTTGTCTCCCTGTTTAATCCAGGTAATGGCTCCTCCAGTTTGTTAACGTTTTCAAAACTGATGTGTGAGTTCTCCTGAAATTTTCCTATTGGTTTGTCTGTATTTATTTGATTTCAATGGTCATATGTATTATCTTCTTTTTTCTGTTCACTTTGGAGTTTGTTTCATCTTTTTCTAGTTCTTTATACCATCGTTTTGGTTTCTTTTTTTCAGAATTTTTAATTTTTGGACATAAAGGCATTTAGTCTTATATTCTTTCCCTATAAAATGTTTTGGCATCATTTCATAAGTTTCTTTACTTTACTTTGTTCAAGATACTTACTGATTTTCTTTTTGAGTGTCCTTCCTTTAACTCATTGCTAGTTCAGGTGTGTGCTGTGTTTTCCACCTATTAGAGTCTGGCTGTGCTTACCATTAGTAAGTGATTTCTTTCCATTTTCAAATCTTCGTGTTCATAAGTTAAAAATAGGATTTGAATACTCTTCTATTAGTTACGACTGGATTTGGACTCCAGCAGAGGATCTCTGATAGACAATGTTAGGTCTGCCCTTGGGAAGAACTTCTCTTATGGTCCTCAGAGACAAAGTCTTACACATGGATCCCCAAAGCTCAGGTGGTTTAGAGAGCCCATGGTGACGGCTGTTTTTCCCTACTACCTTTCAATCCAGATGATCTGTCCTGTGCTGAAAGTGATGTCATAGTCCCCAAGAATATTGGAATGTGGTCCCCATCTCCTTTCCTTTCTCTCAGTATGCTTACAACATTTAGATATACCCATGTCGGTGGTGTATATGTTGGCAATTCTTCCAAGTTTATGACGTTTTGAAGCTGCATGAAGACAAAACACCTTCGGGTAATCTTTTGCCTCTTGAAGGCATAAAATCTCTCTAGCTGCCTTAGGTACGATCACTTTGGCTCTATTCACCTAGCCAATTCATAGCCTATGTCTTCCCATTCCTTCACTTTCAAGCTATGTGTATCTTAAGAGTCGAAGGAAATCTCCTATGGGCAACAGAAGGTCGAGCTTGTTTAGTATTTGTTGTTTCCTTGTGGAACTTTTTTGCTTTTTTTTTTTTCTTTCTTTTTTTAAAAATTTTCATCTTTCCCAAAATCTGTTTATAGGGATAGGAGAATTTAGTCCTGAATATGTTAACTAATTTTTGATACATAAGGAGTTCACTTTCTCATTTTTATTGTTTTCTGATTTGGATTCTCTGTGCCTTTCCCCTTTATGGTATTTTCTTTGGGGTTTGCTTCCTTTCCAATCCTCATTCCTCAGCATCTTTTGTGTGTCTTATTGGAGTTCCTCAGCATCTTTTGTGTGTCTTATCAGAGTGTGTGTGTGTTTGTGTGTATATATTCTCTGGTTGTGTTTCACATAACACTTATAATGAATTTCAAGAGATTGGAAGTCAGTCTTTTATGGATAGCAATTCAATTTGATATGCCTTGAAAACTCACATTCCATCATTTTCCGCAACATTCCCTGCATCGAATGTCCCATTTAGTCCTCTTTTATAAACACATATTCTCAATAACCTACCTTCAAACAAACACCAAATTTTGGGTGCCATTGGCTGTGTCCAGCAGAGGGACTGAAGGGCACGAGTTCCTGCCAAGAAAGTTTCTTGATGTATGGAGATTTCAAATCAACAGGTTTGGAAGACATTGACTCGAGAGAAGACTGTATTTCTCCTGGAGAGGACACAACAAGCAACCAGGTGCAGACAGCCTGGAAACCATGATCAGACCCAATCCGGAGACTGAGTGGGAATATGGTGGGTTCTGGCAGTGCATCCATGAGAGGCAGTATTCGTGGAGATGACTCAATGAAGCACACAAAATTTTGGGCTCTCGCACCAGTAGCATAAACACGGAGCTACTGGCCAAAGATAGGACCATGAACATTAGCTGCCAAACCTGCAAACACGAAGACCTGACCAAGGAACACTGCGGGCAATGTCTTCCTCAGTCCAAGATGCTTTGACCCAGGTTAACAGACTCTCCTGTTGGGGACTAGAAGAATGCCCTGCCCACATGCTTTCTCCTGATCACAGAATTCTACAGGCCTTCATTCTCTTGAGTTTTTTTAAAGTCTCCTTTCACAGGCAAAACAGAGCCCACCAAGTTAACCATCACCATATTCAACACAGACACAAATGCTCCAAATGGCAGGCAAGGAGAGCGTCGGCAGATGACTGGCCTCAGGGACAGCCACAACACAACTGCAGAGGGCATGCATGCCTGAGACTCATTCAGGGGCCAGCCTTTGGGCACTCCATGATCTCGTTATCCTAAATAATTTACTCTCAGGGTAGAAAACAGAATGGGCTTTCGAATAAAGAAAAGAAGACAGAGACCTGGATCCAATGCAAAGATGGAAGAATCACTGTACGCTGAGGAAAAAGAACAAGAAGTGATCATGTCCAGGCAATCGAAGTGAAACCTCTTCATGTAACAGGACCAATGGAAGATTGAAAGCAGCAGCCAGTATACTCACTGTATATCTAAAACCACAGAAGACATCAGAAAGTTTTGAAGCACAGAGATAAAAGTGATTAAATAATAATATAAGGAGTCCCTGATGAAAAGAATAGAAGCAAACTGGATGCAAAGGCCAGGAAGCTGGCAGAAGCAGAGGATCAAATTAGAGATCTGGAAGACAAGTATTTGAAAATAAGGAAGCAAATCCAAAGAGAGAAGGAAGAATGATGGAATATTACAATGAGCTTAGTGAAATCATTGATTCCAAGGAATGAAAAGAGATGCCTATTGTAGGAGAACTAGGAGTGAGAGAAAAAGAGAATGCTGAGCATTTCTTAGAGAAATCAGAGCTGAGAATGTCCATCATTTGGGAGCAGAAACAGAGATCCAGATTCAGAGGCACAAGTTGTCCCATCTACATCAACAGAAGCAGAGCAACACAAGACATAATGTCTACCCCCTGCAAAAACTAGCAATGGAGGAATTCTCTTTACCCAAATATGCTCGGGAGAGGAAATTGTCCATAGCCAAGTCACTGACTTCAAGACAACAAGCTATACCAGCTCTTGAAGCAGGTCCGATAGAGTAAGCAACACCAGCACAAGTTAAAATACGTATCCCCTGCATTTCTGAACAATGACAAAGCAGTGGTTCTTGTCTAGAACTAAGAGGTATTCAGAAGACAAAGATTAGGTCCTGTGGTGTGTACATCACTTCAGAGGTCGCCTTCAGCTCAACTCATGATCGTAGGGTCATGTCATCGACTCTCGTCTCAGGTTCCCTGCTCAGGGGCAAGTCTGCTTCTCCCTCTTAGCTCCATCCCCTGATTGTGAACTCCCTCTCTCTCTGTCAAATATGTGCATTCCCATATTTTGACAAAAAATAAAAGAGTTTACATGGATTTATTGGGGCCATAAGATTGTTTACTTAATTTGGATTTAGGTCCCTATGGAATTCAGACAGTTACAGAGCACCTCCCACCAGACTGTAGCTATGATCTCCCTTGTTCGTTATCCTGTTCTTTGTCTTCCTGGATCTCCTCACCAGCCTGTAGCATCCGCTGTCTGTCCTGCTGTAAAGGCCTTTTGTTGTCTCATTTTTCATCCTTTCCTGTCTCCATTAGAACATGCCCATCTTACGCAAGAGGCACTGTTTGGTTATAACATATAACCATTTAAGGGATGGTAATGAGAATGTTAAAACAGGCTTGTGCTGCCACATCTCCATTCAGTTCACCATAGGGTAGCTGCACCATCCTGTGGGAGTGGTCAAGGCTCTTTGACATTATAAACCTCTTTCTTGCATCCTTTTGAAGATACAAGTTGTTATTCTGAAAAGGGCATGAAAATCTTTCAGATGGTTTCACTTGGGCTATGGGTCTCTTCCATCATGCTCCACACTTGCTCCTTTGGACTCCAAGTACATGAGTCCATCATAGAACTCAGGTTCTAGGTTGTAAGACTGCCTTTGGTGCTTGGTCACTTTTAAAGATTGGGAGGCCATTTTGGCATGGTGTTTGGAGATGCTAGGGTTACTTGTTTCCTCGCTGTTGAAGACTCCAGACTTTTCTTTGGCATGGTTGTGGCTATTCCCTGGGAGCTTTACTTGCTTGGCACTTTTCCTGGTCAGAAGTGCCCTGATTGAGTGGATGTACCATAGGCATGTGAGGGTCATGGAGTTCCTCTCTTGAGTCATTGTTTGACGACTGATTCTTTATTGGCCTATTATGGGTAAGATGGAATAGTGGATTCTTGCCATTCTCTGGAGTCCAGAGGGCTGGTGCTGACAGTCACAACCAAATACTGCGAATTCGGCCATGGAGAAGATGACACCAACTCTCTTCAAAAACTGCCTTGGTGAGAGACCCAGGCAGTTCCCGTGGTTTGGGAGGGCTTGGGATCCTCTTCGACCACCCATTGCTACTCCAGTCAAGTGTAGTGATCAGGCGTGGTTGATGAGGAGTGGTTTCTATGATCTCAAAGCTTGGTTACATCACAGAAGTTGGCTTCACTGAAACAGCAGAACCCCTCTCATGACCTTTGTGTCCTATGGCTTTAGGTAGGAAACACCGGAAAGGACAGAAGAAAAGACCTCTGAGCCTGATCAAGAACTCAGGTTGTTTTGTGGGTTAATGGCCCTCTTCCACCTTCTAGACAACAAGAAAAGAAAATGACATTCAGTATACCATATTTTAGGCCAACATTTCTCCAGAGATGAGAAGATATTCTTATTTCCACTGCAATTTGTACAGATTTCAATAAACAGTGATGCATCTTGGGTATCATCTCCTCTCTGTAAGGTTTGTCATCCTGTGGGTGAGAGAGTCCTTTCTCAGCATCTTTTCCTTATGGGTCAGTGAAGACTAAGGGGTGGAAAGTCCCTTTTCAAGGAAAAATGTTAGAGCATGGATATATTGTGCTTTCTCTATCCTCATCTCCTAGTGTTCTGAAACGCTAGTCATAAGGGATTAGGGCTCTGTCTACCTGGTTTTACCACAAATATCTTTGTTAAGGTTTCAAGGAGAGTGACATTCTACATGATATCTAACCCTTAAGGAAGAGCCCTGGACAGCACTCCTTGTCTTCATTAGTTAACTCTACCTGCTGTGATAATGAATATAGACATGTTGGCCAAGTCTCTTTAATCAGAGGAAAAGTAACGGCCTACATCGATGGCCTGCAATGCCCTTGCAAAGACTAGTGGATAAAGAAGGTGTGGTCCATATTGACAACAGAGTATTGCTAAGGCACAAGGGATGATGAATCCCTGGTACCTGCACTGACATTAATGCCACAAGACTGGGTGATGCAAAATGAAAAAGACAAGCAGACAAAGGGAAATATCATATGGCTTCTCTCATATGTGCCCCAGGAGGAATACCATTGGCCTTAGTAGAAGAATAGAAAAAATGAAGGAGAAGAAGTCATAGAAGGAGAGAAACCTGAAGTGACTCTGGACTCTGAGAACCAAGCTGAGGGTTACAGAAAAAAGAGACATGCAGGGAATGAGGGAACTGGCTAATGGGTTTTGAGGAGTTGTGGCATATATTAGGAGAAGCACTAGGTCGTATATGGAACTAAAGCATCCGTGAATACTCTGTCAAAAGCGGATGATGGATGATAGACTGGCTTCCACAACATAAGGAAAAATTAAAAACAAACTGCCCCTTTCCAAAGCAGATGAAGACAGACAGGGAAAATGAAATGAATATATTTTTATTATCTTTACTTATTAAAAAGGCATGGAATTTGTTTCCTCTAATGTCCTTATCTGAATTGGGTCTTTATACTTGTAAAGTAGAGTCTACCCACCTCCTCCATTTCTGGAATCGATGAGAAGAAACGACATTGCCTTCATTCAATGTATAGAAGTGTTGACAAGGACAATGATTTGGACCTGTTCTTCTGTGGTTTGGGAGATCTTTCATTCCAGCTTCAAATGCTTTAGTCAGTACTAGAGAGCTCAGATTTTGTCGGTTTCCTGACCTAATCTTGGCAGTTGATATGTGTCTTCGAATTTATCCTTTTCTCACAGTTCTTGAACTTGCTGGCATAATTGTGTAGAGGGGTCTTTTAGTTTATTCATTTTTTTTTTCTATCAGTTTTCATGAACTCTCATACTTTCAGCTGTATGCTTTTCTCCCTGTTTTATCCAGGTAATGGCTCCTCCAGTTTGTTAAAGTTTTCAAAGCTGACATGTGAGTTCTCCTTATTTTTTCCTATTGGTTTGTTTGTCTTTCTTTATTTCAATGATCGTATGTATCATTACTTTTTTCTGTTCACATTGGAGTTTATGTCAATTTTTCTAGTACTTTATGCCCCTTGTCTTCCATGTCATTTGTTATGCTCCACAATTAAGTGAAACCATATGATCATTGACTCTCTCTGCTTGACTTATTTCACTCAGCATAATCTCCTCCAGTCCTTTCCATGTTGCTACAAAAGTTGGGTATTCATCCTTTCTGATGGAGGCATAATACTTCATAGTTATATGGACCATATCTTCCTTATCCATTCGTCCATTGAAGGGCATCTTGGTTCTTTCCACCATTTGGAAACTGTGGCCATTGCTGCTATAAACATTGAGGCACAGATGGCACTTCTTTTCACGACATCTGTATCATTTGGGTAAATACCCAGTAGTGCAATGGCAGGGTCATATGGAAGCTCTATTTTTAATTTCTTGAGGAATCTCTACACAGTTTTCCAAGTAGCTGCACCAACTTGCATTCCCACCAACAGTGTAAGAGGGTTCCCCTTTCTCCACATCCCCTCCAACACATGTTTTTTCCTGTCTTGCTAATTTTGGCTATTCTAATTGCTGTAAGGTGATATCTCAATGAGGTTTTCATTTGAATCTCCATGATGGCTAGTGATGATGAACATTTTTTTCATGAGTCTGATAGTCATTTTTAGGTCTTCATTGGAGAACTGTCTGTTCATATCTTCTGCCCATTTCTTTTTTTTTTTTTTGATTGTCTGTTTGTGTGTGTTGAGTTTGAGGTGTTCTTTGTAGATCCTGGATATCAACCTTTTGTCTGTACTGTCATTTGCAAATATCTCCTCCCATTCCGTGGGTGGCCTCTTTGTTTTTTTGACTGTTTCCTTTGCAGTGAAGAAGCTTTTGATCTTGATGAATCCCCAAAAGTTTATGTTCATTTCAATTATTTTGCCTTTGGAGATGTATCTTGAAAGAAGTTGCTGTGGCTGATATTGAAGAGGTTACTGCCTATGTTCTCCTCTAGGATTGTGATGGATTCCTGTCTCATGTTGAGATCTTTTATCCATTTTGATTTTATCTTTGTGTAAGGTGTAAGAGAATGGTCAAGTTTCATTCTTCTGCATATAGTTGTCCAGTATTCCCAGCACCGCTTATTGAAGAGATTGTCTTTTTCCCACTGCATATTTTTTCCTGTTTTGTCAAAGATTATTTGACCATAGAGTTGAGGGTCCATATCTGGGCTCTCTACTCTGTTACACTGGTCTATGTGTCTGTTTTTATGCCAGGACTATGCTGTCCTGGTGATCAAAGCTTTGTAATAAAGCTTGAGATCATGTACCATCATGCCCTCAGTTTTATGTTTGTTTTACAAGATTTTCTTAGCGTTCAGGTGTCTCCTTATTTCATACAAATTTTAGGATTATTTGCTCCAGGTCTTTGAAAATTACCGGTAGAATTTTAATCAGAATGTCATTAAAAGTATAGATTGCTCTAGACAGTATAGACATTTTAACAATGTTTATTCTTCCGATCCAAGAGCATGGAATGGTCTTCCATGTTTTTGTGTCTTCTTCAATTTCTTTCATGAGTGTTCTTTAGTTCCTCGTGTACAGTTCCTTTTCCTCTTTGTTTAGGTTTATTCTCAGGTGTCTTATGGTTCTTGGTGCTATATTAAACGGAATTTATTGGCTAATTTCCGTTTCTGTATTTTCATTGTTAGTGTATAAGAAAGCCAGTGATTTCTTTCACTTTGTATCCTGCCACATTGCTGAATTGTTGTATGCATTCTAGTAGTTTGGGAGTGGATTCTTTTGGGTTTTCCATATAAAGAATCATGTCATCTGCGAAGAGAAAGAGCTTGGCTTCTTCATTGCCTATTTGGATACTTTTATTTCTCTTTGTTGTCTGATTGTTGTTACTAAGACTTCTAATACTATGTTGAACAAGAGTGGTGAGAGTGGGCATCCTTGACTTGTTCCTGATCTCAGTGGGAAGGCTGCAAGCTTTTTCTCATTGGGGATGATATTTGCTGTGGGTCTTTCATAGATAGATTTGATGAAGTTCATGAATGTTCCATCTATCCCTATACTTTGAAGCATTTTGATCAGGAACGGATGCCAGATTTTGTCAAATGCTTTTTCTTCATTAATTGAAAGGACCATGTGGTTCTTCTCTCTTATATTAATTTGTTCTATCACATTGATTTGCGAATGCTGAACCATCCTTGTAGCCCAGGAATGAAGCCCACCTGGTCATGATGTATAATTTTTTTAATGTGCTGTTGGATCCTTTTTGCTAGGATCTTGTTGAGAAACTTAGCATCCATATTTATCAGTGATATTGGTCTGAAATTCTCCTTTTTGGTAGGAATTTTGCCTGGTTTAGGGATCAGGGTAATGATGGTTTCATAAAAAGAGTCTGGAAGTTTTCCTTCTGCTTCTATTTTTTGAAACATCTTCAGAATAATAGGTGTTATTTCTTCTTTGAAAGTTTAGTAGAATTCCCCAGAGAATCCATCAGGTCCTGGGCTCTTGTTTTTTGGGAGATTTTTGATCACTGCTTCAATCTCTTTACTATATATCAGTCTATTCAGGTTGTCAATATTTTCCTGGGAAAATATTTTTTTTGAGATTATAGTTTTCCAGGAATGCATCCATTTTATCTGGCTGCTTAGCTTATTGGCATATAACTGTTGATAATAACTTCTAATGATTGTTCTACTTCCTTGGTGTTAGTCGTTTTCTGTGTTTTTTCATTCATATTTTATTAATTTGGGCTTTCTCCTTTTTGGGGGTTAGTGTAGCCAAAGGCTTATTGGTATTATAGATTCTTTCAAAAAACCAGCTTCTAGTTTCATTGATATGTTCTACTGTATCTCTGGTTTTTATCTCATTGTTCTCTACTCTAATCTTGATTATTTCCCTTCTTATTGTGGAGTTGGTTTCATTTGTTGTTGATTCTCCTTTCTTTAAGGTGTAGAGACAGCTGCTGTATTCTGGATTTTTCAACTTTTTTTGAGAAAGGCTTGGATGGCTATGTATTTCCCCCTTAGGACCGCCTTTGCTCTATCCCATAGGTTTTGGAGCGAAGTGTCTTCATTCTCATTGGTTTCCACGTTCTTCTTTGATCTCCTGCTTGGTCCGTACATTCTTAAGCAAGGTGGTCTTTAGCTTCCAGGTGTTTGAGTTACTACCAATTTTTTTTTCTTGTGATTGAGCTCCAGTTTCTAAGCATTGTGATCTGAGAACATGCAGAGAGTAATCTCAGTCTTTTAATATCGGTGAGTCCTGATTTGTGACCCAGTATGTGGTCTATTCTTGAGAAGGTTCCATGTGCACTTGAGAAGAAAAAGTATTCTGTTGTTTTAGCGTGCAATGTTCTCTATATATTTATGAGGTCCATATGGTCCAAAGTGTCATTCAAAGCTCTTGTTTCTTTATTGATTTTCTGCTTGGATGATCTGTCTATTTTTGAGAGAGGCATGTTAAGATCCTCTACTATTAATGTATTCATATAAATATGACTCTTTATCTTGAATAAGAGTTTTCTTATGTAATTGGCTGCTCCCATATTGGGTGCAGAGATATTTACAATTGTTAGATCATCTAAGTGGATAGTCCCTTTAAGAATTATGTGGTGTCCTTCTGTATCTCTGACCACAGTCTTTAGTTTAAAATCTAATTTATCTTATATGAGAACCACTACTCTGGCTTTTTTTTTGAGGCCCATTGGCATGAAAGATGCTTCTCCATCCCTTCACTTTCAGTCTGGGTGTATCTTTATGTTCAAAATGGGTCTCTCATAGACATCATATGGATGGGTCCTGTCGTTTTATTCAATCTGCAACCCTGTGTCATTTTATCGGTGCATTTAGGCCATTCACATTGAGAGTGATTATTGGTAGATACGTATTTACTGACATCGTGTTACCTTTGAAGTCTTTCTTTCTGTAGATTGTCTCTATATTTCTGTTCAATGCTATCCATAGGGTTTTTTTTTTTCTTTTATAGAACCCCCCTTAATATTTCCTACAGTGTCGGCTTGGTGGTTGCATAGTCTTTTAAGCCTTGTCGGTCTTGGAAACTCGTTATCTCTCCATCCATTTTGATTGTCTGTCTTGCTGGATAAAGTATTCTTGGATGCATTTTCTTTATTTAGTGTCCTGAATATATCTTGCCAGCCCTTCCTGGCTTGGAGGTCTCTGTGGACATGTCTGATGTGATCCTGATTGGATTTCCTCTGTACATTAGGAGCCTCTGTGTCCTAGTGGCTTTCAAGAGATTGTACTACACTTATGATTTCTCAATTTTACTATCAGTTATCTTGATGTATTTTTGGAATCTATAATCTTGGGGGAAGACAGTTCTGCCTCTAGTACATGAATGCTGGTTCCAATCGCGAGACTGGGAAAATTTCCATGAAGAACTTGTTCCACTATATCTTCTAGATTTCTTTCTTTCTCCTCCCCGTCAGACATTCCTATAATTCTGACTTTGAAAAATTTCATGACATCATTTATTTCCTCTAAGCTGTTTGTTCCAGGCTTCCTCCTGATCCTTTCTCTCTTTCTGTTTGTCATCCAGATCACTAATTCCATCTTCTGTCTCAGTTAACTTAGCTTTTGGAGAATTTAGATTAGACTGGAACTCATTGAGATCATTGTGAATCTCATCCCTGGTGGCTTTCATTTATTACCTAACATTGTGAACATCATCCCTGGTGGCTTTCAGGTCTGCTCTATGCAATTACGTTTGGTCTCCACGGCTTTCTACAACCTAGCTATTGCCTGGATAATTGTGATCCTGAATTCTCTTTCCAACATATTGTCTATGTTGATAGCGTTTAGCTCTGTTGCAGAAGGCCCACCCTCTGTATTTTTCTTTTGTTGGGCATTCCTCCTCCTCGTCATTTTGGTGAAAGTTGACTGAATGGATATAGCTTGAGGTATCGACTGTGGTGCAGTCAAGGTACAACCTGGAATGCTTCTAAGCAATCAGAATTCCCCACCCAAATGAAAGAAAATAGAAAAGAAAAAGAAAAGAGAGAGAGGAAGAGGGAAAAATGGAAAGATAAAATAGAAGGTTCATTCCAAATGGGCTCTTTATACATAAAGAGAAATATATATATATATATACACACACACACACATATACATATATATGAATAAGTATAACTTTATACTTATATATGCAAATATTTATATTTTGCATATATATATGCAAATAAAGGAAGAACCTCTTCAAAAGAATCAAAAGAATCCCCAAGTATATTCATATATATATATATATAAGGCCCATCCTCTGTATTTTTCTTCTGTTGGGCATTCCTCCTCCTAGTCATTTTGGTGAGAGATGACTGAATGGATGTAGCTGGATGTATCAACAATGGTGTAGTCAAGTTACACCCTGGGACACTTTTGAGCAATAAAATTGCCCACCCAAATATAGAAAAAAAAGAGAAAAGATATATATCTATATCTATATCTATATCTATATCTATATATATATATATATATATATATATATATGGGTATATATATATATATATCTATATATAGATATAGATATATCTATATATAGATATATATATATATGGGTATATATATATATATATATCTATATATAGATATAGATATAGATATAGATATAGATATCATCCATATATATATATGGATGATAAATGAGAAGGCTCAGCCCAAATGGGCCCCAAGGAAAGATTTGTGAAGTATATAAACAGAAAAAGACATACAAAAAAACTGATAAAAGTATAAGCAAATAAAGGAATAACCTCGTCAAAAAGATCCCCAAGTATAAGATTTATATGCTATTAGGACAAACATAAAAACATAAAAAAACTGGTGGAGCAAAAAAATGTGAGATTGTTTATAAATTCTCAGTGTGGGTGAGGAAGGTTATGGTGATTCTTCCTGGATGTACCTTGATATCTTTGTTAAAAAACTCAACTTATCTAAGATAGAAAGGGATTAAAAATTGGTTTACCTACAGAGGTAGAATTGATTGGGGAAAACGGATTACCTTGACGTTTAACACTATATAATATTAGAAAAGAAAGTAAAATGGAATAAACTGGATTAAACTAAGCTAAACTTTAAAAAATTTTAAAAAATGCAAGAGAAAAACAGGTGTATATATCAAAACGTTCAGATTAGAAGGTTATTATATGATTAGATGTACTGGACATTTCACAGTGATGATAAATAGGTTAAAAAATTTCTATATAAAAAATGAACCAGAATATTGGGAATGAATTAAAAATAAAAGTTGTATCTATGAAATAGTGGTGGTTGTTCTCTTGTTGTCTTATTTTCCCTTTCCTCATTGTATTTCTGATGGAGGGGCCTGACACATGGGTTTTCAGTCAATGATGTTTCCTGAGTTAAGTCCTCCCACCCTGCTCAAGAGGGCTGGGCTCTGAGGAAATCGGTTTTTTCAGGCTTTCGTTCTCTGCAGGTTTTGTATTTGTTCACATTTTCTGTCTCATCTTGATTGCTTTTGATGATTTTTGGAGGTTTAGAGGAAATCAAACTGCACCCTGACCTCTCTGTCAGAGAGAAGCCTCAGTTTTCTCCTCTGTAGTTGCTGCAGGGCACACATAACTTCCCCTTGGCCACTGGCAGTGCAGGTTTTGAGATGTGGTCCCAGGGGAATGCAGGATCTTCTGCTTGTACCAAAAACCACAGCCATGGTGACTCTCTGGGCAGCTCCAGACTGTCAGAGTGGTTCAAAGTAGTGATTGCACACTGGGAATTTCCCACTCACCCGGGCTTGAAGTGTCCAGTCTTTCTGGGTCTAAGAGAGCTGGGCTTGCGAGCACCTCTCCTGGGGGAGGGGGAGGATCATGGTGTGCATCACAGGCTCTGATAGTATGGCGAGGGTCTAAGAGCACCAGCTTGGGCCTTTGTGCACCTCTCAGGGGAGGGTGAGAAGTGCACGCATCTCAGGCTCTCTACGCAAGGCTCGGCAATCTGCAATCTGGAGAGGCTCCCACCCCTCACAGGAGCTGGACCCAACACGTCTCAGGTGCAGTGGTGACTTACGGACCAAGAGCTGTTTAATCTGCCACACTCTCTTCAGCTCAGTGCCAGGGAAGGCTAAACTGGGTCCGGGGACTGAAGCCCCTGTCATTAGCTGCTCCAATTCCCACAATTTACCCCCATGATCCATTGCTCTTTTTGAGTGCTTTCAACCAAAGTCCAAGTTAATGGTAGTCCCCATAAACAGGGCACTCTCGTATTGGGGTATTAGTTTCCAATCAATCGACTCTGGTGGTTCATTTCCCCTTTTTTTAATCTTCTGATATCAGATAAAGAGAAATAAAAGCTATCAAAATTGCAATGAAGAAGTCAAACTCTCTATCTTTGCAGATGACATGACTCTTTATATGAAAAACACAAATGACTCCACCCTCAAACTACTAGAATTCATACAGCAATTCAGCAACATGGCGGGATTCAAAGTCAATGTACAGAAATCAGTGATCTTCTTATAAACTAACAATGAAAATACAGAAATGGAAATTAGAGAATCTATTCTATTTACTATAGCACCAAGAACCATAAGATACCTGGGAATAAACCTAACCAAAATGGTAAAGGAACTCTACTCGAGGAACTACAGAACACTCATGAAAGAAATTGAAGAAGACACAAAAAGATGGAAGACCATTCCATGCTCTTGGATCAGAAGAATAAATATTGTTAAAATGTCAGTACTGCCTCGATCAATCTATCCTTTTAATGCCATTCTGATCAGAATTGCACTGGTATTCTTCAAAGAGCTGGAGCAAATAATCCTAAAATTTGTATGGAATCAGAAGAGACCATGAATCTCTACAGAAATGTTGAAAAACAAGCATAAAACTGGGGGCATAGCATTACCTGATTTCAAGCTTTACTACAAAGCTGTTATCACCAAGATAGCATGGTCCTGACTTAAAAACTGACACATAGATCAATGGAACAGAGTAGAGAGCCTAGATATGGACCCTCAACTCTATGGCAAAATAATCTTCGACAAAGCAATAATCTTCGACAAAAAAATATACAGTGGAATAAAGACAGTCTCTTCAATAAATTTTGCTAGCAACTCTGGACATCTATATGTAGAAGAATGAAACTCGTCCATTCTTTTACACCCTACACAAAGATAAACTCAAAATGGATAAAAGACCTCAACATGAAACAGGAATCCATCAGAATCCTGGAGGAGAACATAGGCAGTAACCACTTCGATATCTGCCAAAGCAACTTCTTTCAAGATATGTCTCCAAAGGCAAAGGAAACAAAAGTGCACATGAACTTTTGGGATGTCATCAAGATCAAAAGCTTCTGCAAGCAAAGGAAACAGTCAAGAAAACAAAGAGACAACCCATGAATGGGAGAAGATATTTGTAAATGACAGTACAATCAAAAGGTTGATATCTTGGATCTATGAAGAACTCCTCAAACTCAACACATACAAAACAGACAATCATATCCAAAAATGGGCAGAAGATTTGAACAGACACTTCTTCAATGAAGACCTACAAATGGTTATCAGACACATGATAAAATGTTCATCCTCACTAGCCATCAGTGAGACTCAAAGGAAAACCTCATTGAGATACCACCTTACATCAGTTAGAATGGCCCAAATTAGCAAGACAGGAAACAACATGTGTTGGAGAGGATGTGGAAAAAGGGGAGCCCTCTTCCACTGTTGGTGGGATTGCAAGTATGGTCAGCCACTTTGGAGAACAGTGTGGATATTCTTCAAGAAATTAAAAATAGAGCTTCCCTATGACCCTGCCATTGCACTACTGGGTATTTACCCCAATCGTACAGATGTAGTGAATAGAAGGTCCGTCTCTACCCCCAATATTTATAGCAGCAATAGCTATGGTCGCCAAACTGTGAAAAAAACAAAGATGACCATTGCACGAATGGATAAGGAAAGTGTGGTCCATATACACTATGGAGTATTATGCCTTCCTCAGAAAGGATGAATACCCAACTTTTGTAGCAACATGTACGGGACTGGAAGAGATTATGCTGATGAAACAAGTCAAGTATAGAGAGTCAATTATATATGGTTTCACTTATTTGTGGAGCATCACAAATAACTTGGAGGACAAAGGGAGTTTTAGGGGAAAGGGATATGAGGGAAATTGGATGGGAAGGTAAACCATGAGAGACTAAAAACTCTGAAAAACAATTTGAGGGTTTTGAATGGACGGGAGTTGGGAGGTTGTGAAAAACAGCTGGTGGGTATTAGAGAGGGCACGGATTGCATGGAGCACTGGGTGTGGTACAAAAACAATGAATACTGTTACACTGAAAAGAAATTTAAAAAACTTTCTTGGTGATCACAGCTTTGTGATAAAGCTTGAAATCAGGTAATGTGATGCTCCCGGTTCTATTTTTGTTTTTCAACATTTCCTTAGCGATTCAGGGTCTCTTTTGATTCCATACAAATTTTAGGATTATTTGATCCAGCTCTTTGAAAAATACCGGTGGAATTTTGATCAGAATGGAATTAAAAGTGTAGATAGCTCTCAGCAGTATAGACATTTTAACAATGATTATTCTTACGATCCAAGAACATGGAATGATCTTCCATGCTTTTGTGTCTTCTTCAATTTACTTCATGAGTGTTCTGTAGTTCCTCAAGTACAGATCCTTTACCTCCTTGGTTAGGTTTATTCCCAAGTATCTTATGGTTCTTGGTGCTATAGTAAATATTCTATCGATTCTCTAGTTTACCTTTCTGTATTTTCGTTGTTAGTGTATAAGAAAACCACTGATTTCTGTGCATTGAATTTGTATCCTGCCACTTTGCTGAATTGTTGTATGAATTCTAGTAGTTTGGGGGTGCAGTCTTTTCTGTTTTCCATATAAAGAATCATGGCCTCAGTGAAGAGAGAGAGCTTGACTTCTTCACTGCCAATTTGGATACCTTTTATTTCTCTTTGTTGTCTGAGTGCTGTTGCTAGGACTACTAATACCATGTTGAACAAGAGTAGTGAGAGTGGGAATCCTTGTCGTGTTCCTGATCTCAATGGGAAGACTGCAAGCTTTTTCCCATCAAGGATGATATTTGCTGTGGGTCTTTCATAGATAGATTTGCTGAGGTTCAGGAATATTCCCTCTATCCCTATACTTTGAAGCGTTTTAATCAGGAACGGATGCTGTATTTTGTCAAATGCTTTTTCTGCATCAATTGAGAGTACCATGTGGTTCTTCTCTTTTCTAATATTAATTTGTTATATCACATTGATTGATTTGCAGATGTTGACCCATCCTTATAGCCCAGGGATGAATCCCACCTGGTCACGGTGCATAATCTTTTTAATGTGCTGTTGGATCCTGTTTTCTAAAATCTTGTGGGAAATCTTAGCATCCATATTCATTAGTGATATTGGTCTTAAATTCTCCTTTTTGGTTGGGTCTTTGCCTGGTTTGGGGATCAGGGTAATGATGGCTTAATAGAACGAGTCAGGAAGTTTTCCTTCTGCTTCAATTTTTTGAAACAGCTTCAGGAGTATAGTGTCATTTCTTCTTTGAAAGTTTGGTAGAATTCCCCAGGGAATCCATCAGGTCCTGTGCTCTTGTTTTTGGGGGGGGTTTTGATCACTGCTTCAATCTCATTACTAGATATTGGTCTATTCCAGTTGTAAGTTTCTTCCTTGTTCAATTTTGGGAGTTTATAGTTTTCCAAGAATGCATCCATTTCATCAAGTTTTCTTAGTGTATTGGCATATAACTTTTGATAATAACTTCTGATGATTGTTTCTACTTTATTGGTGTTCATTGTGATCTCCCCCTTTTCATTCATAATTTTATGTATTTGAACTGTCTCTCTTTTCTTTTGGATTAGTGTCACCAATGGTTTATCGATCTTATTGACTCTTTAAAAAACCAGCTTCTAGTTTCATTGATACGTTCTACTGTATCTCTTGTTTCTACCTCATTGATCTCAGCTCTATTCTTGATTATTTCCCTTCTTATGTGTAGAGTTGATTTGTTGTTGATTCTCCAGTTTTTTAAGATGTAGATACAGCTGCTGTGTTCTGGATTTTTCAATTTTTGTGAGGGAGGCTTGGATGGCTATGTATTTCTCCCTTATGACTGCCTTTGCTGTATCACATAGGTTTTGGAACAAAGTATCTTCATTCTCATTAGTTTCCATGAATTGTTTCAGTTCTTCCTTGATCTTCTGGTTGATACAAGCATTCTTAAGCAAGGTGGTCTTTATCTTCCAGCTCTTTGAGTTCCTTTGAGACTTTTCCTTGTGATTGTGCTCCAGTTTTCAAAGCATGGTGATCTCAGAATGTGTAGGTAATAATCTCAGTCTTTTGGTATCGGTTGAGTCCTGATTTGTGACCCAGTGTGTGGTCTATTCTTGAGAAGGTTCCATGTGCACTTCAGAAGAATGAGTAAAGACAGAATGGTACTGGAATAAATACAGACACATAGACAAGGGAAACAGAGTAGAGAGCCCAGATATGGATTCTCAACTCTATGGGAAAATAATATTTGCAAAGCAGGAAAAAATATACAGTGGAAAAAAGACAGTCTCTTCATTAAATGGTTCTGGAAAAACTGGGCAGCTACATGTAGAAGAATGAAACTTGACCATTTTCTTACACCGTAGACAAAGATAAACTCAAAATGGATAAAAGACCTCAATGTGAGACAGGAACCCTTCAGAATCCTAGAGGAGAACATCGGCAATAACTTCTTCAATATCAGCCACAGCAACTTCTTTTAAGATATGTCTCCAAAGGCAAAGAAAACAAAAGCAAAAATAAATTTTTGGGACTTCATCAAAATCAAAAGCTTCTGCACAGCAAAGGAAACAGTAAAACAAACAAACCAAAACACAAAGAGGCAACCCACGGAATTGGAGAAGCTATTTGCAAATGACAGTACAGAAAAAAGGTTGATATCCAGGATCTATAAAGAACTCCTGAAACTCAACACACACAAAACAGACAATCATATCAAACAATGGGCAGAAGATATGAACAGACACTTCTCCAATGAAAAAATACAAATGGCTATCAGACACATGAAAAAATGTTCATCTTCACTAGCCATCAGGGCTATTGAAATGAAAACCACATTGAAATATTCCCTTACACCAATTAGAATGGCCAAAATTAGCAAGATAGGAAACAACATGTGTTGGAGGGGATGTGGAAAAAGGGGAACCCTCTTACACTGTTTGTGGGAAATCAAGTTGGTTCAGCCTCTTTGGAGAACAGTGTGGAGATTCCTCAAGAAATTAAAAATAGAATTTCCCTATGATCCTGCCATTGCACTCCTGGGTATTTACCCCAAAGATACAGATGTAGTGAAAAGAAGGGTCATCTGTACCCCAATGCTTACAGCAGCAATGGCTACAGTTGCCAAACCGTGGAAAGACCAAAATGCCCTTCAACGGATGAATGGATAAGGAAGATATTGTCCATATACACTATGGAGTATTATGCCTCCATCAGAAAGGACAAATACCCAACGTTTGCAGCAACATGGATGGGACTGGAAGAGATTATGCTGAGTGAAATCAGTCAAGCAGATAGAGTCAATTATCATATAATTTCACTTATTTGTGGAGTATAACAAATAGCATGGAGATATTGGGAGTTTGAGAGGAGAAGGGAGTTGGGGGAAATTGGAAGAGAAGGGTAACCATGAGAGACTATGGACTCTAAAAAAACAATCTGAGATTTGAAGTGGGAGGGTGGGTGGGAGGATTGGGTACCCAGTGGTGGGTATTACAGAGGGCACAGAGTGCATAGAGCACTGGGTGTGGTGAAAAAATAATGAATACTGTTATGCTGAAAATAAATAATAAATAAATTTTAAAAAGATAAAAAACTGCCAAACTTCTTATCCAAGTGTTAAAAAAAAGAAATAAAAAGGAGAAAGTTAATAAAATGGTAACTTAAGCAAAAAAAAAAATTACTGTGTACCAGAAATTTTTGTTTACCTTCCCATTTCCTTTTTATTGTCTCTATTTAACTATAGTTGATAAACAGTGTTATATTAGTTTTTGATGTACAATAAAATAATTCAAGTATTCTAAAACAAACAAACAAACAAAGAACAACAAAAAAAATTCTGGCCCTTTTAAAAGCACATGAAGACAGACAGAGAAAAGGAAAGAATTATGTTTTATTATGTATACTTATTAAAAAGACATGGAATTTGATTTCTATAATGTCCTTATCTGAATTGTGTCTTATGCTTTTTAAATTAGAGTCTTTCTGCATCCTCCATTTCTGGAATCAATGAGAAGTCTCGACATTGTCTTCATTAAATGTCTAGAAATGTTGGCCAGGATAATGATTGAAAAGGATGTTTCAGGATGCCCTAGTCTTCCGTGACTCATAAGGAAAAGATGCTGAGAAAGGACTCTGTCACCCACAAAATGACAAACCTCACAGAGAGCTGATAATACCCAAGAGGCCTCACTGTTTCTTGAGATCTCTAGAAATTGCAGTGGAAATAGGAAAACTTTGCTGTCTCTGGAGAAATGTTGGCCTAAAGGATGCTATATTGAACATTATTTTCTTTTCTCTTTGTCTAAAAAAGGGAAGTGGGAAAATAACATAGAAGACAACCTAAGTTCTTGTTCAATCTGAGAGCTTTTTTTCTGTCCTTCCCGGGGCTTAGTACCTAAAGACATAGGAGTCAAATGTCATGAGAGAGGGACTGCTGTTTCAGTGAAGTCAACTTCTGTGATGTCACCAAGGTTTGAGGTCATAGCAACCACTCCTCCTCAAACCACGCTGATCACTATACTTGGCTGGAGTAGTCATTATGGGTTAAGAGGATACCAAGCCCTCCCAAACTGCTGGAACCGCCTGGTTCTCTCACTAAAACAGTTGTGAAGTAAGTTGGTGTCACCTTCTCTTTCGCTGAATTCGTAGTCTTTGGTTGTGACTGTCACCACCAGCCCTCTGGACTCTGGAGAAAGTCAAGAATCCACCATTCCATCTTACCCACGATAGGCCAAGCTAGAATCACGTGTCAAACAATGACTCAGGGTAGGAACTCCATGCCCCACATATGTCTATGATCCTCCCACCCAATCAGGGCTCTTCTGACCAGGAAAAGTGCCACCAAGGGAAGCTCCCAGGGAACACGCACAGCCATGCCAAAGACATGTCTGGAGTCTTCAACAGCGAGGACATGAGTAACCAAAGCATCTCCAGACACTGTGCCAAAATGGCCTTCCAATCTTCAAAAGTGACCAAGAACCAAAGGAAGACCCTACACCCGAGAACCTGAGGCCAGGACAGACTCATGTACTTGGAGTCCACAGGAGCAAGGATGGAGCTTGTTGGAAGAGAAACATAGCCCAAGTGAAACCATCTGAAAGACTTTCGTCCCCTTTTCAGAATGAACATGTATCTCCAATAGGACCTAAGGAAGAGGATTCGAATATCAAAAAAATTTGAGCATTCCCACAGGGTGGTGCAGCTGCCTTCAGGGGAACTGAATGGAGGTGTGGTAGCACAAGCCTGTGTTAACCCTCTCATGACCATCCCCCAAATAGTTTCATGAGATAACCAAACATTGCCTCTTGCAGAAGATGGGCATGTTCTAATGGAACCAGGAGAGGATAAACAATGTGAGAACAAAGGCCATTTACAGCGGGACAGACAGCAGATGCTACAAGTTGATGAGGACATACAGGAAGACAAAGAAGAACAGAATGAAAAAGGGAGCTCAGAGCAATGGTCTGGCATTTCAGAATGGTGGAAGGTGCTCTATACCTGGTTGCATTCCATAGGGACCTAAATCCAAATTAAATAAACCATCCTCTGGCCCCAGTCAATACTTGTACACTGGTTTTTATGTTGTTGTTGTTTGTTTTTGTTTTTTTGCCAAAATGTTGGCATGCACGTATTTGACAGATGGACAAGGAGATCACAATCAGGGGATGGAGCTGGAGAGGGAGAAGCTGATTTGCTCCTGAGCAGGGAAACTGAGATCAGAGTCAATTCCTTGACCCTGGGATCATGAGTTGAGCTGAAGACTGCCTCTGTACTGATGGACACACCACAGGACCCAATTGTTTTCTTCTTAATACATCCTAGTTCTAGACAAGAACAACTGCTCTGTCATTATACATAAATGCAAGGGGTATGGATTTTGGCTTGGGCTGGTGTTGCTTGCTCTATCCGACCTGCTTCAGGAGCTCGTATAGCTTGTCGTCTTGATGTCAGTGACTTGGCTATGGACAAACTACTCTCTAAAGCATATTTGGTTAAAGATAAGTCCTCCCTTGCTATCTGTTGCAGGGGGGGATGACATTATGTCTTGTGTTGCACTGCTTCTGTTGACGTAGATGGGACACCTCTGTGCCTCTGAATCTGGATCTCTGTTTCTGCTTCCAGATGAGGGACATTTTCAGCTTTGATTTCTCTAAGAATTGTTCAGCACTCTTTTTCTCTCTCACTCCAAGTTCTCCTACAATAGGCACCTCTTTCCATTCTTTGGAGTCACTGACTTCCCTAAGCTCATTGTCGTGTTCCAACAATCTTCACTCTCTGGATTTGCTTTCTTATTTTTCAATATTTGTCTTCCAAATTACTAATTTGATCCTCTGCTTCTGCCAGCTACCAGGCCTTTGCATCAAGTTTGCTTCCAATCTTTTCATCAGGGACTCCTTATTTTTTTTATTTTAAACACATTTATCTCTGTGGTTTGATACTCCCTGATGTCTTCCGTGTTTTTCTGATGTACAGTGAATATTCTGGAAGCTGCTTTCAAACTTTCATCAGGCTTGTTCCATGTAGACATTTCACTACGATTGCCTGGACATTATAATTTCTTATTCCTTTTCCTTGGCGTCAAATAATTCTTTCATCTTTGCAGTGGATCTAGGTCTCTGTCTTCTTCTCTTATTCGAAAAACCAATTCTGTTTTCTGTGCTGAGAGTAAATTCTTTAGGATGACGAGATCATGGAGTGCCTAAGGGCTGGCCCTTAAGGGAGTCTCGGGTGTGTGTGGCATGCATGCCCTCTGCTGTTGTGCTGTGGCTGTCTCCTGTCCTTGATGCCAGTCACCTGCAGAGGTTCTCCTTGCCTGCCATTTGCAGTGTTTGGTGTCTGTGCTGAATATGGTGAGGTTTAGCTTGGTGGGCTCTTGTGTGCCAGTGAATGGAGACTTTCAACCAACTAAACAGATTGAAGGCCTGTAGAACACTGTGGTCAGGAGAAAGCATGTGGGCAGGGCTTTATTATATTCCCCTATGAGAGAGTCTGTTCCCTTGGGACAAAGCAACTTGGACTGAGGAAAGCAGTACCCACTGTGTTTCACAGTCAGGACTTTGTGTTTGCAGGTTCAGCAGCTAGTGTTCTCACCGTCCTATCTTTGGCCAGCAGCTCTTTCTTTAAGATACTGGTACGAGAGCTCAACATTTTGTGTGCCCCCATCAAGTCATCTCCACAAACACTGCATCTCACGAATGCACTGCCAGAACCCACCCTCTTCTCACTGTCTCCTGTGCTTGTATCTGATCATGGTTTGCAGGATACTGCAACTGGTTGCTTGTTGGTGTCCTCTCCAGGAGAAACACAGTGTTCTCTTGAGTCGATGTATACCAAGCCTGATGATCTGAAACCCCGGACCCAAGACCATTTGTTGGCAGGAACTTGTGCCATTTAGACCCTCTGCTGGCCGCAACCACTGGCATAAGGAAACATGCTCCTTGTGAGTCCGAGTGTTCCCTCTCTTCTGTGCCTTTGTTCTTTGCATTATCTCACTGTCCTCTGAAGCACAAATCCCCCACGTCTCCCCTGAGCCATGTCCCTAATCTTTTCCCATAGACTCTGCGACTTCTTTTCTGTTTTGCTGAGGAGTTTGTTTTGTAGCCTTCAGGTCAATTTACACCAAGTAGCAGTTGATGTGGTCATCTTCCAGTTGTGTTCCTGGATGAAGACAAACCTGGAGATGCCAGACACTATTACCAACTCACTTTCCTCCAAAAGCACCACAGACTCTAAGCCAGCCATAAGTAAGAATGAATTTTTGCCACTTGCCTCATGTGGCAGAATTGTGGAGAGCATTGGACTACGTCACATCTATCAGTCTCAGAAAGACAAATAATATACGATTTCGCTCTCTCATGCTAGTCAAGGAGCATGTGAAAAAGCAAGGGAAAATGGGACAAACAATTTGACTCTAACCAGGCACTTAAAATTTGGTGTTTTTTGAAGGCAAGTTAGTGAAATACGTGTTTATAAAAGAGGACTAAATGGGACATTCCTTGCAGGAAATGTGGCTGATAGTGATGGAATGTGAGTTTTCAAGGCATATCAAATTGAATTGGTATCCATAAAGGAAAGAATCCTATCTCTTGATATTTTATTATGTGTTATGTGAAACACACACAGACAACACACACACACACACACACACACACAGATAAGGCACACAAAAGATGAGGAGGATGGGAGGAATTGCACTAAAGGAAGCAAACCCCAAAGAAAATACCATACAGCGGAAAAGCACAGAGAACCCAAGTCCAAAAACAACGAATATAAGAAAGTGAACTTCTTACTCATCAATAATTAGTTGAAGTATTCAGGACTAAATACACCTATCCCTATAAACACATTGTTGGAAGGATGAAAATTAAAAAAAAAAGAAGAAGAAAGAAAAGAAATAAAAACAAAACAATGGGAAAAATTCAAGAGAACTCACACATCAGTTTTGAAAACTTTAACAAACTGAAAGAGCCATTATCTGGATTAAACGGAGAAACAAGCATACAGCTAAAATTATGAGACCACATGAGAACTGGTAGAAAGTAAAAAATAATACCTAAAATACCCCTCTATGCAATTATGCCAGCAAATCCAACACTGAGGAAAAGGATAACTTCAAAGACACATATCAACTCCCAAGATTAGGTCAGGAACCCTACGAAACCTTCGCTCTCTAGTAGTGACTAAAGCGTTTGAAGCAGTAATCAAAAACCTGCCAATACACAGAAGGTCAGATCCAAATCATCCTCCTTCTAGACACTTAATGCAGGCAATGTTGTTTCTTCTCATCGATTTCAGAAATGGAGGAGGCGGGAAGCCTCTCCTTTCCAGGTATAGAGACCCAGATCCTATAAGAAAATTTTAGGAAATAAATTATTCCATGCCATTTTAATAAGTAAAGATAATAAAAATAAAAGTTTTTTTTTCTTTTCTCTGTCTATCTTCACCTGCTTTTGAAAGGGCCATTTGTTTGTATTATAATATTTCGTTCTGTTGTGGAAATAGGGCTATCAACCATCATACGTTTTTGACAGAGTATTCACGGATGCTCTAGTTCCATATATGACCTAGTGCTCCCCCTAATATATGCCACAACTCCTCAAAACCCATTAGCCAGTTCCCTCATTCCCTGCATGTCTCTTTTCTGTAACCCTCAGCTTAGTTCTTCAGAATGCTGAGTGACTTCTGGTTTGTCTCCTTCTCTGACTTCTCCCCTTTCAATTTTCCCTTTTTCTACTAAGGCCCATGGTATTCCCCCTGGGGCACATATGAGAGAAGCCATATGATATTTTCCTTTGTCTGCTTGCCTTTTTCATTTCATATCACCCATTCCTGTGGCATTCATGTCAATCTTAGTACCAGGGTTCATCCTCCCTGATGGCTGAGAAATAATGTGTTGCCAAGATGGACCACATCTTCTTTTTCCATGAGCCTTTGCAATGACATTGCAGCTCAATCCACAGTTCTGTTGATTGGAAATTGCAGGCCATCGATATAGGCCCTTCCTTTTCCTCTGATTAAAGAGAATTAATCAACATGGCTATGCCCATTACCACAGAAAGTAGAGTTAACTAAAGATGACAAGGGGTGCTCTCCTGGGCTCTTTCTTAAGGTTGAGTTGTTATGCAGAATGTCACTCTCCTTGAAGCCTTTGCAACGGTGTTCAAGGTAAAGCCATGTAGACAGAGCCATAATCCCTTATGAATAGTATATTTTAACTCGATGAGATGAGGATACAGACAACACAATACATCCATTGCGTAACATTTTTCCGTAAAAAGGGACTTTCCATCCCATAGTCATTACTGACCCATAGGTAAAAGACACTGAGCAAGAATTATTTTACTCAAAGGATGACAAACCTCACAGAGAGCTGACGATACCCAAGAGGCCTCACTGTTTATTAAGTAGAAATTGCAGTGGAAATATTTGGAAAAATTTGCCATCTCTGGAGAAATGTTGGCCTAAAGGATGGTATGACATATGTCATTTTCTTTTCTCTTTGTCTATAAAAGGGAAGTGGAAATTAACACACAAGACAACCTGATTTCTTGATCAGGCTCAGAGGGCTCTTTTTAGTCCTTCCCGGGCTTCCTACCTAAAGCCATAGGATACAAAGTTCATGAGAGAGGGACTGCTGCTTCAGTGAAGCCAGCTTCTGTGATGTTACAAAGCATTGCGGTCATAGCAACCACTCCTCCCTAAACCACGCCTGCTCTACACTTGGTCGTAGTACTCATAGGTTGATCAAGAGGATCGCAAGCCTTTCCGAACGCTGTAGCCACCTGGGTGTCTCACCAAGTCAGTTTGCAAAGCGAGTCAGTGTCACATTCCCCATGGCCAATTTTGTAGTTTATTGTCGTGACAGTCACAAAAGCTATCTGGACTCCTGAGAAAGACAAGTATCCACCATTCCATCTTACCCACAAAAGGCCAAGAAAGAATCAGGTTCAAATAAAGATTCAGGGGAGGAACTCCGTGTCCCGCACATGTGTAATGGTTCTTCCACAAAATCAGGGCGCTTCTGACTAGGAAAAGTCCACCCAAGGAAACGACACAGGGAACACCCGCAACTTTGCTAAAGATATGTCTTGAGTCTTCAATAGCTAGGATATGAGTTCCTCTAGCATCTCAAGAAATCGTGTCATATGGCCTTCCAATCTTCAAAACTGACCAAGCACCAAAGTCAGACTACACACTAGAACCTGAGCCCAGGACAGACTCATTTACTTGGAGTCCAAGGAGCAAGCATGGAGCATGTTGGATAAAACCCATAGCACAAGTGAAGCCATCTGAATGACCCTCTTGCCCATTTCATGATAAAAATGTGTATCTCCAAAAGACACATGGAAGAGGATTCAAATGTGGAAGAATCTTGAGCATTCCCACAGGGTGGTGCAGCTACCCTCTGGGGAACTGAATGGAGATGTGTCGGCACAAGCCTGCCTTAAGCCCCTCATGAACATTGCCCAAATGACTTCATGCGATAACCACACAGTGCCTCTTAAGGAAGATGGGCATATTCTAATGGAACCAGGAGAGGATGAACAATGTGACAATAAAGGGACATTACAGCGGGACAGACAGAGGATGCTATAGTTTGGTGAGGAGATACAGGAAGATAAAGAATAGGAGAATGAAAACGGGATCATAGAGCAAAGGTCGGGCATTTTAGGATGGTGGGAGGTGTTCTGTACCTGGCTGCATTCCAAAGGGACATAGGTCCAGAATAAATCAACCATCCTCTGGCCCCAGTAAATCATTGTAAACTGGTGTTTTTTTCTATATTGTTTTTATTTTTTTAGTCAAATGATGTACATGCATGTATTTGAGTGAGTGATAGAAAGATCACACTCCAGAGTTGGAGCTGGGGAGGGGAAACAGACTTGCTCCTAAACAGGGAACCTCCGACCAGAGTTGATATCATGACCCTAGGATCATGAGTTGAGCTGAAAGCCACCTTGAACTGATGGACACACCCCAGGAGCCAATCCTTTTCTTCTTTTTTTTTTTTTTTTTTTTTATTTATTTTTATTTCCAGCATAACAGTATTCATTATTTTTGCACCACACCCCGTGCTCCATGCAATCCGTGCCCTCTATAATACCCACCACCTGGTACCCCAACCTCCCACCCCCCGTCCCTTCAAAACCCTCAGATTGTTTTTCAGAGTCCATAGTCTCTCATGGTTCACCTCCCCTTCCAATTTCCCCCAACTCCCTTCTCCACTCTAAGTCCCCATGTCCTCCATGCTATTTGTTATGCTCCACAAATAAGTGAAACCATATGATAGTTGACTCTCTCTGCTTGACTTATTTCACTCAGCATAATCTCTTCCAGTCCCGTCCATGATGCTACAAAAGTTGGGTATTCATCCTTTCTGATGGAGGCGTAATACTCTATCCCCAGGGGTAGAGGTCTGTGAATCACCAGGTTTACACACTTCACAGCACTCACCAAAGCACATACCCTCCCCAATGTCCATAATCCCACCCCCTTCTCCCAAACCCCCTCCCCCCAGCAACCCTCAGTTTGTTTTGTGAGATTAAAAGTCACTTATGGTTTGTCTCCCTCCCAATCCCATCTTGTTTCATTGATTCTTCTCCTACCCACTTAAGCCCCCATGTTGCATCACCACTTCCTCATATCAGGGAGATCATATGATAGTTGTCTTTCTCTGCTTGACTTATTTCGCTAAGCATGATACGCTCTAGTTCCATCCATGTTGTCACAAATGGCAAGATTTCAAGATCAAAAGCTTTTGCACAGCAAAGGAAACAGTTAACAAAATCAAAAGACAATCCTTTTCTTCTTAATGCCTCCTAGTTCTAGACAAGAACCGCTGCTCTGTCATTGTTCAGAAATGCAGGGGATACGGATTTTGGCTTGGGCTGATGTTGCTTGAACTATCTGACATGCATTGAGAGCTGATATTGCTTGTCATCTTGAAGTCAGTGATTGGCTATGGACACATTTCTCTCCCATGCAGATTTTCTTAAAAAGAATTCCTCCATTGCTAACTTTTGAAGGGGTTTGACACTATGTCTTGTGTTGCTCTGTTTCGGTTGATGGTGATGGGAGTCCTCCCTGTCTCTGAATCTGGTTCTCGATTTTTGATCTGAGATGAGGGACATTTTCAGCTCTGATTTCTCAAAGAAAAGTTTGGCCCTTGTTTTTCTTTCGCTCCTAGGACTCCTACCATAGGTACCTCTTGTGATTCCTTGGAGTCGATGATTTCCCTAAGCTCATTGTCAAGTTCCATCATTTTTCCATTTCTCATTGGCTTTCCTTCCTTACTTTCCACTATTTGTCATCCACACTAATTTGATCCTTGGCTTCTACCAGCTACCTGGACTTTGCATCCAGTCTGGTACCAATCTTTTCATCAGGGACACTTTGTTTTAATTTATTTTATTTTTACTACATTTATCTAGGTGGTTCAAGACTCCCTGTTGACTTCTGTTTTTTTCTGATGTACAGTGAGTATCCTGGCTGCTGCTTTCAATCCTCCATCATGCATGTTACATGTCGAGGTTTCACTTCGATTGCCTGGCCATGATGATTTCTTGCTCATTTTCCTTGGCATCAGTTGATTCTCCAATCATTGCCTTGGATCTAGGTCTCTGACTTCTTCTCTGTATTCAAAAATCCCATTCTGTTTTCTACACTGAGGGTAATTTCTTTTGGAAGAAGAGATCATCGATTGCCCAAGGTCTGGCCTTTGAGCGAGTCTCGCAGGTGTGTGGCATGCATGCCCTCTGCTGTTATGTTGTGGGTGTCCCCTATCCTTGAGGCCAGTCTACTTCAGAGGCTCTCCTTGCCTGCTGTTTGGAATGTTTGGTGTCTGGGCAAAATAGGGTGAGGTTTAACTTGGTGGGCTCTGGTGTATGTGTGAAAGGAGATGTTGAACAAACTCATCAGAAAGAATGCCTGCAGAATGCTGTGGTCAGAAGAAAGCATGTGGGAAGGGCTTTCTTCTTGTCCCCTATGGGAGAGTCTCTTTTCCTGGGACTAAGCAACTTGTACTGAGGAAGGCGGTACCCCAGTGTTGCTCGCTTCGGACTTTGTGTTTGCAGATTTGGCAGCTAATGTCCTCATCGTCCTGTCTTTGGACAGTAGCTCGGTCTTGATGCTGCTGGAGTGAGAGCCCAAAAGTTCATTTGCCAACATCGAGTCGTCTCCATGCACATTGCCTCTCACAGATGCACTGTCAGAAGCCACCATCTTACCACTGTGTCTCCTGGTACTTTCTTTGATCATGGTTTCTAGGCTGTATGCACCTGGTTGCTTGTTGGTATCCTCTACAGGAGAAACTCGGTGTTCTCTCAAGTCAATGTCTGCAAGCCTGCTGACCTTAAATCTCCAGGCCTCAAGACAAATTGTTGGCAAGAACTCATGCCATTCAGACCCTTTTATGGTCACAGCCAGTGGCTTTGGGAAATATGTTTCTGGTGGGTCCCCAGTGTGCTCCTGTGTCCTGTGCCTTTGTCTTTTGCATTGGCTCACTGCCCTCTGAAACAACAACCGTCCATGTCTCCACAAAGCCATGTCTCCAACTTCACCCATAGTCTCTGCTACTTATTTTCTCTTTTGCTGCAGAGATTTGTTTGTTGCCTTCAGGTCATTTACTGCCATATTGCTCTTGATGTGGGAATCCCCCAGTTGTGTTCAAGCCTGAAGAAAAGCTGGAGTTCCCGACACTACTACCATCTCAATGTCCTCCAAAGGCACCACAAACTCTTACCCAGCCATACAAGAATGAATTCTCGCCAGTTGCCTCATGTGGCAGAGTTGTTGACAACATTGGGCTATGTCACATTTATCCGTGTCAGAAAGAGAAATAACACACGATTTCACTCTCTCATGGTAGTCAAGAATCATTTGATAAAGGAAGGGAGAAAGGGACAAACAATACGACTCTAACCTGGCAGACAAATATTTTGTTTGTTTGTTTGAAGGCTGCTTTGTGAGAATACGTGTTTATAAAGTAGGACTACATGGGGCATTCTTTGCAGGAAATGTGGCTGAAAGTGATGGAATGTGAGTTTTCAAGGCATATAAAATTGAATTGCTATCCATAAAAGACAAACTTCCTATCTCTTGAAATTTCATTATCAGTGTTATGTGAAACACACACAGACAACACACACACGAAAACACACACACACACACACACACACACACACACACACACACACACACACAGATAAGACACACAAAAGATGGGGAGAAAGTGAGGAATCACACTAAAGGAAGCAAAACCCAAAGAAAATATCATAAAGGGGAAAGGCACAAAGAATCCAAGTTAGAATTCAACCAAAATGAGAAAGCTAACTCCTATCCTATCAATAATTAGTTCAAGTATTCAGGACAAAATTCTCCTATCACTAGAAAAAAAAATTGTTGGACTCAATAAAAAATTTAAAAAAAGGAAAAAAAATATCAATAAGAAAAGAACAGAAACAAAACAAGCTTGGCCTTATGTTGCCCATAAGAGATTTCCTTTGACTATAAAGATACACACAGCTTGAAAGTGAAGGAATTGGGAAGTCATAGGTAATGTAACTGGCAAGGAGAAGAGGGCAAAACTGATTGTGATTTTGGCAGATAGAGAGATTTTATGCCTTCGAAACACAAATGAGTTAACAGAAGATAACAGAAAATTAACAGTTAACAGAAGTTAAAGTTAACAGAAATGTTAAGAGGTATAAGAAGAAAAGTTAACAGAAGAATTGAAATAATGCATATGATCATTGAAATAAAAGAAATACAAACAAACTAATAGGAAAAATTCAGGAGAACTCACACGTCAGTTTTGAAAACTTTAAAAACTGGAGGAGCCAATACCTGGATAAAACAGGGAGACAAGCATACAGCTGAAAGTATGAGACCACATGGCAACTGATAGGAAAAAAAATTACCTAAAAGACACCTCTACACAATTATGCCAGCAAATCCAAGAACAGTGAGAAAAAGATAAATTCTAAGAATCATATCAATTCCCACGTTTAGGTATAAAACCTACAAAATCGAGCTCTCTAATAGTGATAAACAGTTTGAAGCAGTAATCAAACACCTCTCAACAGACAGAAGGCCAGGTCCAAATCATTCTCCTGGTCAACTCTTATAGGCATTTAATGATGGCAATGTCCTTTCTTCTCATCGATTTCAGAAACAGAGGAGGCGGTTAGACTCTACCTTACAAGTATAAAGACCCAATTCAGAAAAGGACACTTTAGGAAACAAATTCCATGCCATTACAATAAGGAAAGATAAGAAAAATACAGTTCTTTCCTTTTCTCTGTCTGTATTCACCTGCTTTAGAAAAGGCCAGGTTTTTTTTTTTTTTTAATTTTATTGTTATGTTGAGGATACCAGCCTATCATCCTTCATTCGTTTTTGACAAAGTATTCACGGATGCTTTTGTTCCATATACGACCTAGTGTTCATCTTAATATATGCCACAACTCCTCAACATTCATTAACCAGTTCCCTCATTCCCTGCATGTCACTCTTTTTTGTAACCCTGAGCATGGTTCTCAGAGTCCTGAGTCACTCCTGGTTTGTCTCCTTCTCTGACTTCTTCCCCTCCAGTTTTCACTTCTTTCTTATAAGGGGCATGGTATTCCTCCTGGGCCACATATGAAGGAAGACATATGATATTTCCCATTGTCTTTTTGACTTGTTCATTTCACATCATACAGTCCTGTGGCACTCATGTCAATGCAAGTACTAGGGGCTCATCCTCCCTGATGGCTGAGGAATACTCTGTTGCCAATATAGATCACACCTTATTTATCCACTAGTCTTTGCAAGGGTATTGCAGCTCAATCCACAGCTCTGCCCGAGTAGGCATTGCAGGCCATTGATATGGGCCGTCCTTTTCCTCTGAAGAGACTTGGTTAACATGGCTATGCCCATTACCACAGCAGGTAACGTTAATTAATTAATGATGACAAGGAATGCTATCCAGGGCTCTTCCATATGGCTGAGCTATTATACAGAATGTCACTCGCCTTGAAGCCTTTGCAAATGTGTTTAAGTTAAAACCAGGTAGACAGAGCCCTAATTCTTTATGATTAGTGTATCAGAACACTAGGAGATGAGGACACAGACAGCACAATACACCCATGCCCTAATATTTCTGCTTGAAAAGGAAATTTCCATCCCTTAGTCATCACTAACCCATAATGAAAAGATGCTGAGAAAGGACTCTCTCACCCACAGGAAGAAATGCCTCAAAGAGAGTTAATGATACCCTCTATATTTTCAGTGGAAATAGGAACAACTTGCTCTCTCTGTAGAAATGTTGGCCTAAAGGATGGTATACTGAACGTCATTTCCTTTTCTTTTTCTCTAGAAAGGGGTAGTGGGAAATTAACACACAAGACGACCTGAAGTCTTGATCAGGCTCAGAGGGCTCTTTTTCTGTCCTTCCAGGGGCTTCCTACCTAACGCCATAGAATTCAAAGGTCATGAGAGAGTGACTGTTGCTTCACTGAAGCCAGCTTCTGTGATATTACAAAGCTTTGTGGTCATAGAAACCACTCTTCCCAAAACCATGCCTGATCACTACACTTGGCTGGAGTAGTCATGGGTGAGCCAAGTAGATCCCAAGTCTCCCAAACCACTGGAGCTGCCTGGGTCTCTCATCAAGGCAGTTTACAAAGTGAGTCTGTGTCACCTTCTCTATGGCTGATTTTATAGTCTTTGGTCGTGACTGTCAGCACCAGCCCTCTGGACTCCAGAGAAAGGCAGGAATCCAATATTCCATCCCACCTACAAAAGACCAAGAATGTTGAGGCCTCAAACAAAGCCTGAGGGGAGGAATTCCACAGCCTGCACATGGCTATGGTCCTCCCATCCAATCAGGGAGCTTCTGACCAGGAAAAGGGACACCCAAGGAAAGCTCAAAGGGAACACCCACAACCATGCCAAAAAAATGTCTGGAGTCTTCAACAGCGAGGACACGAGTACCTCGAGAGTCTCCAGAAATCCGACCAAAATGGACTCTCAATATTCAAAACTGATCAAGACCAAAGGCAGAATCTACACCCTATAACCTTAGGCGCAGGACAAACTCATGTACTTGGAGTCCACAGGAGCAAGCATGGAGCACGTTGGAAGAGACCCATAGCACAAGTGAAACCATCAGAAAGAGTTTTGTGCCCGTTTCAGAATGACAACGTTTATCTCCAAAAGGACACATCGAAGAGGATTTGAATGTCAAAGAACTCTGAGCATTCCCACAGGATAGAGAAGCTACCCTCTAGGGAACTACAAGGAGATGTGGCAGCACATACCTGCCTTAACCCTCTCATAACCTTCCCCAAAATGGTTTCATGCAATAAGGAAACAGTGCCTCTTGTGGAAAATGGGCACGTTCTAATGGATCCAGGAGAGGGGGTATAATGTGTCAACAGGGCCATTACAGCGGGACAGACAGTGGATGCTACAGGTTGGTGAGGAGATCCAGGAAGACAAGAGAATGAACAAGGGAGCTCAGAGTGAAGGTCTGGCATTTTAGGATGGTGGGAGGTGCTCTGAACCTGGTTACATTACTTAGGGACGTAGGTCCAAAATAAATAAAACATCCTCTGGCCCCAGTCAATCCTTGCACACTGGTGGTTTGTTTTTGTTGTTGCTGTTGTTTTGTTTTTGTTTTTGTTTCGTTTTTGTTAAATGATGCACGTGCACATATTTGACAGAGAGACAGAGATCACAATCAGGGGGTGGAGCTGGAGAGAGATATGCTTACTTGCCCCTGAACAGCGAACTTACTCAGTGCCTTTAAATCTGTATCTTTGTTTCTGCTCCCAGATGAAGGTCATATTCAGCTCTGATTTCTCAAAGAAATGCTCAGCCCTCTTTTTTCTCTCCCTCCTAGGTCTCCTACAATAGCCTAGAGTCAATGTTTTCCATAAGTTCATTTTCATGTTCCATCATTCTTCATTCTCTCTTTGGCTGCTTCCTTATTTTCCAGTATTTGTCTTCCAGGTAACAAATTTGATCCTCGGCTTCTGCCAGTTTCCTGGACTTTGCATCCAGTCTGCAACCAGTCTTTTCATCAGGGACTGTTTATTTTTTTTTAAGATTATTTAGTTTATTTGACAGACAGAGGTCACAAGTATGCAGAGCCGCAGGCACAGAGAGAGAGGAGAAAGCAGGCTCCCCGATGAGCAGAGAGCCTGATGCAGGGCTCGATCCCAGTACCCTGGGATCACGACCTGAGCTGAAGGCAGAGGCTTTAACCCACTGAGCCACCTAGGCACCCCTTGTTATTTTACTTTATTTTATTTTTTAACACTTTTATCTCTGTGGTTCAAGTCTGCCTAATGTCGTTTGTGTTTTCTGATGTACAGTGAGTATCCTGGCCGCTGCTTTCAATCCTCCATCGGGCCTGTTACATGTACAGGCTTCCTTTCGATTGCCTGGCCAAGATCATTTCTTTTTTTTTTCCCCCCTTGGCATCAATTGATTTTTCCATCTTTGCATTGGATCTAGATCTCTGTCTTCTTCTCTGTATTCGAAAACCCCATTCTGTTTTCTAGCCTGATGGTAATTTCTTTAAGAGAAGAGATAATGGAGTGCCCAAGGGCTGGTCCTTTAGGGAGTCTCGGGTGTGTGTGTCATGCATTGCCTCTGCTGTTGTGTTGTGGCTGTCCCCTGTCCTTGAGGCCAGTCATCTGTAGAGGTTCTCCTTGACTGCTGTTTGGAGTGTTTGGTATCTGGGCTGAATAGGGTGAGGTTTAGCTTGGTGGCTCTCGGTGTGTCTGTGAAATGAAAAGTTCAACCAACACGATAAAATGAAGGCCTGCATATTACTGTGGTCAGGAGAGAGGGCTTTTTTCTAGTTCCTTACGGGAGTGACTGTTCTCCTAGGACTAAGCAACTTGGACTGAGGAAGGCAAGTGTTCCACAGTTGGGTTTTTGTGTTTGCAGTTTAGGCAGTTAATTTCCTCAATGTCCTGCCTTTTGCCAGTAGCTCGGACTTGATGCTGCTGGTGTGAGGGCCTCCAATTTTTATTATTATTATTATTATTTTTTGCTCCCATCGTGTCATCTCCACAAACACTGCCTTTCACAGATGCACTGCCAGAACCCACCATCTTCCCATTGTTTCTCCTGGTATTGTCTCTGATCATATTTACCAGGCTCTCTACACCTGGTTGCTTGTTGGTGACCTCTCTAAGAGAAACACAGTGTTCTCTCAAGTTGATGTCTGCCAAGCCTGCTGATCTGAAATCTCTGGGCCTCAAGACACTTTGTTGGCAAGAACTCGTGCCATTCAGACACTCTACTGGTCACAGGTGATGGGTTTGGATTACATGCACCATGTGGGTTCCAGTGTGTCCTCCTCTCTCCTGTGGCTTTCTATTTTCCATTGTCTCACTGCACTCTGAAGTACCAACTGCTGACAGATTCCCTAAGCCTTGTTTCCAATCTTCTCACATAGTCTCTGTGACTGCTTTTCTTCTTTACTGTGGAGTTTGTTATGCTTCAGGTCATTTTCCAACATATTTTACTTTATGTGTTAATCTTCAGGTTTTGTTCATGGCTGAAAACAAGCCTGGAGTCCCCACATACTACTTCCATCTCTATGTCCTCCAAAGGCATTGCAGACTCTTACACAGCCATAAGCAAGAATTAATTTTTGCCACTTCCCTCCTGTTGCAAAGTTGTGGTGAACATTGGGCTTCGCCACATCTATCAGTCTCAGGAAGACAAATAACATACGATTTTGCTCTCTCATCGTAGTCAAGAAACATGTGAAAAACAAGGGGAAAAGGTACAAACAATATTACTCTAACCAAGAACACAAAGTTGTTTGTTTGTTTGAAGGCTGGTTAGTGAGAATACGTGTTTATAAAAGAGGGCTAAATGAGACATAACTTGTAGGAAATGTGACTGAAAGTGATAGTATGTGAGTTTTCAAGGCATATCAAATTGAATTGCTATCGAAAAGATACTGACTTCCTATCTCTTGAAATTTTATTTTAAGTGTTATATGAAACACACACACACACACACACACACACACACACATAAAATCAGAAAGTACCATGAACAAAGAAAAGTCAAGAAACTTATGAGATGATGCCAAAACATTTTATGGGGAAAGAATATGGGTTTAAATGTGTGTATTTAAAGAAATTAAAAACACCAGAATAAAGCAGCCTAACTTGATGCTATAAGGAATTATAATAATAATAAACTCCAAAGTTAAGAGAAAGAATGAAATAATACATATGATCATCGAAATAAAAGAAATACAAACAAACCAGTAGGAAAAAATCAGGTGAACTCACATATCAGTTATGAAAACCTTAACAAACTGGATTACCTGGATAGAACACCAAGACAAGCATAAGCTGAAAGTATGAGACCACATGACAACTGAAAGAAAGGAACAAATAATAACCTAAAAGACCCCTCTACACAATTATGCCAGAAAATCCAATAACTGAGAGAAAAGGATATATTGCAAGGCACATATCAACTTCCAAGATTAGCTCAGGTAACCTACAAAATCTGAGCTTTCTATTAGTGGGTAAAGGGTTTGAAGCAGTATTCAAACACCTCCCAACTCATAAAAGCCAGGTTGAAATCAGGGAAAAATGTTAGGGCATGGATGTATTGTGCTGTCTGTGTCCTCATCTCCTAGTGTTCTGAAACACGAGTCACAAGGAATTAGGGCTCTGTCTACCTGGTTTTACCTTAAACACCTTTGCAAAGGCTTCAAGGACAGTGATATTCTCCATGATAGCTAACACTTAAGGAAGAATCCTGGACAGCACTCCTTGGCATCTTTAGTTAACACTACCTGATGTGGTAATGGATATAGCCATGTTTAACAAGTCACTTTAATCAGAGGAAAAGGAACGGCCTATATCAATGCTTTGCAATGCCCCCTCCAGCCGTACTGTGGATTGAACCCCAATGCCCTTGCAAATACTAGTGGATAAAGAAGGTGTGGTCCATATTGGCAACCGAATATTCCTCAGCCATAAGGGAGGATGAACCCCTGGTACTTGCATTGACATGAAAGTCATAGGACTGGGTAATGCAAAATGAAAAAGACAAGCAGACAAAGGGAAATATCATATGGCTTCTCTCATATGTGCTCCAGGAGGAATACCATGTCGCTCTCGCCAGCAAAAACAACCAGGAGACACGGAGTGACAAGCTTGCGAATATTTATTGTTCTTCCCTTACCCGGATCTTTACCCCTATTTATATCCCCTCTCCTCCCATCAGCAGACTGTACATGTGAAAGGAAGCCTGATCAAAACTTAGCATGATAAAAAGCACGCAGTGTCCTCAGGCTACCTGTTCTGGGCATAGCCAATAATCTTTCAGGTGGTGTGCAGGTCCTCTGTCTGGCTGCAGGCGCAAGTGCCATGTTGCGTATTATGCACGTAGCTACCCCCGACAGCTCCCCTTTTCTTTTATATATAGATATATGGCAGGGACCGTGCCTGTCTTAGGTTGCCGATCCTCACCTTCCATGCTTACCCATCATCAGGTACTCCCCCTAGTCGAGGAGCCCCTGTCTTAAATTGCTATGGATGTGGGACTGGTCTTACCTGTCTTTGACTACCGGTCCAGCATGCTAAGCCATATTTGGGGGGAGGTACCAGCCTCGAGGGCCATCATAGCTTGCACAATCATATCTCATTGCTGTCGTTGTTGGCGGCCTAGATGGCAGATGTATCTTAGCATACATATAGACGCTCCCACCATAAGGACACAAAATACCCCTATGCCTGCCCATTCCTTCAAGAAGGACAATGAGCTTTGGAAAAATTTTACCCAGTCTTCCACAGAAGCCAGGCACACTTTGGTGGCATTTAAGCTTATAATTTGGGATATAAGCAGCCACGTCAGGTTATGAAATTGGGCGGCCCAAGTCCCATTGAACATTTTCCCAACTCACTAGAAATATTGGCAGCTCGGGTGAAATTATGATACTCTACTGGCGTAACACAGATTCCCTTCATATTGCTTATACATCCCACCGCTAAAAGTCCCTCTAAAATCTCCATTTGTTCTTGTAGCAAGTCCACTCTCTGATTTACAGTTAGGATCCCTGCATGTAAATGTCCATTGATCTGTTCCTGGGTTGCCAATGCCTCTGCTAGTTGTCCTGTCACATTGTTGAGTTCTGCGGCAGTCTGTACAGATGTAGTCTGGGCTATAGCTGCTGCCATGGCTGCAGCTGCCAAAGCTGCTATTGCGGCCACGATTGCAGCTGTAATTCCAAAGTCCCTTCTAGGCCGCAGCAACACAGGCAGCTCGCCTGTGTTAACCAACACCGGCATAGGAATGTATGTTGGTATTCTTGTTATCAAAGCAGAGTCCCCTGTCGAGCTGTTCCAACATTCAACCAGTACCTGTCACCCAAGGCACGCCAGTAGTAGCATTGTTGGCGAAGATAGGAGGGAGGATCTCTGACTCATTTCTCAGTGGCATCGGGACAGGCCAGGCCTTCACCAGCACCCACATCTGTCATTGGCTCACCTCTATCGTGCTGTCCTGGCTCAGGATTATCACCATTGTCATCCACAGACTCCATTGTCACCATCCTCGTGAGCCTCTCAGGAACCCACACTGGAGTTGCAGCATTCTGAGGAAAAACTCAGAGAGATCCTCAGTGCATCGGGTCCGGGCCTTTCCATATCCCGGTAAGGATATCTTTCCATTTAACCATTATCTGTGACTGCTTATGCTGGCCCCAGTGCCTTTCTACGGCGGACAGGCCATAGTATCTAGCGTCAGAAAATTTAAAATATATGTTACTAAATTGGTGAGATCTCTGGGGGTGGTGTATTTTTCCCCTACTCCCCCTCTTTTTATTTTTGTAATGTGGTCTTGAAGCTTAAGTGGGCTCTCTCCACTATTCCTTGCCCTTCTGGATTATAAGGGATTCCAGTGCTATGTTGAATACCATAGCAGGCTAAAAAGCTCTTGAATGTTTTAGATGTATAAGCAGGCCCATTATCTGTTTTCAAACTTTTAGGTACACCCCAGCATGCAAAGCTTCGTAAACAATGGGTTATTACATTTTTAACATTTTCTCTAATCCTGGATCCCCACGTAGAATACCAAATAAAGGCTGCAATTCACTTGTGGTGACTTTAATATATGGCCTTATCCAGTTAATATCTACTAGGAGTTTTTGGAAATCATTTAAGGTTTTAAGGTGATCCTTCCGTATGCTCATTTTCTGGGGGGAGACTACAGTGTCTGTAACTCTCAGGCCCAAATATTCCTTTAAGTTTCCTGCCTGAATCTTCTCAGGGGAGATTACCCCCATGTGGCAAGCAGTTGTTGCATGCAAGTCAATGCCTCAGAGAGTGTCTGCGGATCCTCTCCACAAAGTAAACTATCATCCATGTAATGATAACAATGAATATATGGGAATCTTTTTCGAAAAGACTGAAGGGCATTGCTGACATACAATTGGCACATTGTAGGACTATTGGCCATCCCTTGCGGGAGGACAACCCATTCATATCTTTGATCAGGCTCTGCATGATTAACAGATGGGAGGGTAAATGCAAACCTTTCTGTGTTTTCTGAGTGTAGGGGTATAGAGAAGAAGCACTCTTTGATGTCAATAACTATGGACCGCCAATTTTTTGGCAATGCAGTGACTACGGGAAGTCCCAATTGAATGGGTCCCATTATCTGCATTTGATCATTTATTTGTCAGAGATCATGCAACAGCCTCCACTTACCTGACCTTTTCTTTATGACAAATATAGGAGTATTCCAAGGAGATATGGATTCACGCAGATGACCTTCCTTTAGTTGTTCTTGGACTAGCTCTCTAGCTACCATCAATTTCTCTTTTGTCAGCGGCCACTGAGGCACCCACCGAGGTGTATCATCCTTCCATTTAATTCTTATTGCCCCAGTGGCCACTGGAAAAAACACTGGCTCCCCATAGATGGTAGCCTAGGGTCTCCTTGCCTTTGCTTTCCTAGTCCTTCTCCTGGTTTATATCCCATATTCTCTATTATATGCTTTGCAGGATCACTATATAATGGTTATTTATTTGTCAGAGATCATGCAACAGCCTCCACTTACCTGACCTGTGGTTATCACGATGTCCATTTGTTCCAAAACGTCTCTTCCCCAGAGCGTTATGGGAAGGGGATGCACATAAGGTTGGAAGACTCCCCTATGTCCCTCTTCATCCTCCCACTCTAATAAAGAGGCACTAAGGTCTGGACTCGTGGACACTCCAAGACCTCTTAGTGTTTGATTTGCTTTTATTGGTGCCCAATCTTTTGGCCAGTCTCTTTGGTTAACAATGCTTTTGTCAGCTCCTGTATCCAATAGTCCATAGAACTTCCTTCCCCTTATCTTTAAGGGTAACATAGGCCTATGTTTCATATCCATAGTTAAGCATGCCAAAGAATCCCCTGTCGACCCAAACCCTCCTTGTCTTTGAAGACCCATAGATACATAGTTATCATGCTTACTAGATAAAATCAAGAGCTGAGCAATTCTTTCTCCAGGGTTAATGACTGTGATACCCTCTGGGGAGGAAACTAAGATTTTAACTTCTCCAGTAAAATCTGGATCAATCACTCCTGGATGAACAATTAAACCTTTTAAGGTAGAGGAACTCCTCCCTATAAGCAACCCCATGGTTCCCTCTGGGGGGCCTCCTGCTAGATCAGAGGGAACTGCCTGCACTCCCATGTCTGGCGTTAGGACCAGTCTGGAGGTTGCACAGATGTCGAGTCCTGCAGATCCTGCAGTTGCTCACCTTGGTGTGTTGGCGGGTAGAGTTGCCGTGCCATCTGGGGCAGAGTCATGACCACCCCATACATTTGATTCAGGCCGCGGGGGGATGGGCCTGGCCGTCCTTTTTTTGACTCACCCCATTTATTAGGGGGTAATGGGTTGCCTTCTATATCAACCACAGAACGGCATTCACTAGCCCAGTGGTTTCCTTTTCTACACCTTGGGCATAAGTTGGGTTTAGGATATCCTGGAGATTTACCACTAGCTGCTTCACCAGGCTTCACAAACTTAACTGTTTTATCTGCCCTTGACCTTGATATTGTGTTTTTCTTTGAGGGCAGTCCCTCTTGAGGTGGCCTTCTTGGCCACACAGGAAACATCCTTTGGGTCTTGCTCCTGTGCCTTGCAGGGCTTGCGCAAATGCAGCAGCCATAACCTGCCCTTGAATGACTTGCCCTGAAATGTCTCTGCAAACTTTAATATAAACAGATAAATCCTTAGCCTTCCATGGTCAAAGGCTTTCAAAGGCTTTCAAAGGCTAGCTGTTTAACCAGCGGCATGGCCGTGTCCACGTCCCTGAACACTCTTCCTGCTGTTTGCATCAACCTATCCACAAAATCAGCGTAAGGCTCATTTGGCCCCTGTAGCACTTTAGATAGTTTCCCTTGTAAATCTCCAGCCCCTTGTAAGGTTTTCCAAGCCCTTGTTGCAGCTGCAGCTATTTGATGATAAACCCCAGGCGTTTATTGGCTTTGCACTTGGGATCCCAGATAAAGCCCAGTGCCTGTCAACATGTCTAAATTCCACTGGGGATTTCCTGCTGCTGCATTCCTCCTTGCTGTCTCTTGACAATTATCCTGATTTTGTATTTTCAATTCCAAATACTGTCCCCCTGATAGTACAGCTTTAGCTAAATTTCCCCAATCTTCAGGTGTGAGGTAAAGGCTCCCCACAGCTTCCAACAGGGAAATTGTGAAAGCAGCCTGTGGCCCGTATTGCATAACCGACTCTTTAAGCTGTTTTACCAGTTTAAAGTCTAAGGGCTGATGATATCTCTGCTGGCTCTGATCTTCCATAACAGGAAAAAAACCTTTTCCGGGATTGAGTACCTCCCTCCAATTTTCCTCCATGCAAGCAGGACATCGACACGCCCCCGAACAGGCGGGCCTATAAGGGGGTGGCCATTCATAAGGTAGGGCCAGGAGATGGCGCTGTGGTATCAGGTTTATTCCCTACTTCCTCTTTTAATTTTAACTGCGCTATAACTTTTTGTAACTCCTCTTTCTTCTCTCTCAATTGAGCCAGAACCTTCCTCACTTCTCACTATTTTAAATTTTCTTCTCCCTTCACCTTCTCCTGTGTGGTTATGTCTTCTAGCTTGTACTCAGAGAGCCCTTCGGAGCTTTCACTATCAATATTAGAGCTTCGGAGCGACTCTCTACGAGACTCTTATTTCACTTGCTCTAGAAACTCTTCCCCCTGTTTTATGACTTCCCCCACTGGCTCCCACTTTGACTGCAGGCATAGTTTTACTAAAGACCACACGGCAAGGTGGCCATCGCTGACTTCTGGATCACGCCTGAGATCTTCTCCTAAATGTTCCCACTGGGGTATATTCAAGTGTCCTTCCTCCAGAAACCAGGGTGCTATTCTCTCGACCTCTTTTAGAAAGGCGTGGGCTGTTTTCGTTTTTAAGGGGGTGCCATTAGCCTTAAGCATCTCTCTCAAAGGTCCCTCCATCCTAAGTCTAGATACCTCGTTTCCCATTTTGGAAAGCTTTTCTCTCGTCCTTATGGAACTTCCCTGTCAAAAGACAGACTCTGGGTGCACACTTACCTTCTCGTTGTCAGTCCCCTGTCTCCTATACCGAATTTTGAGGTTCCCAGGTCTCAGCGCCACTTGTAGCTCTCGCCAGCAAGAACGACCAGGAGACACGGAGTGACAAGCTTGCGAATATTTATTGTTCTTCCATTACCCGGATCTTTACCCCTATTTATATCACCTCTCCTCCCATCAGCAGACTGTACATGTGAAAGGAAGCCTGATCAACGCTTAGCATGATAAAAAGCACGCAGTGTCCTCAGGCTACCTGTTCTGGGCATAGCCAATAATCTTTCAGGTGGTGTGCAGGTCCTCTGTCTGGCCGCAAGTGCAAGCACCATGTTGCGTATTATGTACGTAGCTGCCCCCGACAGAAAGCCATAGGACTGGGTAATGCAAAATGAAAAAGACAAGCAGACAAAGGGAAATATCATATGGCTTCTCTCATATGTGCCCCAGGAGGAATACCATGCCCCTTAGTAGAAAGAAGGGAAAACTGAAGTAGAAGAAGTCAGAGAAGGAGACAAACCAGGAGTGACTCAGGACTCTGAGGAACCAAGCTGAGTGTTACAGGAAAGAGAGACATGCAGGGAATGAGGGAACTGGCTAATGGATGTTGAGGAGTTGTGGCATATATTAAGAGGAGCACTAGGTCATAAATGGAACTGAAGCACCTGTGAATACTCTGTCAAAAATGTATGATGGATGATAGGCCTAATTCCTCAACATAAGAAAAAATTAAAATAAAAACAAACTGGCCTGGGGTGCCTGGGTGGCTCAGTGGGTTAAAGCCTCTGCCTTTGGCTCAGGTCATGGTCCCAGGGTCCTGGGATCAAACCCCCCATCGGACTCTCTGCTCAGCATCTCCCCACCCCCACCTGCCTCTCTCCCTATTTTGATCTCTGTCAAATAAATAAATAAAATATTTTAAAAAAACCTGGCATTTTCCAAAGCCGGTGAATACAGACAGAGAAAAGGAAAGAATTATATTTTTAATATCTTTACTTAATAAAATGGCATGGAAGATGTTTCATATAATGTCCTTATCTGAATTGGGTCTTAATTCTTGTAAAGTAGAGTCTCCCCGCCTCCTCCATTTCTGGAATCGATGAGAAGAGACAACATTGTTTTCATTAAATATCTGTAAGATTTGACCAGAAAAATGATTTGGATGTGACCTTCTGTTGTTGAGAGGTGTTTGATTACTGTTTCAAATGCTTTAGTCACTACTAGAGATCTCAAATTTTGTAGGGTTCCTGACCTAATCTTGGTAGTTGATATGTGTTGTAATTTATACTTTTCTCACAGTTCTTGAATTTGCTGACATAATTGTGTAGAAGGGTCTTTAGTTTTTTTTTTCTTTTCTTTTCTATAAGTTGTCATGTGGTCTCATACTTTCAGCTATACACTTGTCTCCCCGTTTAATCCAGGTAATGGCTCCTCCAGTTTCTTAAAGTTTTCAAAACTGACGTGTGAGTTCTCCTGAATTTTTCCTATTGGTTTGTCTGTATATCTTTTATTTCAATGATCATATGTATTATCTCATTCTTTATGCTCACTTTGGAGTTTGTTTCATCTTTTTCTAGTTCCTTATTCTTTCGTTTAGGTTGACTTATTTCAGTGTTTTTAGTTTTGGGAAATAAACGCAGTTAGCCCTATATTCTTTCCCCATAAAATGATTTGGCATCATCCCACAAGTTTCTTTACTTTCCTTTGTTCGTGGCACTTTCTGATTTTTCTTTTGATTGTCCTTCCTTCACTCATTGCTAGTTCTATTAGTGTCTGGCTGTGTTTCCCATTAGTAAATGATTTCTTTTTATTTTCATTTCTTTGTGGCCATATGCATACAATATAGGACTTGAATTCTCTTCTATTAATTATGACTTGATTTGGACTCCAGCACAGGATTTCTGAAAGACAATGTTAGGTCTGCCCTTGCAAAGAATTTCTCTTATGGTTCTCAGATAAACGATCTTATGCATGTCTCCCCAAAGCTCAGGGGGTCTAGAGAGCCCATGATGACGTCTGTTATTCTTTACCACCTTTCCCTCTGGACTATCTCTCCTGAGATGTAAGTGGATATCATAGTCTCCAAAAATATCATAATGTGGCCCCCATCTCCTTTCGTTTCTGTTAATATGCTTCCAACATTTAGATACTCTCATTATGGTGGCATATATGTTGGTAATTCTTCCAAGTTTCTGATGTTTTGATGCTGCATCAAGACAAAACACCTGCCGGTAATCTTTTGTCTCTTGAAGGCATATCTCCAATGGCCATCATAAAGTCAATCTTGTTTTGTTTTTGTTGTTTTCATGTTGACCTTTCTTAACATTTTTTTTCTTTTTTTAAAATTTTCATCTTTCCAACAATCGGTTTATAGTGATAGAAAATTTAGTCCTGAATACATTAACTAATTATTGGTAGGTAAGGAGTTAACTTTCTCATTCTGGTAGGTTTCTGACTTGGATTCTCTTTGCCTTTCTCCTTTATTGTATTTTCTTTGGGGTTTGCTTCCTTAGGGGATTCCTCACTTCCTTCCCATCCTTTGTGGGTCTTTTCTGTGTGTGTGTGTGTGTGTGTGTGTGTGTGTGTGTGTGTGTCTGTACTATTTCACATAACACAACAGTTAATTCTTTTTATTCTTAATTTCTTTTCAGCATAACAGTATTCATTGTTTTTGTACCACACCCCATGCTCCATAAATCCATGCCCTCTCTCATACCCACCACCTGGTTCCCCCAACCTCCTAACCCCTGCCCCTTCAAAACCCTTAGATTGTTTTTTTGAGTCCATAGTCTGTCGTGGTTTATTGCCCCTTCTAATTTCCCTCAACGCCCTTCACCTCCACAGTTTGGAATCCATGGCCATTGCAGCTATAAACATTGGGGTAGAGATGGCTATTCTTTTCACTACATCTGTATCTTTAAGGTAAATACCCAGTAGTGCAATGGCAGGGTCATATGGAAGATCTATATTTAATTTATTGAGGAATCTCCATATTGTTCTCCAACGTGGTTGCACCAAAATGCATTCCCACCAACAGTGTAACATGGTTCCCCTTTCTCCATATCGTATACCACACATGTCATTTCCTGTATTGCTAATTTTGGCCATTCTAACTAGTGTAAGGTGGTATCTCAATGTGGTTTTCATTTGAATTTCCCTGGTGGCTTGTGATGATGAACATTTTTTCATGTGTCTCAGAGCCATTAGTAAGTCTTCATTGGAGAACTCTGTGTTCATACTTTCTGCCCATTTTCTTATATGACTGTCTGTGTGTGTGTGTTGAGTTTGAGGAGTTCTCTATAGATCCGGGGTATCAATCTTTTGTCTGTACTGTCATTTGCAAATATCTTCTCCCATTCTGTGGGTTGCCTCTGTGTTTCCTTAACTATTTCCTTTAATGTGCAGAAGGTTTTGACCTTAATAAAGTCCCAAAAGTTCATGTTCGCTTTTGTTTCCTTTGCCTTTGCAGTCATATCTTGAAAGAAGTTGCTTTGGGAGATATCGAAAAGGTTACTGCCTTGTTCTCCTCTAGGATTCTGATGGATTCCTGTCTCACGTTGAGGTCTTTTATCCGTTTTGAGTTTATCTATGTGTAGGGTGTAAGAGAATGTTTGAATTTCATTCTTCTGCATATAGCTGTCCAGTATTCCAGCACCATTTATTGAAGAGACTGTCCTGTTTTGTCGAAGAATATTTGACCATAGAGTTGAGGGTTCATATCTGGGTTCTCTACTCTGTTCCACTGATATGTGTCTGTTTTTATGTCAGGACCATGCTGTCTTGTTGACCACAGCTTTATAGTAAAGCTTGAGATCATGTAATGCAGTGTTCCCAGTTTTTGTTTTTTTTTTTTTTTTGGAAGGTCAGATCTTTAATTTTTTTTTTAATTTTTTATTTTTTATAAACATATATTTTTATCCCCAGGGGTACAAGTCTGTGAATCACCAGGTTTACACACTTCACAGCACTCACCATAGCACATACCCTCCCCAATGTCCATAATTTCACCCCCTTCTCCCAACCTCCCTCCCCCCAGCAACCCTCAGTATGTTTTGTGAGATTAAGGGTCACTTATGGTTTGTCTCCCTCCCAATTCCATCTTGTTTCATTGATTCTTCTTCTACCCACCTAGGCCCCCATGTTGCATCACCACTTCCTCATATAAGGGAGATCATATGATAGTTGTCTTTCTCCACTTGACTTATTTCACTAAGCATGATATGCTCTAGTTCCATCCATGTTGTCGCAAATGGCAAGATTTCATTTCTTTTGATGGCTGCATAGTATTCCATTGTGTATATATACCACATCTTCTTGATCCATTCATCTGTTGATGGACATCTAGGTTCTTTCCATAGTTCGGCTATTGTGGACATTGCTGCTATAAACATTCGGGTGCACGTGCCTCTTTGGATCACTACGTTTGTATCTTTAAGGTAAATACCCACTAGTGCTATTGCTGGGTCATAGGGAAGTTCTATTTTCAACATTTTGAGGAACCTTCATGCTGTTTTCCAGAGTTGCTGCACCAGCTTGCATTCCCACCAACAGTGTAGGAGGGTTCCCCTTTCTCTGCATCCTCGCCAGAATCTGTCATTTCCTGACTTGTTGATTTTAGCCATTCTGACTGGTGTGAGGTGATACCACATTGTGGTTTTGATTTGTATTTCCCTGATGCCCAGTGATATGGAGCACTTTTACATGTGTCTGTTGGCCATCTGCATGTCTTCTCTGCAGAAATGTCTGTTCATGTCCTCTGCCCATTTCTTGATTGGATTATTTGTTCTTTGGGTGTTGAGTTTGCTAAGGTCTTTATAGATTTTGGATACTAGTCCTTTATCTGATATGTCGTTTGCAAATATCTTCTCCCATTCTGTCAGTTGTCTTTTGATTTTATTAACTGTTTCCTTTGCTGTGCAAAAGCTTTTGATCTTGATGAAATCCCAATAATTCATTTTTGCCCTTGCTGCCCTTGCCTTTGGCGATGTTCCTAGAAAGATGTTGCTGCGCCTGAGGTCAAAGAGGTTGCTGCCTGTGTTCTCCTCAAGTATTTTGATGGATTCCTTTCACACATTGAAGTCCTTCATCCATTTTGAGTCTATTTTCGTGTGTGGTGTAAGGAAATGGTCCAATTTCATTTTTCTGCATGTGGCTGTCCAATTTTCCCAGCACCATTTATTGAAGAGGCTGTTTTTTCCATTGGACATTATTTCCTGCTTTGTCGAAGATTAGTTGACTGTAGAGTTGAGGGTCTATTTCTGTGCTCTCTATTCTGTTCCATTGATCTATGTGTCTATTTTTGTGCCAGTACCATGCTGTCTTGATGATGACAGCTTTGTAATAGAGCTAGAAGTCCGGAATTGTGATGCCACCAACTTTGGCTTTCTTTTTTGATATCCCTTTGGCTATTCGAGGTCTTTTCTGGTTCCATATAAATTTTAGAATTATTTGTTCCATTTCTTTGAAAAAGATGGATGGTACTTTGATAGGAATTGCATTAAATGTGTAGATTGCTTTAGGTAGCATAGACATTTTCACAGTATTTATTCTTCCAATCCAGGAGCATGGAACATTTTTCCATTTCTTTGTGTCTTCCTCAATTTCTTTCATGAGTACTTTATAGTTTTCTGAGTATAGATTCTGTGCCTCTTTGGTTAAGTTTATTCCTAGGTATCTATGGTTTGGGGTGCAATTGTAAATGGGATTGACTCCTTAATTTCTCTTTCTTCTGTCTTGTTGTTGGTGTAGAGAAATGCAACTGATTTCTGTGCATTGATTTTATATCCTGACACTTTACTGAATTCCTGTACAAGTTCTAGCAGTTTTGGAGTGGAGTCTTTTGGGTTTTCCACATATAGTATCATATCATCTGCAAAGAGTGATAATTTGACTTCTTCTTTGCCGATTTGGATGCCTTTAATTTCCTTTTGTTGTCTGACTGCTGAGGCTAGAACCTCTAGTACTATGTTGAATAGCAGTGGTGATAATGGACATCCCTGACGTGTTCCTGACCTTAGCGGAAAAGCTTTCAGTTTTTCTCCATTGAGAATGATATTTGCGGTGGGTTTTTCATAGATGGCTGGATGATATTGAGGTATGTGCCCTCTATCCCTACACTTAGAAGAGTTTTGATCAGGAAGGGATGCTGTACTTTGTCAAATGCTTTTTCAGCATTTATTGAGAGTATCATATGGTTCTTGTTCTTTCTTTTATTGATGTGTTGTATCACATTGACTGATTTGCGGATGTTGAACCAATCTTGTAGCCCTGGAATAAATCCCACTTGGTCGTGGTGAATAATCCTTTTAATGTACTGTTGAATCCGATTGGCTAGTATTTTGGTGAGAATTTTCGCATCTGTGTTCATCAAGGATATTGGTCTCTAACTCTCTTTTTTGATGGGATCCTTGTCTGGTTTTGGGATCATGGTGATGCACACCTCATAAAATGAGTTTGGAATTTTTCCTTTCATTTCTATTTTTTGGAACAGTTTCAGGAGAATAGGAATTAATTCTTCTTTAAATGTTTGGTAGAATTCCTCCGGGAAGCCATCTGGCCCTGGGCTTTTGTTTGTTTGGAGATTTTTAATGACTGTTTCAATCTTCTTACTGGTTATGGGTCTGTTCAGGCATTCTATTTCTTCCTGGTTCAGTTGTGGTAGTTTATATGTTTCTAGGAATGCATCCATTTCTTCCAGATTGTCAAATTTGTTGGCGTAGAGTTGATCATAGTATGCTCTTATAATAGTTTGTATTTCTTTGGTGTTAGTTGTGATCTCTCCTCTTTCATTTACGATTTTATTTATTTGGGTCCTTTCTCTTTTCTTTTTGATAAGTCGGGCCAGGGGTTTATCAATTTTATTAATTCTTTCAAAGAACCAGCTCCTAGTTTCGTTGATTTGTTCTATTGCTTTTTTGGTTTCTATTTCATTGATTTCTGCTCTGATCTTTATGATTTCTCTTCTCCTGCTGGGCTTAGGGTTTCTTTCTTGTTCTTTCTCCAGCTCCTTTACGTGTAGGGTTAGGTTGTGTACCTGAGACCTTTCTTGTTTCTTGAGAAAGGCTTGTACTGCTATATATATTTTCCTCTCAGGACTGCCTTTGTTGTGTCCCACAGATTTTGAACTGTTGTATTTTCATTATCATTTGTTTCCATGATTTTTTTCAATTCTTCTTTAATTTCCCAGTTGACCCATTCATTCTTTAGAAGGATGCTGTTTAGTCTCCATGTATTTGGGTTCTTTCCAAACTTCCTTTTGTGGTTGAGTTCTAGCTTTAGAGCATTGTGGTCTGAAAATATGCAGGGAATGATCCCAATCTTTTGATACCGGTTGAGTCCTGCTTTAGGACCGAGGATGTGATCTATTCTGGAGAATGTTCCATGTGCACTAGAGAAGAATGTGTATTCTGTTGCTTTGGGATGAAATGTTCTGAATATATCTGTGATGTCCATCTGGTCCAGTGTGTCGTTTAAGGCCTTTATTTCCTTGCTGATCTTTTGCTTGGATGATCTGTCCATTTCAGTGAGGGGAGTGTTAAAGTCCCCTACTATTATTGTATTATTGTTGATGTGTTTCTTTGATTTTGTTATTAATTGGTTTATATAGTTGGCTGCTCCCACATTGGGGGCATATATATTTAAAATTATTAGATCTTCTTGTTGGACAGACCCTTTAAGTTTGATACAGTGTCCTTCCTCATCTCTTATTATAGTCTTTGGCTTAAAATCTAATTGATCTGATATAAGGATTGCCACTCCTGCTTTCTTCTGATGTCCATTAGCATGGTAAATTCTTTTCCACCCCCTCACTTTAAATCTGGAGGTGTCTTCAGGCTTAAAATGAGTTTCTTGGAGGCAACATATAGATGGGTTTTGTTTTTTTATCCATTCTGGTACCCTGTGTCTTTTGACAGGGGCATTTAACCCATTAACATTCAGGGTAACTATTGAGAGAATTTAGTGAATGAATTTAGTGCCATTGTATTGCCTGTAAGGTGACTGTTACTGTATATAATCTCTGTTCCTTTCTGATCTACCACTTGTAGGCTCTCTCTTTGCTTAGAGGACCCCTTTCAATATTTCCTGTAGAGCTGGTTTGGTGTTTGCTAATTCTTTCAGTTTTTGTTTGTCCTGGAAGCTTTTAATCTCTCCTTCTATTTTCAATGATAGCCTAGCTGGATATAGTATTTTTGGCTGCATGTATTTCTCGTTTAGTGCTCTGATAATATCATGCCAGCTCTTTCTGGCCTGACAGGTCTTTGTGGATAAGTCAGCTGCCAATCTAATATTTTTACCATTATATGTTACAGACTTCTTTTCCCGGGCTGCTTTCAGGATTTTCTCTTTGTCACTAAGACTTTTGAATTTTACTATTAGGTGACGGGGTGTGGGCCTATTCTTATTGATTTTGAGGGGCATTCTCTGAACCTCCTGAATTTTGATGCTCATTCCCTTTGCCATATTGGGGAAATTCGCCCCAATAATTCTCTCCAGTATACCTTCTGCTCCCCTCTCTCTTTCTTCTTCTTCTGGAATCCCAATTATTCTAATGTTGTTTCATCTTATGGTGTCACTTATCTCTCGAATTTTCCCCTCATGGTCCAGTAGCTGATTGTCCCTCTTTTGCTCAACTTCTTTATTCTCTGTCATTTGGTCATCTATATCACTAATTCTTTCTTCTGCCTCATTTATCCTGGCAATGAGAGCCTCCATTTTTGATTGCACCTCATTAATAGCTTTTTTTATTTCAACTTGGTTAGATTTTAGTTCTTTTATTTCTCCAGAAAGGGCTTTTATATCTCCCGAGGTTTCTCTAATATCTTCCATGCCTTTTTCAAGCCCGGCTAGAACCTTGAGAATTTTCATTCTGAACTCTAGATCTGACATATTACCAATGTCTGTATTAATTAGGTCCCTAGCCTTCGGTACTGCCTCTTGTTCTTTTTTTTTTTTTTTTGTGGTGAATTTTTCCGTCTTGTCATTTTGCCCAGATAAGGGTATATGAGGGAGCAAGTAAAATACTAAAAGGGTGGCAACAACCCAAGGAATATATGCTTTAACCAAATCAGAAGAGATCCCAAATCGTGAGGGGGGAGAAAGGGGATAAAAAGAGGTTCAAAAAGGAAGAAAGAAAAAAAAAGAGAAAAAAAAAGAAAAGAATTAAAAAAAAGAAAACGAATAAAGAAAAATATAAAAAAGAAAAAAATATATATATTAGATAAACTAGTTAAAACACGTTAAAAAAGAAAAGGGTAAAAATTAAAAAAAAATTTACCCAAAGGCGAGAAAAAAGAAAAAAAAAGAAAAAAAAAGAAAATAAAAATTAAATTAACTGCAAGACTAAAAAAAAAATCACAGGGAGGAAGCCATGAATTCCGTGCTTTACTTTATCCTCCTCTGGAATTCTGCAGCTCTCCTTGGTATTGAAACCGCACTCCTTGGTAGGTGAACTTGGTCTTGGTTGGATTTCTTGTTGATCTTCTGGGGGAGGGGCCTGGTGTAGTGATTCTCAAGTGTCTTTGCCCCAGGTGGAATTGCACTGCCCTTATCAGGGGCCGGGCTGAGTAATCCGCTCGGGTTTGCTTTCTGGAGCTTTTGTTCCCTGAGCGCTTTCCGTAGAGTTCCGGAGGACGTGAATACAAATGGCGGCCTCCTGGTCTCTGGCCGGGAGGAGCCGAGAGCCCGGGGCCCCACTCCTCAGTGCGCCCTCAGAGAACAGCGCCCAGTTACTCCCGTCTGCCTGACCTCCAGCCACGCTCCGAGTTTACCAAGCCTGTGGCTGGTTCAAGGTAACCCCGAGCTGCGAGCTTACTGTCGGCTCTGTCTCTGTAGCCGGCTTTCCCGTTCCAATACCCGCAAGCTCTGTGACACTCAGACACCCCCAATCCTTCGGTGACCCTGCGGGACCTGAAGCCACGCTGACCCCGCGTGGGCTTCGCCCCGGTTTAGCCTCTGGAGTGATGTCCCTCAGTTGAACAGACTTTTAAAAGTCCCGATTTTGTGCTCTGTTGCTCCGCCGCTTGCCGGGAGCCAGCCCCTTCCCCCGGGGTCTATCTTCCTGTCGCTTTGGATTCACATCTCCGCCAGTCCTACCTTTCAGAAAGGGGTTGTTTTTCTGTTTCCAGAATTGCTGTTCTTCTTCTCTTTGATATGCCGATGGATTTGTAGGTGTTTGCAATCTTTAGATAGGCTATCTAGCTGATCTCCGGCTAGCTGATGTAGTCTCAGCCTGCTACTTCTCTGCCATCTTGACTCCTCCCTCAGTGTCCGCAGTTTTATGTTTTTTTTGTTTTGTTTTGTTTTATTTTGTTGTTGTTTTCATGATTTCCTTAGCGATTCGGGATCTCTTCTGATTCCATACAAATTTTAGGATTATTTGTTCCAGCTCTTTGAAAAATACTGGTGGAATTGTGATTGGAAAGCATTAAAAGGATAGATTGCTCTAGGCATTATAGACATTTTAACAATGTTTATTCTTTCGATCCAAGATCATGGCTCTTCTTGGCTGCATGTTTTTCTTATTTAGTGCCCTGAAAATATCTTGCCAGTCCTTTATAGCTTGCCAGGTCTCTTTACACAGGTCTGACAAGATCTTGATGGACTTTCCTCTGCACGTTAGGAGTCTCTAAGTCCTAGCGGCTTTCAAGGGATTGTATCTACATTTATGATTTCTCAATTTTACCATAGTTGTCTTGATGTTTATTGGAATCTATAATTTTTTGGGGAGACTGTTCTGCCTCTAGTACATGAATACTGTTTCTAATCACGAGATTTGAATATTTTCAGGAAGAAATTTTTCCACTATATCCTCTAAACGTCTTTCTTTCCCTCCTCTTCAGAGATTCCTATAATTCCGATGTTGGAATGTTTCAATGCATCATTTATGTCCCTTATTCTGTTTACGTGTCTTCTAAGTGGTTTGTGCCAGGCTCCCTCCTGATTCTTTCTCTGTATCTCTTTGTCATCCAGATTAATTCTATCTTCTTTTTCAGTTACCCTAGCTTTTGGAAAATTTAGCTTAGATTGGAACTCATTGAGAGCATTGTGACCCTCATTCATGGTGACTTTCATTTCTGCCTTAACATTGTGAACATCATCCTTGGTGGCTTCCATGGCTTCTGTGTCTGCCCTATTCAATTCCATTTGGTTATCCATGGCTTTCTGTAACCTAGCTATTGCCTGGATAATTGTGAGCCTGGCTTCTCGTTCCCAAATATTGTCTATGTTGATAGCTGTTAGGTCTGTTGCAGAAGGCTCATCCTCTCTATTTTTCTTCTGTTGGGCATTCCTCCTCCTAGTCATTTTGGTGAGAGATGACTGAGCAGATATGGCTGGATGTATTGACCGTGGTGCAGTCAAGATGCACCCTGGAACGCTTCTGAGCAATCAGGATTCCCAACCCAAATGAGACAAAAAAGAAAAGGAAAAGAAAAAATAGAGAGAGAAAGACAGGAAAAAAGGGAAGGTAAAAGAGAAGGTTCACCCCAAATGGGCCCCAAGGATAGATTTATGAAATATACATACAAAAAGAAACAAACAAAAAGACTGATAAAAGTATATAACAAGAGGAAAAAAAATATATTTTTTTCCTCTTGTCATATATATATATATATATATATATATTTACATATATATATGCAAATAAAGGAAGAACCTCTTCAAAAAAAAAACAAGTATAAGAATTATATACTATCAGTACAAACACAGAAACCCAGAAACACTGACAGAACAAAAAGATGGGAGAGTGGTTATAAATTCTCAATGTGGGCGAGGAAATTTATTGTGATTCTTCCTTCATGTATCTTGATATCTTTGATATCTTTGTCAAAAAACTCAAATTTCCTAAGATAAATGGGGATGAAAAATTGGCTTACCTATAAGGGTAGCATTGATTGGGGAAAGGGGATTACCGTGAAGTTTAACTCTATATGAACATTCAAAAATAAAAATAAAAAAAAAGAAGAAACTAGACTAAACTAAACTAAATTAAAAAAATAATAAAAAATAGAATGCAAAAGAAAAACAAAGGTGTATGTATCAAAAAGTTCAGATTAGAAGGTTAACATGGAATTTGATGTACTGGATATCTCCGTGTGATAGTTAATAGGTTAAAAAATTATCTATATAAAACAAATGAACCAGAATAGTGGGAATGAGTTAATAATAAAAGTTGTACCTATGAAGTAGTGGTGGTTGTTCTTTTGTAGTCTTTTTTTTTTTCTTTCCTTGTTGGTTTTCTGTGGGAGGGACCTGCCATGTGGGTTTTCAGTCAATGATGTTCCCTGAGTAAGTCCTCCCACCGCTCTCAAGGGGGTGGGCTCTAAGGAAACCTGTTTTCCAGGCTTCTGTTATCCTGAGGTTCTATTGTTTGTTCATTTTTTTCCCTCTCACCATGACTACTTTTTATGGTGTTTGGAGGTTTAGAGAAAAGCAAACTGCACCCCAACCTCCCTCTCAGAGAGAAGCCTCAGTATGCTCCTCTGTAAGTGCTGCGAGGCCCATTTAAATTCCCCCTTGGCCACTGGCAGAGTAGATTTTAGTCGCGGTCCCGGGGGATGCAGGATCTTCACCTTGTACCCAAAACCGAGGCAGCAGTGGTTGTCTGGGAAGCTCCAGACCACCAGAGATGTTCCAAGCAGTGATCCCACACTGAGATTTTCCTACTGGTCAGCGATTGGAGTGCCTGGTCTTTCCGGGTCTAAGAATGCCTGACTTGCAAGCACATTTCTTCAGGGAGAGTGCGGGTTGCGTGTGTCTCAGACTCCGATAGAAGGGCGCAGGTCCGAAAGCACGAGCCTGGGCCTTCCCACACCTCTCTCAGGGGATTGTGTGGTGCCTGCATGCGTCTCAGGCTCAGATAGTATGGCACAGGTCTAACAGCACTGGGCTGGGTTTTCACACAACTCTCTCAGAGGAGGGTGGGGGGTGCGTGTGTCGCAGGCTCTGTTAGCAAGGCCTGGCATTCTGCTGTCTGGCAAGGCTCCCAGTCCCTCACAGGAGCAGGACTCCATGCAATCTCGGGCACGCTGGCGGCTCAGGGACCAAGACCTGGTTTCTCCACCAACTCTCTTAGACTCAGTGCCAGGGGAGGCTGTCCTGAGTCCAGGGATTAAGCCCCTGTCCTTAGCTGCCCCATTTCCCACAATCTATCCCCGTGATCCTTTGCTCCTTTTGAGTGCTTTCAAACAGAGTACAAGTGAATACTGGTCCCAGATGCAGGACACTCCGTATTGGGGTATAATTCACCTCTTGTGGCTCCTTCACACTTTTGTTTATCTTTCATTATCAGTCCGATGTTTCCACTCTGCTTTTCTTGCCCATGGTGTCTTCTGCCCCTGTAGAGATCCAGACGTTTATAATTCTGATTGCAGGCTGATTTCATGGGTGATCAGAGTTCTTTGGGAGGAAATAACCTCACTTCAGGGTACAGGTTGAAACGGCGCCTCCTCTTACTTCCCCGTCATCTTGTGTCATCTCACAAAACACTTACAATGAAATTTCAAAAGATAGGAAGTCGGCCTTTTATGGATAGCAATTCAATTTGATATGCCTTGAAAACTCCTATTCCAACACTTTCAGCCATATTTCCTGCAAAGAATGTCCTATTTAGTCCTGTTTTATAAACACATATTCCCACTAACCTGCCTTTAAAGAAACACAAAATTTTGTGTGTCTGTTTAGAGTCATATTGTTTGTACCTTTTCCCCTGCCTTTTCACATGTTCCTTTACTATCATGAGAGATCAAAGAAGAAATGAAACAATTCATGGAAACTAATGAGAATGAAGACACTTTGGCCGCAAACCTATGGGATACAGCAAAGGGGGTCCTAAGGGGGAAATACCTAGCCATCCAAGCATCCCTCAAAAAAAAAAAAAATTGAAAAATCCAGAACACACCAACTGTCTCTACACCTTAAATAACTGGATAATCAACAAGAAATCAAACTAACTCCACACATAAGAAGGGAAATAATCAAGATTAGGGCTGAGATCAATGAGGTAGAATCTAGAGATGCAATAGAACATATCAATGAAACTAAAAGCTGTTCTTTTTTAAAGAATCAATAAGATCGATAAACCATTGGCCACCCTAATCCAAAAGAAAAGAGATAAAGCCCAAATTCATAAAATTATGAATGAAAAGGGGGAGATCACAACTAACACCAAGAATGTAGTAAAATACATCAGAAGTTATTATCAACAGTTATATGCCAATAAGCTAAGCAACCTAGATGAAATGGATGCATCCCTGGAAAACTATAAACTCCCAAAATTTAAAAATGAAGAAATTGACAACTTGAATAGACCTTTATCTAGTAATGAGATTGAAGCAGTGATCAAAAACCTCCCAAATATCAAGAGCACAAGACCTGACAGATTCCCTCGGAAATTCTACCAAACTTTCAAGAAGAAATAACACCTATTCTCCTGAAGCTGTTTCAAAAAATTGAAGCAGAAAGAGAACTTCCTGACTCTTTCTATGAAGCCAGTATTACCCTGATCCCCACACCAGGCAAAGACCCTACCAAAAAGAAGAATTTCAGACCAATATCCATGATTAATATGGTTGCTAAGATTCTCAACAAGATCCTAGCAAACAGGATCCAACAGCACATTAAAAATATTATCCACCATGACCAGGTGGAATTAATCCCAGGATGGTTCAACATTTGCAAATCAATCAAATTGATAGAACAAATTAATTTTAGAAGAGGGAAGATTCACATTGTCCTTTCAATCTATTCAGAAAAAGCATTTGACAAAATCCAGCATCTGTTCCTGATTAAAACACTTCAAAGTATAGGAATAGAGGGAACATTCCTGAACTTCATCAAATCTATATATGAAAGAACCACAACAAATATCTTTCTGATATTGAGAGATGTGATGTAGCCATGCTCTCCACAACATGGCCACATGAGGCAAGTGGCAAAAATTCATTCTTGCTTATGACTGGGTAAGAGTCTGTGGTGCCTTTGGAGGACAGTGAGATAATAGTAGTGTTTGGGAACTCCAGACTTGTCATAAGCCATAAACACAACTGGAATATGACCACATCAATTGCAACTTGGTGGAAATTGACCAGAATCCTACAAATCAACTCCACAGCAAAAGAGAAAGGAAGTCGCAGAGACTATGCAAGAAAATTGGAGACATGGTTTAGGGAAACGTGGGCAGTTGGTGTTTCAGAGGGCTGTGATAATGCAAAAGATAAAGGCACAGGAGCAAGGAGCTAATACACCAAACACACCAAATGGCAGGCAAGGACAGCCTCTGCAGATGATGGCTTTAAGGTCAGGAGACAGCCACAACTCAACATCAGAGGACATGCATGCCACACACACCCGAGACTCCCGCAAGAGCCAGCCATTGGGCACTCCAAGATCTCTTCTTCCTAAAGACATTACCCTCAGGAAAGATAACAAAATGGCTTTGCAAATATAAAGAAGAAGATAGAGACCTAGACCGAATGCAAAGATGGAATAATCAATTGATATCGAGGAAAAAGAATAAGAAATGATCAAGGACAAGCAATTGAAGTGAAACTTCTAAATTTTATACGCCCGATAGAGGATTGAAAGCAACACCCAGGATACTCACTGTACTACAGAAAAATACAGAAAACCTCTGGGAGTCTCGTACCACAGAGATAAAACTGACAAAAAGAGAAAATGAGATATAGGGTCCCTGATGAAAAGATTGGTAGCAGACTGGATGCAATGTCGAGGAAGCTGGCAGAAGCAGACGATCAAATTAATGACCTGGAAGTAAAAGACTGGAAAATAGGAAGCAAAGTCAAAGAGAGAAGGAAGAATGATGAAACATGACAATGAGCTTAGGGAAGTCAACGACTCCAAGGAATGGAAAGAAGTGCCTATTCTAGGAGATTTAAGAGTGAGGGTATAAATGCCAAACATTTCTTTACTAACTCAGAGATGAAAATGTCTCTCATCTGGGAGCAGAAACAGAGATCCAGATTCAGAGGCACAAACGATTCCCATCACCATCAACAAAAGCATAGAACCACAAGACATAGTGTCATTTTCCTGCAAAAGCTAGAAAGGAAGGAATTATTTTTACCAAAATACGTGTGCGAGAGTAGTGTGTCCATAGCCAAGTCACTGACTTCTAGACGACAAGCTATACCAGCTCTTGAAGCAGGTATGATAGAGCAAGCAACACCAGTACAAGCCAAAATCCGTATCCCCTGCATTTCTGAAAAATGACAGGGCAGTGGTTCTTGTCTAAAACCTTGAGCTATTAAGAAGACAGCGATTTGGTCCTCAGGTGTGTCCATCAGTTTAGAGGCGGACTTCAGCTCAACTCATGATCCCAGGGCCATGGCGTCAACTTTGTTCTCAGGTTCCCTGCTCAGGGGCAAGTCTGTTTTCCCTTCACAGCTCCAACCCCTCAATGTGATCTTCTGTCTCTCCCTCAAGTATGTGCATGTGTATCATTTGGAAAAAAAAAAAACACAAAACCAGTTTATAATGATTTATTGGGGCCAGAGGATGGTTTATTTAATTTGGACATATATCCCTATTGAATGCAGCACCTCCCACCATGCTAAAATGTCAGACATTCACACTGAGCTCCATTGTTCATTGTACTGTTCTTTGTCTTTCTGTATCTTCTCACCAACCTGTAGCATTCGCTGTCTGTCCCACTGTAATGGCACTTTGTTGTCACATTGTTCATCCTCTCCTGGCTCCATCAGAACATTCCCATCTTCCGCAAGAGACACTGTTTGGTTATCATATGAAACCATGTGGAGGATGGTTATGAAAGGGTTAAGGCAGGCTTCTGCTTCCATATCTCCATTCAGTTCCCCATAGGGTAGCTAAGCCACCCTGTGGGAATGCTCAAGGTTCTATGAGATTTGAATCCTCTTCAATGTGTCCTTTTGGAGATACACAATTTCATCTTGAAACGGGCAAGAGTGCCTTTCTGATGGCTTCGCTTGTGCTATAGGTCTCTTCCAATATGCTCCACACTTGTTCCTCTGGACTCCAAGTACATGAGTCCATCTTGAGCCTCAGGTTCCAGGGTGTATGTAGTGTAGGCCTTTGGTACTTTTTCACTTTTGAAGATTGGGAGGCCTTTTTTTCATGATTTCTGGAGATGCTAGTGGTACTCGTGTCCTTGCTGTTGAAGACTCCAGACATATATTTGGCATGGTTGCGGGTGTTCCCTATGACGTTACCTTGGGTGGCCTTTCCCTAGTCAGAAGCGCCCTGATTAGGTGGAGGAACATACACATGTGAGGAACATGGAGTTATTCCCTTGAGTCTTTGTTTGAGAACTGATTCTTTCTTGGCCTTTTGTGAGTAAGGTGGAATGGTGGATTTTTGCCTTTCTACAGAGTCCAGATGGCTGGTGCTGACTGTCATGACAATACGAATTTGGCCATGGAGAAAGTAACACCAACTCGCTTCATAGGAGGCACCAGCAGTTTGGGAAGGCTTGGGATCCTCTTGGCCCACCCATTACTACGAGAGCCAAGTGCAGATCGGACATGGTTTGGGAAGGGGTGGTTGCTAGGACCTCAAAGCATTGTGACATCATAAAAGCTGGCTTCACTAAAGCAGCAGTTCATCTCTTATGGCCATTGAGTCCTATGGCTTTAGGTAGGAAGCACCGGGAAGGACAGAAAAAGACCCCATGAGCCTGATCAAGAACTCAGGTTGTCTTGTGTGTTAATGTCCCACTTCCCCTTCCCAGACAAAGAGAAAAGAAAATGACGTTCGGGATACCATTTTTTAGACCAATAATTCTCCATAGACAGCAAGAATTTCCTATTTCCACTACAATTTCCAGAGATCTCAAGAAACAGTGAGACCTCTTGGATATCATCATCTCTCTGTGAGATTTGTCATACTGTGGGTGAGAGTGTCCTTTTTCAGCATCTTTTCTTTATGGGTCAGTGATGACTAAGGGACGTAAAGTCCCTTTTCAAGGAAAAATGTTAGGGCATGGATTTATTGTGCTATCTGTGTTTTCATCTCCTACTGTTCAAAAATAGTAGTCAGAAGGGATTATGGCTCTGTCTACTTGCTTTTATCTTAAACACTTTTGCAAAGGCTTCAAGTAGCATGACATTCTGCATGAGAGCTAACGATGAAGGAATAGCCCTGGACAGCAGTCCTTGTCATTAGTTAAAGCTAACTGCTTTGGTAATAGGTAGAACCATATTGACCAATTCTCTTAAATCAGAGGAAAAGAAATGGCCTATATAGATGACCTCCAATGCCCACTCAAGCAGAACTGTAGATTGAACTGCAATGCCCTTGCAAAAACTAGTGGATAAAGAAGTTGTGGTGCGTATTGGCAACAGAGTATACCTCAGACACAAGGGAGGATGAACCCCTAATTAATGCATTGAAAATAATTTCATAGGATGGGGTGTTGAGAAATGAACGTGGCAAGCAGATAAAAATGAATTAATTATGGTTTCCCTCTTCTGTGCCCCAGGAGGAATATCGTGGCTCTTAGTAGATGGAAGGAAAAATTGAAGGGGGTGAATTCAGGGAAGGAGACAAACCAGGAGTGTCAAGCTGAGTATCAAGCTGAGCGTAACAGAAAAGAGAGACATTCAGGGAATGAGGGAACTGGCTAATGGGTGTTGAAAAGTTGTGGCATATCTTAGGATGAACACTAGACCATATATGAAACTAAAACTTCAGCAAATTCTCTGTCATAAACATATGATAGATGATAGTATGGCTTCCTCAGCAGAACAACAACAACAAAAATAAAATAAAAAGAAAAACAATCTGGACCTCTCAAAAACAGATGAAGACACAGAGAAGACACAGAGAGAAAATTATCTTTACTTATTAAAAAGTTATGGAATATGTTCCCTATAATGTCCTTATCTGAATGGGTCTTTATACTTGAAAAGTAGAGTCTACCCGCCACCTCCATTTCTGGAATCAATGAGAAGAAACAACATCGCCTTCATTAAATGTCTAGAAGTGTTGACCAGAAAAATGATTTGGATCTGGCCTTCTGTGTGTTGGCAGGTGTTGGATTACTGCTTCAAACGATTTAGTCAGTAACAGAGTGCTCAGATATTATAGGGTTTCTGACCTAATCTTGTGAGCTGATATGTGTCTTGGAATTTTTCCTTTTCTCTTGTTCTTAGATTTGCTGGCATAATTGTGTAGAGGGGTCTTCCCCCCCCTTTCTATAGTTGTCATGTGGTCTCATACTTTCATCTGTATGCTTGTCTCCCTGCATTGTCCAGGTAATGGCTCCTCCAGTTTGTTAAAGTTTCTTAAAGTTCTTTTCTTTTTCTAGTTCCTTATGGCAAAAAGGTTGCTTTTTTTTGGAGTCTTCAATTTTGGGAAATACACATATTTAACCCTATATTCTTTCCTATAAAATGTTTTGACATTATCCCATAAATTTCTTTACTTTCATTTGTTCAAGGTACTTTCAATTTCCTTTCTTTGATTTATTGCTAGTTCTGGAGTGTTTTCTGTTTTCCACCTATTAGTGTCTGGCTGTGTTCCCCTTTCGTAAGTGATTTCCTTCCATTTTTATATCTTCGTGGTCATAAGTATACAAGATAGGATTTGAATTCTCCTCCATTAATTACGACGTGCTGGCATAAATATGACTTGTTTTGGACTCCAGCACAAGATCTGTGAAAGACAAATTTAGGTCTGCCCTTAGGAAGAAGAGACAATCTAACGGTTGTATCCCCAAAGCTCAGATGGTCTAGACAGCCCAAGAAGATGTCTGTTATTCCTTACCAGCTTATCATCCGGATGATCTGTCCTGTGCTGAAAGTGGATATTATAGTCCCCAAAAAAGTTGGATTGAGGTCCCAATCTCCCTTCCTTTCTGTTCATATCTTTCCAACATTTAGATACATCCATTTTGGTGGTGTATATGTTGGCAATTCTTCCAAATTTCTGATGTTTTGATACTCCAGAAACTTCCAAGTTTCTGATGTTTTGATACTCCATCAAAACAAAGCAGATTTCGGTAATCTTTTGTCTCTCAAAAGCATAAAATCTCTCTATCTGCCAAGGGCACAACTACTTTGGCTCTCTTCTCCTTGACAATTGCATAACCTATGTCTGCCCCATTCCTTCACTTCCAAGCTAAGTGTATCTCTATAGTCGAAGGAAATCTTCTATGCCAACAGAAGGTCGAGCTTGTTTAGTTTTTGTTTTCTTGTGGACCATTTTGCCTTTTTTTTTTAAATTTTCATCCAGTCCACAATCTATTTGTACTGTTGGGAGAATTTATCCTGAATTCTTGAACTAATTATTGGTAGGTAGGACGATAACTTTCTATTTTGGTTGGTTTCTGTCTTGGATTCTATGTCCCTTTCTCCTTTATGTTATTTTTTGGGGGATTTGCTACCTTTAGTGCGATTCCTCACTTTCTCTCCATCTTTTATGTGTTTGCTTGGTGTGTGCGTATGCGTGCGTGCATGTGTGTGTGTGTGTGTGTATGTGTATATGTTGTCTCTATGTGTTAACATAACACTTATATTTAAATTTTAAGAGATCAGAAGTCGGTCATTTCTGGATAGCAATTAAATTTGCCATGCCTTGAAAACTCACATTCCATCAATTTCAGCCACATTTCCTACAGAGTGTAACCTTTTGTCCTCTTTTATAAACATGTATTCTTACAAACCTGCCTTCGAACAATCACCAAATTTTGTGTGCCTTGTTAGAATCGTGTGGTTTGTCCCTTTATCCCTTGCTTTTTCCCATGTCTCTTGATTACCATGAGAGAGTAAAATGGTATGTTATTTGTCTTTCTGAGACTGATAGATGTGATAGATGTGATGTAACCCAATGCTCTCCACAACACTGCCACAAGACTCAAGTGGCAAGAATTCTTTCTTGATTATGCCTCAGTAAGAATCTGTGGTGCCTTTGGAGGACAGTGAGATGGTATTAGTGTCTGAGAACTCCAGGCTTGTCTTCAGCCATGAACACAACTGGAAGATGAACACATTAACAGCAACATGGTGGAAATTGACCTGAAGCCTACAAAGTAAACTCCACAGCAAAAGAGAAAAGATATCGCAGAGACTATGGGAGAAGATTGGAGACATGGCTCCAGAGAGAATTGGGCAGTCGGTGGTTCACAAGCCAGTGAGCCAATGCAAAATACAAAGGCAGAGGAGAGCAGAGCACACTGGGAACAAACAAGGAGCATGTTTCCCAATGCCATTGGCTTTGACCAGCAGAAGATCTGAATGGCATGAGTTCTTGCCAATAAAGGGTCATGAGGCCTGGAGATTTCAGATCAGCAGGCTTGGCAGACATTAGCTCGAGAGAACACTGTGTTTCTCCTGCAGAGGACATCAGCAAGCAACCAGGTGCAGACATACTGGAAACCATGATCAGAGACAATACCAGGAGATGCAGTGGGAAGATGGTGGGTTCTCTCAGTGAATCCGTGAGAGGCAGTGTTCGTGGAGATGTACTCAATGGGAACATTAATAAATTATGGCTCTTGCACCAGCAGCATCAGACGAGCTCCTGGCCAGACACGTAGTTGAGGACATTGGCTGCCTACCTTGCCAACACGAAATCCCAAACGTGGAACACTTCCTCAGTCCAAAATGCTTAGCCCAGGGGAACAGACTCTCCCGTAGGGGACGAGAAGAAAGCCTTAACCACATGCTCTCTCCTGACCACAGCATTCTGTAGGCCTGTGTTCTGTTGAGTTGGCAGATGAATGTCTCTTTTCACAGGAACACCAGAGCCCACCGCTTAACATCAACATTCTCAGCCCAGACCCAAAATCACCAAATAGCAGGCAAGGTGATCCTCTTCAGTGGATGGGCCTTAAGGACAGGGGAAAGCCAAACAAAACAGCATAGGGCATGCATGCCAACACACACACACACACACACACACACACACACAAACACAGAGACACACCCTCAAGGGCCAGCCCTTGGGAAAACGATGATTTCTTCTTCCTAAAGAAATTACCCTCAGGCTAAAAAACAGAATGGGCTTTTCGAATACAGAGAAGAAGAAAGAGACCTAGATCCAAATCAGCAATGGAAGAATCAATCGATGCTGATAAAAAGAACAGGAAATGATCATAGCCAGGCAATTGGAGTGAAGCCTCTACGTAAAACATGTCCGATGGAAGGTTGAAAGCAGCCGGCAGTATACTCTGTGTACATCAGAAAACACGAAGACATCAGGGAGTCTCAAACCACAGAGATAAAACTGATAAAAATAAAATAAAATAAAGTGCTACAGCTGAAAAGATTGTTAGCAGACTGGATGCAAAGTCCAGGAATCTGACAGAAGCAGAGAATCAAATTAGTGGCCAGGAATCAAAAGCCTAAGAAATAAGGAAGCAAATCCTAAGAGAGAAGGAAGAATGATGGAACATGATTATGAGCTTAGGGAAGTCATCGACTCCAAGGAATGGAAAGAGGTGCCTATTGTACAACTAGGAGTGAGAGGAAAAAAAGAGGGCTGAACAAGTCTTTGAGAAATCAGAGCTGATAATGTTCCTCATCTGGGATTAGAAACAGAGATCCAGACTCAGAGGCACAGAGGAATCCCATAACCATCCACAGAAGCAGAGCATCAAAAGAAATAGTGTCATTACCCCCTGCAAAAGCTATCAGTGGAGGAATTCTCTTTACCCAAATATGCATGGGAGAGTAGTTTGTCCATAGCCAAGTCACTGACTTCAAGAGGAAAAGCTATACCAGCTCTCAAAGCAGGTTGAATAGCACAAGAACACCAGCCCAAGCCAAAATCTGTATCCACTATTTTTCTGAATGATGATAGAGAAGTGATTCTTGTCTAGAACTGGGATGTATTAAGAACAGAAAGCCTGGGTCCCGGGGTGTGTCCATAAGTTTAGAGGAGGCTTTTACCTCAACTCATGATCCCAGGTTCATGCCATCAGCTCTGGTTTCAGGTTCCCTGCTCAGGTGCAAGAGAGCTTCTCCCTCTCTATCTCCACCTGACAGAGATTTCTCTCTCTCTCTCTCTCTCTGTCAAATACATGCATGTGCATCGTTAGAAAAACCAAAAATAAAAACTGGATAGAAGGATTGACTGGAGCCAGAGAATATTTTATTTAATTTGGACCTAGGTCCCTATGGAAGGCAGCCAGGTACAGAGCACCTTCCATCATCCTAAAATGCCAGACCTTCGCTCTGATCTCCCTTGTTTATTCTCTGGTTCTTTGTCTTCCTGGATCTCCTCAACAACCTGTAGCATCCGCTGTCTGCCCCACTGTAATGGCCCCTTGTTAACACTTTATTCTTCCTTTACTGGCTGCATTAGAACATGCCTATCTTCCGCAGAGGCACTGTTTGCTTATCTCATGAAATTATTTGGGGGATGGTCATGAGAGAGTTAAGGCAGGCTTCTGCTTGCACATCTCCATGCAGGTACCCAAAGGGTAACTGCACCATCCTGTGGGAATGCCCAAGGTTTTTGACATTCGAGTCCTCTTCAATGAATCCTTTTGGAGATACAAGTTGTCATCCTGAAATGGGCATGAAAATCTTTCAGATGTCTTCACTTGGGCTATGGGTCTCTTCCAACATGTTCTCACGTTGGCTCCTGGACTCCAAGTACATGAGTCCATCCTGGACCTAATTTCTAGGTGTAGAGTCTGCCTTGGATGCTGGTCATTTTGAAGAATGGGAGGCCTTGTTGCAAGTTTCTGGATATGCTGAGGTACTCGTGTCCTGCTGTGAAGACTCCAAAAAAGTCTTTGGCACGGTTGCAGGTGTTCCCTTTGAGCTTTCCTTTTTGGCCGTTTTCCTGGTCAGAAGCTCCTGATTGGGTGGGAGGCCTAACCTGTGCAGGGCCGATTTCCTCCCTGAGGCTTTGCTTGAGGCTGATTTTCTTGGCCTTTTGTGGCTAAGATCAATGGAGGATTCTTGCCTTTTTATAGAGTCCAGATGGCTGGTGCTGACAGTCACGACCGAGACTACAAATTCGGCCATGGAGAAGGTGACACCAACTCGCTTCACAAACAGCCTTGGAGAGAGACCCAGGCGGCTCCAGCAGTTTGGGAGGGCTTGGGATCCTCTTGGTCCACCCATGACTACTCCAGCCAAGTGTAGTGATCAAGCGTGGGGTGAGGAGGAGTGGTTGCTATGACCTCAAAGCTTTGTGACATCACAGAAGCTGGCTTCACAGAAGCAGCAGTTCCTCTCTCATCACCTTTGAGTCCTATGGCTTTAGGTAGGAAGCCCCGGGAAGGACAGAAAAAGAGCCCTCTGAGCCTGATCAAGAACTCAGGTTGCCTTGTGTATTAATGTCAAACTTACCCTTTCTAGACAAAGAGAAAAGAAAATGACATTTGGAATACCATCCTCTAGGCCAGCATTTCTTCAGAGACGGCAAGGTTTTCCTATTTCCACTGCAATTTGTGGAGATCTCAAGAAACAGCGAGGCCTCTTGGTTATCAACAGCTCACCATGGGGTTTGTCATCCTGTGGGTGAGAGAGTCTTTCCTCAGCGACTTTCCACTATGGGTCAGTGATAACTAAGGAACGGAAAGTCCCTATTCAAGGAAAAATAATAGGACATGGATATATTGTGCTATCTGTGTCCTCATCTCCTAGTGTTTGAAATTCTAGTCATAGGCATTAGGGCTCTGTCTACCTGGTTGTCCATTAAATACCTTTTCAAAGTCTTCAAGGAGAGTGACATTCTGCATCAGCTAACTCTTAAGGAAGAGGCCTGGACAGCACCTGTTGTCATCATTTAACTGTACTTATTGTGGTAACGTGTATAGACATGTTGATCAAGTCTCTTTAATCAGAGGAAATGGAATGGCTTATATCAATGGCCTGAAATGCTCACTCGAGCAGAACTGTGGATTTACCTGCAATATTGGCTTGAAGTCGCCATCTCCCTTCTTTTCTGTTAATATGCTTCCATCATTTAGAAATACCCATATTGGTGGTGTATATGTTGGAAATTCTTCCAATTTTCTGATGTCTCGATTCTACATACAGACAAAGCAACTTCTGGGAATCATTTGTCCCTCGAAGCACAAAATCTCTTTAACTGCCATAGACCCCATCTCTTTGGCTCTCTTCTCCTTGCCAATTGCATAACCTATGTTTTCACAATTTCTTCACTTTCAAGCTATGTGTATCTTTAGAGTAGAAAAAAAAATCTCCTATGGACAAGAGAAGGTCAATTTTGTTTAGTTTCTGTTGTTTTCTTGTAACTTTCAGACTTTTTTTTTTTTAATTTCATCCAGCCCAATAGTCTGTTTCCAGTGATGGTAGAATTTAGTCCAGAGTACTTTAAATAATTATTGCTAGGTAAGAAGTTAAATTTTTTCATTTTGGTTGGTTTCTGACGTGGGTTCTCTGTTTCTTCTGCCTATGTGGTATTTTCTTTGGGTTTGCTTCCTTTAGTGTGGTTCCTCACATCCTCTCCATTTTTTGTGTGTCTTATCTGTGTGTGTGTGTGTGTGTGTGTTGTCTGTGAGTGTTTCACATAACACTTATAATTAAATTTCAAGAGTAAGAAGTTGGTCTTTTATGTATAGCAAATCAATTTGACATGCCTTGAAAACTCACATTCCATCACATTCAGCCACATTTCCTACAAAGAAATGTCACCTTTTGTCCTCTTTGGTAAACACCTATTCTCACGAACCTGCCTTCAAACAAACACCACATTTTGGGTGCCTGGTTAGAATTGTATTGTTTGTACCTTTTTCCCATGCCTCTTGACTACCATGAGACAGTTAAAGCCTATGTCATTTGTCCTTCTGAAACTGATAGATGTGACATAGCACAATGCTCTCCACAACACTGCCACATGAGGCAAGTGACAAGAATTCATTTTTGCTTATGCCTCAGTAAGAATCTGCTGTGCCTTTGGAAGACAGTGAGATGGTAGTAGTGTCTGAGAACTCCAGGCTTGTCTTCAGCCTTGAGAGCAACTGGAGGATGACGACATCAGCTGCAACTTGGCAGAAATGGATCTTAAGCCTACAAATTAAACTCTACAACAAAAGAGAAAAGAAGTCGCTGAGAGTAAGGGAGAGATTTGAGATATAGCTCATGGGAGACGCGAGCAGTTGGTGCGTCAGAAGGCAGTGAGCCAATTCAGAAGACAAAGGCACAGGAGAGCAGAGCACACTGGGAACCCACAAGGAGCATGTTTCCCAATGACATTTGCTGTGACCAGCAGAGTATCTGAATGGCGTGAGTTCTTGCCAACAAAGGGTCTTGAGGCCTGGGTATTTCAGATCATCAGGCTTGGCAACATCGACTCGAGAGAATACTCTTTTTCTCCTGGAGAGGACAACAACAAGCAATCAGGTGCAGACAGGCTGGAAATCTTGATCAGACACAATCCCAGGAGACAGAGTGGGCAGACGGTGGGTTCTTGGAGTGCATCCATGAGAGGCAGTGTTCGTGGAGATGACTTGATGGGTTCACAAGAAATTTTCAGCTCTGGCTCCAGCAGCATAAAGATCGAACTACTGGCCAAAGACAGTACGGTGAGGACATTAGCTGCCTCACATACATAAACAAAGTCCTGACAGTGAAACACTTGGGAGACTGCCTTCCTCAGTCCAAGATGCTTAGTCCAAAGAGAACAGACTTTTCCATAGGGGACTAGAAGAAAGCCCTGCCCACATGCTCTCTCCTTATTACAGCAGTCTGCAGGCCTTCTTTCTGTTGATTTGGTTGAACATCTTCTTTCACAGGCAAACCAGAGCAAAGCAAGCTAAACCTCACCATATTCAGCCCAGAAAACAAAGACACCTAATGGCAGGCAATGGGAGCCTCTGCAGATGACTGTTTTAAGGTCACTGTTTTAAGGACTGTTTTAAGGGACAGCCATAACACACCAGCAGAGGGCATGCATGCCACACACACCGAAGACTCTCTCAAGGGCCAGCCCATGGGCAATCCATGATCTCTTCTTCCTAAAGACATTACCCTCAGTGTAGACAACAGAATGGACTTTGCAAATAGTGAGAACAAGTTAGAGACCTAGATCCAATGAAAAGATGGAAGAATCAATTGATGTCGAGGAAAAAGAATAAGAAATGATCAAGGCCAAGCGATCAAAGTGAAACCTCTACATATAACGTCTGATAGAGGATTGAAAGCAGAAGCCAAGATATTCACTGTATATCAAAAAAAAAAAAAAAACACAGAAGACATCAGGAGTCTTGAACTGCACAGGTAAAAGTGATAAAAAAAGAAAGTAAAAAATAGAGTCCCTGATGAAAAGATTGGTAGCAGACTGAATGCAATGTCGAGGAAGCTGGCAGAAGCAGACGATCAAATTAATGACCTGCAAGACAAATACTGGAAAATAAGTAAGCAAAGCCAAAGAGAGAAGGAATAATGATGGAACATGACAATGAGCTTAAGGAAGTCATTGATTCCAAGGAATTGAAAGAAGTTTTTATTCTAGGAGACCTAGGAATGAGAGTATAAAAAAGGCCAAACCTTTCTTTGAGAAATCAGAGCTGAAAATGTCCCTCATCTGGGAGTTGAAACAGAGATCCAGATTCAGAGGCACAGAAAACTCCCATCAGCATCAACAGAAGCAGAGCAGCACAAGACATAGTGTCATTCCCCCTGCAAAACCTAGCAAGAGAAAAATTCTCTTTACTCAAATATGCCTGGGAGTGCAGTGTGTCCATAGCCAAGTCACTGAGTTCAAGAGGACACACTATATCAGCTCTCAAAGTAGCTCGGATAGAGCAAGCAAAACCAGCCTAAACCAAAATCCATATCCCCAGCCTTTCTTTCTTTTTTATTAATTTATTTAAATTTTTTTAAATTTATTTTTTATTAATTTTCAGCCTAAAAGTATTCATTATTTTTGTACCAAACCCAGTGCTCCATGCAATCCATGACCTCTATAAACCCACCATTGGGTAACCCGACCACCCACCCCCCGCCCCTTCAAAACCCTCAGATTGTTTTGCAGAGTCCATAGTCTCTAATGGCTCACCTCCCCTTCCAATTTCCCCCAACTCCCCTCTCCTCTCCCAATGTTCCATGCTATTTGTTATGCTCCACAAATAAGTGAAACCAAATGAAAAATTGACTTTCTCTGTTTGACTGATTTCACTCAGCATAATCTCTTCCAGTCCCGTCCTTTTTTCTAAAAAAGTTGGGTATCCGTCCTTTCTGATGGAGGCATAATAGTCCATAGTGTAATGGACCACATCCTCCTTATCCATTATTCTGTTGAAGGGCATCTGGGTTCTTACCACAGTTTGGCAACCATGACCATTGTTGCTATAAACATTGGGGTACAGATGTCCCTTCTTTTCACTACATCTGTATCATTGGGGTAAATACCCAGTAGTGCAATTGCAGGGTCATAGGGTAGTTCTATTTTTAATTTCTTGAGAAATCTCCACACTGTTCTCCAAAGAGGCTGCACCAACTTGCATTCCCACCAACAGTGTAAGAGGGTTCCCCTTTCTCCACATCCTCTCCAACACATGTTGTTTCCCATCTTGCTAATTTTGGCCACTCTAACTGGTGTAAGGTGACATCTTAATGTGGTTTTCATTTGAATCTCCCTGAGGGCTAGTGATGATGAACATTTTCTCATGTGTCTGATAGCCATTTGTATGTCTTGATTGGAGAAGTGTCTGTTCATATCATCTGCCCATTTTTTGATATGTTTGCCTGTTTCATGTGTGTTGAGTTTGAGGAGTTCATTATAGATCCTGGATATCAACCTTTTGTCTGTACTTTCATTTGCAATTATCTTCTCCCATTCAGTGGATTGCGTCTTTGTTTTCTTGACTGTTTCCTTTGCTGTGCAGAAGCTTTTGATTTTGATGAAATCCCAAAATTATATTTTTGCTTTTGTTTCCTTTGCCTTTGGAGACATATCTTGAAAGAAGTTGCTGTGGTTGATATTGAAGAATTTAAATGTGCACATAAAATGACACAGGGATGCAGATTGGAAAAAATGACAGGACCCATCCATATAGTGTCTACAAGAGACCTATTTTGAACCTACAAATACACCTAGCCTGAAAGTGAATGGATGGAGAAGCATCTTTCAGGTCAATGGACCTCAGAATGCCACGGTAATGATTCTTATATCAGATACATTAGATTTTAAACTAAAGACTTTAGTCAGGGATACAGAAGAACACCACATAATTCTTAAATGGACTATCCACCAAGATGATCTAACAATTATACATACCAATTCCCCCAATACAGGAGCAGCCAATTACATAAGAAAACTTTTAGTCAAGATAAAGAGTCATATTGATATGAATACATTAATAGGAGATCTTAACATGCCTATCTGAGAAATAGACAGATCATCCAAGAAGAAAATCCATGAAGAAACAAGAGCATTGAATGACACTTTGGACCAGATGGGCCTCATGGATATATACAAAACATTCCACCCTAAAACAACAGAACACTCATTCTTCTCAAGTGCATACAGTACCTTCTTGAGAATTGACCACATACTGCATCACAAATTAGGACTCAACCAATACCAAAAGACTGAGATTATTCCCTGCATATTCTCAGATCACAATGCTTTGAAACTGGAGCCCAATCACAAGGAAAAGATCAGAAGGAACTCAAATACCTAGAAGCTAAATACCACCTTGCTTAAGACTGCTTGGATCACCATGCACAAAAATAGACTCCAAATGGATGATAGAACTCAATGTGAGAAAGGAATCCATCAAAGTCCTTGTGAAGAACAGAGGCAGAAAGCTCTTTTACCTCAACCCCAGCAACTTCTTACTATGAACATCAGCAAAGACAACAGAAGCAAGGAAAAAAATAAACTATTGTGATTTCATCAAGATCAAAAGCTTTTGCACAGCAAAGGAAACAGTGAACAAAACCAAAAGACAACTGACAGAATGGGAGAATACAATTTCAAATGACATATCAGATAAAGGGCTAGTATCTAATATCTATTAAGAGCTTAGCAAACTCAACACCCAAAGATCAAATAATACAATCATGAAATGGGAAGAGGACATGAACAGACATTTCTGAAAAGAAGAAATCCAGATGGCCAACAGACACATGAAAAACTGCTCCACATCACTCTGTATCAGGGAAATACGATTCAAAACCATAATGAGATAACACCTCACACCAGTCAGAATGGCTCAAATTAACAGTCAAAAAATGACAGACACTGGCAAGGATGCAGAGAAAGGGGAACTCTCCTGCACTGTGGGTGGGAATGCAAGCTTGTGCAACCACTCTGGAAAACACTGTGGAGGTTCCTCAAAAAACTGAAAATAGTGCTACCCTAGGAGACAGCAATTGCACTACCAGGTATATATCTTAAAGATACAGACGTGGTTATCCGAAGGGGCAAGTGCAGCCAAATGTTTATAGCAGCAATGTCCACAATAGCCAAATTATGGAAGGAACCTAGATGTCCATCAACAGATAAATGGATAAAGAAGATGTGGTATATATACACAACAGAATACTACACAGCCAAAAAAGAAATGAAATCTTGTCATTTGCCACGACGTGGATGGAACTAGAGGGTATTATGTTTAGCGAAAAAAGCCCATCAGAGAAAGACAACTATCATATGAACTACTTGATATGAGGAAGTGGAGATGCAATGTGAGGGGCTTGAGGGGGTAGGAAAAGAACAAATGAAAGATCATGGGATTGGGAGGGAGACAAACAATAAGAAAACAACATTTATTTTCACTTGGTGGGGTGGGTTCTGGCAGTGCATCCCTGAGAGGCAGTGTTCGTGGAGATGACTGGAGAGGGGCAGAGGGCATTTTAGGCTCTCGCACCAGCAGCATCAATACTGAGCTACTGGAGGAGAGACAATATGGCAGGGAAGTAGGAGGAGGCGCCCTTTCAACCTGTGAGCTGATTACCTTCCAAAGAACTTGGTAATCAGTGAACTGATTACCTTCCAAAGAACTTGGTGATGACCCACAAAATCAGCCTGAGATCAGAATTACACACGTCTGGATCTTTACTGGAGCAGATGCAAGTGGGTAGGTAAAGCGGAGTGGAAAAGTCTGACTGATATCTGAAGATAAACAAGAGGGGGAGGGAGCCACCAGAGGAGACCCTTTGGAAAGTAATATCCCAATAGGAGAGTTCCCTATGCCTGGGGACCAGTATTAACTCAGGAGTCTTGTAGAAAGCACTCTAACAGAGCAAAGGATCACTGGGGGGAAATTGCGGGAATCGGGGTGTTAGGGTCAGGGCTTAAGTCCCCACACCCAGGAAAGCAATCCCTGGTGCAGAGCCAGATAGAGTGAGGCAGAGAAACCAGGTCTCGGTCGCTGAACCACCAGCGTGCCTGAGATTGCGTGGCACCCGGCTCCCATGAGGGACTGGGAGCCTCGCCAGCCAACAGAAGGTACAGCCTTTTTGCAGTCCCCACGCAAGTGCCCTGCCATGCCATCAGAGTCCGAGTCGTGCCCCACAACCTCCCCTGAGAGAGGCGACACAAGTGCCAGCCAGGTGCTCTCAGATGGAAAGACCAGGCACACCCAGCACGGGCCAGTGAAAAAATCTCAGTGTGCGGTCGCTACTTGGAACTTATCTGGCAGTCGGGAGCTCCCAGACAGCCGCCGCTGCCCTGGTTTTGGGTACAAACAAAAAATTCTGATTCCCCAGGGACCGCGACTGTGAACCTGCTCTGCCATTAGCCAAGGGGGTATTTATTTGGGCTCTGCAGCCAGACTGAGGATTCTCTCTGAGAGGGAGGTCAGGGTGCAGTTTCCTTTCCTCTAAACCTACAAAAACCATCAAAAGTGGTCAAGGCGAGAGAGAAAAACAAAAGTGAACAAATATAAAAACCTCCAGAGAACAAAAGCCTGAACAAACCAGTTTCCTTAGAGCCCACCCCTTTGAGGGGAGTGGGGTGACTTAACTGAGAGAACATCATTGACTGAAAACCCCCGGGGCAGGCCCCTCCCCCAAAACACCAACCAGAAAAAAAAAGAAAAAAAAGAAAGACAAGAGAACAACCACCACTACTTCATAGGACAATTTTTATTATTAATTCAATCCTACTATTCTGGCTCATTTTTTAACGATAGTTTTTTTTATTATTATATAGATAATTTTTTAACCTATTTACTGTCACAGTGAGATGTCTAGTACATCAAATTCCATAATAACATTCTAACCTGAACTTTTTGATATATACACCTGTGTTTTCCTTTTGCATTTCTATTTTTTAAATTTCTTTATTTTTAATTTTAGTTTAGTTTAGTTACTTTAGTCCTTTTTAAATTTTTATTTTCTAATATTCATATAGAGTTAAACTTAAAGGTAATGCCCTTTCCCCAATCAATGCCACCCCTATAGGTAAACCTATTCCTAATCCCCCTTTATCTTAGGAAAGTTGAGTCCTTTAACAAAGGTATCAAGATACATCCAGGAAGATCAAAACAAACTTCCTCACCCACACTGAGAATATACAACCACTCTCCCAACTTTTTCTTCCACCAGTATTTCTGTGTTTTTGTGTTTGTCCTGATAGTATATAAATCTTACACTCGGGGATCTTTTTGATGAGGTTCTTTCTTTATTTGCATATATATTTTTTTTCTCTTGTCATATATTTTTATCAGTCTTTTTGTCTGTCTGAGTCTGTTTGTATACTTCATAAATCTTACCTTGGGGCCCATTTGGGCTGAACCTTCTTTTTTATCTCACCTTTCTTTCCTGTCTCTCTCCCTCTCTCTTTTTTTCTTTTCCTTTTCTTTTTCCTCTCATTTGGGTGGGGAACCCTGATTGTTCAGAAGCATTCCAGGGTGCACCTGGACTGCACCACAGTCAATACACCCAGCTACAAACATTCAGCCATCTCTCACCAAAATGACTAGGAGGAGGAATGCCCAACAGAAGAAAAATACAGAGGATGGACCTTCTGCAAAAGAGCTAACGGCTATCAACATAGACAATATGTCGGAAAGAGAATTTAGGGTAACAATTATCCAAGCAATAGCTAGGTTGGATAAAGCCATGGGTGACCAAACGGAATTGATTAGGGCTGAACTGAAAACGACCAGAGATCATGTTTTCAATATTAGGGAAGAGCTGAAATCTACCAGGGATGAGCTTCACAATGCTCTCAATGAGTTCCAACCTAATCTAAATTCTCTCAACGCTAGAGGATCTGAGACAGAAGATAGAATCAGTCATCTGGAGGACAAACAGATATAGAGAAAGGATCAGGAGGAAACATAGAACAAACAGCTTAGAAGCCAAGAAAACAGAATCAGGAAAATAAATGATGCCATGAAACATTCCAACGTCAGAATTATTTGGTATCCCTGAAGGGGAGGAGAAAGAAAGAAGTCTAGAAGACATAGTGAAACAAGTTCTTCATGAAAATTTTCCAAATCTCGTGAATGGAACCAGGGTTCATGTACTAGAGGCCGAAACGTTCCCCCCAAGATTACAAATACTCGAAAGTCCTCGAGACACCTAATGGTAAGAATGAAGAATTATAATTGTAGGCAGAACCTCCTGAAAGCAGATAGGACAAAGAAGATCCTTACGTACAGAGGAAAGCCCATCAGAATAACGTCAGACCTGTCCACAGAGACATAACAAGCCAGAAAGGGACGGAAAAATATACTCAGGGCACTGAATGAGAAGAACATGCAGCCAAAACTACTTTATCCAGCAAGACTGACATTCAAAATGGAAGGAGAGATAGAGAGTTTCCAGGACCGGTAAGGCTTAAAAGACTATGCAACCACCAAGCCGATACTGCAGGAAATATTAAGGGGGCTTCTTTAACAGAGGAAAAAGCCCAAGAATAGCATTGAACAGAAATACAGAGACAATCTACAGAAAGAAAGACTTCATGGTAACACGATGTCAATAAAAACGTTTCTATCAATAATCACCCAAAATGTGAATAGCCTAAATGCACCCATAAAACGGCACAGAGTTGCAGACTGGATAAAACGACAGGACCCATCCATATGGTGTCTACAAGACACCCATTTTGAACCTAAAGATACACCCTGTCTGAAAGTTAAGGGATGGAGAAGCATCTTCAATGCCAATGGGCCTCAAAAGAAGACTGGGGTAGCGATTCTCATATCAAACAAATTAGATTTTAAACTAAAGACTGTAGGCAGAGATACAAAAGGACACTACATCATTCTTAAAGGGACTATCCACCAAGACGATCTAACAATTGTAAATATCTATGACCCCATTTTGGGAGCAGCCAATTACATAAAAAAAACTGTTAATCAAGATAAAGAGTCATATTGATATGAATACACTAATGCTTGGAGATCTTAACACACCTCTCTCAGAAACAGGCAGATCATCGAAGCAGAAAATCAATAAATAAACAAGAGCATTGAATGACACATTGGACCAGATGGACCTCATAGATATATACAGAACACTCCACCCTAAAAAAAAAGAATACTCATTCTTCTCAAGTGCACATGTAACCTTCTCAAAATAGACCACATACTGGGTCACAGATCAGGACTAAACTGATACCAAAAGACTGAGATTATTCCCTGCACATTCTCAGATCACAACACTTTGAAACTGGAGCTCAATCACAAGGAAAAGTTCAGAAGGAATTCAAATACCTGGAAGCTAAAGACCACCTTGATTAAGAATGCTTGGATCAACCAGGAGATCAAGGAAGAATTGAAGCAATTTATGGAAAGTAATGACAATGAAGACACGTTGGTCCAAAACCTATGGGATACAGCAAAGGCGGTCCTAAGGCGATAATAGATAGCCATCCAAGGCTCCCTCAAAAAAATTGAAAAATCCAGAACACAGCAGCTGTCTCTACACCTTAGGGAACTGGAGAATCAACAACAATTCAAACAAACTCCACACATAAGAAAGGAAATAATCAAGATTAGAGCTGAGAATGATGAGGTAGAAACCAGAGATACAGTAGACCGTATCAATGAAACCAGAAGCTGGTTTTTTGAAAGAATCAATAAGATAGATAAATCATTGTCAACACTAATCCAAAAAGAAAAGAGAAAAAAGATCAAATGCATATAATTATAAATGAAAAGGGAGAGATCACAACGAACACCAAGGAAGTAGAAACAATCATCAGAAGTTATTATCAACAGTTATATGCCAATAAGCTTTGCAACCTAGATGAAATGGATGCATTATTGGAAAACGATAAACTCCCAAAATTGAACCAGGAAGAAACTGACAATCTGAATAGACCAATATCTAGTAACGAGATTGAAGCGGTGATCAAAAACCTCCCAAAAATCAAGAGCTCAGGACCTAAAGGATTCCCTGGGGAATTCTACCAAACTTTAAAAGAAGAAATAACACCTATTATCCTGAAGCTGTTTCAAAAAAATTGAAGCAGAAGGAAAACTTCTGGAATCTTTCTATGAAGCCAGCATTACCCTGATCCCCAAACCAGGCAAAGATCCTACCAAAAATAATTTCAGATCAATATCACTGATGAATATGTATGCTAAGATTCTCAACAAGATCCTAGCAAACAGGATACAACAGCACATTAAAAAGATTATACACCATGACCAGGTGGGATTCAACCCTGGGCTACAAGGATGGTTCAACATCCACAAATCAATCAATGTGATAGAACAAATTAATAAGAGAAGAAAGAATATCATGGTCCTATCAATTGATGCAGAAAAAGGATTTGACAAAATCCAGCATCTGTTCTTGATGAAAACTCTTCATAGTTTAGGGATAGAGGGAACATTCCTCAACTTCATCAAATCTATATATTAAAGTAAATATCATCCTATATGGGAAAAAGCTTACATCCTTCCCGTTGAAATAGGGAACATGACAAGGATTCCCACTCTCACCCCTCTTGTTCACATTGTATTAGAAGTCCTAGCAACAGCAATCGGACAACAAAGGGAAATAAAAGTTATCCGAATTGGTAAAGAAGAAGTCAAACTCTCTCTCTTTGCAGATGACATGATTCTTTATATGGAAAACCCAAAAGACTGCACCCCCAAACTACCAGAACTCATACAACAATTCAGCAACATGGCAGGATACAAAACCAATGTACAGAAATCAGTGGCTTTATTATACACTAAGAATGAAAAAACAGAAAGGGAAATAGGAGAATCTATTCCATTTACTATAGCACCAAGAACCATAAGATAACTGGGAATAAACCTAACCAAAGAGGTAAAGGATCTTTACTCGAGGAACTACAGAACACTCATGAAATAAATTGAAGAAGACAAGAAAAGATAGAAGACATTCCATGCTCTTGGATAGGAAGATTAAACTGTGTTAAAATGTCTATACTACCTAGAGCAATCTATACTTTTAATGCTATTCCGATCAAAATTCCACCGGTATTCTTCAAAGGTCTGGAGCAAATAATCCTAAAGTTTGTATGGAATCAGAAGAGACCCCAAATCGCTAAGGAAATGTTGAAAAACAAAAATAAAATGGGGGGAATCACGTTACCTGATTTCAAGCTTTACTACAAAGCTGTGATCACCAAGAGAGCATGGTACTGCCATAAAAACAGACACATCGACCAGTGGAAGAGTAGAGAGCCAAGATATAGGCCCTCAACTATATGGTCAAATAATCTTCAACAAAGCAGGAAAAAATATACAGTGGAAAAAAGACAGTCTCTTCAATAAATGGTGCTGGGAAAACGGGGCAGCTCTATGTAGAAGAATGAAACTTGACCATTTTCATACACCGTACACAAAGATAAATTCAAAATGGATAAAATAACTCAACGTGAGACAGGAATCCATCAGAATCATAGATGAGAACATAGGCATTAATCTCTTCGATATCAGCCACAGCAACTTCTTTCAAGATATGTTCCCAAAGGGAAAGGAAACAAAAGCGAAGATGAACTTTTGGGACTTCATCAAAGTCAAAAGCTTCTGCACAGCCAAGGAAACAGTCAACAAAACAAAGAGGCAACCCAAGGAATGGGAGAAGGTATTTGCAAATGACAGTACAGACAAAAGGTTGATATCCAGGATCTATAATGAACTCCTCAAACTCAACACACACAAAACAGAAAGTCATATGAAATAATGGGCAGAAGATATGAACAGACACTTCTCCAGTGAAGACAAACAAATGGCTATTAGACACATAAAAAATGTTCATCATCACTAGCCATCAGGGAGATTCAAATTAAAACTACCTTGAGATATCACCTTACACCAGTTAGAATGGCCAAAATTAGCAAGACAGGAAACAACATTTGTTGGAGGAGATGTGGAGAAAGGGGAATCCTCTTACACTGTTGGTGGGAACGCAAGTTGGTGCAGCCTCTTTGGAGAACAGTGTGGAGATTCCTGAGGAAATTAAAAATAGAATTTCCCTATGACCCTGCCATTGAATTCCTAGATATTTATCCCAAAGATACAGATGTAGTGAAAAGAAGGGCTATCTGTACCCTAATGTTTATAGCACCAATGGCCATGGTCGCCTAATTGTGGAAAGAACCAAGATGCCCTTCAACAGAATAATGGATAAGGAAGCTGCGGTCCATATACACTATGGAGTATTATATCTCCATTTGAAAGGATGAACACCCATCTTTTGTAGCAACATGGATGGGACTGGAAGAGATTATGCTGAGTAAATTAAGTCAAGCAGAGCCAATTATCATATGGTTTCACTTATTTGTGGAGCATAACAAATAGCATGGAGGACATGGGGAGTTAGAGAGGAGAAGGGAAATTGGGGAGTTGGGGGAAATTGGAAGGGGAGGTGAACCATGAGAGACTATGGACTCTGAAAAACAATCTGAGGGTTTTGAAGGTGCAGGAGTGGGTGTTGGGGTACCAGGTGGTGGGTATTATAGAAGGCACAGATTGCATGGAGCACTGGTTGTGGTTCAAAAATAATGAATACTGTTATGCTGAAAATAAAAACTAAACAAAACAAACAAACAAACAAAAGTCTGAGCTACTGGCCGAAGACAGGAGAGTGAGGACATTTAGCTGCCTAAACTGCAAACACGAAATCTGAACCATGGAAAATTAGGGAATTACCATCCTCAATCCACGTTGCTTAGTCCAAGGAGAACAGAGTCTCCCATAGGGGACTGGAAGAAAGCCCTGCCCACATACTATTTCCTGGCCACAGCATTCTGCAGGCCTTCATGCTGTTAAACATCTCCTCTCACAGGCACACCAGAGCCCACCAAGCGAAACCTCAGCACTTTCAGCCCAGACCCCAAAAACACCAAACCACAGGCAAGGAGAGCCTCTTAGGATGATGGGCCTCAAGGACAGGGGACAGCCACAAGACAACAGCAGTGGGCATGCACACACACCAAGACAATCTCAAAGGCCAGTCCTTGGGTACTCCTTGATATCTTCTTCCTAAAGAAATTACCCTCAATCTAGAAAACAGAACGGGCTTTTTGAATCCATACAAGAAGACAGAGACCTAGATCCAATGCAAAGATGGAAGAATCAATTGATGCCCAGGTAAAAGAACAAGAAATGATCATGGCCAGGCAATCGGAGTGAAACCTCTACATATAACATGCCCGATGGAGGATTGAAAGCAGCGGCCAGGATACTCCCTGTACATCAGATAATACAGAAGATATCAGGGATTCTTAAACCACAGAGATAAAACTGATAAAAATAAAATAAAGTGAAATTAAATTAAATTAAATTAAATTAAATTAAGAGATCCTGATGAAAAGATTGGTAGCAGACTGGATGCAAAGTCCAGGATCCTGGCAGAAGTAGAGGATCTAATTAGTGACCTAGAAGAAAAAGACTAGGAAATAAGGAAGCAAATCCAAAGAGAGAAGGATGAATGATGGAACATTACAGTGAGCTTAGAGAAGCCATCGACTCCAAAGAATGGAAAGAGGTGCCTATTTTCGGTGAAGTAGGAGTGAGAGAATAAAATAGGGCAGAACATTACTTTGAGAAATCAGAGATGAAAATGTCCCTCTTCTGATTAGAAACAGAGATCCAGATTTAGAGGCACAGAGACTCCCATTACCATCCACAGAAGCAGAGCATCACAAAACAGTGTCATTTCCCCTACAAAAGCTCGTAGTGGAGAGATTCTCTTTACCCAAAAATGCATGGGAGAATATTTTGTCTATAGCCAAGTCACGGACTTCAAGAGGACAAGCTATATCAGCTATGGAAGCAGGTCGGATAGTGCAAGCAACACCAGCTTAAGCCAAAATCTGTATCCCCTGCATTTCTGAATGATGATAGAGATGTGGTTCTTGTCTTGAACTGGGACGTATTAAGAAGAAAAAGACTGGGTTCTGGGGAGTGTCCATCAGTTCAGAGGCGGCCTTCACCTGAACTCATGATCCCAGGATTATGGCATTGACTCTGGTCTCAGGTTCCCTGCTCAAGGGCAAGTCAGCTTCTTCCTCTCCAGCTCCACCCCTTGGCTGTGATATCTCTCTCTCTCTCTCTCTCTCTGTGTCAATTACGTTCATATGCATCGTTTGACAAAAAGCAAAAACAAAAGCAGTTTACAAGGATTTTCTGGTGCCAGAGGATATTTTATTTAATATGGAATTAGGTCCCTATGGAAGGACGCCAGGTACATAGCACCTCCCACCATCCTAAAAGGAAAGACCTTTGCTCTGAGTTCCCTTGTTCATTCTCCAGTTCCTTGTATTCCTGGACTCCTCACCAACCTGTAGCAGCCGCCATCTGACCCACTGTAATGGCCCCTTGTTGACCAATTGTTCATCCTCTCCAGGCTCCATTAAAACATGCCCATCCTCTGCAAGAGGCACTGTTTGCTTATCGCATGAAACAATTTGGGGGATGGTCATGAGAAGGTTAATGCAGGCTTGTGCTGCCACATCTCCCTTTAGTTCCCCAGAGGGTAGTGGCACCACCCTGTGGGAATGCTCAAGGTAATTCGACATTCAAATCCTCTTCAATGCGTCCTTTTGGAGATACAAGTTATCCTGAAACGAGCATGAGAATCTCCCAGATGGCTTCACTTGGACTATGGGTCTCTTCCAACATGCTCCATGCTTGCTCCTGTGGACTTCAAGTACATGAGTCCATCCTGGACCTAAGGGTCTAGGGTATAGAGTATGCGTTTGGTGCTTGATCAGTTTTGGAGATTGGGAAGCTTTTGTGGCCGATTTCTGGAAATGCTCCTAGTCCTCACTGTTGAAGACTTCAGACATGTCTTTGGCATGGTTGTGGGTGTTCCCTTTGAGCTTTCTTTTGGTGGCCTTTCCCTAGTCAGAAGTGGCCGGATTGGGTGGGAGGACCATACACATATGAGGGACATAAATTTACTCCCCTGAGTCTTTGCTTGAGACCTTATTCTTTCTTGAACTTTGTTGGTAGGGGGGATGGTGGATTCTAGCCTTTCTCCAGAGTCCAGATGGCTGGTGCTGACTCTCACGACAATAGACTATGAATTTGGCCATGAAGAAAATAACACCAACTCACTTTGCAACCTGCCTTGGTGAGAGTCCCAGGCAGCTCCAGCGTTTTGGGAGGGCTTGGGATCCTCTTGGACCACCCAGGTCTACTACAGCCAAGTGTAGATTAGGCTTGGTTTGGGGAGGAGTGGTTGCTAGGACCTCAAATCTTTGTGACATTACAAAATCTGGCTTCACTAAAACAGAAGTCCCTCTCTCATGGCCTTTGTGTCCTATGCCTTTAGGTATGAAGCACCAGAAAGGACAGAAAAGGATCCCAAGAGCCCAATCAAGAATTCAGGGTGTCTTTTGTGTTAATGTCCCACTTCCCCTTTTGAGACAAATAGAAAAGATAATGATGTTTGGGATACCGTCCTTTAGACCAATATTTCTCCATAGACGGCAAGGATTTCCTATTTCCACTGCAATTTCTAGAGATCTCAAAAAACCGTAAGGCCTCTTGGGTATCATCAGCTCTCTGTGAGGTTTGTCATGCTGTGGGCGAGAAAGTCCTTTCTCAGCTTCTTTTCCCTATAGGTCGTGAAGACTAAGGGACAGAAAGTCCCTTTTCAAGGAAAAATGATAGGGCATGCATGTATTGTACTCTCTGTGTTTTCATCTCCTAATTTTCAAAAACACTAGTCATAAGGGATTATTTATCTGTCAACCTGCTTTTACCTTAAAACACATTGCATAGGCTTCAAGGAGCGTGACATTCTGCAAGAGTGCTAACTCTGAATGAAGAGCCCTGGACAGCACTCCTTGTCATCAGCAGTTAATGCTACCTGCTGTGGTAATAAGTATAGCCATGTTGACTAATTCTCTTAAATCAGAGGAAAAGGAATGGCCTATATAGATGACCTGCAAGCGCACTCGAGCATAACTGTGTATTGAGCTGCAATATCCTTGCAAAAGCTAGTAGATAAAGAAGGTGTGGTTCGTATTGGCAACAGAGTATCCCTAGACATCAGGGAGGATGAACCCCTAGCGCTTGCACTGACATAAATTTCACAGAACTGGGTGTTGATAAATAAAATAAAAGGGGGGGGGAATTTCTTATGGCTTCTCTCCTATGTGCCCCCGGAGGAATACCATGGCCTTTAGTAGAATAAAGGGAATACTGAAGGGGGTGAAGAGAAGGAGACAAACCAGGAGTGACTCAGGAATCTGAGACCCCAGCTGAGGGTTACTGAAAAGAGAGAAAAGGGAAAAGGGGGGAACTGGTTAATGAGTGCTGAGGAGTTGTGACATATCTTTGGATAAACACTAGACAGTATATGGATCTAAAGCTTCAGCAAATTCTCTGTCATAAACATATGATGGATGACAGGATGGCTTTTTCAACAGGACCAAAAAAAAAAAAAAACGAAAAGAAAAACAATCTGGCCCTTTTTAAAGAAGATGAAGACACAGAGAGAAAAGGAACGAATTATATTTGTATTGTCTTTACTAATTAAAAAGGCATGGAATTTGTTCTCTATAATATCCTTATCTGAATTGGGTCTTTATACTTGAAAAGTAGTCTTCCTGCCACCTCCATTTCTGGAAATGCCCTTGCAAAGACTAGTGGATAAAGAAGGTGTGTTCCATCTTGGCAGCACGGTAATCTTCAGCCATTAGGGAAGATAAATCCCTGGTCCTTGCATTGACATAAATGTCCCATGACTGGGTGATACAAAATGAAAATTGTAGGCAGACAAAGTGAAATATCATATGTCTTCCCTCATATTTGCCCCAGGAGGAATACCATAGACCTTAGTAAAGAAAGGGAAAACTGAAAGGGAAGAAGTCAGAGAAGGAGACAAACCAGGCGTGACTCGGGACTATGATAACAAAGCTGAGGGTTACAGAAAAGAGAGACATGCAGGGAATGAGGGGACTGTGTAATGGGTGTTCAGTTGTGGCATATATTAGGAGGAGCACTAGGTTGTATATAAAACTAAAGCATCCGTGAATACTCTGTCGAAAACGGATGATGGATAATAGGTTGTCTTCCTCAAAAGAACAACAACAACAAAAAAAAAATTAGGAGGAAAACAAACTGGCCCTCTCAAAACCAAAGGAAGTCACAGGGAGAAAAGGAAAGAATTATATTTTTTATTATTCTCTTTCCTTATTGAAATGACATGGGATTTGTTTCCTAAAATGTCCTTATCTGAATTGGGTCTTTATCCTAGTGAATTAGAGTCTACCCGCCTTTTCCATCTCTGGAATCGATGAGAGGACATGACAATGCCTTCGCTAAATCCCTAGGAGAGTGCGCCCAGGAAAATGTCTTGGACCTGGCCTTCTGTGTGTTGGCAGGTGTTTGATTACTGCTTCAAACGCTTCAGTCACTACTAGAGAGCTGAGATTTTGTAGGTTTCCTGACCTAATCTTGGGAGCTTCTATGTGTCTGGGAATTTATCCTTTTCTCTCAGTTCTTGGATATGCTAGCATAAATGTGTGGATGTGCCTCTTAGGTTATTCTTTTTTCCTTTCTACCAGTTGTCATGTGGTTTCATACTTTCAGCTGTGTGCTTGGCTCCCTGTTTTATGCCAGTAATGGCTTGTGCGGCTTGTTCATGTTTTCAAAACTGAAGTGTGAAATCTCCTGATTTTTTCTCCTATTGGTTTGTTTGTATTTCCTTCATTTTAGATAATCCCATGTATGTTTTCAATGTATCTGTTAACTTTGGAGTTCGGTTATTCTTCATCTTGTTCCTTCAGTCGTCCAGTTAGGGGGCTTTCTTTTTCGGTGTTCTTAAATGTTGGAAATGCATGCATTTCACCCTATATGGTTTCCCCATAAAATGTTTTGGCATCATCCCCTAAGTGTCTTGACATTCCTTTGTTCATGGCTCTTTGTGCGTTTCCTTTGGCCTTTCTTTCTTGCCTTCATTGCTAGTTCGTGAGTGTGTTGTGTTTTCCAACTTTTCGTGTCTGGCTGTATTTCCAATTTGAAAGCGCTATCTTCCTGTTTTCATACCTTCGTGATCATAAGTGCACGGGATAGGTTTTGACTTCTCTTCCATTAATTACGACAGGATTTGGACTCCAGCACACAATCTGTGAAAGACAAAGTTTCTGCCCTGGGGAAAAATTTCTCTTAAGGTCCTCAGAGACACAATCTTATGCATGGATCCCCAAAACTCATGTGGTCTACAGAACCCATGATGAAATCTGTTATTCCTTACAGCCTTTCCATCCGGATGATTTGTCCTGTGCTGAAAGTGGATGTCGTAGTCCCCAACAATATTTATTGAGGTTCCCATCTCCATTCCTTTCTGTTAATATGCTGCCAACATTTAGATACACCCATGTTGGTGGTGCATATGTTGGCAATTCTTCCAAGTTTCTGATGTTTTATACTTAATCAAGACAAAACACCTTCTGGTAGTCTTTCGTCTCCCGAAGGCATAAAATCTATCTGCCATGGACACAATCACTTTGGCTTTCTTCTCCTTGCCAATTGCATAACCTATGTCTTCCAAATTCCTTCACTTTCCTACTATGTGTATCTTTATACTTGAAGGAAATCTCCTATGGGCAATAGAAGGTCGAGCTTGTTTACTATTTGTTGTTTTCATGTGGAAACTTCTTGTCTTTTTTTTTTTAATTTCATACATTTCAACAATCTGTTTGCAGTAACGGGAGACATTATTCCTGAATACTTGAACGAATTATTAATAGGTAAAAAGTAAACTTTCTCACTTTGGTTGCTTTCTGACTTAGATTCTCTTTGCCTTTCCCGTTTATGGTATTTTTTGGGGGGTTTGCTTCCTTTAGTACGATTCCTCACTTCCTCCCCATCTATTGTGTGTCTTCTCTGTGTGTGTGTTTGCATGCATGTGATTGTGTGTGTTGTTTTGTTTCACATAACACTATAATTAAATTTCCAGAGAGAGAAAGTCAGTCTTTTATTGATAGCAATTCAATTTGACATGCTATTTGAAAACTCACATTCCATCACTTTCAGCCACATTTCCTACAAAGTATGTAATCTTTTGTCCTCTTTGATAAATACATATTCTTACAAACCTGCCTACAAGCAAACACCACATTTTGTGTGCCTGGTTAAAGTCATTTTGTTTGTCCCCTTTTCCCTTGTTTTTTTTCATGTGTCACTTGACAGCTTGATAGAGTAAAATCGTCTGTTATTTGTCTTTCTGTGTCTGATAGATGTGTCATAGCCCAATGCTCTCCACAACACTGCCGCATGAGTCAAGTGGCAAGAATTCATTCTTGCTTATGCCTCGGTAAAAATCTGCCATGTTTTTTGAGGACAGTGAGATGGAAGTAGTGTCTGAGAACTCCAGGCTTGTCTTAAGCCATGAACACAACTGGAAAATTACCACATCAACTACAACTTGGCGGAAATTGCCCTGAAGCCTACACAATAAACTCCAAAGCAAAAAAGATAAGAAGTCACAGAGACTATGCGAGAAAATTGGAGACATGTCTCAGGGGAGAACTGGGCGGTTGGTGCATCAGAGGGCAGTGAGCCAATGCAAAAGACAAAGGCAGGAGAGTGGAGCACACTGGGAACCCACAAGGAGCATGTTTCCAAATGCCATTGGCTGTGACCAGCAGAGGATCTGAAGGGCTCGTGTTCTTGCCAAAAAAGGGTCTTGAGGCCTGGAGATTTCAGTTCAGCAGTCTTGGCAGACATCAATTGGAGAGAACACTGTGTGTCTCCTGCAGAGTAAACCAACAAGCAACCAGCTGCAGACAGCCTGGAAATCATAATCAGAGACAATAGCAGGAGACACAGTGGGAAGGGGGTGGTTTCTGGGAGTGCATCCGTTATATGCACTGTGGAGTTTATTGCGTAGGCTTCAGGGCAATTTCCACAGTCTTCGTGGTGATGACTTGAAGGGGGCACAAGAAATTTTGGTCTCTTGCACCAGCAGCATCAAGACCAAGCTACAGACCAGCAGCATAAAGACTAAGCTTCTGGCCAAAGACAGGACAGTGAGACCATTAGATGCCTTATGTGCAAACACAAATTCCCAACTATGGAACATTTTGGTAATGCTTTCCTCAGTCAAGATGCTTAGTCCAGGAGAACAGACTCTCCCGTAGGGGACTAGAAGAAAGCCCTGAACACATGCTCTCTCCTGACTACAGCATTCTGCAGGACTTCATGCTGTTGAACTGTTTGAACATCTCCTCTCACAGGTACACCAGAGCCCACCAAGCTAAACATCAGCATAACCGAGATCCAGATTTAGAGGCACAGAGGACTCCCATCATCATCCACAGAAGCAGAGCACGAAAGGACATAGTGTCATTGCCTCTGAAAAAGCTAGTAATGGAGGAATTCTCTTTACCTAAATATGTGTGGGAGATTAGTTTGTCCATATCCAAGTCACTGACTTCAAGAGAACAAATTAGACCAGCACTCAAAGCAGGACGGATAGAGGAAGCAACACCAGCCCAAGCCAAAATCCTTATCCCCTGCATTTCTGAACATTGACAGAGCAGCATTTCTTGTCTAGAACTAGGAGGTATTCTGAAGACAAAGATTGGGTCCCGGGGTGTGTCCATCAGTTCAGAAGAGACCTTCAGCTCAACTCATAATCCCAGTGTCATGGCATCAACTCTGGTCTCAGGTTCCCTGCTCAGGGGCATGTCAGCTTCTCCCTCTCCAGCTCCACTCCCTGACTGTGATCTCTGTCTCTCTGTCAAATACATGCATGTGCATCGTTTGACAAAAAAACAAAAACAAAACCAGTATACAAGGATTTACTGGTGCCAGAGGATGTTTTATTTAATTTGGACCTAGGACCCTATGGAAAACAGCCAGGAATAGAGCACCTCCGACCATCCTGAAATGCCAGACCTTCGCTCTGAGCTCCCTGTTCATTTTCCTGTTCTCTGTCTTCCGGGGTCTCCTCACCAACCTGTAGCATCCACTGTCTGTCCCGCTGTAATGGCCCCTTGATGACCCATTGTTCATCCTCTCCTGGCTCCATTAGAACATGCCCATCTTCTGCAAGAGGCACTGTTTGATTATCGCATGAAACCATTTGGGGGTGGTCGTGAGAGGGTTAAGGCAGGCTTCTGCGGCCACATCTCCATAGAGTTCCCCAGAGGGTAGCTACTCCACCCAGTGAGAATGCTCAAACTTCTTTGATATTCGAATCCTCTTCAATGCATCCTTTTGGACATACAAGTTGCCATCATGAAATGGGGATGAAACTCTTTCAGATGGTTTCACTTGGGCTAAGAATCTCTTCCAAAATGCTCCATGCTTGCTCCTGTGGAGTCTAAGTACATGAGTCCGTCCTGGCCCTAAGGGTCCAGGGTGTAGAGTTTGCCTTTGGGGCATGGTCAATTTTGAAAATTGGGATGCCATTTTTCAGGATTTCTTGGGACACTCGAGGTACTCGTATCCTCGCTATTGAAGAATCCAGACATGTCTTTGGAACGGTTTCAGATGTTCCCTTTGAGCTTTCCTTGGGTGACCCTTTTCCTGGTCAGAAGCGCCCTGATAGGGTCGCGTGGGCCATACCCATGTGCAGGGCATGGATTTTCTCCCCTGAGTATTTGTTTTTGCCCTGATTGTTTCTTGGCCTTTCGTGGCTAAGATGGAATGGTGGAATCTTGTCTTTCTCTGGAGTCCAGAAGGCTGGTGCTGACAGTCACGACCAAAGGCATTGAATTAGGCCATGGAGAAGGTGCCACTGACTCGCTTCACTAACTGCCTCAGTGAGAGACCCAGGAGTCTCCAGCGGTTTGGGAGGGCTTGGGATCCTCTTAGTACACCCATGACTACTCCAGCCAAGTGTAGTGATCAGGCATGGGTTGATGAGGAGTGGTTGCTATGACCTCAAAATTTGTGACATCACAGAAATTGTCTTCCCTGAAGCAGCCGTCCTGCTCCCATGACTTTTGAGTCCTATGACTTTAGCTAGGAAGCCACCGGATGGACAGAAAAAGAGCTGTCTGAGCCAGTTCAAGAGATCAGGTTGACTTGTTTGTTAATGCCGATTTCCCCTTTGTAGACAAAAAGAAAAGAAAATGACGTTTGGTATACCATCCTTTTGGCCAGCATTTCCCCAGAGACGGCAAGGTGTCCTATTTCCACTGCAATTTCGAGAGATCTCAAGAGAATGTGAGGCCTTGTGGGTATGAGCAGCTCTCCGTGGGGTTTTTCATCCTGTGGGTGAGAGCGTCCTTTGTCAGCGTCTTTTGCCTATGGGTCAGTGATGACTAAGGGACGGAAAGTCCCTTTTCGAGGAAAAAGGTGAGGGCGTGGATAGATGGTGCCGTCTGTGGCCTCATTTCCTAGTGCTCTGAAACACGCGGCTAAGGGATTAGGCCTCTGTATACCTGGCTTTCCCTTCATCCCCTTTGCAAAGTCTTCGAGGAGAGTGACATTCTGCATCAGAGCTAACTCTTCAGGAAGAGGCCTGGACCGCACCCGTTGTCATCCTTAGTTAGCTGTACTTGTTGTGGTAACGGGTATAGATAGACATGTTGGCCAAGTCTCCTTAGTCAGAAGGAAAGGGACGGCCTATACCGACGGCTTGCAAGGCCCATTCGAGCAGACCTTTGGAATGAGCCGCAACGCCCTTGCAAAGACTAGCGGATCAGGAAGTTTTGGTCCATTTCGGCAACACAGTATTCCTCAGCCATCGAAGTGAAGGAACCCCTGGACCTTGCCTTGACATGAATGTCCCATGCCTGGCTGATGGGAAATGGAAAAGGCAAGCAGACAAAGGGAAATACCATGTGGCTTCCCACAATATGTGCCTCGGGAGGAATACCTTGGCCCTTAGTAAAGGAAGCGAAAACTGAAGGGCAAGAAGTCAGAGAAGGAGACCCACCAGGAGTGACTCAGGACTCTGAGAACCAAGCTGACGGTTACAGAAAAGAGAACTGCTTAATGGGTGTTCAGGAGTTGTGGCATATATTAGGAGGTGCACTAGGTCGTACATACAACTAAAGCATCCTTGAGTACTCTGTCAAAAGCGGATGATGGATGGTAGGCAGGCTTTCTCCACAGAACAGCAACAACAACAATCAAAATTAAAAGAAAAACAATCTGGCCCATTCAAAATCAAATGAAGACACAGGGAGAATAGGGAAGTATTATATTTGTATTATCTCTAATTATTGAAATGGCATGGAATTCGTTTCCTAAAATGTCCTTATCTGAATTGGGGCTTTGTACTTGTAAATAGGAGTCTATATGCATCCTCCATTTCTGGAATCAATGAGAAGAAATGGCATTGCCTTCAGTACATGTTTAGAAGAGTTGACCATGAGAAAGTTTTGGACCTGGCCTTCTGTGTGTTGGCAGGGCTTTGATTACTGCTTCAAACGCTTTAGTCACTACTAGAAAGCTGAGATTTTGTAGGTTTCCTGACCTAATCCTGTGTCTGGGATTTATGCTTTTCTCTCAGTTCTTGGATTTGCTAGCATAATAGTGTAGGCGGGTTATTTAGGCTATATATTTTTTTCCTTTCTATCAGTCCATGAGGTTTCATACTTTCAGCTGTTTGCCTGTCTCCCTGTGTTATCCAGGTAATGGATCTGACAGTTTGTTAAAATGTTCAAAACTGACATATGAGTTCTCCTGATGTTTTCCTATTGGTTTGTTTGTATTTCCTTTATTTCGATAATTATATGTATTATTTCATTATTTCTGTTAACTTTGGAGTTCGCTTCTTCTTCTTCTTGTTCCTTCTGGCATTTAGTTAGCTTGCTTTTTTTGGTGTTTTTATTTTTTGAAATACACGCATTTAACCCTACATTCTTTCCCCGTAAAATGTTTTGGCATCATCCCATAAATTTCTTTTCTTTCCTTTGTTCATGGCACTTTATGATACTCCTTATGATTTTCTTTCTTTGATTCATTGCTAGGTCGTGAGTGTGTTGTGTTTTCCACCTATGAGTGTCTGTCTGTTTCCTATTCATAGGTGATTTCTTTCTGTTTTCATACCTTCGTGGTCATAAGTATACAAGATAGGATTTGAATTCCCTTCCATTAATTACAACTTGATTTGGACTCCAGCACACGACCTGTGAAAGACAAAGTTAGGTATTCCCTGGGGAAAAACTGCTCTTATGGTCCTCAGAGACACAATCTTACACATGGATCCCCAAAGCTCAAGTGGTCTAGGGAGCCCATGATGCCGTCTGTTATTACTTACCACCTTTCCCTCTGGATGATATGTCCTGTGCTGAAAGTGGATGTCGTCCCCCCAACAATATTGGATTGAGGTCCACCTCTCCCTTCCTTTCTGTTCATATGCTTCCAACATTTAGATACACCCATATTGGTGATGTATATGTTGGTAATTCTTCCAAGTTTCTGATGTTTTGAAGCTCCATCAAGACAAAACACCTTCCAGTAATCTTTTGTCTCTTGCAGGCATAAAATCTCTCTATCTGCCATGGGCACAATTACTTTGGCTCTCTTCTCCTTGCCAATTCCATAACCTATATCTTACCAATTCCCTTCACTTTTTTAAATTAAATTAATTAATTTATTTTCAGAAAAACAGTATTCATTGTTTTTTCACCACACCCAGTGCTCCATGAAATCTGTGCCCTCTATAATACCCACGACCTGGTACCCCCACCTCCCACCCCTCACCATTTCAAACCCCTCACATTGTTTTTCAGAGTCCATAGTCTCTCATTATTCACCTCCCCTTCCAATTTACCCCAACTCCCTTATCCTAACACCCCTTGTCCTCCATGATATTTGTTATGATCCACAAATAAGTGAAACCATATGATAATTGACTCTCTCTGCTTGAGTTATTTCACTCAGCATAATCTCTTCCAGTCCCGTCCGTGTTGCTACAAAAGTTGGGCATTCATTCTTTCTGATGGAGGCATAATACTCCATAGTGTATATGGACCACATCTTCCTTATCCATTTGTCCATTGAAGGGCATCTTGGTTCTTTCCATAATTTGGCAACCATGGCCATTGCTATTATAAACATTGGGGTACAGATAGCCCTTCTTTTTACTTCATCTTTGGAGTAAATACCCAGGAGTGCAATGGCAGGGTCATAGGAAGGCTCTATTTTTAATTTCTTGAGGATTCTCCACACTGTTCTCCAAAGAGGTTGCACCAACTTGCATTCCCACCAACAGTGGAAGAGGGTTCCCCTTTCTCCACATCCTCTCCAAAACATGTTGTTTCCTGTTTTGTTAATTTTGGCCATTCTAACTGGTGTAAGGTGATATCTCAATGTGGTTTTAATTTTAATCTCCCTGAAGGCTAGTGATGATGAACATTTTTTCATGTCTCTGATAGCCATTTGTATGTCTTGATTGGAGAAGTGACTGTTCATATCTTCTGCCCATTTTTTGATATGTTTGTCTGTTTCATGTGTGCTGAGTTTGAGGAGTTCATTATAGATCCTGGATATCAATCTTTTGTCTGTAATGTGATTTGAAAGTATCTTCTCCCATTCCGTGGGCTGCCTCTTTGTTTTTTTGACTGTTTCCTTTTTTGTGCAGAAGCTTCACTTTCAAGATAAGTGTATCTTTAGAGTCGAAGGAAATCTCCTGTGGGCAACAGAAAGTCGAGCTTATTTAGTATTTATTGTTTCTTATGGACCTGTTTTGCCTTTTTTTTTTTTTTTTTTATTTCATCCAGTCCACTAATCTGTTTGCATTGGCGGGAGACTTTAGTCCTGAATACATGAACTAATTATTGATAGGTAAGTAGGTAAGATTCTCATTTTGTTTGGTTTCTGACTTGGATTCTCTGTGCCTTTCTACTTCATGGTATTTATTTCGGAATTTCATATTTTAGTGCGATTCCTCATGTCCTCTCCATCTTTTGTGTGTCTTATCTGTGTTGTGTGTATGTGTGTATGTGTGTGTGTCTGTATGTCTGTGTTGTCTGTGTGTGTCTCACTTAATACTTATAAGGAAATTTCAAGAGATAGGAAGTTGGTCTTTTATGGACAGCAATTCAATTTGACATGCCTTGAAAACTCACATTTCATCACTTTCAAGCCACTTTTCCTACAAAGAATGTCATCCTTTGTCCTCTTTGATAAACCTGTATTCCCACAAACCTGCCTACAAACAAAAACCACATTTTGTGTGCCTGGTTAGAGTAGTATTGTTTTTCCCTTTTTCCCTTTTTTTTTTAATATGTCACTTGACTACCTTGAGAGAGAGAAATCTTCTGTTATTTGTCTTTCTGTGACTGATAGATGTGACAGAGCCCAGTGCTCTCCACAACACTGCTGCATGAGGCAAGTGGCAAGAATTCATTCTTGCTTATGCCTCAGTAAGAATATGTGATGCCTTTGGGGGACAGTGAGATGGTAGTGGTGTCTCAGAACTCCAGGCTTGTCTTCAGCCATGAACACAAATTGAAGATAACAACATCAACAGCAGTTTGGTGGAAATTGACCTCAAGCCTACAAAGTAAACTCCACAGCAAAAGAGAAAAGAAGTCACAGAGACTATGGGAGAAGATTGGAGACTTGGCGCAGGAGACACGTGGTGGTTGGTGCATCAGAGGGCAGTGAGCCAATGCAAAAATCAAAGGCAGAGGAGAGCAGAGCACTCTAGGAACCCACAAGGAGCATGTTTCCAAATGCCATTGGCTGTGACCAGCAGAGGATCTGAAGGGCACGTGTTCTTGCCAACAAAGGGTCTTGAGGCCTGGAAATTTCAGATCAGCAGGCTTGGCAGACATTGACTTGAGAGAACACTGTGTTTCTCCTGGAGAGGACACCAATAAGCAACCAGCTGCAGAGAGTCTGGAAATCATAATCAGAGACAATACCAGGAGACACCATGGGATGATTGTGGGTTCTGGCAGTGCATCCGTGAGAGGCAGTGTTCATGGAGATGATGCGATGGGGGCCCAAAAAATTTTGGGCTCTCACACCAACAGCATCAAGTCCGAGCTACTGGTCAAAGACAGGACGGTGAGGACATTAGCTGCCTAAAGTGCAAACACGAAATCCCAACCGTGGAACACTTGGGGCACTGCCTGCCTCAGTCCAAGTTGCTTAGTCCCAGGAGTACAGACTCTCCCCTAGGCGACTAGAAAAAAACCTGCCCACATGGTCTCTCCTAACAATAGCATGTTGCAGGCCTTCATGCTGTCGAGTGGCTTGAAAGTCTCCTTTTACAGGCACACCAGAGCCCACCAAGCTAAACCTCAGCATGTTCAGCCCAGACTGCAAACAAAACAAATGGCAGAAAAGGAGAGCCTCTGCAGCTTACTGGCCTCAAGGACAGGGGACAGCAACAACACAACAGTAGAGGGCATGGGAGCCACACACATACACACATTTAAGACTCCCTCAAGGGCCAGGCCTTGGGAACTCCATAATATCTTCTTCCTAAAGAAATTACCCTCAGGATAGAAAACAGAATGGGATTTTTGAATACAGAGAAGACAGAGTCGTAGATCCAAGGCAAAGATGGAGGAATCAATTGATGCCGAGGAGAAAGGACAAAAAATGATCATGTCCAGACAATTGGAGTGAATCTTCTACATATAACACGCCCGATGGAGGATGGAAAGAAGTAACCAGGTTACTCCCTTTACATCAGAAAACATAGAAGGTATCAGGGATTCTCAAACCACAGAGATAAAATTGATAAAAATAAAATATAATAAAGTGTTCCTGAAGGAAATATTGGTAGCAGACAGAATGCAAAGTCCATTGGATTTTCTGGCAGGAGCAGAAACTCCAGTGAGTGACCTGGAAGAAAAAGACTAGAAAATAAGGAAGCAAATCCAAAGAGAGAAGGAGGAATGATGGAACATGACAAAAAGCTTAGGGAAGTCACTGACTCCAAGGAATAGAAAGAAGTAGGAGTGAGATAAAAAAAAGAGAGGTGAACATGTCTTTGGGAAATCAGAGCTGAAAACGTCCCTCATCTGAAAGCAGAACCTGAGATCCAGATTCAGAGGCACAGAGGACTCCCATCCCCATCCACAGAAGCAGAGCACCACAAGACATAGTGTCATTTACCCAGCAAAAGCTAGCAATGGAGGGATTCTCTTTATCCAAATATGCATGGGAGAGTAGTTTGTCCATAGCCAACTCACTGACTTCAAGAGGACAAGCTAGATCAGCTCTCGAAGCAGGTCAGAAAGCTCCAGCAAAACCAACCCAAGCCAAAATCCGTATCCCCTGCATTTCTGAACAATGGCAGAGCAGAAGTTCTTGTCCAGAACTAGGAGCTATTCAGAAGACAAAGATTGGGTCCCGGGGTGTGTCCATCAGTTCAGAGGCAGCCTTCAGCTCAACTCATGATCCCAGCGTCATGGCATCAACTCTGTTCTCAGGTTTCCTGCTCAGAGGCAAGTCAGCTTCTCCCTCTCCAGCTCCACTCCCTGATTGTGATCTCTCTGTCTCTCTGTCAAATACATGCATGTCCATCTTGTGACAAAACAAAACAAAACAAAACAAAAAACAAACAAACAAACAACAACAACAAAAATAAAACAAAGACAAATCCAGTGTTCAAGGATCTTCTAGTGCCAGAGGTTGTTTTATTTAATTTGGACCTAGGTCCCTATGGAAGGCAAGCAGGAACAGAGCACCTCCTACCATCCTCAAAGGCCAGACCTTCGCTCTGAGCTCCCTTGTTCATTGTACTGTTCTCTGTCTTCATGGATCTCCTCACCAACCTGTAGCATCCACTCTCTGTCCCGCTGTAATGGCCCCTAGTTGACCCATTGTTCGCACTTTCTTGGCTCCATTAGAACATGCCCATCTTGCACAAGAGGCATGGTTGCTTAACACATGAAACTACTTGGGAGACGGTCATGAGAGGTTTAAGGCAGGCTTGTGTTGCCACATCTCCATAGACTTCCAGAGGGTAGCTGCTCCACCCTGTGGGAATGCTCAAGGTTCTTCGACATTTGGATTTTGTTCAATGCATCCTTTTGGACATACAAGCTTTCATCCTGAAATGGGGATGACACTTCTTCAGATGGCTTCACTTGGGCTATGGTTCTCTTCCAACATGTTCCATGCTTGTTCCTGTGGACTCCAAGTACATGAGTCCATCCTGGACTTAAGTGTCCAGGGAGTAGAGTCTGCCTTTGGGGCATGGTCAGTTTTGAAGATTGGGAGGCCATTTTTGCAGGATTTCTGGAGATGCTCGAGGAACTCATATCCTCGCTGTTGAAGACTCCAGACCTGTCTTTGGCACGGTTGAGGGTGTTCCCTTTGAGCTCCCCTTTCCTGGTCAGAAGGACCCTGATAGGGTTGGGAGGGCCATAGCCATGTGCAGGGCATGGATTTCCTTCCCTGAGTCTTTGTTTTTGGCTTGATTGTTTCTTGACCTTTAGTAACTAAGATGCAATGGTGGATTCTTACCTTTCTCCAGAGTCCAGAGGCCTGGTGCTGACAGTCACTACCAAAGACTCTGAATTCGGCCTTGTAGAAGGTGCCACCAACTCGCTTCAAAAACTGACTTGGTGAGAGACCCAGGAGTCTCCAGCAGTTTGGGAGGGTGGGATCTTTTTAGTTCACCCATGACTACTCCAGCTAAGTGTAGTGATCAGGCATGGATTGATGAGGAGTGGTTGCTATGATCTCAAAACTTGTGACATCACAGAAATTGGCTTCCATGAAGCAGCCATCCTGCTCCCATGACCTTTGAGTCCTATGACTTGAGGTAGGAAGCCCCCGGATGGACAAAAAAAAGAGCTGTCTGAGCCTGATCATGAAATCAGGTTGTCTTGTGTGTTAATTTCCCACTTCTACATTCTAGACAAAGAGGAAAGAAAATGACAGTTGCTATACCATCCTTTAGGCCAACATTTGCCCAGAGATGGCAAGGTGTTTTTATTTCCACTACAATTTGTAGAGATCTCCAGAAAGAGTGAGGCCTTTTGGGTATTTACATTTCTCTGTGGGGTTTGTCACCCTGTGGGTGAGAGAGTCCTTTCTCAGTGTCTTTTCCCTAAGTGTAAGTGATGAAGGGACAGAAAGTTCTTTTTCAAGGAAAAAAGTTTAGGGCATAGATATATTGTGTTGTCTGTGTCCTCATCTCCTAGTGTTCTGAAACATGGGTCATAAGGGTCTAGGGCATGTCTACCTGGTTTTCCCTTAATCTCCTTTGCAAAGTCTTCAAGGAGAGTGACATTCTGTATGAGAGCTAACTCTTAAAGAAGAGACCTGGACAGCACCCGTTGTCATCATTAGTTAGCTCTACTTGTTGTGGTAACGGGTATAGACATGACCAAGCCACTTTAATTAGAGGAAAAGGGATGGCCTATATAGATGGCCTGCAATGCTGACTCAAGCAGAACTGTGGATATAGTGACAATATCCTTGCAAAGACTAGTGGAAAAAGAAGGCGTGGTCCCTCTTGGCAACGCAGTATTCTTCAGCCATCAGGGAGGATGAAACCCTGATCCTTGCTTATACATGAATGTCCCATGACTGGGTGATGCGAAATGAAAAAGGCAAGCAGACAAAGTGAATTATCATATGTCTTTGCTCATATGTGCCCAAGGAAGAATACCATGGCCCTTAGTAAAGGAAGGGAAAAATGAAGGGGAAAAAGTCAGAGAAGGATAAAACCAAGAGTGACTCAGGACTCTGAGAACCAAGAAGAGGGTTACAGGAAGGAGAGACATCTAGGGAATGAGGGAACTGCATAATGGGGGTTCAGGAGTTGTGGTCTCTATTAGGAGGAGCACTAGGTCTTATATGGAATAAAAGCATCCGTGAATACTCTGTCAAAAGCGGATGATGGATGATAGGCTGGCTTCCTCAACAGAAAAAAACAATTAAAAGAAAATCAATGTGGCCCTATCAAAACCAGATGAAGACATAGAGAGAATAGAAAATAATTATTTTAGTATTATCTTTAATTATTGAAATGGCATGGAATTTGTTTCCTAAAATGTCCTTATCTGAATTGGTTCTTTATACTTGTAAATTAGAGTCTACCCGCCTCCTCCATTTCTGAAGTCTATGAGAAGTAATGACATTGACTTCACCACATGTCTAGAAGAGTTGCCCAGGAAAATAATTTGGACCTGGCCTTCTGTGTATTGGCAGGTGTTTGATTACTGCTTCAAACGCTTCAGTCACTACTAGAGAGCTGAGATTTTGTAGGTTTCCTGACCTAATCTTGGGAGCTTCTATGTGTCTGGGAATTTATCCTTTTCTCTCAGTTCTTGGATATGCTAGCATAAATGTGTGGATGTGCCTCTTAGGTTATTCTTTTTTCCTTTCTACCAGTTGTCATGTGGTTTCATACTTTCAGCTGTGTGCTTGGCTCCCTGTTTTATGCCAGTAATGGCTTGTGCGGCTTGTTCATGTTTTCAAAACTGAAGTGTGAAATCTCCTGATTTTTTCTCCTATTGGTTTGTTTGTATTTCCTTCATTTTGATAATCCCATGTATGTTTTCAATGTATCTGTTAACTTTGGAGTTCGGTTATTCTTCATCTTGTTCCTTCAGTCGTCCAGTTAGGGGGCTTTCTTTTTCGGTGTTCTTAAATGTTGGAAATGCATGCATTTCACCCTATATGGTTTCCCCATAAAATGTTTTGGCATCATCCCCTAAGTGTCTTGACATTCCTTTGTTCATGGCTCTTTGTGCGTTTCCTTTGGCCTTTCTTTCTTGCCTTCATTGCTAGTTCGTGAGTGTGTTGTGTTTTCCAACTTTTCGTGTCTGGCTGTATTTCCAATTTGAAAGCGCTATCTTCCTGTTTTCATACCTTCGTGATCATAAGTGCACAGGGATAGGTTTTGACTTCTCTTCCATTAATTACGACAGGATTTGGACTCGAGCTCATGACCTGCGATAGACAAAGTTAGGTCTGCCATTGGGAAGAACATATCTTCTTGTCCTCAGAGACGCAACCTTACTCATGGAACCCCAAAGTTCAGGTGGTCTCGAGAGCCCATGTGGACGTCTGTTATTCCTTAGCACCTTTCCATCCAGATGATCTGTCCTGTGCTTAACATGGATATCATAGTTCCCAACAGTATTGGATGAAAGTCCCCATCCCCCTTCCTGGCTGTTCATGGGCTTCCAACGTTTTGATACATCCATGTGCGTGTTGTATATGTTGGCAATTCTTCCAGGTTTCTGATGTTTTGCTGCTCCATCAAGACAAAACACCTTCCAGTAATCTCTTGTCTCTCGAAGGCATAAAATCCCTCTATCCTCATGGGCACAGTCACTTTGGCTCTCTTCTCCTTGCCAATTGCATAACCTATGTCTTCCCAATTCCTTCATTTCAAGCTAAGTGTATCTTAGCCGCCCTCGCGCCCGAGAATGCATGGGGAGCAGATTCTGTGAGGGGCTAGGAGCCTCGCCAGACTGCAGAACGCCAAGCTGTGCTACAGAGCCTGAGATGCACGCTCCTCATCCTCCCTTGAGAGAGGGGCACGAAGGCCCAGCCTGCGCTCCTAGACCCGTGGCATTGTTTCAGAGCCAGAGATGCGTGTGTGCTCCAATCCCTCCCCTGAGAGAGGTGCACAAAGGCACAGCCTGGTGCTCTTGGACCTGTGCCCTGCTATCAGAGCCTGAGACTTGCGCACGCGACACACACCATTCCCTGAGAGAGGTACGCACAAGCCCGTTGCTTAGACCCAGAAAGACCAGGCACTCCCAGCCCAGCTCAATGGGAAAATCTCATTATGCAGTCGCTGCCTGGAACCTCTCTGCTGGTCTGGAGCTGTGCAGACACCCGCTGTTGCTGTGGTTTTGGATAAAAGCAGAAGATCCTGCATCCCTGTGGAGCGCAACTGGGAATCTACTCTGTCAGAGACCAAGAGGGAAATATATATGGGCTCTGCAGCACCCACAGTGGAACAGACTGAGGTTTCTCCCTGAGAGGGAGGTCAGGGTCAATTTTGATTTCCTCTAAACCTCCAAAAACCATCTAAGTGGTCAAGAAAAGACAAAAATAATGTGAACAACATAAAAACCTCCAGAGAACAAAAGCCTGACAAAACTGGTTTCCTCATAACCCTCCCCCTTAAGGGGGGCAGGAGGACTTAACTCAGGGAACATCATTGACTGAAAACCCACCTGGCATACTCCTCCCCCAGGAAAAAAAATAGGAAGGGAAAAAAAAGACTACAAGAGAACAACCATCACAACTTCATAGATACAACATTCATTTTTAACTTGTTTCCACTATTCTGGTTCAATTTTTTAAAAAAATATAGATAATTTTTAACCTATTGACCATCACAGTGAGATGTCCAGTACATCAAGTTCCATAATAACCTCCTAACATGAATTTTTGATGCATACACCTGTGTTATTCTTTTGCATTTCTATTTTTTTTATTTTTTTTTAATTTTACTTTAGTCTAATTTATTCCTTTTTAATTTTATTTTCTTTTGGTCATATAAACTTTAGGTAATCCCCTTTCCCCAATCAATAATACCACTATGGAAAAACCAATTTTTAATCCCCCTTTATCTTATGAAAGATGACTTTTTTTTATTTTCAGCATAACAGTATTCATTATTTTTGCACCACACCAAGTGCTACAAGCAATCCGCGCCCTCCACAATACCCACCACCAGGTACCCTGACCTCCCACCGCTCGCCACTTCAAAACCCTCAGATTGTATTTCAGAGTCCATAGACTCTCATGGCTCACCTCCACTTCAAATTTCCCCCAACTCACTTCTCCTCTTTAACAACCCTTGTCCTCCATGCTATTTGTTATGCTCCACAAATAAGTGAAACCATATGATAATTGACTCTCTCTGCTTTACTGATTTCACTCAGCATAACTGCTTCCAGCCCCATCCATGTTGCTACAAAAGTTGGGTATTCATACTTTCGAATGGAGGCATAAAACTCCATACTGTGTATGGACCACATCTTGCTTATCCATTCGTCCGTTGAAAGGCATCTTTGTTCTTTCCATAATTTGGCGACCGTGGCCATTGCTGTTATAAATATTGGGTTACAGATTGCCCTGTTTTTCACTACATCTATATCTTTGGGGTAAATACCCAGGAGTGCAATGGGAGGGTCATAGGGAAATTCTATTTTTAAATTCCTCAGTAATCTCCACATTGTTCTCCAAAGAGGCTGCACCAAATTGCATTCCCACCAACAGTGTAAGAGGATTCCCCTTTCTCCACATCCTGTCTAACACATGTTGTTTCCTGTTATGCTAATTTTCGCCATTCTAACTGGTGTAAGTTGATATCTCAATGTAGTTTTAATTTTAATCTCCCTGATGGCTAGTGATGATGAACATTTTTTCATCTGTCTGATAGCCATTTGTATGTCTTTATTGGAGAAGTGTCTGTCCATATCTTCTGCCCATTGTTTGGTATGTTTGACTGTTTCATGTGTGTTGAGTTTGAGGAGTTCATTATAGATCCTGGATATCAACCTTTTGTCTGTACTGTCATTTGCAAATATCTTCTCCCATTCCATGGGTTGCCTCTTTTTTTTTTCTTGACTCTTTACTTTGCTGTGCAGAAGCTTTTGATTTTGATGAAGTCCCCAAAATTCATCTTCACTTTTGTTTCCTTTCCCTTTGGAGACATATATTGAAAGAAGTTGCTGTGGCTTTATCGAAGAGATTACTGCCTATGTTCTCCTCTAGGATTCTGATGGATTCCTGTCTCACATTGAGGTCATTTATCCATTTTGAGTTTATCTTTGTGTACGGTGTAAGAAAATGGTCGAGTTTCATTCTTCTACATAGAGCTTCCCAGTATTCCCAGCACCATTTATTGAAGAGACTGTCTTTTTTCCACTGTATATTTTATCTTGTTTTTTCGAAGATTATTTGACTATAGAGTTGAGGGTCCATATCCAGGCTCTCCAATCTGTTCCACTGGTCTATGTGTCTGTGTTTATGTCAGTACCATGCTGTCTTGGTGATCACAGCTTTGTTGTAAAGCTTGAAATCAGTTAACGTGATGCCTCCAGTTTTATTTTTGTTTTCAACATTTCTTTAGCGATTCAGGATTGCTTCTGATTCCATACAAATTTTAGGATTATTTGCTCCAGCTTTTTGAAGAATACTGGTGTCATTTTGATCAGAATAGAATTAAAAGTATAGGTTGCTTTAGGCAGTATAGAAATTTTAACACTTTATTCTTCTGATCCAAGAGCATGGAATGGTCTTCCATCTTTTTGTGTCTTCTTCAATTTCTTTCATGTGTCTTCTGTAGTTCCTTGAGTACAGATTTTTTACCTCTTTGGTTAGGTTTATTCCAAGGTATCTTATGGTTCTTGGTGCTATAGTAAATGGAATCGATTCTCTAATTTCTCTTTCTGTTTTTTCATTCTTAGTGTATAAGAAAGCCACTGATTTCTGTACATTGACTTTGTATCCTGCCACATTGCTGAATTGTTGTATGAGTTCCAGTTGTTTGGGGATGGAGTATTTTGGGTTTTCCTTACAAAAAATCATGTCATCTTTAAAGAGAGAGAGTTTGACTTCTTCATTGCCAATTTGGATACCTTTTATTTCTCTTTGTTGTCTGATTGATGTTTGTAGGACTTCTAATACTATGTTGAACAAGAGTGGTGAGAGTGGGAATCCTTGTTGTGTTCCTGATCTCAACGGGAAGGATGCAAGCTTTTTCCCATTGAGGATCATATTTGCTCTGGGTCTTTCATAGATAGATTTGATGATGTTCAGGAATGTTCCCTCTATCCCTATACTTTGAAGCATTTTAATCATGAAGGGATGCTGGATTTTTTTCAAATGCTTTTTCTGCATCAATTGAGAGGACCATGGGGTTCTTCTCTCTTCTCTTATTAATTTGTTCTATCACATTGATTGATTTGCGAATGTTGAACCATCCTTGTAGCACAGGGATGAATCCTACCTGGTCATGGTGGATAATCTTTTTAATATACGGTTGGATCCTGTTTGCTAGGATCTTGTTGAGAATCTTAGCATCCATATTCATCAGTGATATTGGTCTGAAATTCTCCATTTTGGTAGGGTCTTTGCCTGGTTTGGGGATCAGGGAATGCTGGCTTCATAGAAAGAGTCCGGAAATTTTCCTTCTGCTTCAAATTTTTGAAACAGCTTCAGGAGAATAGGTGTTATTTCTTCTTTGAAAGTTTGGTAGAATTACCCAGGGAATCTGTGAGGCCCTGGACTCTTGTTTTTTGGCCGGTTTTTGATCACCAGTTCAATCTCGTTACTAGATATTGGACTATTCAGGTTGTCAAATTCTTCCTGATTCAATTTAAGGAGTTTACAATTTTCAATGAATGCATCCATTTCATTTTTGTTGCTTAGCTTATTGGCATATAAGTTTTGATATTCACTTTTGATGATTGTTTCTACTTACTTGGTTTTTATTGTGATCTCTCTCTTTTCATTCATAATTTTATTAATCTGGATTTCTCTCTTTTCTTTTGGATTAGTGTGGCCAATGGTTTATCGATCTTATTGATTCTTTCAAAAAACCAGCTTCCAGTTTCATTGATACATTCTACTGTATCTCTGGTTTCTACCTCATTGATCTCAGCTCTAATCTTGATTATTTCCTTTCTTATGTGTGGAATTGGTTTGATTTGTTGTTGATTATTCCAGTTCTTTAAGGTGTAGAGACAGCTGCTGTGTTCTGGATTTTTCAATTTTTTTGAGGGGGGCTTGGATGTCCATGTATTTCTCCCTTAGGACTGCCTTTGCTGTGTCCCATTGGTTTTGGATCAAAGTGTCTTCATTCTCATTGGTTTTCATGAGTTGTTTCAGTTCTTCTTTGATCTCCTTGGTTGATCCAAGCATTCTTAAGCAAGGTGGTCTCTAGCTCCAGTTGTTTGAGTTCCTTCTGAACTTTTCCTTGTGATTGAGCTCCAGTTTCAAAGCATTGTGATCTGAGAATGTGCAGGGAATAATCTCAGTCTTTTGGTATCGGTTGAATCCTGATTTGTGACCCAGTATGTGGTCTATTCTTGAAAAGGTTCCATGTGCACTTGAGAAGAATGAGTATTCGGTTGTTTTAGGGTGGAATGTTCTGGATAGATCTATGAGGTACATCTGGTCCAATGTGTCATTCAATGCTCTTGATTCTTTATAGATTTTCTGCTTTGATGATCTGTCTATTTCTAAGAGAGGCGTGTTAAGATCTCCAACCATTAGTGTATTCATATCAATATGACTTTTTATATTGGTTAACAGTTTTCTTATGTAATTGGCTGCTCCCATATTGGCAGCATTGATATTTACAATTGTTAGATATTCTTGGTGGATGGTTCCTTTAAGAATGATGTAGTGTCCTTCTATATCTCTGCCTACAGTCTTTAGTTTAAAAACTAATTTTTCTGATATGAGTATCATTACCCCAGCCTTCTTTTGATGCCCATTGGCATGAAGGATGTTTCTCCATCCCTTCACTTTCAGTCTGGGTGTATCTTTAGGATCAAAATGGGTCACTTGTAGACAACATATGGATGGATCCTGTCGTTTTATCCAGTCTGAAACTCTGTGCTGTTTTATAGGTGCATTTAGGCCATTCACATTGAGGGTGATTATTGATAGATATGTTTTTATTGACATCGTGTTATGTTTAAAGTCTTTCTTTCTGTAGATTGTCTCTATATTTCTGTTCAATGCTATTCTTGGGCTTTTTCCTCTTTTAAAGAAGCCCCCTTAATATTTTCTGCAGTGTCGGCTTGGTGGTTGCATAGTCTTTTAAGCCTGGTCAGTCATGGAAACTCTTTATCTCTCCCTCCATTTTGAATGTCAGTCTTGCTGGATAAAGTATTCTTGGCTGCATGTTCTTCTCATTCAGTGCTCTGAATATATCTTGCCATCTGTTTCTGGCTTGCCATGTCTCTGTGAACAGGTATGACGTTATTCTGATGGGCTTTCCTCTGTACTTAAAGATCTTTGTCCTATCTGATTTCAAGAGGTTCTGCCTACGATTATAATTCTTCATTCTTACTACTAGGTGTCTCGAGGACATTCGAGTATCTGTAATCTTGGGGGGAAACCTTTCAGCCTCTAGTACATGAACGCTGGTTCCATTCACAAGATTTGGAAAATTTTCATGAAGAACTTGTTCCACTATATCTTCTAGACTTCTTTCTTTCTTCTCCCCTTCAGGGATTCCAATAATTCTGACGTTGGAACGTTTCAGGGCATAATTTATTTCCCTGATTCTGTTTTCATGCTTCTAAGCTGCTTGCTTCAGGCTTCCTCCTGATCCTTTCTCTCTATCTGTTTGTCCTCCAGATCACTAATTCTATCTTCTGTTTCCGTTCCTCTAGCGTTGAGAGAATTTAGATTAGATTGGAACTCATTGAGAGCTTTGTGAAGCTCATCCCTGGTAGCTTTCAGCTCTTCCCTAATATTGAAAACATGATCTCTGGTCGTTTTCAGTTCGGCCCTAATCAATTCCATTTGGTCACCCATGGCTTTATCCAACCTAGCTATTGCTTGGATAATTGTTACCCTGAATTCTCTTTCTGACAAGTTATCTATGTTGATAGCCGTTAGCTCTGTTGCAGAAGGTCCATCCTCTGTATTTTTTTTTTCTGTTGGGCATTTCTCCTCCTAGTCATTTTGGTGAGAGATGGCTGAACGGGTGTAGCTGGGTGTATCGACTGTGGTGCAGTCCAGGTGCACCCTGGAACACTTCTGAGCAATCAGGGTTCCCCACCCAAATGAGAGAAAAAAGAAAAGGAAAAGAAAAAAAAGGGAGAAGGAGAGATACAGGAAATAAAGGTGAGATAAAAGAGAAGGTTCAGTCCAAATGGGCCTCAAGGTAAGATTTATGAAGTATACAAACAGACTTAGACAAACAAAAAGACGGAAAATAGTATATGCCAAGATTAATATATATATATATATATATATATATATATATTTGAAAATATACATATCAAATAAAGAAAGTACCTTGTCAAAAAGAACCCTGAGTGTCGGATTTATATGCTGTCAGAACAAACACAAAACACAGAAATACTGGTGGAAGAAAAAGATGGGAGAGTGGTTATAAATTCTCAGTGTGGGTGAGGAAATTTGTTTTGATTCTTCCTGGATGTGTCTTCATATCTTTGTTAAAGGACTCAACTTTCCTAAGATAAGGGGGGATTAGGAATTGGTTTACCAATAGGGGTGGCATTGATTGGGGAAAAGGGATTACCTTTAAGTTTAACTCTATATGAATATTAGAAAATAAAAATTTAAAAAAGACTAAACTAACTAAACTAAACTAAAATTAAAAAAAGAAATTTAAAAAATAGAAATGCAAAAGTAAAACACAGGTATATGTATCAAAAAGTTCAGGTTAGAATGTTATTATGGATTTTGATGTACTGGACATCTCACTGTGACAGTAAATAGGTTAAAAAATTGTCTATATAATAATAAAATATTAACTATATTAAAAAATGAGCCAGAATAGTAGGATCAAATTAATAATAAAAATTGTCTTGTGAAGTAGTGGTGGTTGTTCTTTTTTCATCTTCTTTTTTTCCTTTTCTGGTTGGTTTTCTGGGGAAGGGGCCTGCCACGTGGGTTTTAAGTGAATGATGTTCTCTCAGTTGAGTCCTCCCACCCCCCTCAAGGGCGTGGTCTCTGACAAAACTTTTTTTCAGGCTTTTGTTCTGTGGAGGTTTTTATATTTGTTCACTTTTGTTTTTCTCTAACGCCTGACCACTTTTGATGGTTTTTGTAGGTTTATAGGAAAGGAAACTGCACCCTGACCTCCCTCTCAGAGAGAAGCCTCAGTCTCGCTGCAGAACCCAAATAAATACCCCCTTGGCCAATGGCAGGGCAGGTTCCCAGTCACGGTCCTTGGGGATGTAGGATCTTTCTTGTACCCAAAACCACAGCAGCAGCGGCTGTCTGGGAGATCCAGACTGCCAGAGAAGTTCCAAGTAGCGATCACACACTGAGATTTTCCCGCTGGCAAGGGATGGAGTGCCTGGTCTTTCTGGTCTGAGAGCACCCGGCTAGTGCCTGTGTGCACCTCTCTCAGGAGAGGGCGTGTGGCATGTCTCAGACTCTGATGGTATGGCAGGGCACTTGCGTGGGGACTGCAAAAAGGCTGTGCTTCTGTTGGCTGGAGAGGCTCCCAGCCCCTCACGGGAGCCTGGCGCCACACACTCTCAGGCACGCTGGTCTTTCAGGGACTGAGACCTGTTTTTCTGTCACACTCTCTCTGGCTCTGTGCCAGGGGTGGCTGTACTGGGTCTGGGGACTTAAGCTCCGACCCTAACACCCCAATACCCGCAATTCCCTCCCAGTGATCCTTTGCTCTATTAGAGTGCTTTCTACCAGACCCCCGAGTTAATGCTGGTCACAAGGCACAGGGCACTCTCTATTTGGATATTACTTTCCAACAGGCCGCCTCTGGTGACTCCCTCCCTGTTTTGTTTATCTTCCGACATCAGTCCACCATTCCCACTCTTCTTTACCTGCCTACTGGCATCTTCTGCTCCAGTAGAGATCCAGAGGTGTATAATTCTGATCTCAGGCTGATTTCGTGGGTGATCGCAGAGTTCTTTGGAAGGTACTCAGCTCACTTTAGGGTATATGTTGAAAGGGTGCCTCCTCCTACTTCCCCGCCATCTGTCTCTCTTTCAAAATATGACTCTTCTAACAAAGATATCAAGATACATCCAGGAAGAATGAAAACAACCTTCCTCACCCACATTGAGAAAATATAAAAACTCTCTTATCTTTTCCTTCCTCCAGTGTTTCTGGTTTTATTGTGTGTGTGTGTGTGTGTGTGTGTGTGTTCTGATAGTATATAAATCTTATATTTGGGTTTCTTTTTGATTAGGTTCTTCCTTTATTTTCATATATATTTTTTCTCTTGTCATATATTTTTATCAGTCTTTTTGTATGTCTATTTTGTTTGTATACTTCATAAATATTTCCTTGGGAACCATTTGAGCTGAACCTGTTCTTTTATCTTCCATTTTTCCTGTCTCTCTCTCTCTCACTCTCTCTCTCTCTTTTCTTTTCCTTTTCTTTTTTCTCTCATTTGGGTGAGGAATCCTGATTGCTCAGAAGTGTTCCAAGGTGCATCTTGACTGCACCGCAGTTGACATATCATGCTACATCTGTTCAGTCATCTCTCACCAAAATGACTAGGAGGAGGAATGCCCAACAGTAGAAAAATACAGAGGATGGGCCTTCTGCAACACAGCTTATGGCTATAAACTTAGAAAATATGTTGGAAAGAGAATTCAGGCTCACAATTGTCCAGGCAATAGCTAGGTTGGAGAAAGCGATGGTTGACTAAATGATATTGATTGGGGCCTAACAGAAAGTAAACAGGGATGATGTTCACAATGTTAGGGCAGAACTGAAAACTACCAGAGATGAGGTTCACAATGCTCTCAATGAGTTCCATTATAATATAAATTCTTTAAAAGCTAGGGTAACTGAGACTGAAGATAGAATTAGTAATTTGGAGGACAAACAGATAGAGAGAAAGGATCAGAAGGAAGCCTGGAACAAACAGCTTAGAAGCCACGAAAACAGAATCAGGGAAATAAATGATGCCATGAAACGTTCCAACATCAGAATTAGTGGAATCCCTGAAGGGGAAGAGAAGAAGAAGTCTAGATGATATAGAGGAACAAGTTCTTCAGTAAAATGTTCCTAATCTCGTGATTGGAACGAGCATTCATATTCTAGAAGCAGAACAGTCTCCACCCAAGAATATAGATTCCAAAAAGAAAAAAAAAATCAAGGCACCTGATAGTCAAATTGAGGAATCAAAATTGTAGATACAATCCCTTGAAAGCCACTAGGACAAAGAGGATCCTTCCTTACAGAGGAAGCCCCATTAGAATACCGTCAGAACTGTCCACAGAGACCTGGCAGGCCAGAAAGGGGAGGCAAGATGTATTCAGGGCACTAAATGAGAAGAACATACAGCCAAGAATACTTTATTCTGCAAGACTGACATTCAAAATGGATGGAGAGATAAAGAATTTCTATGAACGGCAGGGCTTAAAACTATGCAACCACCAAGTTGACACTTCAGGAAATATAAGGGGGGTTCTATAAAAGAGGAAAAATCCTAAGAATAGCATTAAATAGAAATATAGAAACAATTTACAGGAAAAAAGTCTTCAAAGGTAACACAATGTCAATAAAAACGTATCTATCAATAATCACACTCAATCTGAAGGGCCTAAATGCACCCTAAAATGACACGGGGTTGCAGATTGGATAGAACGACAGGAACCATCCATATGGTGTCTACGAGAGACCCATTTTGAACCTAAAGATACACCCAGACTGAAAGTGAAGGGATGGAGAAGCATCTTTCATGCCAATGTGACTCAAAAGAGGGCCAGGGTAACGATTCTCATATCAGATAAATTAGATTTTAAACTAAAGATTGTAGTCAGAGACAAAGAAGGACACTACATAATTCTTAAAGGGACTATTCTATATCTATATTCTATATCTATATCTATATCTATATCTATATCTATATCTATATCTATATTCTATATCTATGAAGAAACAAGAGCATTCAATGACACATTGGACCAGATGGACCTCATAAATATATACAGAACATTGCACACTATAACAACAGAATACTCATTCTTCTCAAGTGCACATGGAACCTTCTCGAGAATAGATCACATACTGGGTCACAAATCAGAACTCAACTGATACCAAAAGACTGAGATTATTCCCTGCATATTCTCAGATCACAATGCTTTTAAACTGGAGCTCAATCACAAGGAAAGGTTTGGAAGGAACTCAAACACCTGGAAGCTAAAGACCACCTTGCTTAAGAATGCTTGGATCAACCAGGGGATCAAAGAAGAGCTGAAACAGTTCATGGAAAGCAATGATAATAAAAACCCTTTGGTCCAAACCTATGGGATACAGCAAAGGCGGTCCTAAGGGGTAATACATAGCCATCCAAGCCTCCATCAACAAAATGGAAAAATCCAGAATATGCCAAGTGTCTCTACACCTTAAAGAACTGGAGAACCAACAATAAATCAAACCAACTCCACACATGAGAGGGGAAATATTCAAGATTAGAGCACAGATCAATGAGGTAGAAACCAGAGATACACTAGAATGTATCAATGAAACTAGAAGCTGTTTTTTTGAAAGATTCGATAAGATCGATAATCCATTGGCCACACTAATCGAAAGGAAAAGAGAGAAAGCCCAAATTTATAAAATTATGAATGAAAATGGAGAGATCACAGCTAACACCAAGGAAGTAGAAAAATCATCAGAAGTTATTATCAAAAGTTATATGCCAATAAGCTAGGCAACTTCGATGACATGGATTCATTCCTGCAAAACAATAAACTCCCAAAATTGAACTAGGAAGAATTTGACAACCTGAATAGACTGATATCAAATAATGAGATTGAAGCAGTGATCAAAAACCTTCCAAAAAACAAGAGCCCAGGACCAGATGGATTCCCTGGGGAATTCTACCAAACATTCAAAGAAGAAATAGCTATACTCATAAAGCTATTTAAAAATATTGAAGCAGAGGAAAACTTCCAGACTCTTTCTTCGAAGCCAGCATTACCCTGATCCCCAACCAGGCAAAGACCCAACTAAAGAGGAGAATTTCAGACCAAAATACTTGATTAATATGGATGCTAAGATTCTCAACAAGATTCTAGCAAACAGGATCCAACAGCACATTAAGAAAGAATATTATCCACCATGACCAGGTGGGATTCATCCCTGGGCTACAAGGATGGTTCAACATCCACAAATAAATCAATGTGATAATACAAATCAATAAGAGAAGAGAGAAGAACCACATGGTTCTCTTATTTGATGCAGAAAAAGCATTTGACAAAATCCAGCATCCATAACTGATCAAAACTCTTCAAAGTATAGGGATAGAGGGAACATTCCTGAACTTCATAAAATCTATCTATGAAAGACCCACAGCAAATATCATCCTCAATGGGAAAAGCTTGCAGCCTTCCCATTGAGATCAGAAACAAAATCAGTACAAAATGCTCACTCGCACCACTCTTGTTCAACATAGCATGAGAAGTCTTAGCAACAGCAATCAGACAACAAAGAGAAATAAAAAGTATTCAAATTGGAAATGAAAATGTCAAACTCTATCTCTTCACAGATGACAGGATTCTTTATATGGAAAACACAAAAGTCTATACACCAAACTACTAGATCTCATGCAACGATTCAGCAATGTGGCAGGATACAAAGTCAATGTACAGTAATCAGTGGCTTTCTTAAAAATTAACAATGAAAATACAGAAAGGGAAACTAGAGAATTGATTTCATTTACTATAGCACCAAGAACCATAAGCTGCCTGGACGATACTAGACCAAAGAATTAAAGGAACTGTATTTGAGGAACTACAGAACACTCATGAAAGAAATTGAAGAAGACACAAAAAGATGGAAAACCATTCCGTGCTCTTGGATCGGAAGAATAAACATTGTCAAAACGTCTGTAGTACCTAGAGCAATCTATACTTTTAATGCCATTCTGATCAAAATTCCACTGGCATTTTCCAAAGAGCTTGAGCAAATAATCCAAAAATTTGTATGGAATCGGAAGAGACCCCGAATCGCTAAGGAAATGTTGAAAAACAAAAATAAAACGGGGGGCATCGCGTTACCTGATTACGAGCATTACTACAAAGCTGTGATCACCAAGACAGCATGGTACTGGCATAAAAACTCACACATAGACCCCTGGAACTGAGTAGAGAGCCCAGATATAGACCCTCAACTCTATGGTCAAATAATCTTCGACAAATATTGAAAAAATATACAGTGGAAAAAAAGACAGTCTCTTCAATAAATGGTGCTGGGAATACTGGGCAGCTATATGTCGAAGAATGAAACTCGACCATTCTCTTACACCGTACACAAAGATAAACTCAAAATTGATAATAGACCTCAATGTGAGACAGGAATCCATCATAATCCTAGACGAGAACATAGGCAGTAATCTCTTCGATATCAGCCACAGCAACTTCTTTCAAGATATGTCACCAAATACAAAGGAAACAAAAGTGAAGATGAACTTTTGGGACTTCATCTAAGATCAAAAGCTTCTGCACATCAAAGGAAAACAGACAAGAAAACAAAGAGGCAACCCACGGAATGGGAGAAGATATTTGCAAATGACAGTACAGACAAAAGTTTGATATCCACAAACAGACAATCATATAAAAAATGGGCAGAAGATATGAACAGACACTTCTCCAATGAAGACATACAAATGGATATCAGATACATGAAGAAATGTTCATCATTATGAGCCATCAGGGAGATTCAAATGAAAATCACATTGAGATACCACCTTACACCAGATAGAATGGCCAAAATTAGCAAGACAGGAAACAACATGTGTTGGAGAGGATGTGGAGAAAGGGGAACCCTCTTCCACTGTTGGTGGGAATGCAAGTTGGTACAACCACATTGGAAAACAGTGTGGAGATTCCTCAAGAAATAAAATATAAAGCTTCCCTATGACTCTGGCATTGAAATACAGGGTATTTACCCCAAAGATACAGATGTAGTAGAAAGAAGGGCTATCTGAACCCCAATCTTTATAGCAGGAATGGCCACGGTCGCCAAACTGTGAAAAGAAGCAAGATACCCTTCAAAGGAAAAATGGGTTAGGAAGATGTGGTCCATATAGACTATGGAGTATTATGCCTCCATCAGAAAGGATGAATACACAACTTTTGTAGCAACAAGGACGAGACTGGAAGAGATTATGCTGAGTGAAAGAAGTCAAGCAGAGAGAGTCAATTATCATATGGTTTCTCTTATTTGAGGAGCAAAACAAATGACATGGAGGACAAAGGAGGATGGAGAGGAGAAGGGAGTTGAGGGAAACTGGAAGGGGAGGTGAATAATGAGAGACTATAGACTCTGAATAACAATCTGAGGGTTTTGAAGTGGCGGAGGGGTGGGAGTTTGAGGGAACCAGGTGGTGGGTTTTAGAGAGGGCACAGAATTCAGGGAGTAAGATAGGATTTGAATTCTCTTCTACTAATTGTGACTGGACTTGGACTTCAGCACATGATCTGTGATATGCACTGCTAAGCATGCCCTATGGAACAACTTCTCTTATTGCCCTCAGAGAGACATATTATGCATGTTTTCCCAAAGCTTGGGTGGTCTAAAGATCCCATGATGACATCTGTTATTCCTTTAATTTTTTTTCCATCCGGATGATTTGTCCGGTGCTGAATGTGGATATCGTAGTCCCCAAAAATATTGGATTGAGGTCCCTATCTCCCTTCCTTTCTGTTCATATGTTTCGAACATTTAGATACACCCATGTTGGTGGTGTATACATTGGCAATTCTTCCAAGTTTCTGATGCTTTCATGCTCCATCAAGACTAAACACCTTCCGATAATCTTTTGTCTCTGGAAAGCATAAGATCTATCTTCCATAAGCACAATCACGTTGGCTCTCTTCTCCTTGAGAATTGCATATCCTATGTCTCCCCAATTACTTCACTTTCAAACTATGTGTATCTTTAGAGCTGAAGGAAATCTCTATGGCCAAAATAAGATCAAGTTTCTTTGGTTAATGTTGTTTTCTTGTTTTCCTTTTTTGCCTTTATTTTATTTTTTTAAATTTTCATCCTTCCAACAATCTTTTTATAGGCACAGGAGTCTTTAGTCCTGAATACTTGATCTAATTATTGATAGGTAAGGAGTTAACTTTCTCATTTTGGTTTGTTTCTGACTTGGATTCTCTATGCCTTTCCCCTTAATGGTATTTTCTTTGGGATTTGTTCCTTTAGTGTGATTCCTCACTTCCTCCCCATCTTTTTTTGTGTCTTGTATGTGTGTGTGTGTCTGTTGTCTGTGTGTGTTTCACATAACACTTATTTTTTGTTAATTTTTTTATTTTTTCAGCATAACATTATTTATAGTTTTTCTGCCACACCCAGTGCTCTATGCAATCCGTGCCCTCTCTCATACCCCTACCTGGTTCCCCCAACCTCCAAGACCTCGCCACTTCAAAACCCTCAGATTGTTTTTCAGAGTCCATAGTCTCTCATGGTTCACCTCCCCTTCCTATTTCCCTCAACTCCATTCTCCTCTCCATCATTCTTTGTCCTCCATTATATTTGTTTCACTCCACAAGTGTGTGAAACCATATATAATTGACTCTCTCTGCTTGACTTCTTTAACCTAACATAATCTCTTCCAGTCATATCCATGTTGCTACAAAATTTGGGCATTCAACCTTTCTGATGGAGATATAATACTCTATAGTCTATATGGACCACGTCTTACTTATCCATTCGTCCACTGCAGGGCATCTTGGTTCTTTCCATAGTTTGGTGACCGTGGCCATTGCTGCTATAAACATTGGGGTACAGATGGCCCTGGTTTTCACTACCTCTGTAACTTGGGTGTAAATACCCAGTAGTGCTATTGCAGGGTCATAGGGAAGCTTTATTTTTAATTCGTGATGAATCTCCACACTGTTCTCCAAAGTGGCTGCATCAACTTGCATTCCCATCAGCAGTGTAAGAGGGTTACCCTTTCTTCACATCCTCTCCAACACATATTGTTTCCCTTCTTGATAATTTTGACTATTCTATCTGGTGGAAGGTGGTATCTCAATGTGGTTTTAATTTGAATCTCCCTGAGGGCTAGTGATAATGAAAATTTTTTCATGTGACTGATAGCCATTTGTATGTCTTCATTGGAGAAGTGTCTGTTCATATCTTCTGCCCATTTTTTATATGATTGTCTGTTTTGTGTGTGTTAAGGTTGAGGAGTTCTTTATAGATCCTGGATATCAACGTTTTGTCTGTACTGTCATTTGCAAATATCTTCTCCCATTTCGTGGGTTGCCTCTTTGTTTTGTTGACTGTTTCCTTTACTGTGCAGAATCTTTTGATCTTGATGAATTCCCAGAAGTTTATTTTTGCTCATTTTTTTGCCTTTGTAGCCATATATTGAAAGTAGTTGCTATGACTGATATCGAAGAGGGCACCAAAAGATATAGTGTCATTACCCCTGCAAAAGGTAGCAATGGAGGAATTCTCTTTACCCAAGTATGTGGGAGAGTTGTTTTTCCATAACGAAGTCACTGACTTCATGACGACAAGCTGTACCAGCTTTCAAAGTGGTCGGATAGCTCAAGCACCACCAGCTTAAGCCAAAATCCATATCACATGCATTTCTGAACAATGATAAAGCAGTGGTTCTTTTCTAGAATTAGGGGATATTATGAAGACAAAGATTGGTTCCCTGGGTGTGTCGATCAGTTCGGAGGTGGCTTTCAGGTAAACTTATGATCCCCTGTCATGGCAGTGACCCTGATCTCAGGTTCCCTATTCGGGGACAAATCTGCTTCTCCCTCTCCAGCTCCAACCCCTCATTGTGATCTCTCTGTCTCTCTGTCAAATATGGGCATGCCCATATTTTGACAAAAAACAAAACCAAAATCAGCTTACAAGGATTTATTGTGGCCAGAGGATAGTGTTTTTATTTTGGACCCAGGTCCCTATGGAATGCAGCCAGGTACAGAGCACCTCCCACCATCCTAAAATGCCAGACCTTCGCTCTGAGCTCTCTTGTTCATTCTCATCTTCTTTATCTTCCTGGATCCCCTCACCAACCTAGCATACACTGTCTGACCCACTGTAGTGGCCCCTTGGTGACACATTGTTCTTCCTCTCCTGGGAACATTATAACATGCCCGTCTTCCACAAGATGCACTGTATGCTTATCTCATGGAACCATTTGGGTGGTGGTCAAGAGGGTTGAGGGAGGCTTGTGCTGACACATCCCCTGTCAGTTCCCCAGAGGGTAGCTGCACCAGCCTGTGGGAATGCTCAAGGTTCTTCAACATTCAAATCCTTTTCAATGCATCCTTTTGGAGATAGAGGCCATCATCCTGAAATGGGCATGAAAGTCTTTCAGAGGGCTTCACTTGGGCTATGGGTCTCTTCCAACATGCTCCACTCTTGCTTCTATGGACTCCAAGTACATGAGTCCGTCCTGGGATCAGGTTTTAGAGTGTAGAGTCTGACTTTGGTGAAAGGTCAGTTTTTAAGATTGGGAGTCTGTTTTGGCATGATTTCTGGAGATGCTCCAGCTACTCGTTTCCTCCTGTTGAAGACACCAGACATGTCTTCAGCATAGTGTCAGGTGTTCCCTTTGAGCTTTCCTTGGGTGGCCCTTTTCCTGGTCAGAAGCGCCCTGATTGGGTGGGAGAACCATACCCATATGTGGGGTGTGCTTCCTCCCCTGATACTTTGTTTGAGGCCTGATTATTTCTTGGCCTTCCATGGTAAGATGGAATGGTGGATTCTTGACTTTCTCAGGAGTCGAGAGGGCTGGTGCTGACAATCACGACCAAAGACTACAAATTCTGCCGTGAAGTAGGTGATACTGACTCACTTCACAAACTGCCTTGGTGAGAGACCCTGGCAGCTCCAGTGGTTTGGGAAGGCATTGGATCCTCTTGGCCCACCCATGACTACTCCAGGAACGTGTAGTGATTAGGCATGGTTTGGGGAGAAGTGGTTTCTCTGACCTCAAAGCTTTGTTATATCACACAAGCTGGCTTCACTGAAGCAGCAGTCCCTCTCTCAAGATCTTTGATTCCTATGGCTTTAGGTAGAAAGCCGGGAAGGATAGAAAAAGAGACCTCTGAGCCTGGTCAAGAACTCAGGTTGTCTTGTTTGTTAATTTCCCACTTCCCCTTTCTAGACAAAGGGAAAAGAAAATGACATTTGGTACACCATCTTTAGGCCAACATTTTTCCAGAGATGACAAAGTTTTCCTATTTCCACTGCAATTTCTAGAGATCTTATGAAACAGTGAGGCCTCTTGGAGACAACTAGCTCTCCGTGATTTTTGTCATTCTGTGGATGAAAGAGTGCTTTCTCAGCGTCTTTTTCTTATGGGTCAGTGATGACTACAGGACGGAAAGTCCCTTTTCAAGGAAAAATGCCTGGGCATGGAAGTATTGCGCTGTCTGTGTTATCATGTCCTAGTGTTCTGAAACACTATTCATAAGGGATTAGGGCTCTCTCCATGTGGTTTTAAACACCTTTTAAACACCTTTGCAAAGGCTTCAAGGAGAGTGACATTCTGCATGATAGCTATCCCTTAAGGAAGATTACTGGACAGCATTCCTCATCATCATTATTTAACTCTACCTGCTGTGGTAATGGGTATAGCCATCTATGCTTGTCTCCCCATTTAATCCAGGTAATACCTTCTCCATTTTGTTAAAGTTTTCAAAACTGACGTGTGAGTTCTCTTGGTTTTTTCTTATTGGTTTGTTCGTATTTTTTGTTTGTTTGTTTCAAGGATCATATGTATTACGTCCTTTCTTCTGTTCACTTTGGAGTTCGTTTCATCCTTTTCTATTTCATTATGCTGTCGGTTGGGTTGCTTTTCTTCAGTGTTTTTAATTTTTGGAAATATGCGCATTTAGCCCAATATTATTTATTTAATTTATTTTTTATTTATTTTCAGCATAACAGTATTCATTATTTTTTGCACCACACCCAGTGCTCCATAAAATCCGTGCCCTCTATAATACCCACCCACCCCTGGACCCCAACTTCCCACCCCCTCTTCAAAACCCTCAGATTGTTTTTCAGAGTCCACAGTCTCTCATGGTTCACCTCCCCTTCCAATTTCCCCCAACTCCATTGTCCTCACTATCACCCCATGTCTTCCATGGTATTTGTTATGCCCTATATTCTTTCATAAAATGTTTTGGCATCATCCCATAAGTTTCTTGACATTCTTTTGTTCATGGTACTTTCTGATTTTCCTTTTGATTGTCCTTTTTTGATTCATTGCTAGTTCAGAAATGTATTGTGTTTTCCACCTATGAATGTCTGGCTGTGTTTCCCATTTGCAAGTGATTTCTATCCCTTTTCATATCTTCGTGGTCATAAGTATACAAAACAGGATATGAATTCCCTTCCATTAATTACGACTGGATTTAGACTCCAGCATAGGATCTATGATAGAGAATGTTAGGTCTGTCCTTGGGAAGAAATTCTCTTATGGTCCTCAGAGACACAAACTTATGCATCTTTCCCCAAAGCTCAGGTGGTCTAGAGAGCCCATGATGTCGTCTGTTATTCCTTTCCACCTTTTTTCTCAGGATTATCTGTTCTGTGCTGAAAGTGGATATCTTAGTCCCAGCAATATTGGATTGTGGTCCTCATATACATTTCTTTCTGTTAACATGCTTCTAACATCTAGATACACCTAGGTTGATGCTGCATATGTTGGCAATTCTTCCAAGTTTCTGATATTTTGTTGCTCCATCAAGACAAAACACCTTCCGGTAATTTTTTGTCTCTCAAAGGCATAAAATATCTCTATCTGCCATAGGCACAATCACTTTTGCTCTCTTCTCCTTGCCTATGTCTTCCCAATTCCTTCACTTTCAAGCTATGTGTATCTTTATAGTTGAAGGAAATTGCCAACGGGCAACAGAATAAGCTTCTTTAGTTTTTGTTGTTTTGTTGTGGACCTTTTTTGCCTTTTTTAAAAATATTTATCCTTCCAACAATCTGTTTATAGGGATAGGAGAATTTAGTCCTGAATACTTTAAGTAATTATTGATAGGTAAGGAGTTAACGTTCTCATTTTCGTTGTTTTCTGACTTGGATTCTCTGTGGCATTCCCCTTTATGGTATTTTCTTTGGCGTTTGCTTCCGTTAGTGCAATTCCTTACATCCTCTCCATCTTTTGTGTGTCTAAACAGTGTGTGTGTGTGTGTGTGTGTGTGTGTGTTGTCTAGGTGTGTTTTACATAACACTCATAATGAAATTTCCAGAGATAGGAAGTCGGTCTTTTAAGGATAGCAATTCAATTTGATATGTCTTGAAAGCTCACATTCCATCACTTTTAGCCACATTTCCTGCAAAGAATGTCCCATGAAGTCCTCTTTTATAATCATGTATTCTCACTAACCTGCCTTCAAAAAAACATCAACTTTTGGGTGCCTTGTTAGAGTTGTATTGTTTGTCTCCTTTTCACTTGCTTTTTACCATGTTCCTTGACTACTATGAAAGAGTGAAATTGTATGTTATTTGTCTTTCTGAGACTGATAGATGTGACATAGCTCAATGCTTTCCACAACTCTGCCACATGAGGCTAGTGGAAAGAATTCATTCTTGCTTATGCCTCGGTAAGAGTCTGCAGTATTTTTGAGGACAGTGAGATGGTAGTAGTGTCTAGGAACTCCAGGCTTGTCTTTAGCCAGGAACACAACTGGAGGATTACCATATCAACTGCAACTTGGTGGAAATTGACCCAAAGCCTACAAAGTAAACTCCACAGCAAAAGAGAAAAGAAGTCCCAGAGACTATGGGAGGAGATTGGAAACATGGCTCAGGGGAAAAGTGGGCTGTTGGTGAGTCAGAGGGCAATGCTTCAATGCAAAAGACAAAGGCACAGGAGAGAGAAGCACACTGGGAACCCTTAGGAGCATGATTCATAATACCATTGGCCATGACCAGCAGAGGGTCTGAATGGCACGAGTTCTTGCCAACAAAGGGTAGTCCTGGAGATTTCAGATAAGCAGGCATGGCGGACTTTGACTCGAGAGAACACTGTGTTTCTCCTGCAGAGGATACCAACAAGCAACCAGGTGCAGACAGTCTGGAAACCAGGATCAGAGACAATAGGAGGGGACACACTGGGATAATTGTGGGTTCTGGCAGTATATTTGTGAGAAGCCATATTGGTGTAGATGACTCAATGGGGGCAAAAGAGATTTGGGACTCTAGCACCAACATCATAAAGACCTAGCTACTGGCCGAAGACAGGATGGTGAGGACATTAGCTGCATAACCTGCAAACATCAAATCCCAACCGTAGAACACTTGGGGGACTACGGTTGCTTAGTCCCAAGAGAACTCTCCTGTAGAGGAATAGAATAGAGGAATAGAAGAAAGCCCTGCCCACATGCTCTCTCCTGACCACAGCATTCTTCAGGCCTTTGTTCTGTTGAGTAGGTTGAACGACTCATTTCACAAGTACACGAGAGCCCAGCAAGCTCAACCTCAGCACATTCAGCCCAGACACCACACACACCAAATGGCAGGCAAGGAAATCCTCTGAAGATGAAAGGCATCAAGTAAAGGGGACAGCCAAACACAACAGCAGAAGGCATGCACGCCACACAAACACACACCTGAAACACTTTCAATGGCTATCCTTTGGGCACTCCATGATCTCTTTTTTCTAAAGAAATTACCTCAGGTGAGAATGCAGAATGGGCTTTTTGAATACAGAGAAGAAGACAGGAGAAGATCCAATCAATTGATGCTGAGGAAAAAGATCAAGAAGTGATCATGGGCAGGCAATCGGAGTGAAGCCTCTACATATGACATGCCAGATGGAGGATTGAAAGATGAGGCAAGGATACTCCCTGTACATCAGAAAACACAGAAGAGATCAAGGAGTCTCGAACCACAGAGATAAAATTTTAAAAAATAGAATAAATTAAAATAAAGAGTTCCAGATTAAAAGATTGGTAGCAGAGTAGATGCAAGGCCAGGAATCTGGCAGAAGCAGAGGATCCAATTACTGAGCTGAAAGAAAAAGACTGGAAAATAAAGAAGCAAATCCAAAGTGAGAAGGAAGAAAGATGGACCATGACAATGAGCTTAGGGAATTCATTGACTCCAAGGAATGGAAAGAGCTTCCTATTGTTGAAGAACATGGAATGAGAGAAGAAAAAAGGGCTGAACATGTCTTTGGGAAATCAGTATTGAAAATGTTCCTCAGGGGCGCCTGGGTGGCTCAGTGGGTTACGCCGCTGCCTTCGGCTCAGGTCATGATCTCAGGGTCCTGGGATCGAGTCCCGCATCGGGCTCTCTGCTCAGCAGGGAGCCTGCTTCCTCCTCTCTCTCTCTCTGCCTGCCTCTATGCCTATTTGTGATCTCTCTCTGTCAAATAAATAAATAAAATCTTTAAAAAAAAAAGAAAATGTTCCTCATCTGGGAACAGAAACAGAGATCCAGATTTAAAGGCACAAGGGACTCCCATCACTATCCACAGAAGGAGAGCACCACAAGTCATAGTGTCATTACCCCTGAAAAAGCTAGAAATGGAGGAATTCTCTTTACCCAAATATGCTTGGGAGAGTAGTTTGTCCATAGCCAAGTCACTGACTTCAAGAGGACAAGCTGGACCAGCTCTCGAAGCCGGTCAGATAGGTCAAGTAACACCAGCCCAACTAAAATCCATATCCCCTGCATTTCTGAACATTGACAGTGTAGTGGTTCTTGTCTAGAATAAAGAGGTATTAAGAAGAAAAAGATTGGGTCCCTGGGTGTGTCCATCAGTTCAGAGGCAGCCTTCAGCTCAACTCATGATCCCAGGGCCATGGCTTTAACCCTGGTCTCAGGTTCCCTGCTCTAGGGCAAGTCAGCGTTTCCGTCTCCAGCTCCACACACTGATTGTGATCTCTCTGTCTCTCTGTCAAATACGTGCATGTGCATCATTTGACAATAACCGACACCAAAACCAGTGTACAAGGATTGACTGAGGCCAGAGGATGTTTTATTTAATTTGGACCTAGGTCCTATGGAATGCAGCCAGGTACAGAGCACCTCCACCACCCTAAAATTCCAGACCTTCGCTCTGATCTCCCTTGTTCATTCTCCTCCTCTTTGTCTTCCTGGGTGTCCTCACCAACCTGTAGCATCCACTGTCTGTCCCTATGTAGTAGCCCCTTGTTGACAGATTGTTCTTCCTCTCCTTGGAACAATAGAACATGCCCATCTTCCGCAAAAGGCATTGTTTCCTAATTGCATGAAAACATTTGGGGGATGGTTATGAAAGGGTTAAAGCAGACTTGTGCTGCCCCAACTCCATTCAGTTCCCAGAGGGTAGCTGCACCACCCTATGGGAATGCTCAAGGTTCTTCGACATTCAAATCAAATCCTCTTCAATGCGTCCTTTTGGACATACAAGCTGTCATCCTGAAATGGGCACGACAGTCTTTCAAATGACTTCCCTTGGGCTGTGGTTCTCTTCCAACATGATCTATGCTTACTCCTGTGGACTTCAAGTACTGAGTCCGTCCTGGACCTAAGGTTCTAGGGTGTAGAGTCTGCCTTTGGAGCTTGGTCAGTTTTGAAGATTGGGAGGCCGTTTGGCATGATTTCTTGAAATGCTAGAGGTACTCCTGTCTTCGCTACTGAAGACTCCAGACATGTGTTTGGCACGGTTGCGGGTATTTCCTTTGAGCTTTCCTTGGGTGCCCTTTTCCTCGTCAGAAGCACCCTGATTGAGTGGGAGGACCATACCCATTTGCAGGGCGTGGATTTCCTCCCCTTAGGACCTCTTTGAGGACTGATTGTTTCTTGGCCTTTCGTGGCTAAGATGGCATGGTGGATTCTTGCCTTTCTCCAGAGTCCAGAGGGCTGGTGATGACATTCAGGTCATCGTAGTCTTTGACTACGAAATTGGCCGTGGAGAATGTGACACCGACTCACTTTGCAAACTTCCTTGGTGAGAGACCCAGGCGGCTTCAGTGGTTTGGGAGGCCTGGGATCCTCTTGGCCCACCCACAACTACTCCATCCAAGTGTAGTGATTAGGTGTTGGTTGAGGAGGAGTGGTTGCTATGATCTCAACGTTTTGTGATATCACAGAAGCTGGCTTGAGTGAAGCAGCCATCCCGTCCCTCTCCCATGACCTTTGAGTTCTTTGGCTTTAGGTAGGAAGCCCTGGGAAAGACAGAAAAAAAAGCCCTCTGAGCCTGATCAAGAACTTAGTTTTTCTCCGAGTGTTTTGTCATCCTGTGCATGAGAGAGTCCTTTCTCATGGTCTTTTCCCTATGGGTCAGTGATGACTAAGGAACGTAAAGTCCATTTTCAAGGAAAAATGTAAGGGCATGAATATACTTTGCTGTCTGTGTCCTCATCTTCTAGTGTTCTGAGACACTATTCATAAAGGATTAGGGCTCTGTCTACCTGGTATTCTTTTAACCACCTTTTCAAAGGCTTCAAGGAGAGTGACACTCTGCATCAAAGCTAATGATAAAGGAAGAGGACTGTACAGCACATGTTGTCATCATTAGTTAACTCTACTTGTTGTGGTAACGGGTATAGGCATGTTGACCACCTTTCCAGTGGATGATCTCTCCTTTGCTGTAAGTGGATATCATAATCCCCAAAAATATTAGATTGTGCTCCCAATCTCCCTTCCATTCTGATAATATGCTTCCAAAATTTAGATACACCCATGATGGTGGTGTATATGTTGACATTTCTTCCAAGTTTCTGATGTTTTGATATTCCATCCAGATAAAACACCTGCCCCTAATCTTAAGTCTCTGGAAGGCATAAAATATCTCTATCTGCCATAGGCACAAACACTTTGACTCTTTTCTCCTTGCCAGTTGCATAAACCTTGTCTTCCCAAATCATTCACTTTCAACCCATGTGTATCTTTGTAGTCGAAGGAAATCTCCTATGAGCAACATAAGGTAGAGCTCGCTTTGTTTTTGTTCTTTCTTGTTAAAATTTTTGGCCTTTTTTTTTTTAAATTTTCATCCAGTCAAACACTGCATTTTCAGTGATAGGAGAATTTAGCCCTTTATACTTGAACTAATTATCAGTAGGTAAGTAGTTAACTTTCCCACTGTGGTTGGTTTCTGACTTGGATTCTCTGTGCCATTCCCCTTTATGGTATTTTCTCTGCGGTTTGCTTCCTTTTATGTAATTCTTCACTTCCTCCCCATCTTTTTTGTGTCTTATCTGTGCGCGCGCGTGTGTGTGTGTGTGTGTGTGTTTTGTCTGTGTGTGTTTCACATAACACTTATTTATTGTTAATTTTTTTTTCAGCATAAAATTATTCATTGTTATTTGGCCACAGCCAGTGCTCTATGCAATCTATGCATTCTCTCATACCAACCACCTGGTTCTCCGAACCTCCAACCCCCACCCAGTCAAAACCCTCAAATTGTTTTTCAGAGTCCATAGTCTCCATGGTTCACCTCCCCTTCCTATTTCCCTCAACTCCCTTCTCTTCTCCATCTCCATTGTCCTCCATGTTATTTGTTATGCTCCTCAAATAAGTAAAACCATATATAATTGACTCTCTCTGCTTCACTTCTTTCACTCAGCAAAATCTCTTCCAGTACCATCCATGTTGCTACAACAGGTGGGTATTCATCCTTTCTGATGGAGGCATAATACTCCATAGTCTATATGGACCACATCTTCCTTATCCATTCATCCACTGAGGGGAATCTTGGTTCTTTCCACACTTTGGCGACCGTGGCCATTGCTTCTATAAACATTGGGGTACAGATGGCCCTGCTTCTCACTACCTCTGTATCGTGGGTGTAAATACCCAGTAGTGCAATTTCAGGGTCATAGGGAAGCTTTATTTTTAATTCATGATGAATCTCCACACTGTTCTCCAAAGTGACTGCACCAACTTGCATTCCCACCAACAGTTTAGGAGGCTTCCCCTTTCTCCACATTCCCTCCAACACATGTTGTTTCCTGTCCTACTAATTTTGGCCATTCTAACTGGTGTAAGGTGATATCTCAATGTGGTTTTCATTTGTATCTCCCTGATCACTAGTGATGATGAACATTCTTTCACGGTCTGATAGCCATTTGTATGTCTTCATTGGAGACGTGACTGTTCATATCTTCCAAAAGTTCATCTTCACTTTTGTTTCCTTTTACTTTGGAGTATTATGCCTCCATCAGAAAGGACAAATACCCAACTTTTGGAGACATATCTTGAAAGAAGTTGCTGTGGCTAATATTGAAGAGTTTACTGCCTATGTTCTCCTCTTGGATCTGATGAATTTTTGGAGACGTATCTTGAAAGAAGTTGCTGATGGATTTTTGGAGATGTATCTTGAAAGAAGTTGCTGTGGCTGATATTGAAGAGTTTATTGCCTATGTTCTCCTCTTGAATTCTGATGGATTCCTGTCTCACATTGTGGTCTTTTATCCATTTTGAGTTTATCTTTGTGTAGGGTGTAAGAGAATGGTTGAGTTTCATTCTTCTACATGTAGCTGCCCTGTATTCCCAGCACCATTTATTGAAGAGACTGTCTTTTTTCCACTGTATATTTTTTCGATTTTTGTCGAAGATTATTTGACCACAGAGATGAGGGTCCATATCTGGGCTCTCTACTCTGTTTCACTGGTCAATGTGTCTGTTTTTATGACAATAACATGCTGTCTTTATAGTAAAGCTTGAAATCAGGTAACGCGATGCCCCCAGTTTATTTTGTTTTTCAACATTTCCTTAGTGATTCGGGGTCTCTTATGATACCATACAAATTTTTGGATTATTTTCTTCAGTTCTTTGAAGAGTACCGATAAATTTTTCATTGGAATGGCATTTTTTGTGTCTTCTTCAATTTCTTTTATGAATGTTCTGTAGTTCCTCGAGTACATATCCTTTACCACTTTTGTTAGGTTTATTCTCAGGTATCTTATGGCTCTTTGTGCTATAGTAAATGGAATCAATTCTCTAATTTCACTTTCTGTATTTTCATTGTTTGTGTATAAGAAAGCCACTGATTTCTGTACATTGACTTTGTATCCTGCCACGTTGCTGAATTGCTATTTGAGTTCTAGTAGTTTGGGGGTGGAGTCTTTTGGGTTTTCCATATAAAGAATCATATCATCTGCGAAGAGAGAGAGTTTGACTTCTTCATTGCCAATTTGGATACCTTTTATTTCTCTTTGTTGTCTGATTGCTGTTGCTAGGACTTCTTCTAATACTATGTTGAACAAGAGTGGTGAGAGTTGGCATCCTTGTCGTGTTCTTCATCTCAAAGGGAAGGCTGCAAGCTTTTTCCCATTGAGGATGATATTTGCTGTGGGTCTTTCATAGATAGATTTGATGATGTTCAGGAACGTTCCCTCTATCCCTATACTTTGAAGGGTTTTGATTAGAAACAGAAGCTGGATTTTGTCAAATGCTCTTTCTCCATCAATTGAGAGGGCCATGTTGTTCTTCTGTCTTCCTTATTAATTTGTTCTATCACATTTATTGATTTGTGGATGTTGAGCCATCCTTGTAGCCCAGAGAATAATCCCACCTGGTCATGGTAGATAAACTTCTTAATGTGCTATTCGATCCTGTTTGCTAGAATCTTGTTGAGAATCTTAGCATCCATATTCATCAGTGATATTGGTCTGAAATTCTCCTTTCTGGTAGGATCTTTGCCTGGTTTGGGGACCATGGTAATGCTGGCTTCGTAGAAGGAGTCTGGAAGTTTTTCTCCTGCTTCAATTTTTTGAAACAGCTTCAGGGGAATAGGTGTTTTTTCTTCTTTGAAAGTTGGTAGAATTCCTCAGGGAATCCATCTGCTGTTAGGCTCTTGTTTTTTGGGAGGTTTTTGATCACTGCTTCAATCTATTACTAGATATCGGTCTATTCAGGTTGTCGATTTCTTCCTGGTTCAATTTTGGGAGTTTATCATTTTCCAGGAATTCATCCATTTCATGTAGGTTACTTAGCTTATTGGCATATAGCTGTTGATAATAATTTCTGATGATTGTTTCTACTTCTTTGGTGTTCATTGTGATCTCTCCCTTTTCATTCATAATTTTATGAATTTGGGTTTTCTCTCTTTTCTTTTGGATGAGTTTGGCCAATCGTTTATTGATCTTAGTGATTCTTTCAAAAAACCCTCTTATAATTTCATCTATACATTCTACTGTATCTCTGGTTTCTACCTCATTAATCTCAGCTCTAATCTTGATTGTTTCCCTTCTTATGTGTGGAGTTGGCTTGGTTTCTTGTCGATTCTCCATTTCTCTAATGTGTAGAGACAGGTGCTCTGTTCTGGATTTTCAATTTTTTTTAGGGAGGCTTGGATGGCTATGTATTTCCCCCTTAGGACCCCCTTTGCTGTATCCCATAGGTTTTGGAGCGAAGTGTCTTCATTCTCATTGGTATCCATAAATTGTTTCAGTTCTTTTTTGATCTCCTGTTTGATCCAAGCATTCTTAAGCAAGGTGGTCTTTAGCTTCCAGGTGTTTGAGTTTCTTCCAAACCTTTCCTAGTGACCAGCTCCAATTTCAAATCATTGTGATCTGAGGATATGCAGGGAATAATCTCAGTCTTTTGGTATCGGTTGAGTCCTGATTTGTGATCCAGTATGTGGTCTTTCTTGAGAAGGTTCCATGTGCACTTGAGAAGAATGAGTGTTCTGTTGTTTTAGGGTGTAATGTTTTGTATATATCTATGAGGTCCATCTGGTTAAATGTGTCATTCAACACTCTTTTTTCTTTATGGATTTTCTGTTTCTATGATCTGCTATTTCTGAGAGAGGCATGTTAAGATCTCCCACTATTAATCTATTCATATCAATATGACTCTTTATCTTGACTAACAGTTTTCTTATGTAATTGGCTGCTTCCATATTGGGGGTATAGATATTTACAATTGTTAGATCATCTTGGTGGATAGTACCTTTAAGGATAATGTAGTGTCCTTTTGTATCTCTGGCTAGTTTTTATTTTAAAAGTTAATTTATCTGATATGATAATCGCTACCCTGGCCTTCTTTTGAAGCCCATTGGCATGAAAGATGCTTCTCCATCCCTTCACTTTCAATATGGGTGTATCTTTCAGTTCAAAATGGTTATCTTGTAGACAACATATGGATGGGTCCTGTCGTTTTATCCAATCTGCAATCCTGTGCTGCTTTATGAGCACATTTAGGCCTTTCACACTGAAAGTGATAATTGATAGATACATTTTTATTGACATCATGTTACTTTGAAGTCAATCTTTCTTTAGATTGTCTCTATTTTTCCTTTCAATGCTATTCTTAGGATTTTTCTTCTTTTCTAAAACCCCCGTTAATATTTCCTGCAGTGTCGGCTTGGTGGTTGCATAGTCTTTTAAGCCTTGCTGGTCTTGAAAGCTCTTTATCCCTCCATCCATTTTGAATGTAAGTCTTGCTGGATAAAATATTCTTGGCTGCATGCTCTTCTCATTTAGTGCTCTGAGTATATCATGCCGGGACTTTCTGGATTGAGAGATTTCTGTGGACAGGTTTGATGTGATTCTGATAGGCTTTCCTCTGTAAGTAAGGAGCCTCTTTGTCCTAGCGGCTTTCAAGAGAGTATAGCTTCAATTTTGATTCCTTAATTTGCTATTAGGTGCCTTGATTTTTTTTTTTTTTTTTTTTGGAATTTATAATCTTGGGTGGATACCGTTCGGCCACCAGTACATGAATGCTGGTTCCATACACAAGATTGGGAAAATTATCATGAAGAACTTGTCCCACTATGTATTCTAGATTTCTTTCTTTCTCCTTCCCTTCACGGATTCCAATAATTCTGACGTTGGAATGTTTCATGGCATCTTTTATTTCCCTGATCTGTTTTGGGGGTTTCTTTTTTTTTTCTTTAATTTATCTAATTTCTTAAGCATAACAGTATTCATTGTTTTTGCATCACACCCAGTGCTCCATGCAATCCGTGCCCACTCTAAGACCCACCACTTTGTTCCCCCAACCTCCCAACCCCTATCCTTCAAAACCCTCAGGTTGTTTTTCAAAGTCCATAGTCTCTCATGGTTCAGCTCCTGTCCAATTTCCCTCAACTCCCTTCTCTTTTCCATCTCCCCTTGTCCTCCATGATATTTGCTATGCTCCACAAATAAGTAAAACTATATGATAATTGACTGTCTCTGCTTGACTTATTTCACTCAGCATCATCTCTTCCACTCCTGTCCATGTTGCTACCAAAGTTAGATATTTGTCCTTTCTTTTTGAAGCATAATACTACATAGTGTATATGGACCATATCCTCTGTATCCATTCGTCCATTGAAGGGCATCTTGGTTCTTTCCACAGTTTGGCAACCGTGGCCATTGCTGATATAAACATTGGGGTACATATGGCCCTTATTTTCACTACCTCTGTATCTTTGGTGTAAATACACAGTAGTGCAAGATCATAGAGAAGCTCTATTTTTAATTTCTTGAGGGATTTCCACTCTGTATTCTAAAGTGGCTGCTCCAACTTGAATTCCCACCAACAGTGTAAGAGGATTTCCCTTTCTCCACATCCTCTCTAACACATGTTGTTTCCTGTCTTGTTAATTTGTCCATTCTAACTGGAATAAGGTGGTATCTCAATGTTGTTTTCATTTTAATCTCCCTGATGGCTAGTCATGTTGAACATTTTTTCATGTGTCTGATAGCCATTTGTTTGTCTTCATGGGAGAAGTGTCTTTTCATATCTTCTGCCCATTTATTGATATGATTGTCTGTTTTTTGTGTGTTGAGTTTGAGGAGTTCTTCTTAGTTCCTGGATATTAACCTTTTGTCTGTACTGTCATTTGCAAATATCTTTTCCCATTCCGCATGTTGCCTCTTTGTATTGTTGACTCTTTCCTTTGCTGTGGAGAAGCTTTTAATCTTGATGAAGTCCAAAAAGTTAATCTTCGCTTTTGTTTCCTTTGCCTTTGGAGACATATTTTGAAAGAAGTTGCTGTGACGGATATCGAAGAGTTTACTGCCTATATTCTCCTCTAGGATTCTGATGGATTCCTGTCTCACATTGAGGTCTTTTATCCATTTAGAGTTTATCTTTGTGTAGGGTGTAAGAGAATGGTCAAGTTTCATTCTTCTACATATAGCTGCCCAGTGTTCCCAGCACCATTTATTGAAGAGACTGTCTTTTTTCCATTGTATATTTTTTCGATTTTTGTCAAGGATTATTTGACCACAGAGATGAGGGTCTATATCTGGGCTCTCTACTCTGTTCCACTGGTCTAGGTATCTATTTTTATTCCAGTACCATGCTGTCTTGGTAATTACAGCTTTGAAGTAAAGCTTGGAATCAGGTAACGTGATGCCCCCAGTTTTATTTTTGTTTTTCAACAATTTCCTTAACGATTCGGGATCGCAATTGGCTATTGGCTTTTTGAATACAGAGAAGAAGACAGAGACTTAGACTTAATGCAAAGATGGAACAATCAATTGATGCCGTGAAACAAGAACAAGAAATGATAATGGCCAAGCAATCAGAATGAAAACTCTACATATAACTCGCCCGATGGAGGATTAAAAGCAGCAGCCAGGATACTCTCTGTATATCATAAAACACAGAAGATATCAGGGAGTCTCTAACCTCAGAGATAAAAGTTATAAAAAGAAAAGAAAAGAGTTCCTGATTAAAAGATTGGTATAGCCGACTGGATGGAAAGTCCAGGAAGCTGGCAGAAACAGAGGATCCAAAGAGTGACTTGGAAGAAGAAGACTAGAAAAAAAAAAGCAAATCAAAGAAGAAGGAAAAATGATGGAACATGACAAAGAGCTTATGGACGTCATTGACTCCACGGAATGGAAAAAGGTGTCGATTGAAGATGAACTAAGAGTGAGAGAAAAAAAGAGGGCTGAACATGGCTATGACAATCAAAACTGAAAATGTCCCTCATCTGGGAGCAGTAACAGAGATCCAGATTCAGAGGCACAGAGGACTCTCATCATCCACAGAAGCAGAGCACCACAAGACATAGTGTCATTGCCCCTTCAAAAGCTAGTGATGGAGGAATTCTCTTTACCCAAATATGTGTGGGAAAGTAGTTTGTCCATAGCCAAGGCACTGACTTCAAAAGGACAAGCTAGACCAGCTTTCAAAGGATGTCGGATAGCTCAAGCTACACAGTCCAAAGGCAAATCCGTATCTTCTGCATTTCTGAACAATGACAGATCAGGGGTTCTTGTCTAGAACTAGCAGGTATTCAGAAGACAAAGACTGTGTCCTTAGTGTGTGTCCATCAGTTCAGAGGCTGCCGTCAGCTCAACTCATGATCCCAGGGTTATGGCATCCACTCTGGTCTCAGGTCCTCTGCTCAGGGGCACACCCTAATTGTGATCACTCCATCTCTCTGTCAAGTACGTGCATATGCATCATTTGACCAAAAACAAAAACAAAACCAGTGTACAAGGATTGATTGGGGCCAGAGGATATTTTATTTAATTTGGTCCTAGGTCCCTATGGAATGCAGCCAGGTAAAGAGCACCTCCCACCATCCTAAAATGCCAGACCTTCGCTCTGAGCAACCTTGTTCATTCTCCTGTTCTTTGTCTTCCTGTATCTCCTCACCAATCTGTAACATCCACTGTGTGTCTCACTGTAATGGCCCCTTGTAGACACATTGTTCATTCTCTCCTGGCTCCATTAGAACATGCCCATCTTCCGCAAGAGGCACTGTTTGCTTATCGCATGAAACCATTTGGGGGATGGTCATGAGAGGGTGAAGGCAGGCTGGTGCTGCCACATCTCCATGCAGTTCCACAGAGGGTAGCTGCTCCACCCTGAGGGAGTGCTCAAGGTTCTTCCACAGTTCGAATCCTCTTCAATGCGTCCTTTTGGACATCCAAGTTGTCTTCCTGAAACGGGCACGGAAGTCTTTCAGATGGCTTCACTTGGGCTCTGGGTCTCTTCCAACATGCTCTCCGTTGGCTCCTGTGGACTCCAAGTACATGAGTCCATCCTGGACCTAAGGTTCTAGGGTGTAGAGTCTGCCTTGGATGCATGGTCATTTTGGAAGATTGGGAGGCCTTGTTGGCACCGTTTCTGGAGACGCTCGAGGTACTCGTGTCCTCGCTGTGGAAGACTCCAGACATGTCTTTGGCACGGTTGCGGGGGTTCACTTTGAGCTTTCCTTGGGTGGCCCTTTTCCTGGTCAGAAGCTCCGTGATTGGGTGGAGGGCCTCACCCTTGCCAGGGCTCGGATTTCCTCCCCTGAGGCTTTGCTTGAGGTCTGATTGTTTCTTGGCCTATCGTGGCTAAGGATGGAATGAGGGATGCTTGCCTTTCTCCGGAGTCCAGAGGAGCTGGTGCTGACAGTCACGACCAAACACTACGAATTGGGCCATGGAGAAGGTGACACCGACTCGCTTCGCAAACTGCCTTGGTGAGAGACCCAGGCGGCTCCAGCGGTTTGGGACGGCTTGGGGTCCTCTTAGGCCCAACCATAACTACTCCATGCAAGTAGTAGTGATCAGGCTTCGGGTGATGTGGAGTGGTTTTATGACCTCAAAGCTTTGTGACATCACAGATGCTGGCTTCACTGAAGCAGCTGTCCCTCTCCCATGACCTTGGTGTCCTATGGCTTTAGGTAGGAAGCCCGGGAAGGACAGAACAAGAGCCCTCGGAGCTGATCAAGAACTCAGGTTGTCTTGTGGGTTAATGTCCCACTTCCCCTTTCTAGACAAAGAGGAAAGAAAAGGACATTCAGTATACCTTCCTTTAGGCCAACATTTCCCCAGAGACGGCAAGGTGTCCTATTTCCACTACAATTTCGAGAGATCTCAAGAAACGGTGAGGCCTCGTGGGTATGAGCAGCTCTCCGTGGGCTTTGTCATCCTGTGGGTGAGAGCGTCCTTTGTCAGCGTCTTTTGCCTATGGGTCAGTGATGACTAAGGGACGGAAAGTCCCATTTCGAGGAAAAAAGTGAGGGCATCGATAGATGGTGCCGTCTGTGGCCTCATCTCCTAGTGTTCTGAAACACGCAGCTAAGGGATTAGGCCTCTGTCTACCTGGCTTTCCCTTAAACACCTTTGCAAAGTCTTCGAGGAGAGTGACATTCTGCATCAGAGCTAACTCTTAAGGAAGAGGCCTGGACCGCACCCGTTGTCATCCTTAGTTAACTGTACTTGTGGGTAACGGGTATAGATAGACATGTTGGCCAAGTCTCCTTAGTCAGAAGGAAAGGGACGGCCTATACCGACGGCTTGCAAGGCCCATTCGAGCAGACCTTTGGAATGAGCCGCAACGCCCTTGCAAAGACTAGCGGATCAGGAAGTTTTGGTCCATTTCGGCAACACAGTATTCCTCAGCCATCGAAGTGAAGGAACCCCTGGACCTTGCCTTGACATGAATGTCCCATGCCTGGCTGATGGGAAATGGAAAAGGCAAGCAGACAAAGGGAAATACCATGTGGCTTCCCACAATATGTGCCTCGGGAGGAATACCTTGGCCCTTAGTAAAGGAAGGGAAAACTGAAGGGCAAGAAGTCAGAGAAGGAGACCCACCAGGAGTGACTCAGGACTCTGAGAACCAAGCTGACGGTTACAGAAAAGAGAACTGCTTAATGGGTGTTCAGGAGTTGTGGCATATATTAGGAGGTGCACTAGGTCGTACATACAACTAAAGCATCCTTGAGTACTCTGTCAAAAGCGGATGATGGATGGTAGGCAGGCTTTCTCCACAGAACAGCAACAACAACAATAACAGTTCGGAGGAAAACAAACTGGCCCTCTCAAAACCAAAGGAAGTCACAGGGAGAAAAGGAAAGAATTATATTTTTTATTATTCTCTTTCCTTATTGAAATGACATGGGATTTGTTTCCTAAAATGTCCTTATCTGAATTGGGTCTTTATCCTAGTGAATTAGAGTCTACCCGCCTTTTCCATCTCTGGAATCGATGAGAGGACATGACAATGCCTTCGCTAAATCCCTAGGAGAGTGCGCCCAGGAAAATGTCTTGGACCTGGCCTTCTGTGTGTTGGCAGGTGTTTGATTACTGCTTCAAACGCTTCAGTCACTACTAGAGAGCTGAGATTTTGTAGGTTTCCTGACCTAATCTTGGGAGCTTCTATGTGTCTGGGAATTTATCCTTTTCTCTCAGTTCTTGGATATGCTAGCATAAATGTGTGGATGTGCCTCTTAGGTTATTCTTTTTTCCTTTCTACCAGTTGTCATGTGGTTTCATACTTTCAGCTGTGTGCTTGTCTCCCTGTTTTATGCCAGTAATGGCTTCTGCGGTTTGTTCATGTTTTCAAAACTGAAGTGTGAGATCTCCTGATTTTTCTCCTATTGGTTTGTTTGTATTTCCTTCATTTTGATAATCCCATGTATGATTTCAATGTTTCTGTTCACTTTGGAGTTCGGTTTTTCTTCATCTTGTTCCTTCAGTCGTCCAGTTAGGTGGCTTTCTTTTTGGGTGTTTTTAAATTTTCGGAAATGCATGCATTTCACCCTATATGGTTTCCCCATAAAATGTTTTGGCATCATCCCCTAAGTTTCTTGACATTCCTTTGTTCATGGCTCTTTGCTGCGTTTCCTTTGGATTTTCTTTCTTGCATTCATTGCTAGTTCGTGAGTGTGTTGTGTTTTCCAACTTTTCGTGTCTGGCTGTATTTCCAATTTGAAAGTGATATCTTCCTGTTTTCATACCTTCGTGGTCATAAGTACCCATGATAGGATTTGAATTCTCTTCCATTAATTACGACTTGATTTGGACATTAACACACAATCTGTAATAGACAATGTTAGGTCTTCCCTTGAGAAGAAATTCTCTTATGGTCCTCAGAGACACAATCTTATGCATGGATCAGCAAACTTCAGGTGGTCTAGAGAGCCCATTATGACGTCTGATATTCCTTACCACCTTTTCATGTAGATGATCTTTCCTGTGATGAATGTGGAAATTATAATCCCTAACAATATTGGATTGAGGTCCCCATCTCCCTACCTTTCCGTTCATATGCTTCCAACATTTAGATACACCCTTGTTTGTGGTGTATATGTTGGCAATATTTCCAAGTTTCTGATGTTTTGATGCTCCATCAAGACAAAACACCTTCTGGTAATCTTTTGTCTCTCAAAGGCATAAAATCTCTCTATCTGCCATAGGCACAGTCACTTTGGCTCTCTTCTCCTTGCCAATTGCATAACCTATGTCTTCTCAATTCCCTCACTTTCAAGCTAAGTGTATCTTAACCACCCTCACACCTGAGAATGCATGGGGTCCGGCTCCTGTGAGGGGCTAGGAGCTTCGCCAGACCACAGAACGCCAAGCTGTGCTACAGAGCCTGAGACGTGTGCACCCCTCATCCGCCCCTGAGAGAGGTGCGCGAAGACCCAGCCAGCGCTCTTAGACCCGCGCCATTGTATCAGAGCTAGAGACGCGTGCGTGCTCCAGTCCCTCCCCTGAGAGAGGTGCACAAAGGCACAGCCTGGTGCTCTCAGACCTGCGTCCTGCTATCAGAGTCTGAGACTTGCGCACACGACCCACAACATCCCCTGAGAGAGGTTCACGCAAGCCTGATGCTTAGATCCAGAAAGACCAGGCACTCCCAGCCCAGGCCAATGGGAAAATCTCATTGTGCAATCGCTGCTTGGAATCTCTCTGGTGGTCTGAAGCTGCCCAGACAGCTGCTGATGTCATGGTTTTGGGTACAAGCAGAAGATTCTGTATCCCTATAGACCGTGACGTGGAACCTGCTCTGTCAGAGGCCAAAGGGTAAATTTATATGGTCTCTGAGCACCCAAAGGGGACCAGACTGAGGCTTCTTTCTGAGAGGGAGGTCAGGGTCCAGTTTGCTTTCCTCTAAACCTCCAAAAACCATCAAAAGTGGACAAGGAAAGAGAAAAATTAAAGTGAACAACATAAAAACCCCAGAGAACAAAAGCCTGACAAAACCGGTTTCCTCACAGCCCGCCTCCTTAAGGGGGACTGGAGGAGTTAACTCAGGGAACATCATTTACTGAAAACCCACCTGGAAGTTCCCTCCACCAGAAAACCAATGAGGAATAAAAAAAACAAAAGACTACAAGAAAACGACCACCACTACTTTATAGATACAACTTTCATTTTTAACTCGTTCCCACTATTCTGGTTCATTTTTTTTAATATAGATAATTTTTAACCTATTTACCATCACAGTGAGATGTCCAATACATCAAGTTCCATAATAACTTTTTAACATGAAATTTTTGATACATACACCTATATTTTTTCTTTTACATTTCTATTTTTTAATTTTTTTTAGTTTAGCATAGTTTATTCCTTTTTATTTTTATTTTCTATTATTCATATAGAGTTAAACGACAAGGTAATCCCGTTTTCCTAATCAATGCTACCACTATGGGAAAACCAATTTTTAATCCCCTTTATCTTACAAAAGATGAGTCATTTAACAAATATATCAAGATACATCCAGGAAGAATCAAAACAACCTTCTTTGCCCACACTGAGAATTTATAAGCACTCTCCCATCTTTTCTTCCTCCAGTGTTTTTGTGTTTTTGTGTGTGTCCTGATACTATATAAATCTTATATTTGGGGTTCTTTTTGATGAGGTTCTTCCTTTATTTGCATATATATACATTTTTTTCTCTTGTCATATATTTTTATCAGTCTTTTTGTTTGTCTTTTCTGTTTGTACACTTCATAAATCTTTCCTTGGGGACCATTTGGGCTGAACCTTCTCTTTTATCTTCCCTTTTTTCTTGTCTATCTCTCTTTTTCTTTTTGTTTTCATTTTTGTCTTGATTGTGTGGGGAATCCTGATTGTTCAGAAGCGTTCCAGGGTGCACCCTGACTACACCAGAGTCGATACATCGATCTACATTTGTTCAGTCATCTCTCACCAAAATGACTAGGAGGAAGAATGTCCAATAGAAGAAAAATACAGAGAGTGGGTCTTCTGCAATACAGCTAATGGCTATCAACACAGACAATATGTCAGAAAGAGAATTCAGGCTCACAATATCCAGGCAATAGCCAGACTGGGGAGAGCCATGAATGAAAAATAGAATTGATTAGGGCCTAACTGAAAGCGACCAGGGATGATGTCCACAATGTTAGGGCAGAAATGAAAATGACCAGGGATGAGGTTCACAATGCTCTCAATGAGTTCCAAACTAATCTAAATTCTATAAAATCTAGGGTAACTGAGACAGAAGTTAGAATTAGTGATCTGGATGACAAAGAGATATAGAGAAAGGATCAGGAGGAAGCCTGGAATAAACAGCTTAGAAGCCACGAAAAGAGAATCAGGGAAATAAATGATGCCATTAAATGTACAAACATCAGAATTATTGGAATCCCTGAAGGGGAGGAGAAAGAAAGAAGTCTAGAAGATATAGAGGAAAAAGTTCTTCATGAAAATGTTCCCAATCTCGCGATTGGAACCAGAGTCATGTACTAGAGACAGAACGGTCTCCACCCAAGATTATATATTCAAACTAGAAAAAAAAGGCACCTGAAGGTCAAACTGAGGAATCAAAATTGTAGATACAATTTCTTGAATGCAACTAGGATGGAGAGGCTCCTTACTTACAGAGGAAAGCCCATCAGAATAGTGGCAGACCTGTACACAGAGACTTAGCAAGCCAGAAAGGGGAGGCAAGATATATTCAGGGCACTAAATGAGAAGAACATGCAGCCAACAATACTTTACCCAGCAAGACTGATGCTCAAATTGGATGGAGAGCTAAAGAGTTTCAAAGACCGGCATGGCTTAAAAGACTATGCAACCACCAAGCCGAAACTGCAGGAAATATTAAGAGGGGGTTCTATAAAAGAGGAAAAATCCTAAGAATAGCATTGAAGAGAAATATAGAGACAATCTAAAGAAACAAAGACATAAAAGGTTACACGATGTCAATAAAAACATATGTATCAATAACCACTCTCCATGTGAAAAGCCTAAATGCACCCATGCAGATTGGACAAAGCAACAGGACCCATTCATATGGTGTCTATGAGAGACCCATTTTGAACCTAAAGATACACCCAGACTGAAAGTGAAGGGATGGAGAAGCATCTTTCATGCCAATGGGCCTCAAAATAAGGCCAGTGTATCGATTCTCATATCAGACAAATTAGATTTTAAACTAAAAACTGTAGTCAGAGACACAAAGGGACACTGCATAATTCTTAAAGGGACTATCCACCAAGACGATCTAACAATTGTAAATATCTATGACCCCAATATTGGAGCAGCCAATTACATAAGAAAACTATTATTCAAGATAAAGAGTCATATTGATATGAATAGATTAATAGTAGGAGATCTTAACATGTCTTTCTCAGAAATAAACAGGTCATTCAAGCAGAAAATCCATAAAGAAACAAGAGCATGAATTACACTTTGGACCAGAAGGACCTCACAGATATATAGAGAACATTCCACCCTATAACAACAGAATACTCATTCTTCTCAAGTGCACATGGAACCTTCTCAAGAATAGATCACATACTGGGTCACAAATCAGGACTCAACCAATACCAAAAGGCCGAGATTATTCCATGTATGTTAGATCACAATGCATTGAAACTGGAGCTCAATCACAAGAAAAGGTTCATAAAGAATTCAGACACCTGGAATTTAAAGACCACCTTGCTTCAGAATGCTTGGATCAACCAGGAAATTAAAAAAAAAAACTGAAACAGTTCATGTAAAGCAATGAGAATGAAGACACTGCTGTCCAAAACCTATGGAACAACTTCTCTTATGGTCCTCAGAGAGACATCTTATGCAAGTTTTCCCAAAGCTCACGTGGGCTAGAGAGCCTGTGATGACGTCTGATATTCCTTACAACCTTTTCATCTGGATGATCTCTCCTGTGCTGAAAATGGATATTGTACTCCCCAACAATATTGGATTGAGGTCCCCATATCCCTTCCTTTCTGTTCATATGCTTCCAAAATTTAGATACGCTCACGTTGGTGGTGTATACGTTGGCAATTCTTCCAAGTTTCTGATGTATTGATGCTCCATCAAGACTAAACACCTTCCAATCATCTTTTGTCTCTGAAAGATATAAAATCTCTCTATCTGCATAGGCACAATCACTTTGGGTCTCTTCTCCTTGAGAATCGCATATCCTATGTCTCCCCCAATCCTTCACCTTCAAGCTACATGTATCTTTAGAACCGAAGGAAATCTCCTATGGCCAACATAAGGTCAAGCTTGTTTGGTTAATGATGCTTTCATGTTGACATTTTTTGCCTTTTTTTTTTTTTAAATTTTCATCCTTCCAACAATCTTTTTATTAGGCATAGGAGAATTTATTCCTGAATACTTGATATAATTATTGATAGGTAAGGAGTTTACTTTCTCATTTTCGTTCATTTCTTACTTGGATTCTCTGTGCCTTTCACCTTTATGGTATTTTCTTTAGGATTTCCTTCCTTTAGTGTGATTCCTCACTTCCTCCCCATCTTTTGTGTGTCTTATCTGTGTGTGTGTGTGTGTGTGTGTGTGTTGTCTGTATTTGTTTCATATAACACTTAAAATGAAATTTCAAGAGATAATAACTCGGTCTTTTATGCATAGCAATTCAGTTTGATATGCCTTGAAAACTCACATCCCATCACTTTCAGCCAAATTTCCTACAAGTTATGTCCCATTTAGTCCTCTTTTATAAACATGTATTCTCACTAACCAGCCTTCAACAAACACACAATTTTGTGTGCCTGCTTAGAGTTATATTGTTGTCCCTTTTTCCCTTGCTTTTTCAAATGTTCCTTGTCTACCATGAGAGAGTAAAATCGTATGTTATTTGTCTTTCTGATGCTGATAGATGTGCCATAACCCAATGTTCACCACAACACTACAACATGAGGCAAGTGGCAAGAATTCATTCTTGCTTATGGCTGTATAAGAGTCTGCAGTGCCTTTGGAGGACAGAGAGTTGATAGTAGTGTCTGAGAACTCCAGGCTTGTCTTCAGCCATGAACTCAACCTGAAGATTACCACATAGAGTGAAATATGGTGGAAACTGACCTGAAGCATACCAATCAAACTCCACAGTAAAGGAGATAAGTAGTCCCAGAGCCTATGTGAGAAGATTTGAGACATGGCTTAGGGAATATTTTGGCAGTTGGTGCTTCAGAGCAAAGTGATTCAATGAAAAAGACAAAGCCACAGGAGAGACGAGCACACACTGGGAACCCAAATGGAGCATGTATCCCAAAGCCATTGCATTTGACCAGCAAAAGGCCGGAATGGCACAAGTTTTTGCCAACAAAGTGTCTTGAGGCCCAGGGATATCAGATCAACCTTGTTGGCAGATATCGACTTAAGAGAACACTGTTTCTCTTGGAGAAGACAAAAAACAACCAGGTGCAGACAGCCAGGAAACCATGGTCAGAGACAATACCAGGAAACACAGTGGGAAGATGGTGGGTTCTGGCAGTGCATCCGTGAGAGGCAGTGATCGTGGAGATGACTCGATGGGGGCACAAGAAATTTGGGGCTCTCGCACCGGCAGCATAAAGACTGAGCTACTGGCCAAAGACAGAACGGTGAGGACTTTACCTGCCTAACATGCAAACATGAAATCCCTGCCGTGGAACACTGGGGGAACTGCCTTCCTCAGTCCAAGTTGTTTTGTCTTAGGGGAACAGACTCTCCATTATGGGATTAGAAGAAAGCCATGCCCACATGCTTTCTCATGACCACAGCATTCTGCAAGCCTACATTCTGTTGTGTTGGTTGAACGTTTCCTTTCACAGGCACACCAGAGCCCACCAAACTAATTCTCACACTATTCAGCCCAGACACCAAACACTCTGAATAGCAGGCAAGGAGAACCTCTGCAGATGCATGGCCTCAAGGACAGGGGACAGCCACAACACAACAGCAGAAGGTATGCATGACACACACACCTGAGACTCCCAATAGGGCCAGCCCTTGGGCACTCCATGATCTCTTTCTTAAAGATATTACCCTTAGGCTAAAAAAGAGAATGGGCTTTTTGTATAGAGTGAATAAGACAGAGACCTAGATCCAATGCAAAGATAGAAAAATCAATTGATGCTGAGGAAAAATAACAAGAAATGATCATAGCCAGGCAATCAAAGGGAAACCTCTACATGTAACATGCCTGATGGAGGATTGAAAGCAGCAGCCAGGATACTCACTCTACAACAGAAAAAAATAGAAGTCATCAGGGAGTTTTGAACCATACAGATAAAAGTGATAAAAATAAAATAAAATAAAGAGTCCCTGATGAAATTTTGGTAGCAGACTGGATGCAAAGTCCAGGATGCTTGCAGTAGCCAAGGATCAAATTAGCGACCTGGAAGACAAATACTGGAAAATAAGGAAGCAAATCGAATGAGAGAAGGAAGAATGATGGAACTTGACAATGAGTTTGGGAAATAATCGACTCCAAGGAATGGGAAGAGGTGCCTATTTTAGGAGTCCTAAGAGCGAGAGGAAAAAGAGGGGCGAACTTTTCTTTGAGAAATCTGAGCTAAAAATGACCCTCATCTTGGAGCAAAAATGGAGATCCAGATTCAGAGACATGGAGGACTATCATCACCATTAACAGAAGCAGAGCAACACAAGACATAGTGTCAAACCCGATCAAAAGTTATCAATGGAGGAATTATCCTTAAGAAAATATGCGTGGGGGAGTAATGTGTCCATTGCCAAGTCTTCAAGATGACAAGTGATACAAGATCTTGAATTCGTCAGATTGAGCAAGAAACACCAGCCCAAGCCAAAATCCGTATCCACTGATTTCTGAACAATGACAAGCAGTGGTTCCTGTCTGGAATTAGGTGGTATTAATAACAGAAAGATTGGGTCCCAGGGTGTGTCCAGCACTTCAGAGGCTATCTTCAGCTTAACTCATGATTCGAAGGTCATGGAATCGACTCTGGTCTCAGGTTCCCTGCTCAGGGATAAGTCAGCTTCTTCCTCTCCTGCTCAACCCCCTTACTGTGATCTCTCTGTCTCTCTGTAGAATACATGCATGTGCATCATTTGCCAAAAAATAAAAAAGAAAAAAAAAGAATTTACAAGGATTTACTGGGGCCAGAGGATGTTTTATTTAATTTGGACCTAGGCACCTATGGAAGGCAGCCTGGTACAGAGCACCTCCCACCAGCCTGAATTACCAGACCTTTGCCCTGTGCTCACTTGTTCATTCTCCTGTTTATTCTCTTTCTTGTATCTCCTCACCAACTTGTAGCATCTGCTGTCTGTCCCGCTTTAATGGCCCCTTGTTGACACATTGTTCATCCATTCCTGGCTCCATTAGAACATGCCCGTCTTTTGGAAGAGGCACTGTTTTCTTATTGCATGAAGCCATTTGGGAGATGGCAGTGAGAGGGATAAGGCAAGCTTGTGCTGCCACATCTCCATGCAGTTCTCCAGAGGGTAGCTGCACCACCCTTGGGTGGCCCTTTTCCTGGGAAGAAGCACCCTGATTGGATGGGAGGACCATACTTATTTGGAGGCTTGGAGTTCCTCCCCTGGGGCTTTGTTTGATTCCTGATTCTTTCTTGGCCTTCGTGGGTGAGATGGAATGGTGGATTCTTGCCTTTCTCCAGTGTCCATAGGGCTGTTGGTGACAGACACGACCAAAGACTAAGAATTCGGCCAGGAGAAGGGGAATCCGACTCGCTTTGCAAACTGCTTTGGTGAAAGACCCAGGAGGCTCCAGCGGTTTGGGAGGGCTTGCGATCCTCTTGGCCCACCCATGACTACTACAGCCAAGTGTAGTGATCAGGCGAGATTAGGGGAGGAGTGATTGCTATGACCTCAAAGCTTTGTGACATCACAGAAGCTGGCTTCACTGAAGCAGCAGTCCATTTCTCATGACCTTTGAGTCCTATGACTTTAGGTAGAAGCCCCTAGAAGAACAGAAAAAGAGCCCTCTGAGGCTGATTAAGAACTCAGGTTGTCTTGTGTGTTAATGTCTTCCTACCCCTTTCTAGAAAAGAGAAAAGATAATGACGTTTGCTATACCATCTTTTAGGCCAACATTTCTCCAGAGATGGCAAGGTTTTCGAATTGGCACTGCAATTTCTAAAGATATCAATAAGCAATGAGGCCTCTTGGGTATCATCAGCTCTCTGTGGGGTTTGTCATCCTGTCGGTGAGAGAGTACTTTCTCAGCATCTTTTACCTATGGGTCAGTGATGACTAAGTTACAGATGGTCCCTTTTCAAGGAAAAATGTTAGGGTATGGATGTATTGCACTTTCTGTGTCCTCATCTCCTTGTGTTCTGATTCACTAGAATTAGGGATTAGGGCTCTGTCTACCTGGCTTTACCTTAAACACCTTTGCAAAGGCTTCAAGGAGAGTGACATTCTGCATCAGAGCTAACCCTTAAGGAAGAGCCCTGGACAGCACTCCTTGTCATCATTAGTTAACTCTACCTGCTGTGGAAATCGGTATAGACATATTGACCAAGTCTCTTCAATCAGAGGAAAAGAAATGGCCTATATCAATGGTCTACCAATTCCCACTCAAGCAGAACTGTGGATAGAGCTGAAATACCTTTGCAAGGCCTAGTGGGTAAGTAAGGAGTGGTCCATTTTGGGAACAGAGTATTCCTCAGACATCAGGTAGGATGAACCCCTGGTACTTGCATTGACATGAATGTCCCATGACTGGGTGATGTGAAATAAAAAAGGCAAACAGACCAAGGAAAATATAATGTGTTTTCCCTCATATGTGCCCCAGGAGGAATACCATGGCCCTTAGTAAAGGAAGGGAATACTGAAGGGGAAGAAGTCAGAGAAGGAGACAAACCAGGAGGGACTCAGGACTCTGAGAACCAAGCTGAGAGTTACAGAAAAGAGAGGCGTGCAGGGAATGAGGGAATTGGTAAATATTTGTTGAGGAATTGTGGCATATATTAGAATGAGCACTAGGTTGTATATGGAACAAAATCAACATTGAATACTCTGTCAAAAACAAATGATGGATGGTAGGCTGGCTTCCTCAACATAACAAAAAATTAAAATAAATACAAACAGGCTCTTTCAAAAGCAGGTGAAGACAGACAGAGAAAAGAAGGAATTCTATATTTATTATCTCTACTTATTAAAATGGCATGGAATTTGTTTCCTATAATGTCCTTATCTGAATTGGGTCTTTATCCTTGTAAATTAGAGTCTCCCTGCCTCCTGCATTTCTGGAACCAATGAGAAGAAATGACATTGCCTTCATTAAATGGCTAGAGTGTTGACCAGCAAAATGATTTGGACCTAGCCTTCTCTGTGTTTGCAGGTGTTTGATTACTGTTTCAAATGCTTTAGTTACTGCTAGAGAGTCAGATTTTGTAGGATTCCTGACCTAATCTTGGGATTTGATATGTGTCTTGGAACATATCCTTTTCTCTCAGTTATTGGATTTGCTGGCATAATTGCATAGAAGGGTTTTTTAGGTGTTTTGTTTTGTTTTGTTTCCTTTCTATCAGTTGTCATGTGGTCTCATACTTTCAGCTGTATGCTTTTCTCCCTGTTTTATCCAGGTCATGGCTCCTCCAGTTTGTTAAAGTTTTCAAAACTGACGTGTGAATTATCCTGATTTTTTCCTATTGGTTTGTTTGTATTTCTTTTATTTCGATGATCATATTTATTATTTCATTTTTTCTGTTAACTTTTGAGATTGTTTCTTCCCTTTTAGTTTCTTATGTCATCACGTTAGGTTCCTTTTTTTCAGTGCTTTTAATTTTTGGAAATGCACGCCTTTAACCCTATATCCTTTCTCCATAATATATTTGGGCATCATTCCATAAGTTTTTTGAATTTCCTTTATTCAAGGCACTTTCGGATTTTCCTTTTGAATTTCTTTTTTTGATTTATTGCTAGTTTGGATGTGTGTTGTGTTTTCCACCTATTAGTGTCTGGCTGTGTTTCCATTCGTGAGTGATTTCTTTCCGTTTTCATACCTTCGTGGTCATAAGTATACAAGATAGTAATTGAATTCTCTTCTATTAATGACAACTTGATTTGGAATCCAGCCCATGATCTGTGTTAGACAAAGTTAGTTCTTCCCTTGGGAAGAACTTCTCTTATGGTCCTTAGAGACACAAATTTATGCATGTATCCCCAAAGCTCAAGTGGTATAGAGAGCCCATGATGATGTCTGTTATTCCTTACCACCCTCCCATCTGGGTGATCTGTCCTGTGCTGAAAGTGGATATTGTAGTCCCCAACAATATTGGATAGAGGTCCCCATCTCACTTCCTTTCTGTTCTTATGCTTCCAACTTTTAGATCCACCCATGTTGGGCAATCCTTCCAAGTTTCTGAAGTTTTGATGCTCTATCAAGACAAAATACCTACCAATAATATTTTTCTCACAAAGGCATAAAATCTCTGTATTTGCCATAGGCACAATCACTTTAACTCTCTTCTCCTTGCCAATTGCATAACCTATGTCTTCCCAATACCTACACCTTCAAACGAAGTGGATCTTTAGAGTTGAAGTAAATCTCCTTAGCGCAACATAAAGTCGAGCTTGTTTAGTTTTTGTTGTATTGTTGTGGACCTTTCTTGCCCTTTTGTCCTTTTTGCTTTTTTTTTAAATTTTCATCCAGTCCAGCAATCTGTTTTTATTGATGCAAGAATTTAGTCCTGAATACTTGAACTTGATAATACTTAATTGATAATACTTGATACTTATTACTTAATACTTAATTGTACAAAAACTTAATTTGTACAAATAATTTAAAAGTACAAATACCTAATTGATAATACTTGAATTGATAATACTTAATTATCAATAATTATTGATAGCTAAGAAGTTAACTTTTTTCCTTTTGTTTGGATTCTCTCTGCCTTTCCCCTTTATGGTATTTTCTTTGGGGCTTGCTTCCCTTACCTCAATTCTTCACTTCCTCCCAATATTTTGTGTTTCTTATCTGTGTGTTTGAGTGTGTGTGTGTGTGTGTGTGTGTGTGTGTGTGTTGTCTTGTGTGTTTCACATAACAGTTATAATTAAATTTCAAGAGATAGGAAGTCATTCTTTTATGGATAGAAATTCAATTTGACATGCCTTGCAAACTCACATTCCATCACATTCAGTCACATTTCCTACGAAGAATTCACCTTTTATCCTCTTTCATAAACACGTATTCTCACAAACCTGCCTTCAAACAAACACCAAATTTTGTGTGCCTGTTTAGGGTTGTATTGTTTGTCCCTTTTTCCCTTGCTTTTTCACATGTTTCTTGACTACCATTAGAGAGTGAAATTGTATGTTATTTGTCTTTCTGAAACTGATAGATGTGATGTAACCCAATGCTCTCCACAATTTTGTCACATGAGGCAAGGGGCAAGAATTCATTCTTGCTTATGGCTGGGAAAGATTCTGCGGTGCTTTTGGAGGACAGTGAGATGGTAGTAGTGTCTGGGAACTACGGGCTTGTCTTCAGCCAAGAACACAACTTGAAGATTACCAAGTCAACTGAATCTTGGCAGAAATTGACCAGAAGCCTAAAAATCAAACTTTAGAGAAAAAGAGAAAAAAAGTCGCAGAGACCATGTTTGGAGACATGGCTTAGGGGAGATGTAGGCAGGTGGTGCTTTAGACACAGTCATAAATGCAAAAGACAAAGACACAGGAGAGCGGACCACACTGGGAACCCACAAGGAGCATGTTTCCCAGTGCCACTGGCTGTAAACTGCAGAGAGTCTGAAGGGCACGAGTTCCTGCCAACAATGGGTCTTGAGGCCTAGAGATTTCAGATCAGCAGACTTGGCAGAGAGTGACTCGAAAGAGCACTGTGTCCTCCTGCAGATGACACCAACAAGCAACCAGGAGCAAACAGCTTGGAAACCATGAACTGAGACAATACCAGGAGACACAGTGGGAAAATATTGAGTTCTGGCAGTGCATCCATTAGAAGCAGTGTTGGTGGAGATGACTCGATGGGAGCACAAGAAATCTTGGACTCCCTTCACCAGCAGCATAAAGACCGAGCTACTGGCCAAAGACAGGACTGTGAGGACATTACCTGCCTAATCTGTAAACATGAATTATGACCTGTGGAACACTTGGGGGACTGCCTTCCTCATTCCTAGTTGCTTAGTCCTAGGAGAACAGACTCATCTGTAGTGGACTAAAGAAACCCTGCCCACCTTGTCTCTCCTGACCACAGCATTCTGCAGGCCTTCCTTCTGTTGAGTTGGTTGAATGTCTCCTTTCACAGGCACACCAGAGCCCAGGAAGCTAAACCTCAGCATATTCAGCCCAGACTGCAAAAACACGAAACGACAGGCAGAAGGCCTCTGCAGATGACTGGCCATAAGGACAGGGGACAGCCAAAACACAACAGCAGAAGTCATGAATGTCACACACACACACACACCCGAGACTCCCTCAAGGGCCAGCCCTTGGGCACTCCATGATCTCTTCTTCCTTTGGAAATTATACTCAGTCTAGAAAAAAGAATGTGCTTTCAAATAAAGAGAAGAAGGCAGAGACCTAGATCGAAGGCAAAGATGAAAGAATAAATTGATGCTGAGGGAAAAAAAAAAAAAAAACAAGAAATGATCATGGCCAGGCATTTGGAGTGAAATCTCTGCATACAAAACGCCCGATGGAGGTTTGAAAGCAGAGGCCAGGATCCTCACTGCAGAAAACACAGAAGAGGTCTTTTATCCATTTTGAGTTTATCTTTGTGTACGGTGTAAGAGAATGGTTGAGTTTCATTCTTCTACATATAGCTAACCAGTTTTCCCAGCACTATTTATTGAAGAGACTGTCTTTTTTCCACTGTATATTTTTTCCTGTTTTGTCAAAGATTATTTGACCATAGAGTTGAGGGTCCATATCTGGGCTCTCGACTCTGTTCCACTGGTCTAGGTGTCTGTTTTTATGCCAGTACCATGCTGTCTTGGTGGTCACAGCTTTGTAGTAAAGCTTGAAATCAGGTAGCTTGATGTCCCCTGTTTTATTTTTGTTTTTCAACATTTCCTTAGCGATTCGGGGTCTCTTCTGATTCCATACAAATTTTAGGATTATTTGTTCCAGCTCTTTGAAGAATACCGGTGAATTTTGATCAGAATAGCATTAAAAGTATAGATTGGTCTAGGCAGTATAGATATTTTGACAATTTTTATTCTTCTGATCCAAGAGGAAAAAAAAAAAAAAACACAGAAGACATCAGAAAGTCTCGAACCACAGTGATAAAAATGACAAAAATAAAATAAAATAAAATAGAGTTCCTGATTATTAGATTGATAGTAGATTGTATGCAAAGTCCAGGAAGCTGGCAGAAGCAGAGGATCCAATTAGTGACCTGGAATAAAAAACTAGAAAATAAGGAAGCATATCCAAAGAGAGAAGGAGGAATGATGGAACATGAGAAGGAGCTTAGAAAAGTCATCCACTCCAAGGAATGGAAAGAGATGCCTACTGTTGGAGAACTAGGATTGAGAGAAAAAAAGAGGGGTGAGCATTTCTTTGAGAAATAAGAGCCGAAAATGTCCCTCATCTGGGAGCAGAAACAGAGATCCAGATACAGAGGCACAAAGGACTCGCATCACCCTCAACAGAACTATAGCAACACAGGACATAGTGTCATTCGCCCTGCAAAAGATAGCAAGGGAGGAATTCTCTTTACCGAAATATGTGTGGTAGAGTAGTGTGTCCATAGCCAAATAACTGACTTTCAAAGGACAAGGTATACCAGCTCTCGAAGCTGGTTGGATAGCTCAAGCAACAACAGGCCAAGCCAAAATCCATATCCCCTGCATTTCTGAACAGTGACAGAGCAGTTGTTCTTACCTAGAACTAGGAGATATTATGAAGACAAATATTGGGTCCCAGGATGTGTCCATCAGTTCAGAGGAGGCTTTCAGCTCAACTCATGATCCCAGGGTCATCGCATTTGCCCCTGCTCAGGGGCAAAACTGCTTCTCCCTTTCCACCTCCACCCCATGATTGTGATTTATCTGTCTCTACGTCAAACACGTGCATGCCTATATTTTGACAAAAAAAAAAAAAGTAAAAAAAAAAAAAAAACAGCTTACAAGAATTTACTGAGGCCAGAGGATGGTTTATTTAATTTGGACCTAGGTCCCTATGGAATGCAGCCAGGTACAGAGCACCTCCCACCATCCTAAAATGCCAGACCTTCACTCTGAGCTCCCTTGTTTATTCTCCTGTTATTTGTCTTCCTGGATCTCCTTACCAACCTGTAGCATATGTTGTCTGTCCCAATGTAGTGGCCCCTTGGTGACACATTGTTTTTCCTCTCCTGGGAACATTAGAACATGTCCATCTTCTGCAAGAGGCACTGTTTGGTTATCCCATGAAACCATCTGAGGGATGGTCATGAGGGTTGAGGCAGGCTTGTGCTGCCACATCTCCATTCAGAGGGTAGCTACACCAGCCTGTGGGGATGCTCAAGGTTCTTCGACATTTGAATCCTCTTCAATGCATCCTTTTGGAGATACAGGCCGTCATCCTGAAACGGGCATGAAAGTCTTTCAGATGGCTTCACCTGGGCTATGGGTGTCTTCCAACATGCTCCACTCTTGCTTCTATGGACTCCGAGTACATGAGTCCCCCCTGGGCTCGGGTTCTAGGGTGTAGAGTCTGAATTTAATGAAAGGTCAGTTTTTAAGATTGGGATTCCATTTTGGCATGATTTCTGGAGATGCTCCAGGTACTCGTTTCCTCACTGCTGAAGACACCAGTCATGTCTTTGGCATGACGTCAGGTGTTCCTTTTGAGCTTTCCTTGGGTGGCCCTTTTCCTGGTCAAAAGCGCCCTGATTGGGTAGAAGAAACATACTCATGTGCGGGAGTTGCTTCTTCTCCTGAGGATTTGTTTGAGACTTCATTATTTCTTGGCCTTCCATGGTAAGAAGGTGGATTCTTGATTTTCTCTGGAGTCCTAAGGGCTGGTGCTGACAGGTTCGACCAAAGACTAAAAATTCGGCCATGGAGAAGGTGATACCATCTCACTTCACACACTGCCTTGGTGACAGACCCTGACGGCACCAGAGGTTTGGGAGGACATTGGATCCTCTTGGCCCACCCATGACTACTCCAGCCACGTGTAGTTATTAGGCATGGTTTGGGGAGGAGTGGTTGCTATGACCTCAAAGCTTTTTTATGTCACACAAACTGGATTCACTAAAAGCAGCAGTCCCTCTCTCAAGACCTTTGAGTCCTATGGCTTTAGGTAGGAAGATGGGAAGGTCAGGAAAATAACCCTCTGAGCCTGTTCAAGAACTCAGGTTGTCTTGTTTGTTAATTTTCCACTTCCCCTTTCTAGGCAAAGAGAATAGAAATTGACTTTCGGTATACCATCTTTAGGCTAACATTTCTCCAAAGACCGAAGATTTTCCTATTTCCATTGAAATTTCTAGAGATCTCAAGAAACAGTGAGGACTCTGGGTATCAACAACTTTCTGTGGGATTTCTCATCCTGTGGGTGAGAAAGTCTTTTCTCAGAATCTTTTCCTTATGGGTCAGTGATGACTAAGGGACGGAAAGTCCCTTTTCAAGGAAAAATGTTAGGGCATAGATGTATTATACTTTCTGTGTCCTCCTAGTTTTCTGAAACACGAGTCATAAAGTATTAGGGCTCTGGCTCTCTGGTTTTCCCTTAAACACCTTTGCAAATGCTTCAAGGAGAGTGACATTCTTCATGATAATTAACCCTTAAGGAAGAGCTCTGGACATCACCCCTTGTCATCATTAGTTAACTCTACATGCACTGGTAATGCGGATAGCCATGTGGACCAAGTCTCTTTAATCAGAGGAAAAGGAAGGGCCTATATTGAAGGCCTGCAATGCCCTCTCGAGCAGAACTGTGGTATGAGCTGCAATGCCCTTGCAAAAACTAGTGGATAAAGAAGGTGTGGTCCATCTTGGCAACAGAGTATTCCTCAGTCATCAGAGATGATGAACCCCTGGTACTTGCATTGACATGAATGCCACAGGACTGGGTGATGCAAAATGAAAAAGGCGCACAGATAAAGGGAAATATCATATGGCTTCCCTCATATGTGCCCCAGGAGGAATACCATGGGCCTTATTGGAAAGAAGTGAAAACTGAAGAGGATGGTGTCAGAGAACGAGACAAACCAGGAGTGACTCACGTCTCTGAGAACCAAGCTGAGGTTTACAGAAAAGAGAGACATGCAGGGAATGAGGGACCTCTCTAATGGGTATTGTGTAATTGTGGCATATCTTAGGAGGAGTACTAGGTCATGGATGGAACTAAAGTATCAGTGAATATTCTGTCAAAAACGAATAATGGATGATAGACCTATTTCCACAACATAATAAAAAATTAAAATAAAAAACTGGCCCTTTCAAATGCAGATAAAGACAAAGAAAAGGGAATAATTATATTTTTATCTTTACTTATTAAAACTGCATGGAATCGGCTTCCTATAATGTCCTTATCTGAATTGGGTCTTTCTACCTGTAAAGTACAGGCGGGGAGTCTACCCGCCTCCCCATTTCTGGAATTGATGAGAAGAAATGACATTGCCTTCATTAAATGTCTAGAAGTTTTCACCACGAAAATTATTTCGACCAAATTTTTTTAAAATTTTAAATTTATTTTCAGCATAACAGTATTAATTGTTTTTGTACCAAACCCAGTGCTCCATGCAATACGTGCCCTCTATAATATCCACCACCTGGTACCACGACCTCCCACCCCCAGCCCCTTCAAAACTCTCAGATTGTTTTTCAGAGTCCATAGTCTTTCATGGTTCACCTCCCCATCCAATTTCCACCAACTCCCTTCTCCTCTCTAACTCCCCATGTCCTCCATGCTATATGTTATGCTCCACAAATAAGTGCAACCATATGATAATTGACTCTCTTTGCTTGACTTATTTCACTCAGCATAATCTCTTTCAGTCCTGTCCATGATGCTACAAAAGTTGGGTATTTATCCTTTCTGATGGAGGCATAATACTCCATAGTGTATATGAATTACATCTTCCATATCCATTTGTCCGTTGAAGGCCATCTTGATTCTTTCAACAGTTAGGCGACAATGGCCATTGCTGCTATAAACATTGGGGTACATATAGCCCTTCTTTTCACTACATCGGTATCTACACTACTACACTACAGTAGTACAATGGCAGAGTCATACGGAATCTCTATTTTAATTTCTTGAGGAATCTGCACACTGTTCTCGAAAGTGGCTGCACCAGCTTGCATTCCCACCAACAGTGGAAGAGGGTTCCCTTTCTCAACATCCTCTTCAACACATGTTGTTGCCTGAATTTCTAATTTTGGCCATTCTAACTGGTATAAGTTGGTATCTCAATGTGGTTTTTATTTGAATCTCCCTGATGGCTAGTGATGATGAACATTTTTTTTTTCATGTGTCTGATAGCCATTTGTAGGTCTTCATTGGTGAAGTGTCTGTTCATATCTTCTGCCCATTTTTTTATTTGATTGTCTGTTTTGTGTGTGTTGAGTTTGAGGTGTTCTATATAGATCCTGGATATCAACCTTTTGTCTGTACTGTCATTTGCAAATATCTTCTCCCATTCCGTGGTTTGCCTCTTTGTTTGCTTGACTGTTTCCTTCACTCTGCAGAAGCTTTTGATCTTGATGAAGTCCCAAAACTTCATGTTCGCTTTTGTTTCCTTTGCCTTTGCAACCATATCTTGAAAGTAGTTGCTGTGGCCGATATCGAAGAGATTACTGCCTATGTTCTCCTCTAGGATTCTGATCGATTCCTGTCTCACGTTGAGGTCTTTTATCCATTTGAGTTTATCTTTGTATACAGAGTAAGAGAATGGATGAGTTTCATTCTTCTACATAGAGCTGTCCATTTTCCTAGCACCATTTATTGAAGAGACTGTCTGTTCACTGTAAATTTTCTCCTGCTTTGTCAATTATTAATTGACCATAGAGTTGAGGGTCCATATCTGGGCTCTCTACTCTGTTTACTGGTCTATGTGTCTGCTTTTATGCCAGTACCATGCTTTCTTGGTGATCAGAGCTTTGTAATAAAGCTTGAAATCAGGTAACGTGATGCCCCCAGTTTTATTTTCGTTTTTCAAGATTTCCTTAGCGATTTGGTGTCCCTTCTGAATCCATACAAATTTTAGAATTATAGGCTCCAGCACTGTGAAGAATACCTGTGGAATTTTGATTTGAGTGGCGTTAAAAGTATAGAATGCTGTAGGCAGTATAGACATTTTAACAATGTTTTTTTCCGATCCAAGAGCATGGAATGGTCTTCCATCTTTTTGTGTCATCTTCAATTTATTTCATGAGTGTTTTTTAGTTTTTCGAGTATAGATCCTTTACCTCTTTGGTTAGGTTTATTCCTAGGTATCTTATGGTTCTTGGTGTTATAGTAAATGGAATCGATTCTCTATTTTCCCTTACTGTATTTTCATTGTTAGTGTATAAGAAAGCCACTGATTTCTGCACATTAACTTTGTATCCTGCCACGTTGCAGAATTGGTGTAGAATTTCTAGTAGTTTGGGGGTGGGGTCCTTTGGGTTTTCCATATAAAGAATCATGTCATCTGTGAAGAGAGAGAGTTTGACTTCTTCATTGCCAATTTGGATACCTTTTATGTCTCTTTGTTGTCTGATTGCTGTTGCTAGGACTTCTAATACTATGTTGAACAAGAGTGGTGAGAGTGGGCATCCTTGTCTTGTTCCTGATCTCAATGGGAAGGCTGCAAACTTTTTCCCATTGAGGATGATATTTGCTGTGGGTCTTTCATAGATAGATTTGATGAGGTTCAGGAATGTTCCCTCTATCCCTATATTTTGAAGCATTTTAATCAGGAACGGATGCTGGATTTTTCAAATGCTTTTTCTGCATCAACTGAGAGGACCATGTGCTGCTTCTATCTTCTCATAATAATTTATTCTATCACATTGATTGATTTGTGAATGTTGAACCATCCTTGTAGCCCAGGGATGAATCCCACCTGGTCATGGTGGATAATCTTTTTAAAGTGTTATTGAATCCTGTTTGTTAGTATATTGTTGAGAATCTTAGCATCCATATTCATCAGTGATATTGGTCTGAAATTCTCCTTTTTGGTAGGATATTTGCCTGTTTTGGGGATCAGGGTAATTCTGGCTTCATAGAAAGAGTCAGGAAATTTTCCTTCTGCTTCAATTTTTTGAAACAGCTTCAGGAGAATAAGTGTTATTTCTTCTTTGAAAGTTTGGTAGAATTCCCCAGGGAATCTGTCAGGTACTGGGTTCTTGTTTTTTGGGATGTTTTTGATCACTGCTTCAATCTCGTTAATTAGATATTGGTCTATTCAGGTTGTCAATTTCTTCCTGATTCAATTTTGGGAGTTTATCGTTTCCAGGAATGTATCCATTTAATCTAGGTTGCATAGCTTATTGGCATATAACTGTTGATAATAACTTCTGATTATTTTTTCTACTTCCTTGGTGTTTGTTGTGACTTCTCCCTTTTCATTCATTTTTTATGAATTTGGTCTTTCTCTCTTTTCTTTTGTATTAGTGTGCCAATGGTTTTGATTATTTCAAAAAAACAGCTTCCAGTTTCATTGATACATTCTACTTTATCTCTGGTTTTTACCTCATTGATCTCAGCTCTAATCTTGATTATTTCCCTTCTTATATGTGGAGTTGGTTTGATTTTTTGTTGATTCTCCAGTTTCTTAAAGTGTTGAGACAGCTGCTGTGTTCTGGATTTTTCAATTTTTTATTAGGGAGTCTTGGATGGCTATGTGTTTTCTTATTAGGACCGCCTTTGCTGTATCCCATCGATTTTGGATTGAAGTGTCTTTATTCTCTTTTGTTTCGATGAATTGTTTCAGTTCTTCTTTGATCTCCTGGTTGATCCAAGCATTCTTAAGCAAGGTGGTCTTAGCTTCCAGGTGTTTGAGTTCCTTCCGAACCTTTCATTGTGATTGAGCTCCAGTTTCAAAGCATTGGGATCTTAGAATATGCAGGAAATAATCTCAGTCTTTTGGTATCAGTTGAGTCCTAATTTGTTACCCAGTATGTGAGCTTTTCTTGAGAAGGTTCCATTTGCACTTGAGAAGAATGGGTATTCTGTTGTTAGGGTGGGATGTTCTATATATATCAAGGAGGTCCATCTGGTCCAATGTGTCATTCAATGCTCTTGTTTCTTTATGGATTTTCTCCTTGGATGATCTGTCTATTTATGAGAGAGGCGTGTTAAGATCTCTTACTATTATTGTATTCATATCAATATGACTCTTTATCTTGATTAACAGTTTTCTTATGTAATTGCCTGCTCCTATATTGGGGGCATAGTTATTTACAATTGTTAGATCATCTTGGTGGATAGTCCCTTTAAGGAATATATGGTGTCCTTCTGTATCTCTGACTACAGTCTTTAGTTTAAAGTCTAATATATCTGATATGAGAATCGCTACCCTAGCCTTGTTTTGAGGCCTATTGGCATGAAAGATGCTTCTCCAACCCTTCAGTTTCAGTCTGGGTGTATCTTTCGGTTCAAAATGGGTCTCTTGTACACAACATATGGATGGGTCCTGTCATTTTATCCAATCCGCTACCCTTTGTTGTTTTATGGGCACTTTGACGCCATTCACATTTAGAGTGATTATTGATAGATACGTTTTTATTGACATTGGGCTCACTTTGAAGTCTTTCTTTCTGTAGATTGTCAATATATTTCTGTTTAATGCTATTCTTAGGATTTTTCCTCTTTTATAGACCTACCCCTTAATATTTCCTGCAGTTTCAGATTGGTGGTTGCATAGTCTTTTAAGCCTTGCTGGTCTTGGAAAATCTTTATCTCTCCATCCATTTTGAATGTCAGTCTTGCTGGATAAAGTATTCTTGGCTGCATGTTCTTCTCATTTAGTGCCCTGAATATATCTTGGCAGCCCTTTCTGCCTTGCCAGGTCTCTGTGGACAGGTCTGACATTATTCTCATTGGCCTTCCTCTGTAAGTAAGAACCCTCTTTGTCCTAGCGGCTTTCAAGAGATTATACCTACAATTATGATTTCTCAATTTGACTATCAGGTGTTGTGATGGTTTTTTGGAATGTATAATCTTGGGTGGAGACTTTTCTGCCTCTAATACATGAACGCTGGTTCCATTTGTGAGATTGGGAAAATTTTCATGAAGAACTTGGTCCACTATATCTTCTAGACTTCTTTCTTTCTCCTCCCTTCAGGGATTCCAATAATTCTGACGCTGGACCTTTTGATGACATTTATTTCCCTGATTCTGTTTTCGTCGTTTCAAGCTGTCTGTTCCAAGCTTCCTCTAGAACCTTTCTCTCTATTTTTCCTCCAGATCACAAATTCTATCTTCTATCTCAGTTACCCTAGCTTTGAGAGAATTTAGATTAGATTGGAACTCATTGAGAGCATTGAGAACCTCCTCCGTGGTAGCTTTAAGCTCCGTCATAACACTGTGAACATAATCGCTCATCGCTTTCAGCTTGGCCCTAATCAATTCCATTTTGCCATCCATGGCTTTCTCCAACCTAGCTATTGCCTGAATAATTGTTAGCCTGAATTTTCTTTCTGACATATTTTCTATGTTGATAGCCTTTAGCTCTGATGTAGAAGGTTCATCCTCTGTAATTTTCTTATGTTGGGCATTCCTCCTACTAATCATTTTGGTGAGAGATGAGTGAAAAGATGTAGCTGGATGTATTGACCGTGGTGCAGTCAAGGTGCACCCTGGAACACTTCTGAACAATCAGGATTCCCCATCCGAACGAGAGACAAAAGAAAAGAAAAAAAAAGAGTGAGGGAAAGAGACAGGAAAGAAAGGGAAGATGAAAGAGAAGGTTCAACCGAAATAGCCACAAGGTAAGATTTATGAAGTAGACAAACAAAAACAGACAAACAAAAAGGCTGATAAAAGTATATGACAAGAGAAAAAAATATATATGCAAATAAAGGAAGAACATCGTCAAAAAAACCCCAAGTGTAAGATTTATATGCTATCAGGACAAACACAAAAACACAGAAACACTGGTGGAAGAAAAAGATGGGAGAGTGGTTATAAATTCTCAGTGTGGGCGAGGAAGGTTGTTTTGATTCTTCCTGGATGTATCTTGATATCTTGGTTAAAGGACTCAACTTTCCCTAGATAAAGGGGCATTAAAAATTGGTTTACCTTTAGGGGTAGTATTGATAGGGAAAAGTGGATTACTTTGAAGTTTAACTCTATATGAATATTAGAAAATAAAAATAAAAAGGAATAAACTAGACTAACCTAAAGTAAAATTGAAAAAAAGGAATTCAAAAAATAGAGATGCAAAAGAAAAACATAGGTGTATGTATCAAAAAACTTCAGGTTAGAAGGTTATTATGGAATTTGATGTACTGGAGAGCTCGTTGTGATGGTAAGTAGGTTAAGAAAATTATCTATATATAAAAAAATTAACCATAATAGTGGGAAGGAATAAAAAATAAAAGTTTTCCTATGAAGTAGTGGTTGTTCTCTTGTCATCCTTTTTTTTGTCTTTTTTTTTTTCTTTCTTGGTTTGTTTTCTGGGGGAGGGGCCTGCTACGTGTGTTTTCAGACAATGATGTTCCCTGAGTTAAGTCCTCCCGTCCCCTCAAGGGGGTGGGCTCTGAGGATACTGTTTTTTTTTTTTTTTTTCAGGCTTTTGTTCTCTGGTGGTTTTTATGTTTGTTCACTTTTTTTTTTTTCTCTCACCTTGACTGCTTTTAATGGTTTTTGTAGTTTTAGAGGAAAACAAACTGCACCCTGACCTCCCTTTCAGAGAGAAGTCTCAGTCTGGCTGCAGAGCCCAGAGAAGTTCCCCCTTGGCCGCTGGCAGAGCAGGTTCCAAGTCACAGTCCCTGGGGATGCAGGATCTTTTGCTTGTACCCAAAGCCACAGTAGTGGCAGCTATCTGGGCAGCTCCAAACCGCCAAAGAGGTTCCAAGCAGCAATTGCTCACTGAGATTTTCCCACTGGCCTGGGCTAGGAGTGCCTGGTTTCTTTGTCTAAGAGTGACAGGCTTGCACGCACCAGTTTCAGGGGAGACTGTGGGTCGCATGCGGGTCTCAGGCCCTGAGAACGGAGAGCAGGTCCGAAAACACCTGGCTGGGCCTTTGGGAACCTCTCTGTGGGGAGAGTTTGGTGCATGCATCTTAGGCTCTGAAACAATGGCGTGCATCAAAGGGCTCCAGCTGGGCCTTTGTACATCTCTCAGGGAAGGAGGTAGGGTGCAAGTATCTCAGGCTCTATAGCAGGGCTCTTGCGTTCTGCCATTCGGTGTGGCTCCTATCCATTCACAGAAGTCAAACCCCACGTGTTCTCGGGTGCGCTGGCAGCTTAGGGACCAAGAACTGGTTTCTCAGCCTCACTCTCTCTGGCTTAGCGCCAGGGGAGGTCCTGGGACCAGGGGCTTAAGCCCCTGACCCTACCTGCCCCAATTCCCACAATTTTAATTCCGTAATCCTTTGCTCTTTTGGAACCAGACTCCAAGTTAATGCGGGTCCCCAGATACAGGGCACTCTCATATTAGCTGTATTACTTTCCCACCATTCGCCTCTGGTGACTCCCTCCCCCTTTTATCTTCTGATATCAGTTTGCCGTTCCCACTCCACTTTTACTGCCCACTGGCATCTTCTGCCCCTGTAGAGATTCAGAAGTGTATAATTCTGATCTCAGGCTGATTTCATGGGTGATCGGAGTTCTTTGGTAGGTAACCAGCTCACTTTGGGGTACAGGTTGGAAAGGCCCTTCCTCATACTTCCCTGCCATCTAGTCCCCCCGTCTGAAATTCTCCTTTTTGGTAGGATTTTTGCTTGGTTTAGGGATCAGGGTAATGCTGGCTTCATAGAAAGAGTCAGGAAGTTTTCCTTCGCTTCAATTTTTTTGAAACATCTTCAGGAGAATAGGTGTTATTTCTTCTTTGGATGTTTGGTAGAATTTCCCAGGGAATCCGTCAGGTCCTGGGCTGTTGTTGCTTGGGATGTTTTTGATCACTGCTTCAATCTCGTTACTATATATCAGTCTATTCAAGTTGTCAATTTCTTCCTAGTTCAATTTTGGGAGTTTATAGTTTTCCAGAAATGCATCCATTTCACCTAGGTTGCTTAGCTTATTGTCATATAACTGTTGATAATGACTTTTGATGATTGTTTCTACTTCCTTGGTGTTAGTTGTGATCTTTTCCTTTTCATTTATAATTTTATTATTTTGGGCTTTCTCTCTTTTCTTCTGGATTAGTGCAGCCAATGGTTTATCAATCTTATTGATTCTTTCAAAAAACCAGCTTTTGTTTTATTGATATGTTCTACTGTATCACTGGTTTGTATGTCATTGATCTCTGCTCTAATCTTGATTGTTTTCCTTCTTAGGTGTGGAGTTTGTTTGATTTGTTGTTGATTCTCCAGTTCTTTTTTTTTAAATTGATTTCTTATTTATTTTCAGCATAACTGTATTCATTATTTTTGCACCACACCCAGTGCTCCATGCAATCCGTGCCCTCTATAATACCCACCACCCGGTACCCCAATTTCCAACCCCTGCCCCTTCAAAACCCTTACAGTGTTTTTCAGAGTCCATATTCTCTCATGGTTTATCTCCCGTTCCAATTTTCCCCAATTCCCTTCTCCTCTCTAACTCCCCATGTCCTCCATGCTATTTGTTATGCTCCACAAATAAGTGAAATAATATAATTGACTCTCTCTGCTTGACTTATTTCACTCAGCATAATCTCTTCCAGTCCCGCCCAGGTTGCTACAAAAGTTGTGTATTCATCCTTACTGATGGAGGCATAATACTCCATAGTATATATGGACCACATCTTCCTTATCCATTCATCTGTTGAATGGCATCTTGGTTTTTTCCACAGTTTGGTGACTGTGGCCATTGCTGCTATAAACATTGGGGTACAGATGGCCCTTCTTTTCACTACCTCTGTATCTTTGGGGTAAATACCCAGTAGTGCAATTGCAGTGTCATAGGGAAGTTCCATTTTTAATTTCTTGAGAAATCTCCACACTGTTCTCCAAAGAGGCTGCACCAACTTGCATTCCCACCAATAGTGTAAGAGCATCCCCCTTTCTCCACATCCTCTCCAACACATGTTGTTTCCCGTCTTTCTAATTTTGGCCATTCTAACTGGTGTAAGGTGATATCTCAAGGTGGTTTTAATTTGAATCTCGCTGAGAGCTAGTAGTGATGTACATTTTTCCATGTGTCTGATATCCATTTTTATGTCTTCATTGGAGAAGTATGTGTTCTTATCTTCTTCCCATTTTATGATATGATTGTCTGTTTTGTGTGTGTTGAGTTTAAGGAGTTCTTTATAGATCGTTGATGTCAACCTTTTGTCTGTACTGACAAAAGGTTTTTTTGAGGGAGACTTGGATGACTATGTATTTCCCCCTTAGGACCGCTTTTGCTGTATGCCATAGGTTTTGGACTGAAGTGTCTTCATTCTCATTGGTTTCCATGAATTGTTTCAATTTTTCTTGATCTCCTGGTTGAAACAAGCATTCTTTATTTTTTAATTAATTTATTTATTTTTAATAAACATATAACGTGTTTTTATCCCCAGAGGTGTAGGTCTGTGAATCACCAGGTTTACACATTTCACAGCACTCATCAAAGCACATAACCTCCCCAATGTCCATATCCCCACCACCCTCTCCCATCCCCACACCCAGCAACACTCAGTCTGTTTGCTGAGATTGAGTCTTTTATTGTTTGTCTCCCTCCCAATCCCATGTACTTTTATTTATTCTTTTCCTACCCCCTCATCACCCCACATTGTATCTCCACTTTCTCATATCAAGGAGATCATATGATAGTTGTCTTTTCTGATTGGCTTTTTTCACTAATCATAATACCCTCTAGTTAAATCCACGTCATTGCAAATGGCACATTTTCATTTCTTTTGATGGCTACATAATATCCCATTGTGTATATATTCCACATCTTCTTTATCCACTCATCTGTTGATGGACATCTAGGTTCTTTCCAAAGGTTGGCTATTGTGGACATTGCTGCTATAAACATTCGGGTGCATGTGCCCCTTCAGAGTAACATGTTTCTGTCTTTAGGATATATACCCAGTAGTTCAATCGCTGTGTTATAGACTAGCTTTATTTTCAGTTTTTTAAGGAACGTCCACCCTGTTTTCCAGAGTGGTTGCACAATCTTGCAATACCACCAACCGTGCCAGAGAGTTCCCTTATCTCCACATCCTCGCCATCATCTGTCATTTCTTGACTTGCTAATTTTAGCCATCTGGCTGGTGTGAATTTTATTTCCCTGATGCCGAGTGTTGTGGAGCATTTTTCCATGTGTCTGTTAGCCATCGGGATGTCTTTTTTGCAGAAATGTCTGTTCATGTCCTCCGCCCATTTCTTTATTGGATTATTTGTTCTTTGGGTATTGAGTTTGCCAAGCTATTTACAGATATTGGATACTAGCCCTTTATCTGATACGTCATTTTCAATATCTTCTCCCATTCTGTCAGTTTTCTTTTGGTTTTGTTCACTTCTTTGCTGTGCAAAAACTTTTAATCTTGATGATATCACAATAGTTCATTTTCCCCCCTTGTTTCTGTTGTTTTGGTGATGTTCCTAGGAAGAAGTTGCTATGGTTGAGGTCAAAGAGGTTGCTGCCTCTGTTCTCCTCAAGGGTTTAGATGGAATCCTTTCTCACATTGAGGTCTTTCATGCATTGGAATCTATTCTTTTGTGTGGTGATCCAAACATTTTTTTTAATTAATTTTTTTATTTTTTATAAACATATATTTTTATTCCCAGGGGTACAGGTCTGTGAATCACCAGGTTTACACACTTCACAGCACTCACCAAAGCACATACCCTCCCCAAAGTCCATAATCCCACTCCCTTCTCCCAACCCCTCCCCCCAGCAACCCTCAGTCTGTTTTGTGAGATTAAGAGTCACTTATGGTTTGTCTCCCTCCCAATTCCATCTTGTTTCATTGATTCTTCTTCTACCCACTTAAGCCCCCATGTTGCATCACCAATTCCTCATATCAGGGAGATCATATGATAGTTGTCTTTCTCTGCTTGACTTATTTCGCTAAGCATGATACGCTCTAGTTCCATCCATGTTGTCGCAAGTGGCAAGATTTCATTTCTTTTGATGGCTGCATAGTATTCCATCGTGATCCAAACATTTTTAAGAAAGGAGCTCTTTAGCTTCCAGGTGTTGGAGTGCCTTAGGAAATTTTCCTCGTGATTGAGCTCCAGTTTCAAAGCATTGTGACCTGAGAATATGCAGGGAATAATTTCAGCCTTTTGGTATCGGTTGAGTCCTGATTTGTGTCACAGTATGTTTATTCATGAGAAGGTTCCATGTGCACTTGAGAAGAATGAGTAGTCTGCTGTTATATGTTGGAATGTTCTGTATATATTTATGAGTTCCATCTGGTCCAATGTGTTATTCAATGCTCTTATTTATTTATGGATTTTCTGTTTGGATGATCTGTCTATTTCTGAGAGAGGCGTGTGTTAAGATCTCCTGCTTCTATTCTATTCATATCAATTTGACTATGTTGACTAACAGTTTTCTCATGAAATTGGCTGCTCCCATATTGGGGGCATAGATATTTACAATTGTTAAATCATCTTGGTGGATAGTCCCTTTAAGAATTATGTATTGTCCTTCTGTAACTCTGACTACAGTCTTTAGTTTAAAACCTATCTTATCTGATATGAGAATCATTACCCTGGCATTCTTTTTATGTTCATTGTCATAAAAGATGCTTCTCCATCCCTTCACTTTCAGTCTGCGTGTATCTTTAGTTTCAGAATGGGTCTCTCGTAGACACCATATAGATGGGTTCTGTCTTTTTATCCAATATGCAACCCTGTGTCATTTTATGGGCGCATTTAAGCCATTCACATTAAGTGTGATTATTGATAGATACGTTTTTATTGAAATCGTGTTACCTTTGAAGTCTTTCTTCCTGTAGATTGTCTCTATATTTCTGTTCAATGCTATTTTCCTCTTTTATAGAACCCCCCTTAATATTTCCTGCCGTGTCGGCTTGGTGATTGCATAGTCTTTTAAGCCTTGTCGATCTTGGAAATTCTATCTCTCCATCCATTTTGAATGTCCGTCTTGCTGGATAGAATATTCCTGGCTGCATGTTCTTCTCATTTAGTGCCCTGAATATATTTTGCCAGCCCTTTATGCCTTGCCAGGTCTCTGTGGACAGGTCTGACCTTATTCAGATGGTCTTTCCTTTGTACGTAAGGAACCTCTTTGTCCTAGTGGCTTTGAAGAGATTGTATCTACACTTATGATTTCTCAATTTTACTATCAGGTGCCTTGACTTATTATTTTTTTTTTGAATCTGTAATCTTGGGGGGAGACTGCTCTGCCTCTAGTACATGAACGCTGGTTCCCTACACAAGATTGGGAAAATTTTCATGAAGAAATTGGTCCACTATATCGTCTAGACTTTTTTCTTTCTTGTCCCCCTCATGGATTCCAGTGATTCTGACTTTGGAATATTTCATGGCATCATTTATTTCCTGATTCTGTTTTCATAGCTTCTAAGCTATGAAAGCTGTTTGTTCTAAGCTGTTTATTCCAGGATTCCTCATGATCCTTTTGTTCTATCTGTTTGTCCTCCAGATCACTAATTCTATCTTCTTTTGCTGTTACCCTAGCTTTTAGAGAATTTAGATTAGACTGGAACTCATTGAGAGCATTGTGAACCTCATCCCTGATGGCTTTTAGTTCTCCCTAACATTAGGAACATTATCCCTGGTGGCTTTCAGTTCTGCCCTAATCGATTCTTTTTGGTCATCCATGGTTTTCTCCAACATAGCTATGGACTGTATTATTGTGAATCTGAATATTCTTTCCGACATATTGAATATGTTGATAGCTGTTAGCTCTGTTGCAGAAGGCCCATCCTCTTTATTTTTCTTCTGTTGGGCACTCCTCCTTCCAGCCATTTTGGTGAGAGATGACTAAACGGATGTAGCTTAATATATCGACAGTGGTGTAGTCAAGGTACACCCTGGGATGCTTTTGAGCAATAGGTTTCCCCACCAAAACGAGTGAAAAAAGAAAATGGAAAGAAAAAAGGGAGAAAGAGACACAGGAAAAAAAAGAGAAGATAAAAGAATAGGCTCAGCAGAAAGATTTGTGAAGTATAAAACAAAAACAAAGAAAAAACTGATAAAAGTATAAGCAAATGAAGGAAGAACCTCGTCAACAAACAAACAAAAAAAAAAACAAAACAAAACAAAAAAACAAGTATAAGATTTATATACTATTAGGACAAACACGAAAACCTAAATTCACTGCCGGAGAAAAAAGATGGAAGAGTGGTTATAAATTCTCAATGTGGGCGAGGAAGGTTATGTTGATTCTTTTGGATGTATTATGATATCTTTGTTAAAAAACTCAACTTTCTGAAGATAAATGGGGATTAAAAATTGGTTTACCTATAGGGGTAGTATTTATTGGGGAAAGGAGATTGTCTTGACATTTAACTCTATATGAATATTGGAAAGTAAAAATTAAAAAGGAATAAACTGGACTAAACTAAACTAAAATTAAAAAAAAAATGAAAAAGAAATGCAAAAACAAAAACAAAAATAAACCAGGTGTATATATCAAAAAGTTCAGATTAGAAGGTTATTATATAGTTAGATTTACTGGACATTGCACTGTTATGGTAAATAGATTAAAAATTATCTACATAAAAAAAGAACCAAAATAGTTAAAACGAGTTAAAAATGAAAGCTGTATCTATGAAGTAGTGGTGGTTGTTCTCTTGTACTCTTTTTTTTTTTTTTCCTGGTTGTATTTCTGAGCGAGAGGCCTGACACGTGGGTTTTCAGTCAATGAGATTCCCAGAGTTAAGTTCTCCCATCCTCCCCAAGTGGAGGCTATGAAGAAACCGGTTTTTTCAGGCTTTTGTCCTCTGTTTTTATGTTTATTCACTTTTTCTTTCTCGCCTTGACTGCTTTTGATGGTTTTTGGAGGTTTAGAGGAAAGCTAACTGCACCCTAACCTCCCTGTCAGAGAGAAGCCTCAGTCTGCTTCTCTGTAGGTGCTGCAGAGCACATATAAATTCCTGCCACTGGCAGAGCAGGTTTTGAGATGTGTTCCCGGGGGACACAGGATTTTCCCTTGTACCCAAAACCATAGCAGCAGCACTGTCTGGACAGCTCCAGACCACCAGAGTGGTTCTAAGCAATGATTGCACACTGAGATTTTCCCACTGACTGGGGCTTGGAGTGCCCGGTCTTTCTGGGTCTAAGAGCACCAGGCTTGTGAGCACCACTCTCAGTGGAAGGTGTGGGTCACGGGCGTTTCTCAGGCTCTGATAGTATTGAGAGGGTCTAAGAGCATCAGGCTGGGCCTTCGTGCACCCCTCAGGGGAGTGTGAGGGGTGTGCACATATCAGGCTCTGTTAGCAAGGCTTAGTGATATGTTGTCTGGTGAGGCTTCCACCCCTCACAGGAGCCGGACCCAACATGTCTCGGGTGCACTGGTTTCTCCAGGCTGTCTGCACCTGGTTGCTTGTTGGTGTCCTCTGCAGGAGAAACACAGTGTTCTCTCAAGTCGATGTCTGCCAAGCCTGCTGATCTGAAATCTCAGGGCCTCAAGACCCCTTGTTGGCAAGAACTCTTTCCCTTCAGACCCTCTGCTGGTCACAGCCAATGGTATTGGGAAACATGCTCCTTGTGGGTTCCCAGTGTGCTCTGCTTTCCTGTGCTTTTGTCTTTTGCATTGGCTGACTGCCATCTGAAGCACCAATTGCCCACGTATTCCCTAAGCCATGTCTCCAATCTTTTCCCATAGTCTCTGCAACTTCTTTTCTCTTTCTCTGTAGAGTGATTTGTAGGCTTCAGGTCAATTTTCTCCAAGTTTCAGTTCATGTTGTAATCATCCAGTTGTGTTCATGGGTGGACAAGCCTCTGGTTCCCAGACACTACCACCATCTCACTGTCCTCCAAAGGCACCACAGACTCTTACCAAGACATAAGCAAGAATGAATTCTTGCCACTTGCCTCTTGTTGTGGATTTGTGAAGTGCATTGGGTTACGTCACATCTATTAGTCTCTGAAAGACAAATAACATATGATTTCATTCTCTCATGGTAGTGAAGAAACATGTGAAAAAGCAGGGAAGAGGGACAAACAATATAACTCTAACCAGACACAAAAAATTTTGTGTGTCTTTGAAGGCAGTTTAGTGAGAATGGGTGTTATTAAAAGAAGACTAAATTTGACATTTTTTACAGGTATTCTGGATGAAAGTAATGGAATTTGAGTTTTCAAGGCATATCAAATTGAATTGCTATCCAAAAAGACCAACTTCCTATATCTTGATTTTACATTATGAGATATTGTGAGATGACTCAAGATAGCGGGGAAGTAGAGGAGGTGCCATTTCAACCTACCCTAAATTGAGCTGATTACCTACCAAAGAACTCTGATTAACTATGAAATCAGCAAAAAATCAGAATTATACACGTCTGCTTCTTTACAGGGGCAGAAAACGCCAGTGGGCAGGTAAAGCAGAGTGGGAATGTCAGACTGATATTGAAAGATAATAAAAGTTGGAGGGAGCCATCAGAGCCAACCAATTGGAAAGTAATACCCCAGTATGAGAGTCCCCTGCATCTGGGGACCAGAATTAAGTTGGAGTCTGGTTGAAAGCACTCAAAAAGAGCAAAGGATCAGGGGTTAAATTGTGGGAATCAGGGGCTTAAGGACAGGGGCTTAAGTCCCCTAACTGAGACAGTCTCCCTTTGTGCAGAGCCAGAGAGAGTGTGGTGGAGAAACCAGATCTTGGACCCTGATCCACCAGCACACCTGAGAACTCGTGGGGTCTTTCTCCTGTGATGGGCTGGAAGCCTTGCCACACAACAGAATGCACAGCCTTGCTAACAGATCCAGAGATGCTGGTGCCGCTCATGTGTGAAGGCCCAGCCTCGTGCTCTCAGACCCTCATTCTGCTATCAGAGCTGGAGTCGTGCTTGACCCACACAATCCCTTGAGAGAGGTGTGTACAAGCCCGGCGCTCTTAGACCCAGAAATCTTAGACCCAGAATCCCTTAGACCAGGCTCTCCCAGCCTGGGCACGCAAGAAATTCTCAGTGTGCAATCGCTGTTTGGATCCTCTCCGGTGGTCTGGAGCTGTCCAGACAGCCGCCACAACCGTGGTTTTCAGTACAAGCATAGGATCCTATGTCCCCGGGGACCGCATCTCAAAACCTGCTCTGCCAGTGGCCAAGGGAGAATTTTTATGTGCCCTGCAGCACCCACAGAGGAGCAGACTGAGGCTTTTCTCTGACAGGGAGGCCAGGGTGCAGTTTGCTTTCCTCTAAACCTCCAAAAACCATCAAAAGTAGTCAAGACAAGAAGAAAATGTGAACAGACTTAAAAACCTCCAGAGAACAAAAACCATGATAAAAGCGGTTTTCTCAGAGCCCAGCACCTTGAGGGGGACGGGTGGACATAACTCAGGGAACATCATTGACTGAACCCACGTGTCAAGCCCTTCTGTGAGAAAACCAGCAGGAAAGAAGAAAAAAAAAAAGAAAAAGCCTACAAGAGAACAGCCAGCCTTTCTTCATAGATACTACTTTTACTTATAATTCATTCCCACTATTTTGGTTCTTTTATTTATATAGATAATTTTTTGACCTATTTACTGTCACAGTGAGATGTCCCGTAAGTCAAAATCCATGATAACCTTCTAACCTGAAATTTTTGATATATACACATCTATTTTTCTTTTGAATTTCTATATTTTTATTTTTTTAAATTTTAGTTTAGTTTAATCTAGTTTATTCCTTTTTATTTTTATTTTCTACTATTCATATAGAGTTAAACTTACAGGTAATCCCCTTGCCCCATTCAATGCTACCCATATAGGTAAACCAATTTTTAATCTCCTTTTATCTTAGGAAAGTAGAGTTTTTTAACAAAGATATCAAGATGCATCCAGGAAGAATCTAAATATAATTCCTTGCCCACACTGAGAATTTAAACACTCTGCCATCTTTTTCTTCTGGCAGTGTTTCGGTGTTTTTGTTTGTCCTGATAGTATATAAGTCTTATATTGGGAATCTTTTTGACGATATTCTTCCTTTATTTGCTTATATTTATATTTTTTCTCTTGTCATATACTTTTATCTGTTTTTTGTTTGTCTGTTTTTGTTTGTATACTTTATAAATCTTTCCTTGAGGCTCATTTAGGCTGAAACTTCTATTTCATCTTCCCTTTTTTTCCTGGCTCTCTCTCTCCCTCTTTTCTTTCTATCTCTGTTCTTTTTCTCTCGTTTGGGTGGGGAATGCTGATTGTTCGGAAGTGTTCCAGGGTGCAATTTGATGGCATGACGTTCGATACATCCAGTAACATCCATTCAGTCATCTTTCACCAAAATGACTAGGAGGAGGAATGCCCAACAGAAGAAAAATACAGAGAATGGGCCTTCTGCAACAGAACAAATGGTTATCAACATATTCAATATGTCGCAAAGAGTATTCAGGCTTACAATAATACAGTCCATAGATAGGTTGGAGAAAGCCATGGAAGACCAAACAGAATTGATCAGTGCAGAACTGAAAGCCACCAGGAATGATGTTCCCAATTTTAGGGCAGAACTAAAAGCCACCAGGGATGAGGTTCACAATGCTCCCAATTAATTCCATTCTAATCTAAACTCTCTAAAAGCTAGGGTAACTGCAAAAGAAGATAGAATTATTGATCTGGAGGACAAACATATAGAGAGAAAGGATCAGGAGGAAGCCTGGAACAAACAGCTTAGAAGATACGAAAACAGAATCAGGAAACAAAAGATTTCAGAAAATGTTCCAAAGTCAGGATTATTGGAATCCCTGAAGGGGACATGAAAGAAAAAGTCTAGAAGATATAATGGAACAAGTTCTTCATGAAAATGTTTCCAATCTTGTGAATGGAACCAACATTCATATAGTAGAGAAAGAATGGTCTCCAACCAAGATTATAGATTAAGAAAAAAAAAAATCAAGGCACCTGAGAGTAAAAATGAGAAATCATAAGTGTAGATACAATCTCTTCAAAGCCGCTAGTACAAAGAGGCTCCTTACGTACAAAAGAAAGGCCATCAGAATAACGTCAGACCTGTCCACAGAGACCTGGCAAGGCATAAAGAGCTGCCAAAATATATTCAGGGCACTAAGTGAGGAGAACATGCAGCCAAGAATACTTTATCCAGCAAGACTGACGTTCAAAATGGATGGAGAGATAAAGAGGTTCTAAGACCGGCAAGGCTTAAAAGACTATGCAACCACCAAGCCAACACTTCAGGAAATATTAAGAGGGGTTCTATAAAAGAGAAGATATCCTTGAACAGAAATACAGACAATCTACGAAAGAAAGACTTCAAATGTAACACGATGTCAATAAAAACATATCTATCAATACTCACTCTCAATGTGAATGGCCTAAATGTGCCCATAAAATGACACAGGGTTGCATATTGGATAAAACGATAGTACCCATCCATATGGTGTCTACGAGAGACCCATTCTGAAACTAAAGATACACGCAGACTGAAAGTGAAGGGATGGAGAAGCATGCCCTTATGACAATGGGCATGAAAAGAATGCCAGGGTAGCGATTCTCATATCAGATAAATTAGAGTTTAAAATAAAGACTGTAGTCAGAGATACAGAAGGACACTATATAATTCTTTAGGGACTATCCACCAAGATTATCTAACAATTGTAAATATCTATGTGCCCAGTATGGGAGCAGCCAATTACATAAGAAAACTGTTAGTCAAGATAAAGAGTCATATTGATACGAATAGATTAATAGTTAAAGATCTTAACACACCTCTCTCAGAAATAGACAGATCATCCACAGAAAATCCATAAAGAAACAGAGCATTGAATGACACATTGGACCAGGTGGATCTCAAAGATATACACAGAACATTCCACCCTATAACAACAGAATACACATTCTTAAGTGCACATGGAACCTTCTCAAGAATAGACCACATACTGGGTCACAAATCAGGATTCAATCAAAACTACAACACTGAGATTATTCCCTGCATATTCTCAGATCACAATGCATAGAAACTGGAGCTCAATCACAAAAAAAGTTTCAAAAGGAACTCAAACACCTGGAATTAAAAGACTACCTTGCTTAAGAATGCTTGGATCAACCAGGAGATTAAAGAAGAACTGAAACTATTCATGGAAACCAATGAGATTAAAGACACTTCTGTTCAAAAACTATGGGATACAGCAATGGCAGTCCTAAGCGTGAAATAAATAGCCATCCAAGACTCCCTTAAAGAAATGGAAAAGAACAGAATACACCAGGTGTCTCTACACCTTAAAGAACTGGAGAATCAACAACAAAAAACCAACTCACATAAGTAGGGAAATAATCAAGATTAGAGCAGAGATCAATGACATAGAAACCGGAGATACAGTAGAACGTATCAATAAAACTAGAAGCTGTTTTTTTTAAAAAGAGTTGATAAGATAAACAAACCATTGGCTACACTAATATAAAGAAAAGAGAGAAAGCTGGAGTTAACAAAATTATGAATGAAAAGGGAGAGATCACAATTAACATCAGGGAACTAGAAAAAATCATTGGAAGTTATTATCAACAGTTATATGCCAATAAGCTAAGCAACCTAGATGAAATGGATGCATTCCAGGAAAACTATGAACTCCCAAAATTGAACCTGGAAGAATTTGACAACCTGAATAAACTGATATTGAGTAAGGAGATTGAAGCAGTGATCAAAAACCTCCCAAAAAACAAGAGCCCAGGACCTGATAGATTCCCTGGGGAATTCTACCAAACATTCAAAGAAGAAATAACACCAATTTTCCAGAAGCTTTTTCAAAAAACTGAAGCAGAAGGAAAACTTACAGACTCTTTCTATGAAGCCAGCATTAACCTGATTCCCAAACCAGGCAAAGATCCTACCAAAAGGAGAATTTCAGACCAATATCACTGATGAATATGGATGCTAGGATTCTCAACAAGATCCCAGCAAACAGGATCCAACAGCACATTAAGAAGTTTATCCCACATGACCATATGGAATTCATCTCTGAGCTACAAGGATGGGTCAACATTCGCAAATAAATCAGTGTGATAGATCAAATCAATAAGAGAAGAGACAAGAACCACATGGTCCACTCAACTGATGCAGAAAAAGCATTTGACAAAATCGAGTCTTTGTTCCTTATTAAAACACTTCAAAGTATAGGAATAGAGGGAATATTCAGGAACTTCATCAAATCTATCTATGAAAGACCCACAGCAAATATCATCCTCAATGGGAAAAAGTTTGCAGTTTTCCCGTTGAGATCAGAAACAGGACAAGGAAGGTCACTCTCACCACTCTTTTTTAACATAGTATTAAAAGTCCTAGCAATAGCAATCAGAAAACAAAGGGAAATAAAAGGCATCCAAATTGGCAATGAGGAAGTCAAACTATCTCTCTTCACATATGACATGATTCTTTATGTGGAAAACACAAAGGACTCCAACCCAAACTACTAGAACTCATACAGCAATTCAGTAACATAGCAGGATACAAAGTCAATGTACAGAAATCAGTGACCTTCTTATACACTAACAATGAAAATACATAAAGGAAAATTAGAGAATCGATTCCATTTACTATAGCACCAAGAACCATAAGATACCTGGGAATGAACCTAACCAAAGAGGTAAAGTATCTCTACTCGAGGAACTACAGACCATTCATGAAAGAAATTGAAGAAGACACAAAAAGATCGAAGACATTCCATGCTATTGGTGTTAATGTCTATACTGCCTAGAGCAATCTGTACTTTTAATGCCATTCCAATCAAAATTCCATTGGTATTCTTCAAAGAGCTGGAACAAATAATCCTAAAATTTTTATGGAATCTGAAGAGACCCGAATCACTAAGGAAATGTTGAAAACAAAAGTAAAACTGGCGCCAACACGTTACCTGATTTCAAGCTTTACTACAATTCTGTGATCACCCAGACAGCATCATACTGGGATAATACAGACACATAGCCCAGATATGGACCCTCAACTCTATGGTCAAATAATCTTCCACAAAACAGGAAAAAATATACAGTGGCAAAAGGAAAGTATCTTCAATTAATGGTGCTGGGAAAACTGGACAGCTATGTGTAGAAGAATTAAACTCGACCATTCTCTTACACAGTACATAAAGATAAACACAAAATGGATAAAAGACCTCAACATGAGACAGGAATCCATCAAAATCCTAGAGGAGAATATAGGCAGTAACCTCTTGGATATCAGCCACAGAAACTTCTTTCAAGATATGTCTCCAAAGGCAAAGGAAACAAAAGCGAAAATAAACTTTTGGGACTTCATCAAAATCAATTCTGCACAGCCAAGGAAACAGTCAAGAAAACAAAGAGGCAACCCACGGAATGGGAGAAGATATTTGCAAATGACAGTACAGACAAAAGGTTGATATCCAGGATCTACAAAGAACTCCTCAAACTCAACACATACAAAACAGACAATCAGATAAAAAATGGGCAAAAGATATAAACTACAAATGGCTATCAGACCTACAAATGGCTATCAGACATATGAAATATTTTTCATCATCATGAGCCATCAGGGAGATTCAAATGACAACCTCATTGAGATACCACCTGACACCAATTAGAATGGACAAAATTAGCAAGACAGGAATCAACATGTGTTGGAGAGGATGTTGAGAAAGGGGACCCCTCTTACACTGTTGGTCAGAATGTAAGTTGGTGCAGACACTTTGGAGAACAGTGTGGAGATTCATCAAGAAATTAAAAATAGCACTTACTTTTGACCCTGCCATTTCAATACTGGGTATTTACCATAAAGATACAGTCGCACTGAAAAGAAGGGCCATCTGTAACCCAATGTTTATAGCAGCAATGGCCACAGTCACCAAACTGTGGAAAGAACCAAGTTGACCTTCAATGGACGAATGGATAAGGAAGATGTGGTTCATATACACTATGGATTAATATCTAACATTTGTAGCACCATGGATGGGACTGGAAGAGATTATTGATGAAAGTAGTCAAGGAGATAGAGTCAATTATATATGGTTTTGCTTATTTGTAGAGCATCACAAATAACATGGAGAACAAGGGAAGTTGGAATGGAGAAGGGAGTTGAGGGAAATTGGAATCAAGGTGAACCTTGAAAGACTTTGGACTCTGAAAAAGAATCTGAGGGTTTTGAACGGACGGGGGGTGGGAGGTTGGGAAAACCAGCTGGAAAGGGCATGGATTGCATGGTGCTCTTGGTGTGGTGCAAAAAACGATGAATACTGTTTAACTGAAAATAAGTAAGAAAAAAAGAGAAAGTAAACAATAAACTGGTAACAAGTAAAAAAAAAAAGAGAGAGAGAGAAAATTACTGTGTACCAGAGATTCTTGTATACCTTCCCTTTTTCCTTTTATTGTTTCTATTTAAATATATTTAATATATATTGTTATATTAGTTTTGAATGTACAATAAAATAAGACAACAATTCTAAAAAACAAACAAACAACAAAAAATATCTGGCCCTTTCAAAAACAGATGAAGACAGACAGAGAAAAGGAAATATTAATATTTTATTATCTATACTTATTAAAATGGCATGTAATTTGTTTCCCATAATGTCCTTATCGGAATTGGGTCTTTATGCTTGTAATTAGAGTCTAACTGTATCCTCCATTTCTGGAATCAATGAGAAGACACGACATTGCCTTCATTAAATGTCTAGAAGTGTTGACCAGGAAAATACCCGAAAAGGGACTTTCCGTCCCTTAGTCTTCCCTGACCCATAAGGAAAAGATGCTGAGAAAGGACTCTCTCACCCACTGGATGATAAAACTCACAGAGAGCTGATAATACCCAAGAGGCCTCACTGTTTCTTGAGATCTCTAGAAATTGCAGTGGAAATAGGAAAACCTTGCCATCTCTGGAGAAATGTTGCCCTAAAGGATGCTATACCGAATATCATTTTCTTTTCTCTTTCTCTAAAAAGGGGAAGTGGGAAATTAACACACAAGACAACCTAAGTTCTTGTTCAATCTCAGAGGGCTCTTTTTCTATCCTTCCTGCGGCTTAGTACCTAAAGCATAGGACTCAAATGTCATGAGAGAGGGACTGCTGTTTCAGTGAAGCCAACTTCTGTGATGTATCCAAGTTTTGAGGTCATAGTAACTTCTCCTCGTCAGCACACACCTGATCACTACACTCGGCTGGAGTAGTCATGGGTGGGCCAAGAGGATCCCAAGCCCTCCCAAACCACTGGAGCAGCCTTGGTCTCTCACCAAGGCAGTTGTGAAGTGAGTCACTGTCCCCTTCTCCATGACCGAATTCATATTCTTTGGTCGTGACTATCACCACTAGCCCTCCGGAGAAAGGCAAGAATCCACCATTTTATCTTACCCACCATAGGTCAAGAAAGAATCAGGTGTCAAATAATGACTCAGGGGAGGAACTCTGTGCCCTGTACATGTCTATGGTCCTCTCACCCAATCAGGGCGCTTCTGATCAGAAAAAAATGTCACCCAGGAAAGCTCCCAGGGAACATCTGTAACCATGCCAAAGACATGTCTGGTATCTTTAACACTGAGGTCACGAGTAACCCTAGCGTCTCCAGACACCATGCCAAAACGGCCTCCCAATCTTCAAAAGTGATCAGGCACCAAAAGTAGACACTACACCCGAGAACTGGAGGCCCAGGATGGACTCATGTACTTCGAGTCCACAGGAGCAAACTTGGAGCTTGTTGGAAGAGAGCCAAAGCCCAAGTGAAACCATCTGAAAGACTTTCATGCCCGTTTCAGGATGACGACCTGTATGTCCAAAAGGACGCAAGGAAGAGGATTCGAATGTCACAGAATCTTGAGCATTCCCACAGGGTGGTAGGTACCCTCTGGGGAACTGAATGGAGATGTGGCAGCACAGGACTGCCTTAACCCTCTCATGATGATTCCCCAAATGGTTTCATGCGATAAGCAAAGAGGTTTCATGCCTCTTTTGGAAGATGGGCATATTCTAATGGAACAAGGAGAGAACAATGTGATTATAAATGGCCACTCTAGCCGGAGAGAGAGTGGATACTACAGGTTGGTGAGGAGATACAGGAAGACAAAGAAGAACAGAATGAACAGAGGAGCTAAGAGCGATGGTCTGGCACTTCAGGATTGTGGGAGGAGCTCTGTACCTGGTTGCATTCCATAGAGACCTAAATCCAAATTAACTAAACCATCCTCTGGCCCCAGTAAACACTTGCACACAGTTTTTTTTGTTTGTTTGTTTTGTTTTGTTTTGTTTTTGTAAATATATGGACATGCACGTATTTGACAGAGAGTTAGGGAGATTAAAATCAGGAGATGGAGCAGGGAAAGGAGAAGCAGAATTTCCCCTGAGCAGGGAAACTGAGAACAGAGTCGATGCCATGACCCTGGGACCATGAGTTGAGCTGACACCACCTATATACTGATGGACACACCACAGGACCCAATCATTGTCTTCTTGATACATCCTAGTTCTAGAGAAGAACCACTGCTCTGTCATTGTTCAGAAATGCAGGAGATACGGATTTGGGCTTGGGTTGGTGTTGCTTGCTTTATACGACTGGCTTTTAGAGCTGGTATAGCATGTCGTTTTGAAGTCAGTGACTTGGCTATGGACAAACTACTCTCCCGAGCATATTTGGGTAAAGGTAATTCCACCATTGCTAGCTTTTTCAGGGGGAATGACACTATGACTTGTTTTACACTGCTTCTGTGAACGTAGATGGGACACCTCTGTGCCTCTGAATCTGGATCTCTATTTCTGCTCCAAGATGAGGGACATTTTCAGCTCTGATTTCTCTAAGAAATGTTCTGCACTCTTTTTTTTTCTCTGACTCCTAGGTCTCCTACAATAGGCACCTCTTTCCATTCCTTGGAGTAGATGATTTCCCTAAGCTTATTGTCTTGTTCCATCATTCTTCCTTCTCTCTCTGGATTTGCTTCCTTATTTTCCAGTATGTGTCTTCCAGATCCCTAATTTTATCCTTTGCTTCTTCCAGCTTTCTGCCCTTTGTATTCAGTGTGCTTCCAAACTTTTCATCAGAGACTCCTCATTTTATTATTTTCATCACTTTTATCTCTGTGGTTCGAGAATCCCTGATGACTTCTGTATTTTTCTGATGTACAGTCAGTATCCTGACTGCTGCTTTCCATCTCCCATCGGGTGTGCCCCATGTAGACGTTTCACTTCTATTGCATGAACATGATCATTTCTTGTTCTTTTTTGTCAGTGTTAAATGATTCTTCCATCTTTGCATTGGATCCAGGTCTCTATCTTCTTCTCTATATTCGAAAAGCCCATTCTGTTTTCTACCCTGAGAGTAAATTCTTTAGGATTACAACATCATGGGGTGCCCAATGGCTGGCCCTTGAGGGAGTCGCATTTGTGTGGCATGCATGCCCTCTTCTGTTGTGTTGTGACTGTCCCCTGACCTTAAGGCAAGTAATATTCAGAGGCTCTCCTTGCCTGCCATTTGGAGTGTTTGGTGTCTGGGCTGAATATGGTAAGGTTTAGCATGGTAGGCTCCTGTGTGCCCGTGAAATGAGACTTTCAACCAACTCAACAGAATGAAGACTTGTAGAATGCTATGGTCAGGAGACAGCATGTGGGCAGGGCTTTCTTCTAGTCCCCCCTGGGAGAGTCTGTTCTCTGGGGCAAAGCAACTTGGACTGAGAAAGGGAGTACTCCGGGTGTTCAACGGTCAGAACTTCATATTTGCAGGTTAGGCAGCTAATGTCCTCACCATCTCACCAGTAGCACCATCTTTATGCTGCTGGTGTGAGAACCCAAAATGTTGTGTGCCCCCATCGAGACATCTCCAAAAAACACTGCCTCTCACGAATGCACTGCCACAACTCACCATCTTCCCACTATGTCTCCTGGGATTGTGTCTGATCATGGATTGCAGGCTATCTGCACCTGGTTGCTTGTTGGTGTCCTTTCCAGGAGAAGCACAGTGTTGTGTTGAGTCGATGTCTGCCAAGCCTGATAATCTGAAATCTCCAGGCCTCAAGACCCTTTGTTGGCAAGAATTCGTGCCCTTCAGACCCTTTGCTGCTCACAACCAATGGCATTGGGAAACATGCTCTTTGTGGGTTCCCAGTGTGCTCCTCTCTCCTGTGCCTTTGTCTTTTTCATGGTCTCACTGCCTTCTGATGCACCAACCGTCCACATTCTCCTGAGATATTTCCCCAAACTTCTCCCATAGACTCTGTTACTTCTTTTCACTTTTGCTATGGAGTTACTTTGTAGGATTCAGGTCCATATCCACCCTGTTGCATTTGATGGAGTAATTTTCCAGTTGTGTAGCTAGCTTACGACAAGCCTGGAAATCCTAGACACTACAACCATTTCACTGTCTTCCAAAATCTCCGCATACTCTTGACCAGCCATAAACAAGAATGAATTCTTGCCGTTTGCCTCATGTGGCCAAATTGTGGAGAGCACTGGGCAACATCACATATATCCGTCTCTGGAAGACAAATAACATGATTTGCTCTCTCAAGCCAATCAAGAAACATGTGAAAATGCAAGGGAAAAGGGTACAAACAATATGACTCTAACCAGGCACTTAAAATTTGTTTTTTGTTTTGTTTTGTTTTGTTTTTGAGGCAAGTTAATGAGAATATGTGTTTATAAAAGAGGACTAAATGGGACATTCCTTGCAGGAAATGTGGCTAAAATTGATGGAGTATGAGTTTTCAAGGCATAGCAAATTGAATTTCTATCCATAAAGGAAAGAATCCTACCTCTTGATATTTTATTATAACTGTTATTTGAAACACACACAGACAACACACACACACACACACACACACAGATAAGACACACGAAAAATGGAGAGAATGGGAAAAATCGCACTAAAAGGATGCAAACCCCAAAGAAAATACCATAAAAGGGAAAGACACAGAGAATCCAAGTCAGAAAACAACAAAAATGAGAAAGTTAACTCCTTACATGTAAATAATTAGTTGAAGTATTCAGGACTAAATACTCCTATTCCTATAAAGACATTGTTGAAAGGATGAAAATTTAAAAAAAAAAGGCAAAAAAGGTCAATAAGAAAACAAGGAAAAAAAAAAAACAGCTCAACCTTATGTTGGCCAGAGGAGATTTCCTTCGACAATAAAGATACAAGAGCTTGAAAGTGATGGAATTGGGAAGATGTATGTAGTGCAATTTCCAAGGATAATAGAGCCAAAGTGATGGTGCCTATTGCAGATTGAGAGATTTTGTGTGTTCAAGAAACTAAAGATTACCAGAAGGTGTTTTGTCTTGATGCAGCATCAAACATCAGAAACGGAGGAATTGCCAACATATACACCACCAATTTGGTTGATTCTAATTTTGGAAGCACATTAACAGAAAGGAAGGGAGATGGGGACCACAATCCAATATTTTGTGGATGACGATACCCACATACAGCACAGGAAAGATCATGCGGATGGAAAGGTGGTAAGGAATAAGAGACGTCATCATGGGCACTCTAGACCACCTGAGCTTTGGGGAAACATGCATAAGATTGTGTCTCTGAGGACCATAAGAGACGTTCTTCCCAAGGGCAGACCTAACTTTGTCTATCAGAGATCCTGTGCTGGCATTCAAATCCAGTTGTAATTAATAGAAGAGAATGCACATCCTAACTTGTATACTTATGACCATGAAGATATAAAAACAGAAAGAAATCACTTATGTATGGGAAACACAGCCAGACACTCATAGGTGGAAAACACAACACTCTCCCAAAATAGCAATGAGTCAAGGAAGAAAAAGCAAAAGGAAAATCAGAAAGTACCTTGAATAAAGGAAATTAAAGAAATTTATGGGATGATGCCAAAACATTTTATGGGGAAACAATATAGGGTTAAACGCGTGTATTTCCAAAAATTAAAAACACCTAATAAAAGCAACCTAACCAATGGCATAAGGAACTAGAAAATGATGAAACAAACTGCAAAGTGAACATAAAAAAAGAAATAATATATATGATCATTGAAATATAAAAAAATACAAACAAATCAATAGGAAAAATCCAGGAGGACTCACATGTCAGTTTTGAAAACTTAAACAAACTGGAATAGCCATTACCTGGATTACATGGGGAGACAAGCATACAGCTGAAATTATGAGACCACAAGCCAACTGATAGAAAGGAAAAACAACAACAACAACAGTGAAAACGCCCCTCTACACAATTATGCTAGCAAATCCTACACTGAGGAAAAGGATAAATTCGAAGACACATATCTACTCCCAAGATTAGGTCAGGAACCCTACAAAACCTTAGCCTTCTAGTAGTGACTAAAGCGTTTGAAGCATTAATCAAACACCTCCCAACACACAGAAGGTCAGGTCCAAATCATTTTCCTGTGAACACTTCTAGAAATTTAATGAAGACAATGTCATTTCTTCTCATCGATTCCAGAAATGGAGGAGGCGGATAGACTCTACTTTAAAAGTATAAAGATCCAATTCAGATAAGGAAATTATAGGATACATATTCCATGACATTTTAATAAGTAGAGATAATAAAAATATAATTTTTCCTTTTATTTGTCCATCTTTACCTGCTTTTGAAAGGGACAGCTTGTTTTTATTTTAATTTTTTTGTTCTGTTGAGGAAATAGGCGTATCATCCATCATATGTTTTTTACAGAGTATTCACGGATGCTTTAGTTCCATATACGAACTAGTGCTCCTCCTAATATATGCCACAACTCCTGAACACCCATTAAACAGTTCCCTTCTTCCATGCATCTCTCTCTTTTCTGTAACCCTAAGCTTGATTCTTCAGAGACCTGAGTCACTTCTGGTTTGTCTCCTTCTCTGACTTCTTCCACTTCGGTTTTCCCTTCTTTTTACTAAGGCCCATGGTATTCCTCCTGGGGCACATATGAGAGAAGCTATATTATATTTCTTTTTGTCTGCTTGCCTTTTTCATTTTGCATCACCCAGTCATGGGACATTCATGTCAATGCAAGTACCAGGAGTTCCTCTTCCCTGCTGACTGAGGAATACTCTGTTGCCAAGATAGAACACACCTTCTTTATCCTCTAGTCTTTGCAATGGCATTGAAGCTCAATCCACAGTTCTGCTCGATTGGACCTTACAGGCCATCAATATAGTCTGTTCCTTTTCCTCTGATTAAAGAGAATTAGTCTACATGGCTATACCCATTACCACAGTAGGTAGAGTTAACTAAAGATGACAAGGAGTGCTGTCCAGGGCTCTTCCTTAATGGTAAGCTATCACTCTCCTTGAAGCCTTTGCAAAGGTGTTCAAGGTAAAGCCAGGTAGACAGAACACTAATCCCTTATGAATAGTATTTCTTAACATGAGGAGATGAGGACACAGACAGCACAATACATCCATTCCTTAACATTTTTCCTTGAAAAGGGACTTTCCGTCCCTTAGTCATTACTGACCCATAGGTAAAAGACGCTGAGCAAGGACTCTCTTACCCACAGTATGACACACCTCACAGAGAGCTGATGATACCCAAGAGGTCTGTCTATTGAGATCTCTAGAAATTGCAGTGCCAAATTGCAGTGCTAAACGTTGCCATCTCTGGAGAAATGTTGGCCTAAAAGATAGTAGGTTGTACGTTATTTTCTTTTCTCTTTGTCTAGAAAGGGGAAGTGGAAATTAACACACAAGACAACCTGAGTTCTTGATTAGGCTCAGAGGGCTCTTTTTAGTTTTTACCGGGCTTCCTACCTAAAGCCATAGGACTCAAAGGTCATTAGAGAGGGACTGCTGTTTCAGAGAAACCAGCTTCTCTGATGTCACAAAGATTTGAGGTCAGAGCAACCACTGCTCCCCAAACCATGCCTGATCTACACTTGGTCGTAGTAGCCACGAGTGGGCACAGAGGATCCCAAGCCCTCCCAATCACTGTAGCCCACTGGGTCACTCATCAAGTCATTTTGCAAAGTGAATCAGTGTCACATTCTCCATGGCCGATTTTGTACTCTATTGTTGTGAAAGTCAGCAAAAGCCATCTGGACTCTGGAGAAAGACAAGTATCCATCATTCCATCTTACCCATGAAATGCCAAGAAAGAATGATGTCTCAAACAAAGAGTCAGGGGAGGAACTCCGTGTCCCGCACATGTGTATCATCCTCCCACCCAATCAGGGTGCTTCTGACTAGGGAAGGCCACCCAAGAAAACCTCACAGGGAACACCTGCAACCTTGTCAAAGATATGTCTGGAGTCTTCAACAGTGAGGATAATATAACCTCTAGCATCTCAAGAAATCATGGCATACGGCCTCCCAATCTTCAAAACTGACCAAGCACTAAAGTCTACACCCTAGAACCTGAGTCCCAGATGGACTCATTTACTTGGAGTCCACAGCAGCAAGCAAGGAGCATGGTGGAGGAGACCTATAGCACAAGGGAAACCATCTGAATGACACTCTTGCCTGTTTCAATATGAAAACGTGTATCTACAAAAGACACATGGAAAAGAATTTGAATGTCGAAGAACCTTAAACATTCCCACAGGGTGGTGAAACTATACACTGGGGAACTGAATGGAGATATGGCAACACAAGCTTGCCTTAAGCCTCTCATCACTATCCCCCAAATGGCTTCATGTGATAACCAAATTGTGCTTCTTGCAGAAGACGGGCATGTTCTAATGGAGCCAGGAAAGGATGAACAATGTGACAACAAAGGGCCACTATAGCGGGACAGACAGTGGATGATTCAGGTTGGTGAGGAGATACAGAAAGACAAAGAACAGGAGAATGAACAAGGGAGCTCAGAGCAAAGGCCTGGCATTTTAAGATGGTGGGAGGTGCTTTGTACCTGACTGCATTCCATTGGTACCTAGGTCCAAATTAAAGAAACAATTCTCTGGCCCTAGTAAATCATTGCAAACTGTTTTTTGTTTGTTTGTTTGTTTATTTGTTTGTTTTTGTCAAACGAATTACATGAACGTACTTGAGAGAGAGACAGAAAGATCACACTCAGGGGGTGGAATGGGGAGTGGAATCAGACTTGTCCCTGAGCAGGGAACCTGAGACCAGAGACGAGGCCATGACCCTAGGATCATGAACTGAGATGAAGACTGGTCCTGAACTAATGGCCCCACCCCAGGAGCCAATATTTGTCTTATTATAAGCTCAGAGTTCTAGACAAGAACCACTACTCTGTCATTGTTCAGAAATGCAGGGGATATGGATTTTGGCTAGGGAAGGAGTTGCTTGCTCTATCTGACCTGCATCGAGAGCTGGTATAGCTTGTCATCTTGACGTCAGTGACTTGGCTATGGACACACTACTCTCCCACGCATTTTTGAGTAAGGAGAATTCCTCCCTTCTTATCTTTTTCAGGGGTAACGACACTATGTCTTCTGTTGCTCTGCATCTGTTGATGGTGATGGGAGTCCTCTGTGCCTCTTAATATGGAGCTCTGTTTCTGCTCCCAGATGAGGGACATTTTCATCTCTGATTTCTCAAAGAGCTATTTGGCCTTCTTTATTCTCTCACTCTAGGTCTCCTAGAATAGGCACCTCTTTCCATTCCTTGGAGTCGATGATTTCCCTAAGCTCATTGTCATGTTCCATCATTCTTCCTTCTCTCTTTCGCTTATCTTCCTTTATTTTTCAGTATTTTTCTTCCAGGTCACTAATTTGATCATCTGCTTCTTCCAGCTTCCTGGCCTTGCATCCAGTCTGCTATCAATCTTTTCATCAGGCACCCTGCATTTTATTTTTTTTTATCACATTTATCTCTGTGATTCGAGACTCCCTGATGTCTTCTTTGTTTTTCTATGTACAGTGCTGCTTTCAACCTCCATTGGGCTTGTTACATTTAGAGGTTTCACTTTGATTGCCTGGCAATGATCATTTCCTATTCTTTTTCCTTGGCATCAATTGAATCTTCTATCTTTGCGTTGGTCAGAGGTCAGAGGTCTCTGTCTTCTTCTCCCTATTCACAAAGTCCATTCTGTTTTCTACCCTCAGGGTAATGTCTTTAGAAAGAAGAGATCATGGAATGGCCAATGGCTGGCCATTGAGGGAACCTCGGGTGTGTGTGGGGTGCATGCCCTTTGCTGTTGTGTTGTGGCTGTCCCCTGACCTTAAGGTAGTCATCTGCAGGGGCTTTCCTTACCTGCCTTTGGAGAGTTCGGTTTCTGTGCTGAATATGCTGAGGCTTAGTTTTGTGTGCACTGGTGTGCCTGTGAAAGGAGACGTTCTACCAACTCAACAACGAACGCCTGCAGAATGCTGTGGTTAGGAGAGAGCATGTGGAAAGGGCTTTCTTCTAGTCTCCTATTGAAGAGTCTGTTCTCTTTTATTTATTTATTTATTTATTTATTTTTAATTTTTTTTAAAGATTTTTATTTATTTATTTGAAAGAGAGACAGTGAGAGAGAGCATGAGAGGCGGGAAGGTCAGAGGGAGAAACAGACTCCCCACGGAGCTGGGAGCCTGATGCGAGACTCGATCCTGGGACTCCGGGACCGTGACCTGAGCCGAAGGCGGTTTCCCAACCAACTGAGCCACTCAGGCGCCCCATGTTCTCTTTTAATTAAGAAACTTGGACTGAGCAAGACTGTCCCCCTGGTGTTCCACAGTTGAGACTTCGTTTTTGTACATGAGACAGTTAATGTCCTCATCGTCCTATCTTTTTCAGTAGTTCGATCTTTATGCTTCTTGTGCGAGAGCCCCAAATTACTTTGCCTGCATCGAGTTATCTCCAAGAACACTGCCTCTCACGGATGCACTGCCAGAACCCATCATCTTCCCTCTGTGTCTCCTGGTATTGTCTCTGATCATGGTTTCCAGAATCTCTGCACCTGGTTGCTTGTTGGTGTCCTCTCCAGGAGAAACACAGTGAGCTCTCAAGTCAATATCTGCCAAGGCTGATGATCTGAAATCTCCAGGCCTCAAAACCCTTTGTGGGAAAGAACTCATACCATTCAGATCCTCTGCTGAACACAGCAAGTGGCATTGGGAAACATGCTCCCTGTGGGTTCCCTATGTTCTCCTCTCTCCTGTGCCTTTGTCTTTTTCATTGGCCACTGCTCTCTGTAGCACCAACCGCCCACTTCTCCTTAAGTCACGTCTTCAGGTTTCTCCCAAGGTCTCTGTGACTTCTTTTCTCTTTTGCTGTGGAGTTTGATTTGTAGGTTTCAGGTCAATTTCCACCAAGTCGCAGTTGATGTAGTCGTCTTCCAGTTGTGTTCATGGCTGATGACAAGCCTGGAATTCCCAGACACTACTGCCATCTCACTGTTTTCCAAAGGCACCACAGATTCTTACCCAGACTTAAGGAACAATTAATTCTTGCTACTTGCCTCATGTGGCAAAGTTGTGGAGATCATTGGGCTATGTCACATCTCTGAGTCTCATAAAGACAAATAATGTATGATTTCACTCTCTTATTGTAGTAAAGAAACGTGAAAAAGCAGGGGAAAAGAAACAAGCAATATGACTCTAACCAGACACATAAAATTTTGTCTTTCTTTGTAGGCAGGTGAGTGGGAATACGTGTTATAAAATAGGACTAAATGGGACATTCTTTGCAGCAAATATGGCTGAAAGTGATGAAATTTGAGTTTTCAAGGCATATGAAATTGATTTGCTATCCATAAAATGCTGACATCCTATCTCTTGAAATTTCATATGTGTTATATGAGATTAGACAAGATGACGGGGAAGTAGGAGAAAGCGCTGTTTCAACCTGTACCCCACAGTGAGGTGATTTCCTACCAAAGAACTCTGATCACCCATGAAATCATCCTGAGATCAGAATTATACATGTCTGGATTTCTACCAGGCCAGAAGACCTCAGTGGGCAGGAAAAGCAAAGTGAGAACGTTGGACTGTTTTTGAAATAAACAAAAGTGGAAGTGATGCACCCAAGGCGACCAATTAGAATGTAATACTCCAATACAAGAGTGCCCTGCATTGGGGAATAGCATTAACTTTGACTCTGGTTGAAAGCACTCAAAAAGAGCAAAGGATATTGGTGGTAAATTATGGCGGTAAATTATGGTAAATCATGGCGGCTAAGGACAGGGTCTTAAGTCCCCAGACTCAGTTCAGACTCCCCTGGCACTGAGTCAAAGAGAGTGTGTTAGAGAAACAAGGTCTTGGTCCCTGAGCTGCCAGCGCACCCATGATCGTGTGGGGAGCAGCTACTGTTAGGGGCTGGGAGCCTCACCAGACAGCAGAACAACGAGACTTGCTAATAGAGCCTGAAAGGCATGCATCCCTCACCCTCCCATGAGAGAGGTATGGGAAGGCCCAGACCCTTGCTCTTAGACCTGCACCATACTATCAGAGCATGAGACGCACGCGTTCCCCACATACTCCCCTGAGAGAGATGCTTGGAAGCCCAGAACTCTTAGACAGAGAATGAAAGACCAGGCATTCCCAGCGAAGGCCATCATGAAAATCTCAATGTGGGATCGCTGCTTGGAACCTCTCTGGTGGTCTGGAGCTGCCCAGACAGATGCTGCTGCCATCGTTTTAGGTACAAGCAGAAGATTCTTTGTTCCCTGGACCGCGACTCAAAATCTGCTCTGCCAGCGGCCAACGGCGTATTTATATGGGCTCTGCAGCACCCACAGGGGGGCAGACTGAGTCTTCTCTCTGAGAGGGAGGTTGGCGTGCAGTTTGCTTTACTCTAAACCTCCAAAAAAATCCAAATAGGTGAAGGCAAGAGAAAAAATATTGAACAAACATAAAAACCTTTAGAGAACAAAGACCTGAAAAAACAGGATTCCTCAGAGCCCACCCCCTTGAGAGGGGTGGGAGGACTGAAATCAGGGAATATCATTGACTGAAAACCCACCTAGCAGGCCTCTACACCAGAAAACCAACCAGGAAAAAAAAAAAAAAAAAGACTACAAGAAAACAACCACCACCACTTCATAGATAAAACTTTTTTTTTAACTTGTTCCCACTATTCTGGTTCATTTGTTTTATATAGATAATTTTAGCCTATTTACCACCACACTGAGATGTCCAGTATATCAAATTCCATATTAACATTCTAACCTGAATTTTTTGATACATACACCTTCTTCTTTTGCATTCTATTTTTTTAATTTTTTTTATTTAGTAGAGTTTTGTCTAGTTTATTCCTTTTTGATTTTCATTTTCTATTGTTTATATAGAGTTAAACTTGAAGGTAATCCCCTTTCTCCAATCAATGCTATCCCTATAGGTAAAACAATTTTAAATCCCCCTTTATCTTAGGAAAGTTGAGTTTTTTAACAAAAATATCAAAGATATCAAGATACATCCAGAAAGAATCACAATAAACTTCCTTGCCCACACTGAGAATTTATAACCACTCTCCCATCTTTTTTTTTCCATCAGTGTTTCTGTGTTGCAGTGTTTGCACTGATAGTATATAATTCTTATACTTGGAGTTCTTTTTTACGAGGTTCTTCCCTTATTTGCATATAAATATATATGGGCATATATATATACATATAGATATAGGCATATATGTCTATATATATGCCCACATATATGCATATATATGTCTATAGATATATATCTATGTCTATCTAGATCTATATATCTACACATAGGTATATATCTATGTCTATCTAGATAGATATAGATATATATTGATAAATAGACATGTATAGATATCTAGATAGATAGATATAGATATATATAGAGAGATAGATATAGCGATATATAGGTATATATCTATGTCTCTAGACATGTCTATGTCTATATAGATATATATTTATGTCTATATCTAGATATATATATGTATATATTTCTATATGGAAAGACATCAAAAAGACTGAAAAAATATATGAAAGAGAAATATATTGTCTTTTCATATACTTTTGTTTTTGAAGTTAAATGAATTCTTATTGTTTTCTTTTTTTTAAAGATTTTATTTATTTATTTTACAGAGAGAGATCACAAGTAGATGGAGAGGCAGGCAGAGAGAGAGAGAGAGAGAGAGGGAAGCGGGCTCTCTGCTCAGCAGGGACTTGATGTGGGACTTGATCCCAGGACCCTGAGACCATGACCTGAGCTGAAGGCAGCGGCTTTAACCCACTGAGCCACCCAAGCACCCTGCTTATTGTTTTCTTAATTTATTTTTTATATTCAGCATAACAGTATTCATTATTTTTGCACCACACCAAGTGCTCCATGCAATCCGTGCCCTCTATAATACCCACCACCTGGTACCTCAACCTCCCACCCCCCGCCCCTTCAAAACGCTCAGATTGTTTTTCAGAGTCCATAGTCTCTCATGGTTCACCTCCCCTCCCAATTTCCCTCAACTCCTTTCTCCTCTCTATCTCAACAGGTCCTCCATGCTATTTGTGATGCTCCACAAATAAGTGAAACCATATGATAATTGACTCTCTCTGCTTGACATTTCACTCAGCATAATCTCTTCCAGTCCCGTCCATGTTGCTACAAAAGTTGGGTATTCATCCTTTCATATGGAGGCATAATTCTCCATCGTGTATATGGACCACATCTTCCCAATTCATTTGTCCGTTGAAGGGCATCTTGGTTCTTTCCACAGATTGGCGACCATGGCCATTGCTACTATAAACATTGGGGTACAGATGGCCCTTCTTTTCACTACCTCTGTATCTTTGGGGTAAATATCCAGAAGTGCAATGGCAGGGTCATAGAGAAGTTCTATTTTTAATTTCTTGAGGAATCTCCACACTGTTCTCCAAAGAGGCTGCACCAACTTGCATTCCCACCAACATTGTTTAAGTGGGTTCCCCTTTTTCCCCATCCCCTCCAACACATGTTGTTTCCTGTCTTGCTAAATTTGGCCATTCTAACTCGTGTAAGGTGATATCTCAATGTAGTTTTCATTTGAATCTCCCTGATGGCTAGTGATAACATTTTTTCATGTGTCTGATAACAATTTGTATGTCTTTATTGGAGAAGTGTCTGTCTATATATTCTGCCCATTGTTTGATATGATTGTCTGTTTTGTGTGTGTTGAGTTTGAGGAGTTCATTATAGATCCTGGATATCAACCTTTTGTCTGTACTCTCATTTGCAAATATCTTATCCCATTCCTTGGGTTGCCTCTTTGTTGTCTTGACTGTTTCCTTTGCTGTGCAGAAGCTTTTGATTTTTATGAAGTCCGAAAATATCATTTTCATATTTGTTTCCTTTGCCTTTGGAGACACATCTTGAAAGAAGTTTCTGTGGCTGATATAGAAGAGATTACTGTCTATGTTCTCCTCTAGGATTCTGATGGATTCCTGTCTCACGTTGTGGTCTTTTATCCATTTTGAGTTTATCTGTGTAGGGTGTAAGAGAATGGTTGAGTTTCATTCTTCTACATATAGCTGTCCAATTTCCCAGAACCATTTATTGAAGAGACTGTCTTTTTTCCACTGTATATCTTTTCTGCTTAGCCGAAGATTATTAGACCATAGAGTTGAGTGTCCATATCTGGGCTTTCTACTCTGTTCCACTGTCTATGTGTCTGTTTTTATGCCAGTACAATGCTGTCTTGTTGATCAGAGCTTTGTAGTAAAGCTTGAAATCAGGTAACGTGATGCTCCCCGTTTTATTTTTGTTTTTCAACATTTCCTTAACGATTCAGGGTATCTTCTGATTCCATACAAATTTCAAGATTATTTGCTCAGCTCTTTGAAGAATACCCGTGGAATTTTGATCAGAATAGCATTAAAAGTATTGATTGCTCTAGGCAGTATAGACATTTTAACAATGTTTATTCTTCCAATCCAAGAGCATGGAATGGTCTTCCATCTTTTTCTGTCTTCTTCAATTTCTTTCAGGACTGTTCTGTAGTTCCTCAAGGACAGATTCTTTACCTCTTTGGTTAGGTTTATTCCCAGGTATCTTATTGTTCTTGGTGCTATAGTAAATGGAATCGATTCTCTAATCTCCCTTTGTGTATTTTCATTGTTAGTGTATAAGAAAGCTACTGATTTCTGCACATTGACTTTGTATCCTGCCACATTGCTGAATTGTTGTATGAGTTCTAGTATTTTAGGGGTGGAGTCTTTTGGTTTTTCCATATAAAGAATCATGTCATCTGCAAAGAGAGAGAGTGTGTCTTCTTCACTACTAATTTGGATACCTTTAATTTCTCTTTGTTATCTGATTGCTGTTGCTAGGACTTCTAATAGTATGTTGAACAAGAGTGGTGAAAGTGGGCATCCCTCTCATGTTCCTGATCTCGAAGGGAAGCCTACAAGCCTTTTCCCATTGAGGATGTTTGCTGTGGGTCTTTCATAGATCGATTTGATGAAGTTCCTGAATGTTTCCTCCATCCCTATACTTTGAAGCATTTTAATCAGAAACGGATGCTGGATTTTGTCAAATACTTCTTCTGCATCAATTGAGAGGATCATGGGGTTCTTCTCTCTTCTCTTATTGATTTGCTCTATTACTTTGATTGATTTGCGAATGTTGAACCATCCTTGTAGCACAGGGATGAATCCCACCTGGTCAGAGTGCATAATCTTTTCAATGTGCTGTTGGATCCTGTTTGGTAGGATCTTGTTGAGAATCTTAGCATCCATATTCATTAGTGATTTTGTCTAAAATTCTCCTCTTTGGTAGGGTTTTTTCCCACTTTGGTCCTCAGGGTAATTCTGGCTTCATAAAAAGAGTCTGGAAGTTTTCCTTCTCCTTCAATTTTTTGAAAGAGCTTCTGGAGCATTGGTGTTATTTCTCTTTGAAAGTTTAGCAGAATTTTCCAGGGAATCCATCAGGTCCTGGGCTCTTGTTTTTGGGGAGGTTTTTGATCACCGCTTCAATTTCATTACTAGGTATTAGTCTGTTCAGGTTGTCAATTTCTTGCTGGTCCAATTTTGGGAGTTTATAGTTTTCCAGAAATGCATCCATTTCATCTAGGTTGCTTAGCTAATTGGCATATAACTTTTGATAATAACTTCTGATGATTGTTTCTACTTCCTTGGTGTTCGTTGTGATCTCTCCCTTTTCATTCATAATTTTATGAATTTGAGCTTTCTCTCTTTTCTTTTGTATTGGTGTCACCAATGGTTTATCAATCATATTGATTCTTTCAAAAAAACAGCTTCTAGTTTCCTTGAAACGTTCTTCTGTATCTCTGGTTTCTACCTCATCGATCTTAGCTCTAATCTTGATTATTTCCCTTCTGATGTTTGGAATTGGTTTGATTTGTTGTTGATTCTCCAGTTCTTTAAGGTGTGGAGACGACTGGTGCTTTCTGGATTTTTCAATAGTTTTGAGGGATGCTTGGATGACTATGCATTTTCCCCTTAGGACCGCCTTTGCTGTATCCCATAGGTTTTGGATCGAAGTGTCTTCATTCTCTTTGGTTTCCATGAATTGTTTCAGTTCTTCTTTGATCTCATGGTTGATCCAAGCATTCTTAAGCAAGATGGTCTTTAGCCTCCAGGTGTTTGAGTTCATTCTGAACTTTTCCTTTGCTTGAGCTCCAGTTTCAAAGCATTGTGATCTGAGATGTTTCAGGGAATAATCTCAGTCTTTTGTTATTGTTCGAGTTCTGAAACATGCCCATAAAACAGCACAGCATTGCAGATTGGATATAACAACAGGAACCACCCATATGTTGTCTACAGGAGAGCGATTTTGAACCTAAAGATACACCCAGACTGAAAGTGAAGGGATGGAGAATCATCTTTCATGCCAATGGGCCTCAAAAGAAGGCTGGGGTAGCAATTCTCATATCAGACAAATTAGATTTTAAACTAAAGACTGTAATCGGAGATAAAGAAGGACACTACATCATTCTTAAAGGGACTATCCACCAAGATGATCTAACAATTGTAAATATCTATGCCCCCAATATGGAAGCAGCCAATTACATAAGAAAACTGCTAATCAAGATAAAGAGTCATATTGATATGAATACACTAATCGTTGTAGATCTTAACATGTGTCTCTCAGAAATAGACAGATCATCGAAGCAGAAAATCAATAAAGAAACGAGAACATTGAATGACACATTGGACCAGATAGACCTCACATATATATACAGAACATTCCACCCTAAAACAACAGAATACTCATTCTTCTCGAGTTCACATGGAACTTTCTCGAGAATAGACCACATACTGTGTCACAAATCAGGACTCAACCAATACCAAAAGACTGAGATTGTCATATACTTTTTTCAGTACTTTTGTTTGTCTGTTTTTTTTTTTTTTTTTTTTTTTTTGTAAACTATATAAATCTTTCCTTAGGGCCCATCTGGGATGAATCTTCTCTTGTATCTTCACTTTTTTCCCTGTCTCTCTCTCTTTTTACTTTTTCTTATTTTTTTTCTCTCATTTCGGTTGGGAATTTTTTTGTTGTTGTTCAACTTCATTTATTGCTCAGAAGTGTTCCAGGGTGCACCTTGACTGCATCACAGTAGTTACATCCAGTTATATCCCTTCAGTCATCTCTCACCAAAATGTCTAGGAGGAGGAATGTGCAACAGAAGAAAAATACAGAGGATGGGCCTTCTGCAACAGAGCTAAAGGCTATCAACATAGGCTATATGTCGGAAAGAGAATTCAGGCTCACAATTATCCAGGAAATATCTAGGTTGCAGAAAGCCATGGATGTCAAACGGAATTGAGTAGGGCAGAACTGAAAGCCACCAGGGATGATGTGCACAATGTTAGGGGCGAACTGAGCACCACCACGGATGAGGTTCACAATGCTCTCAATGAATTCCAATCTAATCTAAATTCTCTAAAAGCTAGGGTAACTGCAAAAGAAGATAGAATTAGTGATCTGGAGGACAAATAGATAAAGAGAAAGGATCAGGAGGAATCCGGGAACAAACAGTTTAGAAGCAATGAAAACAGAATCAGGAAAATAAATAATGCCATAAAATGTTCCAACATCAGAATTATAGAAATATATGAAGGGTAGGAGAAAGAAAGATGTTTATAAGATACAGTGGAAAAAGTTATTCATGAAAATTTTCCCAATCTCGTGATTGGAACCAGCATTCATGTACTAGAGGCAGAACGGACTCCCCTCAAGATTATAGATTTCAAAAAAAAAATCAAGGCAACTGATAGTATAATTGAGAATTCATAAGTGTAGAAACAATCTTTTGAAAGCCACTAGGACATAGAAGCTCCTTATGTACAGAGGAAAGCCCATGAGGACCATGTCAGACCTGCCCACAGAGAACTGGCAAGCCAGAAAGGGCTGGCAATATACATTTAGGGCACTAAAAGAGAAGAACATGCAGCCAAGAATATTTTATCCAGCAAGACTGACATTCAAAATGGATGTCAGAGATTCCAAGACCTGCCAGGCTTAAAAGACTATGCAACCACCAAGCCGACACTGCAGGAAATATTAAGGGGGGGTTTATAAAAGAGAAAAAAACCCTAAGAATAGCATTGAACAGAAATATAGAGACACTTTACAGAAAGAAAGACTTCAAAGGTAACACGATGTCAATAAAAATGCATCTATCAATAATCACTCTCAATGTGTATGGCCTCAATGTGTCCATAAAACAACACAGGGTTGTGGATTGGATAAAACTACAGGACCCATCCATATGATGTCTATGAGAGACCCATTTTGAACCTAAAAATACACCCAGACTGAAAGTGAAGAGATGGGGAAGCATCTTTCATGACAATGGGCCTCATTAGAAGGCCAAGGTAGTGATGCTCATATCAGATAATTTAGTTTTTAAACTAAAGACTGTAGCCAGAGATACAGAAGGACAGTACATAATTCGTAAAGGGACATATTCTTAAAGGGACCAAGACGATCTCACAATTGTAAATATCTATGCCCCCAATATGGGAGCAGCCAATTACATGAGAAAATTGTTAGTCAAGATAAAGAGTCATATTGATACGAATAGATTAATAGTAAAAGATCTTGTCTCAGAAATAGACAGATAATCCACAGAAAATCCATAAAGAAACAGAGCATTGAATGACACATTGGACCAGATGGACCTCATAGATATACACAGAACATTCCACCCTAAAAACAACAGAATACTCATTATTCTCAAGTGCACATGGAACCTTCTCAAGAATAGACCACATACTGGGTCACAAATCAGGAATCAACCGTTAACAAAAGATTGAGAATATTTCCTGAATGGTCTCAGATCACAATGCTTAAAAACTGGATCTCAATCACAGGGAAAATTTCAGAAGGAACTCAGACACATGGAATCTAGAGCCCACCTTGCTTAAGAATGTTTTGATCAACCAGGAGATCAAAGAAGAACTGAAGCAGTTCATGGAAACAAATGAGAATGAAGACACTTCAGTGAAAAACCTATGGGATACAGCAAAGGTGGTCCTAAGTGAGAAATACATAGCCATCCAAGCCTCTCTCAAAAAAAAAGAAAAGGAAAAATCCACAATACTCTAGCTGTCTCTACACCTTAACGAACTGTAGAATCAACAACAAATCAAACCAACTCCACAAATAAGAAGGGAAATATTCAAGATTAGAGAAGATATCAATGAGGTAGAAACCAAAAATACAGTAGAATGTATCAATAAAATTAGAAGCTGTTTTTTTGAAAGAACCGATAAGATCGAAAAACCATTGGCCACACTAATCCAAAAGAAAAGAGAGAAAGCCCGAATTAATAAAATAATGAATAAAATGGGAGAGATCACAACTAACACCAGGGCAGTAGAAACAATCATCAGATGTATTATCAACAGTTATATGCCAAAAAACTAAGCAAACTAGAAGAAATGGATGCATCCCTGGACAACAATACTCCCAAAATTGAACCAGGAGAAACTGACAACCTGAATAGACCAATATTGAGTACGGGATTGAACCAGTGATCAAAAACATCCCAACAAAAAAGAGCCCAGGACCTTATGGATTCCCTGGGGAATTCTACCAAACTTTCAAAGAAGAACTAACACCTATTCTGCTGAAGCTGTTTCAAAAAATTGAAGCAGATGGAAGACTTCCAAATTCTTTCTATGAAGCCAGCATTACCCTGATCCCCAAACCAGGCAAAGACTCTACCAAAAAGTAGAATTTCAGACCAAGATCACTGATGAATATAGATGCTAAGATTCTCAACAAGTACTAGCAAACTTAATCCAAGAACACATTAAAAAGGTTATCCACCATGACCAGTTGGTATTCATCTCTGGGCTACAAGGATGGGTCAACATTCTCAAATCAATCAATGTGATAGAGCAAATTAATGAAAGAAGAGAGAAGAACCACCTGGTCTTCTCAATTGATGCACAGAAAACATTTGACAAAATCCAGGATCCATTCCTGATTAAAACACTTCAAAGTATAGGGATAGAGGGAATATTCCCGAAAATCATCAAATCTATCTATGAAAGACCCACAACAAATATCATCATCAATGGGAAAAAGCTTGTAGCCTTCCCGTTGAGATCAGGAACATGACAAGGTGCCCATTTCACCACTCCTGTTCAACATAGTATTAGAAGTCCTAGATCAGACAACAAAGAGAAATAAATGATATCCAATATGGCAATGAAGAAGTCAAACTCTCTCTCTCTTCGCAGATGGCATGATTTTTTATATGGAAAACCAAAAAGACTCCACCTCCAAACTCCTAGAAATCATACAGAATACAGCACAACCAAAGAAGTAAAGGAACTGTACTCGAGGAATTACAGAACATTCATAAAGAAATTGAAGAAGACAGAAAAATGGAAGACCATTCCATGCTCTTGGATCAGAAGAATACACATTGTTAAAATATCTATACTGTCTTGAATAATCTATAAATTTAATGCCATTCTGACCAAAATTCCACCGATATTTTACAAAGAGCTGGTGCAAATAATCCTAAAATTTGTATGGAATCAGAAGAGACTTTTAATCGCTAAGGAAATCTTGAAAAACAAATGTAAAACTGGGGGCATCGCGTTACCTGATCTCAAGCATTACTACAAAGTTGTGATCATCAAGACAGCATTGTCCTGGTGTAAAAACAGACACATATACCCGTGGAACAGAGTAGAGAGCCCAGATATGGACCCTCAACTCAATGGTCAAATAATCTTCGACAAAACAGGGAAAAAAATATACAGTGGACAAAAGACAACCTCTTTTTTCTTTTCTTTTTTTTTTTTTGTGCTCGGAAAACTGGGCAGCTATATGTGGAAGAATGAAACTCGACCATTCTCTTACGCCGTACAAAAAGATAAACTCAAAAAGGAAAAAGGACCTCAACATGAGACAGAATCCTAGAGGAGAACTTAGGCAGTAAACTCTTCGATATCAGCCAAAACAACGTCTTTCAAGATATGTCTCCAAAGGCAAAGGAAACAAAAGCGAAGATGAACTTGTGGAAGATATGAACAGTCACTTCTCCAGTGAAGACATACAAATGGCTATCAGACACATTAAAAATGTTCATCATCACTAGCCATCAGGAAGATTCAAATTAAAGCCACATTGAGATACCACCTTACACCAGTTAGAATGGCCAAAATTAGCAAGACAGGAAACAACATGTGTTGGAGTGGATGTGGAGAAAGGGGAACCCTCTTACACTGTTGGTGGGAATGCAAGTTGGTGCAGCCTCTTTGGAGAACAGTGTGGAGATCCCTCAAGAAATTAAAAATAGAACTTCTCTATGACCCTGCAATTGCACTCCTGGGTATTTACCCCAAAGATACAGATGTTGTGAAAAGAAGAGCCATCTGTACCCTAATGTTTATAACAACAATGGCCACGGTAGCCAAACTATGGAAAGAACCAAGATGCCATTCAACAGACGAAAGGATAAGGAAGATGTGGTCCATATACACTATAGAGTATTATGCCTCCATCAGAAAGAATGAATACCCAACTTTTGTAGCAACATGGACAAGACTAGAAGAGATTATGCTGAGTGAAATAAGTCAAGCCGAGAGAGTCAATTATTATATGGTTTTACTTATTTGTGGAGTATAACAAATAGCATGGAGGACATGGGGAGTTAGGAGAAGGGTGTTGGTGGAAATTGGAAGGGGAAGTGAACCATGAGAGACTATGGACTCTGAAAAACATTCTGAGGGTTTTGAAGTGGTGGGGTGGTGGGAGGTTGGGGGAACAAGTTGGTGGGTATCAGGGAGGGCATGTATTGCATGGAACACTGGGTGTGGTACAAAAACAATGAATACTCTTATGCTGAAAATAAATTTTAAAAAATTATTTAATAAAAAAAGAATTTTCCTTATTTGATGTTGAAATGCCTGATGGATTGCTGATTAGATGTAAACATAGGGGCCCCTTTAGGAATTATTATCACAATATTAGGGCCTAGATATCTATTCCTGCAGGGATACCACAGCCTGATGCCAGATAGGACACTGCATCCTATACATAAACAAAGGAAACACAGAAAGCTGGAAGACACACCACAGAGTGCAAAAGCATCTCTCACAACCCCAGGCCAGAGAAAGGTTCTGCTCCAGACTATACTCCAAGTTACAGGGTTCCACAGGTACAGACCAAACACATGCAAGTTCAAGGAGGAGGATATACACACAGGAAGCATATGTCAAAGATGCAGGAACTCCAGGGAAAGGACTCAGGCAAAGGAAACCATATGGAGGCAGCACTGGTCACCCTCAGATTAGCAAGTGTCTGGTCTGGGGAACAGCAGCCCCGGGTAGAATGTAAGGAAACAGAGGTCCAAATCAGGCCTACTGGAGGGAAGGTTTATGGATACTCCTCTCAGGAGAACAGTGAGAATCAACCAACCCAGGCTGCAGGAACACCCATCACTCATTAGGGTTTGTCCTTAGACTCACCCCAGAAAACTCAGGCACGGTTTTTCACAGATGTATTTTCAAGAGTGTTGAACACAATGGTGGTGGGGACAGGAGGGAATGGAACAGCTCTAATGCCCAAAGAGATGGATGGGATCCACAGTCCCAGTCCTCATGATAAAATATCTTGTAGCTACTGTCCCAGGGTCGTCTGGGCACAGGATCCAGGAAACCCCTCCAGAGAACCCCCCTTCTGCCACCCTGCCCCTGGGAACATTCAGAATTGTTTGAGGAGGTGGAGAGAATCAGGGTGACAGATGGCCAAGCAGAAGGAAGGTCACCCTGGGAGGATTGCTAGACTTGCCCTGAGCCACCATCCAGAGACCAGGCTGTGTTGCTCTTTATGTGGGTTCTCACCCCAAATAATGACACCTGATGTATGGACCAGCTTCTGTGGTATTACTATCTCACTACTTAACTCATCTATTCACTCCATCACTCATTCCCCCCTTCCTTCAACTTTACCCCCTTTCCCTCCCCACTCCATTCTTCTCCCTCTCTCAAATCCTCCCTTTGATCCTCCCTCCCTACATCCATCTCCACTTCCCTCCCATCCATCTCCCTCCTTCCTCTCTCTACTCCCTCCCAACATCCTGCCTCCCCTCCAGCTCACACTCATCCTTCCTCCCTTACTCTCTGCCATTCTCCTTGCCTCCCCACTACCGCTCCAAGCCTCCTTTCCCTTCTCCCTCCCCTCTCCCTCTCTTTCATCTTCCCTCTTTCTCTCTCTATTTCCCTCACTCCCTTTCTCCCTCATGCCTCACTCAGGAAAGGATATGGGGACCCTGCTCTGTACTGAGCACTGGGGCTTCATTAGTGAGCACCCCCAACCCACATGGTCATGTCCACTGTGGGAGGTGACAGGGGGCAGTTCTCAGGGCTAGCCATGGTGATGAACACCAGGAATCTGCTCAAGAACACACAGGCCATTTGCAAAAAGAAAATAATGTACTGCCTCTAGAAAAATCCAGTCCTGAAAAGTGACAAAAAATAAAAGTATCCTGGACTTCATATAATGTGAGTTCTAATGGCCCATACATGCTGAATCCTAGAACCAGCAAGGAGTAAATCATCAACAGCTGACTGGGAGTTTAGGACACAACTTTTCTGAACAAATGACCTCCCCAGGCCGTCTGAGTTTTCCTAAGGGTCTCTGTGATCCTCTGACTCTTTAATTGACCTCCTGGGGAAACCCTGTGCTGTCATCTTCCTTGTCTCCTGCCGTCCCAGTGTCTAGGGAGCCTGAGGGAGTTCATGGCACAGTGAGCACACAGAAGGGGAGTGAGCACTGTGGGGGACTGGTGTTCATGCCCCCTAGGGGACCATGTCCTAGAGCACTGGCTCTGTCCCCCGGGCTTGAGGAACTTGGGATATCCACCCTCCCAGGCTGCAAGTTAGCTGTGACTGGCAGGATAGATGCATGGCTAGTGTAGAAGAGAGCCTACTTCAGAGGGGAGGAGGAAGGTGTTCTTCCAGCAGCTGGTGGAACTCTGGGTATCCACCATACCAGGCTGCAGGCTGGAAGTAATTGTAAGGAGAAGAGAATGGCTGGTGCAGGAGAGAGCCCTCTGCAGACAGGAGGGGGCAGGCACTTCCCCAACTGCAGGTGCCCTGTGGTGGGCTGATGGGGCATTAGTGGACAGCAGTGTCTGCAGCCGGGATCTCAGCACAAGCTTGTCTGGATGGTCTTTGTCTCCCAAACACAAAATCTGGCCTAGGACCTCCCTTAAACTCCCACCCCAATCCTTTGTACTCAGCTCAAGTGACAAAAAAGGGATGATAGTTTCAGTGATTTAGGGTACACAGAAAAATATGTTTTTTCTGGCCCACACTGTAACAGTGCAGGAATTTTAAAAAACTTGGGGCTTTGATTGAAAAACTGTAGGATGCTGAATACCCCAGACAGCTTTCTGGAAATCTGTCTCTGTGCTTTGCAGCACTCCCATTCCACCTGCTCTATTCAGAATCCCTCCAGGCCACAGACCCACAGTCTTGGGTTTTCAGATGGCCCAGACGACGTGCCTTCAAACAGTGATCCAGGTGGGGCAGCAAGACACACTGTGGATTCCAGCAAATCCCCTCCTAGAATGTGAGGGTGCTGCTGAACAAGCCTACCGGTAACAGCCAGGTCAGGGTCACAGGAAGACACGAGAGGCACAGGAGTAAATGAAGAGCATCTGAAGTTCAGGTAGGGGCAGTGGTAATCATAGGGTGTTTTTGCCTAGGGGCAGCTCCTGTCCCCCTAAACCCTTGGTGTTATAACTCTGCTGGTGGGGGGATGAGGGAGGGACCATGCCTTGAGGACCCATGGCTCCACTGTCAGAGGTCACCAACTTGATCTTAGCACAGGTGGAGAAACCTGTCCACACCCCAAGGAATTCCTGGAAATTCAGTGATAGCTGACCTCAGAGGTCAACTTTCCATCTGCCTGAGGTGGGATGGAGACACAGACCAGCACACTAGCCAGAAATGAAAAAAAAAAAAAAAAAAAAGAAAACCAGTTCTTCATTTCAATAGTTTCTGAGTTACTGGTTTGTTTCTATGGTTGGTATACTTTGCAAGGCCTTGAAAATGTTCTCCTCGTGTTCTCTGCTAGAGAGGTTCTGAAAAATCTCTGGTTTATAGATACAATCACTCAGAACTGACTTTGGTTGGCACAACCATGCTGGAAAAATTATGGAGATTTCCCCAAATACTAAAAATAGAACTGTATGACCCCACTACCAAGTAGACATTTGCAGAAAATGAAGTCAGTTTCTAGAAGTAAAAACTGCACTCTCCCACCCAATCTCCATGAGGAGAGGTGACCACCTTTGCAATAGGGCACACATGAGGGAATTCGTAGGCAACCTTTCCCTGGAGGCAGGTGCCTCCCTGGACAAAAGGCTGCCCCAAGGCTTCGAAGTCTCTGTGGCGACACATCTGGTGTCCTGGATACTAGGTAGAGGCAGAGTACAGCACCAGGCAAGTGAGGGTCAGGATAAACTACTCCAAACATGGCACTTTGGCAAATTAAATATAGAAACTGAAAGAATTGTGCATAGAGCAAAAGCAGGAACATCCCTCTGATCCACAGCCATCAGCTCTTGTCCTGAACCAGGTTAGAATACTGCCACAGGGCACTTTCTCTCCCCAGACCATAGGGAGGACAAGCTTATCATGAGTCAAGGAATTTAGAGTCACAAAGGCTATAGGAACAAACATGGTTAAATTAACCTTTGTTTTCCTAGTTACCTTTTTACCATTTACCAGCACTCGCTCAAACCCCCATGTCTCTCAGTTCTTCACACACTGATTGCTTCTTTGCCTAAAACGTAGAAGAGCTGTCTGCTCCAATCCCCTCTGTTGGTTTCCATGTTCCTGTGAGGCTCCCGCCAGAAAAAATCCATACACTTTGCCAGCTTTTCTTCTGCTCATCTGTCTGTCAATTTCCAGATCCAGCCAGAGATCGTAAGAGAATCTTAAAGAGGATCTTAAAGATCTTCAAGAGAATCCTCTTAAGATCTTAAGAGGATCTTAAAGTTTTCTTAAGAAAACTTTCCTCTCTTGCAGCCCTGGGTGGGATAGTGGTGTTAGGTGGAGTCAGAAAAATCCATCCTTTCTCCCTGACCTTGGTTAAAACTGCCCTCTTCTGGGACGAAGCGTAGGGATGTGCATAGCTGGGGGAAGCAGGTGAACAAGTAGGAAGCTACCTGACCCATAGGCAGGGGACTTGGCCCCAATGACAAGTCCAGAGCGTGATGATGAATACTATGATGGAAGCATATGGAATAGCAGACCTTCCCCACCCCAGGCTTCATTATTGCTGCTCATTGGGGTTGCTACTATTGGCTTAGTGACTTTTCTGAACTAACTTTGTCCAGTCTGTGTTCTTTGCTGTATATGGCCACTGAACCTCTGTGCTGTTAACTTAATGGTCAGCCAATGACTGGGCAGAGAGGTCACCCGTGTTTCCTCGTCATGTCTACAGATTGGAGGGCCCCACAACCTCCTCTCAGTTTCAAATAATCAGCTCGAGTTGCTCACTGAACTCAGAGAAACACCTTACTTACTAGATGACCAGTTCATTAAAAGAGAAGTACTCAGGGCTAGGTAACTGGAAGTGATGAGCTGGGCAAGGTGTGTAGCAGAGGCTCAGAGCTCCCCCAATCTTGTATCTTACCCACCTGCATCCTGACCTTCATCTGTACTTCCTAACTGATGATGTCCCTCCTTCAGGCCCATCTGTTAACTCAAGTCAAAGACCTGGCAGGCACCAAAATGACCCTTCATTTGCGAGTTCTACTGGTCCTCCAGGAGCCTGCCTAGCCACCATGGGTCCCATAGGTCCTCTAGAGACAGTCTAGCAGCTGCAGGCCCCATAGGTCGACCTCCACCACCTGATGAGAAGCCAAGGTCAGTTGGTGAGCCTCCACCAATGATCCCCACCCTCCCCTTGCAAAAGGACCCAATTTAATAAAATTTGTTCTGGTCCCTGGGGATATGCACCCGGGACTGCAGCTGGCTGTCATAGCTGAAGTCCTCATGGGCCACCTACTAAAAATGGGTACATGGAACCAAAGAGTGGGACAGTGTCTCCACACCCACATGTGTTCATGGAACTTCAGGTCTGTGTCTTCTCACAGCAAGTTGTTGACCTCATGGAGGAAGCATTGTTCTGAGAAGCTGCTGATTATCTCCATGCAGTGAATGAACAAATAATGCCAGGTCAGGAGTCAGGTGCAGCCTCTGGTCAGGGAGGAGGAAATAAAACCCCTGGAAGAAAAGGAGATTAAGGCCCCAGCCTTGAACCCAATGGGGGTAATCTTCTCAGTCCAGATCTACATATCTCTTGCCACAAGAAGTTGAGTTTTCTGTCCAGCTATCTCACATGGCTGGACACCCTCTGAGGGGGCTACCTTCTCTGCACCAAGGGGACAGTAACTTTTACATCATCAGCTGATTATGTGTGTTGATCTCCCCTGAGCCTTAATTTTTGTGCAGACACTAAAGCTTGTTCCCTATTCCTGCCCCATCACTGGGAGGTTAGTAAATTTCTCACAAATGGAAGGCAGGCACTACATTTAAATAAGGGACACACACACACACACACACACACACACACACACACACACACACACACCCAGTAGGCATGAATCAAGTCATCAGGGGGCAAATCAAGGCCCAGCCAATGGGGGAACAAGCCAGACATGAAATGGGGGGAGAGAAGAGTGATCCAGGCAGAGGACAGAGAAAATACAAAGACTGGGAGTCAAGTATGAGGAAAGGTGGGGAAACCACACCCCTGGGTTCCCACAGAGGGGCAAGATACAGTGGGAGAGGTGAGGCTAGAGAGGATGTGCAGGAGGGGAGCAGGTCACAGAGAGGTCCAAAGGTTATTTTCCAAAATGATCGCTCTGTTTACTGTGCTGAAGAGGACAGGGAGACCTTCAGGTAATCCAACCATAATCCTAACCTTTAACCCCAATCCTAACTAATACCAACCTCAAGGATATCATCAAAAAATCAGCAAAATGTATTCCTATGCATTTCTTAAAATAGATGTCAGGAACTTGATCAGAAAAATTGCAAAACCAAGAGCTCTTAAATATATTATGCCCCATAAATAAGTGTCTCTTCACAAACATCTCAAAGGTTGTTCAATATAGTGAAACTAAGCAATGTTATCCACCACAATAAATTTTCAAGTAAAAATATGTGGTTACATTAATTAATGCAGAAAATATTCTAACCAAAATCTGATATCTTTTGCTGATATAAACACTCATGAAAGAAGGAAAAATGGGTAATTAAAAAAAATCTATGGCAAACACCCTGCTAAAGTATGAAGATTGTCAGCTCTACTCTGAAATCAGGAACAAAGACAGGATGCAGGTTTACACACAGGGGCAGAAATGGTATTATTCCACTTGGATGAGGTATCTGGAGACACAAAGTTGGATGTGGCTCCAGCGACTGAGGGGAACAGGAAATGGGGAGTTGGTATTTCATGCATACAGTCTCCCTCAGGAAGAATGAAAAAGTTCTGGAGAATTATGTACAACTATGTCATCAAGGTCAGAGACTGTGCACCTGAAATGTCTGACATAGTCAATGTTATTGTTTAGAAACACTAAAAAATGAAGGACTGATACATGTCACAATGTGGATGGAGACTGAAAACAGTCCCAGTCACCAAAACCATACGGAAAAAACCCTCAGATTGGAGCTGCCTATGCTCCTTAAATCCATCAGCATTGTGCAAGTAGGTGAAAGTCTTGGGAGAAGTTCTAGAAAAAGAAAACTGGACCAGAATAGAGAAGATATCTCAGACAGTGGGGTAGGAGACGACAGCTGGAGAGGGCCCATGGTCTGGGTTAAAATGTGAAAACTGTCATTATTTCTTCACTCGGGGTTAAATGGTGGTTCCATGGGAAAATTTCCCTGTTTGGGGTAAAATGCGCTGAAGTAGTCCATGTGCAGCGGCAAAATGGTAAAGAGATGACAGCTTGGGAATCTGAGGGTACACATAAAGCATATTTGTGCTGCTGTAACAAGTGAAATCACCATAGAGGAAACAAGTCTTCCAAACAACCACATCAGCACCACATCACAAAAACAGAGAGGACATCAGACTTTGGGATAGAAGCTGAGCCCTTCCAGATCCAGGTCACCCACCATGGAGAGGCCACTCACCCCTGGAGGAGGCCACACATTAGCAAGAGACCCATGGGAGGATTGAATCAGGCCACTCTGTCTTGGGTGCAGCAGAAGTAGTGGGATTTCGGTTCCAGTTTCCTACGATGCCCCCCCTCCCACAACCTGGTTAGAACTGTGAGGAAACTGGACAAGAGGCCTCAGTAAAGCAAGTGGGGATGCTGGAAGGGAGGTTGGAAGAGGGCCCCTAGTGCTCATAGCACATTACAGAAACCCATTAGAACTCCTGCATGAGAGATTCACCCAGTCCAGGCCCCAGAGGGGAAGCTGGAAGTTCATCTGCTACATGAAATCACCATCCCTGCAGCTCAGCCTGAGAACCCTCTGTCAGGCAGAACCCCTACTGCTGTTCATGGATTTTCTTTCAAAACAACCCTCCCAACTTCTTCCCCATTTTCCATGAAATAATGTTCCTCTCTTTTGCCTCTTACACTTGCCTGTGATGGCACCGTAGCTTGCTCAACCCAGATTATGAGTCTCTCCTATTCCCAAACAAACGCATTTTGCTGGCAAAATTACTGGCAGTTGGAGTTTAAGGTTAACAGAACTAATAAATTCAAGAAAGTCACAAGGAAGAAACTCAATATACACAAATCAATTGCATTTCTATATGCTCAGAAGGAACTACCAGAAAAAGACTATGGAGAACAATCACATTTATAACATCCAAAAGAACAAGACTCCTAGGAGTCCCATGAACCCAGGTGACAGACCTGTCCTCTGACAGCCATGAGACACTGATGACAGACATGGAGGGAGACACATGAAGGTGGGGAGACATTCTGTGTTCAGGGAAGAACTGATGCCAGGAAAATACCTACTTTCCTCAAAGCCACCAACAGAATCTGCATTGTCTCTCCCAAACTCCCAGACTCTCTACCCACTCTGCAGGGGGTGTGGATGTGGGAAGGACTCACAGGGCCAAGGCAGGGAGACAACAAGCACTGAGGTGGGTGGCCGCTCCCTGACTGCAGACATTCTGAGAAACCACAGAAATCAAAATCATGGGCACACAAACACAGCCGTAGGACCAGGTAGGATCCAAGCCCAGAAAAGACGGACTCCCCAGCCCCACACACAGCCCCATGGGAGCCCCACCTCCCCGCACACAAAGCCACAGAGGCCCTACCATTCACACAGTGTGCCCTTCCTCTGCGGAGCCCTGAGAGGATGCACCCCTCCACAGTCCCAGCTCAGAGAACTCCTCCTCACGTTCTCCTACCACAGTGGGTCCTGAGGAAGCCAGGCTTTTGTTGGCATGCAGGTGGCCCCACGTCATCAACTGCAGGTACTGTTAGTGTAGATGAGGATCCACGTTCTCCATAGCAGTTTCTGATGATGTAAGGGCTCCTCCAGCACGAATGCAGCCCAAGTCCCTCCGAAGCATCCACAGAAGATCCTATATCATGGTGGTGAAACCCACGTCCACCCAAAGGCTCACAGAATTTCTGAGAAAACCGAGATCCTCAGTGTGGAGGCAACTGCACATTTTTCATACTGACTCCTGGCGAGTTCTGGGCTTCTGTTGCGTCCACAGAGCCCTAGGTCCTCCGCAAGCATGCAAATCCTCAAGGCTCCCATTACTGCAGGCAAAAGCCTGGGACTTCTAAGCTCCAGTGTGTCAGAAGCTGTGCTCGGGCGCCCCCCGGGAGGCGGTGTAGACAGTGCAGGAGGCGGTTGTGCACTCAGTTCCAAGGATGCACCTAGACCTTTCCCAGGACTAGCCTAACTCAATAAACTCCGGGAATTTCTAACTGAAATAGAGTACAATATCCTGGCTTCCCAAGAAATACTCAAGGAACAATGAATTGGAAACCATATAATAGGAAATGAAATGTAGACAAAACCTTTACACTTTCCACCAAAATTCACTCAAATTTGTACACAAATTTAAATATACAACTATTAAAATATCAGCAATAAAACATGCAAGAAAACCTACACGACCTTGGATTTGGTGATGAGTGTTGACATACAACACCAAACTCCAGTCCAGGAAAGAAAAAAAAAAAAGTGATGATGTGAAATTTACACAGTTAAAACTAATACTCCGTGAAAGACCTTGATCAGAGAACCAAAAGACAATCCACAAACTGTGAGAAATATTTGCCAAACATACATCTGATAAACTATCTGCATTTAAAATACACAAAAAACTCTCAGAACTCAACAGTAAGAGCACAAGTGACCTAATTAACATTGGGTTAATATTTCAATGGCCACCTGGACAAAGAAGATGTACAGATAATAGATAAGCACGCAAAAGTGCCCTCTCCTTCCTCTATCAGTAGGAAGTAATCAATGTAGACAACAGTGAGATAGTGCAGCACACCCATGGGAAAGGTAAAATTCCAGAAGATGAGGATACCAGTTATTGTAGAGTGAATGACAGAAATGTTTCTTCATGCTGGGGATACACATACAGCCACTTTGGAAAACAGTTTGGCAGTTTTATCAAGGCTAGATAAATGTCACCTGAATTTTCAAAAATCACAGTTCTACTATTTAGACAACTGCTTTGAGAAAATATTTCCTCAAGAAAACAAAAACAAAAACAAACAAACAAAAAAACAAACACAAGCAAACAAACAAAAACCTGTCATGAAATGGTGCACAGAAACTCCATCAGAGTTAAAAACTTAGAGAAATCAGGAAGCCCTTCAATAGATGAATCCATAACCAAATTGGGGTGCATCAAAGGGAAGTGTTCAAAGAAGGTCCCACCACTCTGCAAAAAGGGTGAACATGGGGACTGTGGGGCCCCCCCGCACTCAGTCCTGCATAAATTCACACATGTCTACTGAGTGCCCTCACAGGTCAGGGCTGTGCTGACACCTGGAGCTTCCCCCTACAGAATGGGGCCAGCTGCACCCTTGCCAGGTGGGACAAAGGAAAGAAGAATCCATGACCTCTGACACCCTGCACAAGCCTTCACTGGGGTTGGGTTGGATTTGAAACACTCAGTGACAAGAAAGATGTTTCACTCTTCTATTAGAGCCCAGGACTTAAGGGTGGAGAACCAAGGCTTCAGCTCAATCCTGAATTCATGTGTGACCCTGAGCAAGTCCTATCCACCCTGGAGGCCAAGGCTGATGGAGAAGGGCAAGAGACCAGCTATGTCTAAACTTAATCTTGACCCAGACCCCAAACTCTAACCCCAGACCCTGAGTCTAAGCCCAAACCCAAATCGACATCTTATTTCCTAAACACATATTAAACCCATCTGCTCTGCACTACCCTACTATGTCATAGGCTGAGCATGTAGCACTTGGTAATAATGTGCAATTGTGACAAGCTGTCTGATTTTCTCTGCCTGTGAGAGATATCTAACTCTTGGGTGTTGACCATTAAGACCCCCTTATTCACATTTCAATCCATATCTCAAGTCATCTGTATGTTCAACAGTTCTCAGGACAATAATCTTCTAGGTGTTTGGGGATCTTGTTTATTTCCCGGTGTTCTTTATCTAAACTAGGTAAGCAAATTATTGCAAATCTGAACACATTTCTGAGTTTATATACTAATATTAATTATTCTGTTTATTTTGAAAACTAAATATAACATATCTCTTTTTTTGGATTTATAAGGAAGTTTGAATGTCAGTTATATTGCTGTGCAAATAAACTGCTTCCTACATTATCACCATGTTTAATCATTAGAATGTAGGTATAAACTTACCAGTTGTTCACAGTTCATTCAGTCGACAGTTCAAGGGAACTGGGATTCACCTTTTCTCTCTTTTTTTAATGATTCTATTTATTTATTTGACAGACAGAGATCACAAGTACGTAGAGAGGCAGGCAGAGAGAGAGGAAGGGAAGGAGGCTCCCCGCCAAGCAGAGAACTCAATGTGGGACTCGATCCCAGGAACCTGGGATCATAACCAAAGCTGAAGACAGAGGCTCCAAACCACTGAGCCACCCAGGTTCCCCTCACCTTCTCTTTTTTATATACCAATCTCTCCCAAGGGAATAAGTTGTATCTATGTCTCTCAAAACTTTCATATTTCCCTTTCTACTGACTGTCCAACATATTTCTGACATAACAAAGAATAGAGCAAAATTTAATAAACACACATACTTCATCACCTTGCTTATCATTAAGGTTACTTATACCAAAAAGTATCTATTACTTTTGGGGGGTTTATTGATTTGTAATTGTATGATAAATAATGATTCCTATGTTATGAAATAATCTACTCTTATGTGTTATTATATTTTTTAAATTTTAAAACTCATAAACATGATTTATAATGCAAACCTTACATTTAATGTCTAAATTCACAAAAACTTAATTATAGTTCTTTGGATTGGTTCGTCAGTTCAATGGTGACCATAAATAGAATTCATGTCACTGATAAGCCTCTTTCTCTGCATTCATACAAATGACTCCTGTAGTGTAGCAGAATGCTAAGGAGTGATAAATTAATTTTCTTTATTTTCTAATGATCAATTAATTTTCTTTAAGAAGACAAAATTCTGATTCCTCCTTTCATGAAATTTCTTCTAGAAATTCTATTTTCATTTTTAACTAGAAAAAAATAACAGATGATCAGATAACGTGATGGAAAAAGGCTGCTAAATTTATCCAGTTGCTGCATTTTCTTACTTCTATAAAATACATAAACAGTAAAAAAGGTGTTGGTCCAGTGAAATAAAACAAAGAAATTCACCAATATGAGAATAACATGGGTAGCTTTGTTTTCAGGAGAGCGTGATGGAGACTGGATGGTATTTTGAACATTCTAAGCTGTTTTGTGGTGTCTGTGAAGAATATTCACCATGTAAATACTATTACATGTCATCAGAGAGAGAGAAAAAATCTCAAATGAATATTGTGCTTAGAAATAGTGATGCTTGAGGGGGGGTACAAGATGGCGGGGGAGTAGGAGGAGGCGCTTTTTCAGCCGGTACCCCAAAGTGAGCTGATTACCTAGCAAAGAACTCCATTCACTCATGAAATCAGCCTGAGACAGAATTATGCACATCTGGATCTCTACAGAGGCAGAAGACGCCAGTGGGCAGATAAAGCAGAGTGGGGAGGCGGACTGATATCAGAAGATAAACAAAAGGGGGAGGGAGCCACCAGAGGTGACCAGTTGGAAAGTAATACCCCAATACGAGCGAGAGTGCCCTGCATCTGGGGACCAGCATTAACTTGGAGACTGGTTGAAAGCACTCCAAAAGAGCAAAGGATCGCATGGGAAATTGTGGGAATAGGGGCGGATAGGGACAGGGGCTTAAGTCCCAGGTCACAGGACAGCCTCCCCAGCGCTGAGGCAGAGAGAGTGCGAGGGAAAAACCAGGCCTTGGTCCTGAAGCCGCCATTGTGCCGGAGAATGCTTGGGTTCTAGCTTCTGTGAGGGGATGGGAGCCACGCCGGTTGGCAGAACCCGTGAGCCCTGCTAAAAAGCCTGAGATACATGCACACGCCCCTCATGCTCCCCTGAGAGAGTTACAAAGGCCGGGCCAGTGCTCTTTGACCCGCCGCGCCATTGTTTCAAAGCCTAAGCCACGCACCCCAAACTCTCCCCTGACAGAGGTGTGCAAAAGCCCAGCCTGGTGCTCTTGGATCTGTGCCCCATTCTCAGTGCCTGAGATGTGCGCGTGACCCATAGTCACCCCTGAAAGAGATGCAGGCAAGCCGGACACTCTTAGACCCATCAAGACCAGGCACTCCCAGCCCGGGCCAGCAGCAAAATCACAGTGTGTGATTGCTGCTTGGAACCTCTCTGGAGGTCGGGAGCTCCAAGACAGCTGCCACTGCCTTGGCTTTGGGTACAAGAAAAAGATCCTGTGCCCCCAGGGTCTGCAACTTGGAACCTGCTCTGCCAGCAGCCAAGGGGGACTTATTTAGGCTCTGCACCCAGACTGAGGCTTCTCTTTGAGAGGGAGATCAGCGTGCAGTTTGTTCTCCTCTAAAACTACAAAAACTACAAAACTACAAAAAACTACAAAAATAAAAAATCAAAGGCTGTCAAGGTGAGAGAAAAAAAAAAAAGTGAACAAACATAAAAATCGCCAGAGAACAAAAGGCTGAAAAAAAAAAAAACAGTTTCCTCAGAGCCCACCCCCGAGGACTTAACGCAGGAAAAATCATTGACTGACAACCCACGTGGCAGGCCACTCCCCCAGGAAACAAACCAAGAAAGAAAAAAAAAAGAGAGAGAGAGAAAAAAAGGAGGAAAAAAATCAAAAAAAGGACTACAAGAGAACAACCACTACTTCATAGGAAAACTTTTATTGTTGACTCATTCCCACTATATCGGAATTTTTTTTTTTTACACATAGGTAATTTTTTTAACCTATTTACGATCACAGCGAGCTGTACGGTACATTAAATTCCATAATACCCTTCTAACCTGAATTTTTTGATACACACAACTATGTTTGTCTTTTGCATTTTTATTTTTTGAATCCCTTTTTTAGTTTAGTTTAGTTTAGTCTAGTTTATTCCTTTTTATTTTTATCCTCTAATATTCATATAGAGTTAAACTTCAAAGTAATCCCCTTTCCCCAATCAATACTACCCCTATAGGTAAACCAATTTTTAATCCCCTTTATCGTAGGAAAGTTGAGTCCTTTAACAAAGATATCAAGATACCTCCAGGAAGAATCAAAACAATCTTCCTCACACACACAGAGAATTTATAATCACTCTCTCATCCTCTTCTTCCACCATTGTTTCTGTGTTTTTGTGTTTTTCCTGATAGCATATAAATCTTACACTTGGGGTTCTTTTTGACAAGATTCTTCCTTTATTTGGATATTTTTTTTTTCCTCTTGTCATATAATTGTATCAGTCTTTTTGTCTCTTTTTGTTTGTCTACTTCACAAATCTTACCTTGGGGGCAATCTGGGCTGAACCTGCTCTTTCATCTTCCCTTTATTTCCTGTCTCTCTCTCTCTATATATATTTTTTCTTTTTCTTTTCTTTTTCTTTTCTTTTATTTTGTCTCTTGTTTGGGTGGGGAATCCTGATTGCTCAGAAGTGTTCCAAGGTGCACCTGGACTGCAAAACAGTTGATACATCCAGCTACATCTGTTCAGGCATCTCTCACTAAAATGACTAGGAGGAGGAATAGCCAACAGAAGAAAAATATTGAGGATGGACCTTCTGCAACAGAGCTAACGGCTATCAACATAGGCAATATGTCAGAAAGAGAATTCAGGCTAACAATTATCCAGGCAATAGCTAGGTTGGAGAAATCCATGGATGACCAAAAGGAATTGATTAGGGCCAAACTGAAAGCGACCAGACAGGATGTTCACAATGTTAGGGCTGAGTTGAAAGCTACCAGGGAGGAGGTTCACAATGCTCTCAATGAGTTCCAATCTTATCTATACTCTCTCAAAGCTAGGGTAACTGAGACAGAAGATAGAATTAATGATCTCGAAGACAAACAGATAGAGAGAAAGGATCAGCAGGAGGCCTAAAACAGTTTAGAAACCACGAAAACAGAATCAGGAAATAAATGATGCCATGAAATGTTCCAACGTCAGAATTATTGGAATCCCTGAAGGGGAGGAGAAAAAAAGAAGTCTAGAAAATATAGTGGAACAAGTCCTTCATGAAAAATTTCCCAATCTCGTGAATGGAAAGAGCGTTCATGTACTAGAGGCTGTAAAGTCTCCACCGAAGATTATACATTCCAAAAACAAAACAAAACAAGACAAAAAAAAAAAAAATCAGGACACCTGATTGTCAAATTAAGGAATTATAATTGTAGGTATAATCTCTTGAAAGCCACCAGGGCAAAGAGCTCCTCACTTACAGAGAGAAGCCCATCAAAAAAACGTCAGACCTGTCCACAGAGAACTGGCAAGCCGGAAAAGGCTGGCAAGATATATTCAGGGCACTAAATGAGAAGAACATGCAGCCAAGAATACTTTATCCAGCAAGACTGACATTCAAAATGGATGGAGAGATAAAGAGTTTCCAAGACCAACAAGGCTTAAAAGACTATGCAACCACCAAGCCTATACTGCAGGAAATATTAAGGGGGGATCTATAAAAGAGGAAAAATCCTAAGAATAGCATTGAACAGAAATATAGAGAGAGTCTACAGAAAGAAAGTCTTCAAAGGTAACTCGATGTCAATAAAAACGTATCTATCAATAAGCACTCTCAATGTGAATGGCCTAAATGTGCCCACAAAATGGCACAGGGTTTCAGATTGGATAAAACGATAGGACCCATCCATATGTTGTCTACAAGAGACCCATTTTGAACCTAAATATACATCCAGACTGAAAGTGAAGGGATGGAGAAGCATCTTTCATGCCAATGGACCTCAAAAGAATGCTGGAGTAGTGATTCTCTTATCAGATAAATTAGACTTTAAACTAAGGACTGTAGACAGAGATAAAGAAGGACACTACATAATCATTAAAGGGACTATCCACCAAGATGATCTAACAATTGTAAATATTTATGCTCCCAATATAGAAGCAGCCAATTACTTAAGAAAACTGTTAATCAAGATAAAAGCTCATATTGATATAAATACACTAATTGTATGAGATCTTAACATGCCTCTCTCAGAAATAGATCATCGAAGCAGAAAATCAATAAAGAAACAAGAGCATTGAATGACACATTGGACCAGATGGACCTCATAGATATATACAGAACATTCCACCCTAAAACAATAAAATACTTATTCTTCTCAAGTGCACACGGAATCGTCTCCAGAATAGACCACATACTGGGTCACAAATCAGGACTCAACCCAACCAAAATACTGAGATTATTCCCTGCATATTCTCAGATTACAATGCTTTGAAACTGGAGCTCAATCACAAGGAAAAGATCAGAAGGAACTCAAACACCTAGAAACTAAAGACCACCTTGCTTAAGAATGCTAGGATCAAACAGGAGATCAAAGAAGAACTGAAACAATTCATGGAAACCAATGAGAATGAAGACACTTCTATCCAAAACCTATGGGATACAGCAAAGGTGGTCCTAAGGGGGAAATACATAGCCATTCAAGCCTCCCCCAACAAAATTGAAAAATTCAGAATACACCAGCTGTCTCTACACCTTAAAGAACTGGAGAATCAACAACAAATAAAACCAACTCCACACATAAGAAGGGAAATCATCAAGATCAGAGCTGAGATTAATGAGGTAGAAACCAGAGATACAGTAGAATGTATCAATGAAACTAGAAGCTGGTTTTTTGAAAGAATCAATAAGATCGATAAATCATTGGCAAAACTAATCCAAAAGAAAAGAAAGAAAGCCCAAATTCACAAAATTATTAATGAAAAGGGAGAGATTACAGCTGACAGAAGGAAAAAGAAACAATCATTAGAAGTTATTATCAACAGTTATATGCCAATAAGCTTAGCATTCTAGATGAAATGGATGCCTTCCTGGAAAACTATAAACTCCCAAAATTGAACCAGGAAGAAATCCACAACCTGAATAGACCAATATCTAGTAACGAGATTGAAGCACTACTCAAAATCCTCCCAAAAAAGAAGAGCCCAAGACCTGACGGATTCCCTGGGGAATTTTACCAAACTTTCAAAGAAGAAATAACACCTATTCTCCTAAAGCTGTTTCAAAAAATTGAAGTAGAAGGAAAACTTTCAGGTTCTTTCTATGAAGCCAGCATTACCCTGATTCCCAAACCAGTCAAAGACCCTACCAAAAAGGAAAATTTCAGACCAATATCACTGATGATTATGGATGATAAGATTCTAAACAAGATTCTAGCCAACAGGATGCAACAGCACATTAAAAAGATTATCCACCATGATCAGGTGAGATTTATCCCTGGACTACAAGGATGGTTCAACATTTGCAAATCAATCAATGTGATACAGCAAATTAATATAAGAAGAGAGAAGAACCACATGGTCCTCTCAATTGATGCAGAAAAAGCATTTGAAAAAATCCAGCATCCATTCCTGATTAAAACGCTTCAAAGTATAGGGATAGAGGGAACATTCCTGAACATCACCAAATCTATCTATGAAAGACCCACAGCAAATATCATCCTCAATGGGAAAAAGCTTGCAGCATTCCCGTTGAGATCAGGAACAAGACAAGGATGCCCACTTTCACCAGTCTTGTTCAACATAGTATTAGAAGTCCTAGCAACAGCGATCAGACAACAAAGAGAAATAAAAGGTATCCAAATTGGCAATGAAGAAGTCAAACTCACTCAATTCGCAGATGACATGATTCTTTATATGGAAAACCCAAAAGACTCCACCCCCAAACTACTAAAACTATACAGCAATTCAGCAACGTGGCAGGATACAAAGTCAATGTGCAGAAATCAGTGGCTTTCTTATACACTAACAATAGAAATACAGAAAGGGAAATTAGAGAATTGATTACATTTACTATAGCACCAAGAACCATAAGATACCTGGGAATAAACCTAACAAAAGAGGTTAATGATCTGTATTTGAAGAACTACAGAACACTCATGAAAGAAATTGAAGAAGACACAAAAAGATAGAAGACCATTCCATGCTCTTGGATTGGAAGAATAAACATTGTTAAAATGTCTGTACTGCCTAGAGCAATATATACTTTTAATGCCATTCTGATCAAAATTCCACAGGTATTCTTCAAAGAGCTGGAGCAAATAATCCAAAAATTAGTATGGAATCAAAAGAGACCCAGAATTGCTACGGAAATGTTGAAAGACAAAATTAAAGTTGGGGACATCACGTTACCTGACTTCAAGCTTTACTACAAAGCTGTGATCACCAAGACAGCATGGTACTGGCAGAAAAACAGACACATAGACCAATGGAACTGAGTAGAGGGCCCAGATATGGACCCTCAACTCTATGGTCAATTAACCTTCGACAAAACAGGAAAAAATATACAGTGGAAAAAAGACAGTCTCTTCAATAAATGGTGCTGGGAAAACTGGACAACTATAAGTAGAAGAATGAAACTTGTCCATTCTCTTACACCGTACACAAAGATAAACTCAAAATGTATAAAAGACCTCAACATGAGACAGGAATCCAACAGAATCCTAGAGGAGAACATAGGCAGTAATCTATTCGATATCACCCACAGCAACTTCTTTCAAGATAAGTCTCCAAAGGCAAAGGAAACAAAAGCGAAAATAAACTTTTGGGACTTCAACAAAATCAAAAGCTTCTGCACAGCAACGGAAACAGTCAAAAAAACAAAAACAAAAAAAAAAACAAAACAAAACAAAAAAACAAACAAAGAGACAATGTCGCTCTCGCCAGCAAGAACGACCCGCAAACGTGATGAGTGGCAAACTTCTTTATTAGGGGTCCCCGCTCAAGCAAGTTCTGGCAATATATACATGTAAGCAGTCCAGCCCGACTATCCAATCACTGCCCCGTGCACGCGGTCTCCTCGTGAACCCTTATGTAACCACGTAGGGCTCTATTGTTTTCAAGCAGTAATCATGCGTTTCTCTCTTGGCTCCTGGTGCTGTTCATGTGTCAGCCACGAGCGCACCCATACCCTACCTAGCCAATCATTCTCACTTCCTCAACCTTCAGGCATTTTCGTCTACGTGACTCCTTGCATCTGCTGGATGGCTCTCCACAGCTCCCCCTTTTTTATTTGTTTACAATAAAATTTGTTTATGGCAGGGATCGTGCCTGTCTTAGGTTGCCAATCCTCAGCACACATGCTTACCCGTCATCGGGTACTCCCCCTGGTCGAGGAGCCCCTGTCTTAGGTTGCTATGGTGAGGGATCAGTCTTACCCGTCTTTGGCTACCGATCCAGCATACTAAGCCATATTTGGGGGGAGGTACCGGCCTCCAGAGCCATCATGGCTTAGACCAAAGCCCGTTGCTATAGCCGCTGTTGTCGCGCAATTCTACAGATGCATATTAGAAGGAGTACTTGAGCCAGAATCATCAACATAATCAGGGCTCCTATGCCTGCCCAGTTTTTGAGGAACGAGACTGATTGTTATAACATACTAACCCAATCGCTGACGGAGCCAAGAGATACTTGAGTGGCGTTCAAGGTGATACTCTGAGCCCACCGCGGTTGACTAGCTGGTGGCTACGTATGATAGTTTTCACCTTATAAACTTCTGCGAATATAATTTTAAGTGCACAAGGCAAGAGGCACATGAAAAGAACAATTACCACTAGTACTCCTACAATTGTTCCTACAACATACCATGCGTGCGTCAGGGAAGGGAAGTGAGAGAATAAAGAGCTCACAAAGCTTTCAGCAAGCTGAGCAACAGTTAACTTGGCATGAGGAGCCTCCTCAATGTCTAATATTTCTTGATGTAATTGCAACAGATCAAGGGATAGATTGGAGTTAGACCATACCCCCTCGAGATGGCGTTGTACTCGTTCCCAAGAAGTCTCAGAGGCATTATATTTCTTAGAGGTTACACAAATCCAGTGATAATCGCTATGACACTGGATCCTGGTGCGCAATTTTAAGCTCTGAATTTCCTCCCCTAGAAATCTAACAGTATCATATAATGCATTTAACCGGGTTTCAATCCTTTTATCTATATCTTCCTGAATTCCCAGCACGACAGAAGTGTTATGTGCGAGCTGATCCACAGTATCAGCAGCATGCACAGCCTGAGCAAGGGACACAGACGCTGTGGTAGCTGTTGCAATTAGGGTGATTAAGGAAACTATCCCGAGTATCAACAGTCCTAGCTCTCGTCGGGGTCGACTTAGGGCAGCCTGTACGCGCTCCCACAATTCTAAACCGGGGTCAGAATACCATGGTTTGGAAATATTAACTGGGATCATAACAAATGGGGGCTGTTTTACTACTAATAATCCATCGCCTGGCAACATTCCTCGAATACAATTGGTTAGGGTACAGTTATAACAAGAGAAATGATAAGTGGCGTTATCCTTTGTTACTGTAAGGTTTCCTACAACCAGCATGAATGGATGGGGCACGCAGGCTTGGGGATATCTGAGTATCTGTCCAATATTCTCATATCCAAATATGGTCTTAGCGTTGCTGGTTTGCGGGACAAGGATGGAGGCGTTTCCAAAAGCGGCAATAAGTTTCCATATCTCAGTCTGCACCGGGTAGCCGCACTGAGGAGTGAGAATTGGGGGTATTTTCGGACGGCATTCAGGACAGCTGGAAGATATTATAGGCCCCCAATCCCAGAGCTCAAATCTATCTTCTAGTGAGTACTTAGTAGCATTTTGTCCTTGGCAGAGCCTCCAGGGTATTCCAATCCCCTTAGCGATACTTAAGTTAGCTGCACAAAGTGGAATATCCCGTGGGGCTATACCGGAGGTCACCATGGTGCTATTGGTAGTGTCAATGCTAGCTATACTCACATCACTGTAACTAGTTCGCGGGGAAACACTCAAACAGCGTGGTATTGTGCGCTTCATCGCAAAGCATATGGGATATACGTCAGAATAGCCCCTGTAGGATATGGCAGCCTGCTGTGGCCGGAGATGAACAGAAGAGGGAGGGCCTAGCAAGACAGTATCATTGACATACACAGGAAGAGGGCTCATATCCCATCCCACGGGCTGTAACAGGGGTGGGTCGGGGACGTATGCCCAATATAAAGAGCCCTGGATTGCCAACACGTGTTGCATTAAAATAAGCGTCAGTAACAAACATGAGTTAGGGTGAGAAGATTGCACTCTATGCTGAGCCATTTGAAGAAGGGCTTGAAGCTGGGCAGTCTCTTGTCTCGACCACAGTTGAACTGGCTCCGCCTTCATGGGAACAGGTTGCAGGACAGTCATCGTCGCTATCATCACCATCACCAGCACCCTCCACAGGTTCCACGGCCACCAGCCTGGTGAGACGTTCCGGCACCCAGAGTGGAGCAGGCGCATCCTGTGGGAAAACACAAAGGGAACCTCGGTGCCACCTAAGCACCGGGTCGGGTCCCTTCCATAAGCCAGTAAAGACATCTTTCCATTTCACCATTGACTGCTGCATTTTCTGTTGGCCCCAATGACGTTCGGCGGACGAAGTGCCGTCCTTGTCAACCGTGAGGAAATTTAAAATAAAGGTGACCAGATTGGTGAGGTCATTGGGTGTACGATACTCCTCTCCAATTCCCCCTTTTTGTATTTTTTGCAATGTGGTTTTGAAGGTTAGGTGCGCGCGTTCTACGATGCCCTGTCCTTGTGGGTTGTATGGTATTCCTGTGGTATGCTGAATATTAAAGCAGGCCATAAAGCTGCGAAAGCCTGCGGAAGTGTAAGCAGGGGCATTGTCTGTTTTCAAGTGTTTAGGTACTCCCCAGCAGGCAAAGCTGCGTAGGCAGTGGGTCATCACGTTTTTGACATTTTTCCCCCGTGAGGGGGTGGCACTAACAACCCCCGAGCAGGTGTCCACACTCAAGTGGACATACCTTTGCTGCCCGAAGGAAGGAACGTGTGTTACATCCATTTGCCACAGATGGTTAGGCAGTAGCCCTTTGGGATTTACCCCTAAGGAGGGCATGGGCAAGTGCACCACACAATTGCCACAAGACTTCACGATGTCTCGTGCGTCAGCTCTTGAGATGTGAAAGCGCGCCTTTAATGTTAGGGCATTAACATGCCATCTTTCATGATATCTTTTAGCATCTTCCAGAGCGCTACAAACATAAAAGCGCGCGGCCGCGTCAGCCATTCGGTTTCCCTCAGCCATAGGTCCCGGAAGGTCTGAGTGTGCTCTGAGATGTCCGATATAAAAAGGGGCACCACGGGAGAGTATAAGGTCTTGCAATTCAGTCAGCAGGGAGGAAATTTCTGATTGACTGGCTGAGATAATAGCAGTTTCAATAGATCTGGTAGCTGCAACTGCATATTTACTGTCTGAAATAATGTTGATAGGCTGATTTTGAAACCTTTGTAGAACACACATAATTACCAACAACTCTGTTCTTTGAGCTGAGGTCGATGGCACAACAACCGGAATTACCTTTCCTTCCACCACGTAGGCGCCAGTTCCCGATTTACTACCATCTGTAAACACTGTGAGAGCCCCGACCAATGGCTCCAATCGGCAGGATTTAGGCCAAATGAGGGGTGTATTTTTGTAGAACCCAATTAGGGGGTGTGAGGGATAATGATTATCAAATGTAACAGGGTAGGCAACCGTCAAAATGGCCCAATCATCATTTTCATGCGTCAGAATGTTCATTTGGGTTTTGTCATAAGGGATTATACATACATCGGGCAGTCTCCCGAGGACTTGTATGCTAGCTTTGAGTGTTTTGCTTGCCACCATAGCTACAGCTGTAGCATACGGGGTGATGACGCGGCTAAGATTATGGGGTAGGTAGATCCATAGCAGGGGTCCTCCTTGCCATAAGGCTCCTGTGGGTGATCCAGGGGATGGGATAACTATGGCATTTACAGGCTTTTCCGGGTCACATCTATCTGCTGCTGTTAAGGCTAGTCTGCTTTCAACCAACTGCAATGATCTAATGGCAGCTGGGGTAAGAATTCTTGGGGAGTCTAATCTAGAATCTCCAGGCAGGATATCAAATAAGGGTTTCAATTCTGCTGTAGTGATTTTTATATATGGTCGGATCCAGTTAATGTCCCCTAGAAGTTTCTGGAAGTCATTCAATGTGTGCAGGTGATCCCTACGGATCTGTACCAATTGAGGTTTTACTGCTGCGTTAGAGAGCTGCATACCAAGGTATCTCTGTAGGTTTCCTGCTTGGATCTTTTCAGGGGATATAGTTAGTCCCCACTCTGCCAACTGCTTCTGTAGAAAAGTTAGAGCCGAGGGAAGAGATCTCTCATTTGGCCCACAAATCAGGATGTCATCCATATAATGATAACAAAGTAGGTTTGGAAATGCTTTTCGAAAAGGTTCCAATGCTCGACTCACATACAACTGACATAAGGTGGGGCTATTAGCCATCCCTTGAGGGAGTACTCTCCATTCATATCTTTGATCTGGCTCAGCATGATTAATTGATGGCAGAGTAAAGGCAAAGCGCTCCATATCCACAGGGTGTAAAGGAATGGAGAAGAAACAGTCTTTGATATCGATTATGATAGAGGGCCAATTTTTGGGTAACGCTGTCACGACTGGGAGCCCCAACTGAATGGGTCCCATGACCTGCATTTGATCATTAATTTGTCGCAGGTCATGTAGCAATCGCCATTTGCCTGATTTCTTTTTTATCACAAATATGGGAGTATTCCACGGGGACGTGGATTCTTGAATATGTCCTGCTTTGAGTTGTTCTTGGACTAATTCTCTTGCCGCTTGTAACTTGTCTTTTGTTAAAGGCCACTGAGGCACCCAGCGCGGCTCCTGTTGTTTCCAAGTTATTCGAATTGCCTCAGTGGCCGCTAGGAAAAACCCTGACCTCCCATGGAAGGGGGATCGGGATCTCCCTGGCCCTTGGCTCCAAGGCCTTGGCCAGGCTTATATCCCATGTTCCTCATTATGGTTTGGGAGGCCTCACTATACAGTTTTTCAGTAGTAAGTCTAATATCCATCTGCTCCAGCACATCGCGTCCCCACAGAGAAACGGGGGTGGCACAAACATACGGTTGGAAAATGCCTTTATGTCCCTCCTCATCTTCCCAATCTAAGGATGCGGCACTAATATCTGGGCTGGTAGCTACCCCTAATCCTCGGAGGGTTTGATTAGCCTTAACTAGGGCCCAGGCTTTTGGCCAATCTAGATGATTGATAATACTTTTATCTGCTCCTGTATCTAGGAGCCCCCAAAATGGCCTTCCTCTGATCCTTAATTTAAGCATGGGCCTCTCTTTCATGCCCATGGTAAGGCACGCGAGGGAAGATCCTGTGGATCCTAGGCCACCCTTCCTCGCCTGGCCTGTGGATGGATATTTTTCGTGATTGCTGGGCAATATTAGGAGCTGTGCGACTCTATCCCCTGGATTTATAATGTTAATACCCCTCGGGGATGAAATCAGAATCTTAACCTCCCCTTCGAAATCGGGGTCAATGACTCCCGGGTGAACCTGAAGGCCCCGCATAGTGGAGGAGCTCCTACCAAGGAGGAGCCCCACCGTTCCTTTTGGAGGCCCTCCATGCAGGTCAGATGGCATGGTTTGCACCCCCATTTCAGGCGTTAGGACCATTCGGGTGGTGGCACAGACGTCAAGTCCGGCGGAACCTGTTGTGGCTCTCCTGGGCCCTGCGTGGATTGGCCCTCCTGATTGGAAGGTGGGAAAACCCATCGCGGCTTGGTAGGTAGGGACATTGCCACCCCGTACATTTGATTCGGGCCCCGGGGGGTGGGGCCCTGCCTCCCGTTTTTTGAATTCCCCCAGTTGTTAGGAGGCAACGGGTTCCCTTCAATGTCCGCCACGGAGCGACATTCATGTGCCCAATGATTTCCCTTCCTACATCGCGGGCAAAGCTGAGGCTTTGAGCCCCCTGGCGGTATTTTTGGGTATACCTTCCCAGCCTGGGTTCCACGCTGCGGGCAATCCCTCTTAACGTGTCCTTCCTGGCCACATTGAAAGCATCCTTTAGAGCGGGCTCCTCCCTGACCCTGCATGGCTTGCGCGAAAGCCGCTGCCATGACCTGTCCCTGAATTATGGGTCCCGTTATATCCCTGCAAACTTTGATATAAGCTGATAGGTCCTTTGCTTTCCAGGGTCTGATAGCCTCCCTACACCATTTATTAGCATTCTCGTAAGCTAATTGCTTGATAAGTGGCATTGCTGTATCAACATCCCCGAACATTCTGCCTGCGGTCTGCATTAATCTATCCACAAAATCAGCATAGGGCTCGTTGGGTCCTTGCAATACTTTGGATAATTGGCCTTGCAAGTCTCCTGCCCCTCTCAGAGTCTTCCAAGCCCTGAGGGCCGCCGTGGCTATCTGTTGATACACCGCAGGGGGGTATGTACTCTGCACTTGGGCCCCGAGGTATGGCCCCGTGCCCGTCAGCATTTCTAAATTCCATTGCGGGTTACCTGCAGCTGCATTTCTCCGTGCTGTGTCCTGACAATTGTCCTGATTTTGGATTTTCCATTCTAGATATTGTCCTCCACTTAATACCGCCCTGGCCAAGTTGGCCCAATCCTCGGGAGCGAGGTAGAGTGCTCCCAGCGACTCCACAAGGGAGACCGTAAAGGCTGCCTGGGGCCCATAGCCTCTAACTGCCTCCTTCAGCTGCTTTACCAACTTAAAATCTAGTGGCTGGTGGTACCTCTGCTGATTCTGATCTTCTAACACTGGAAAAAAGCCTTTTCCCGGGCCAAGGACCTCTCTCCAATTTTCCGCGGCGCAGCCCGAACAATAGCACGTCTTGGTGCAGCTGGGCTTATAAGGCGGGGGCCACTCATGGGGTGGCGCCATGTGGCTAGAATGCGGAAGCGGCGTAACTTCCGTTTTTAATTTCGACTGCGCCACAACTGCGGCTTCCGCCCCTGCTCTCAGCTGCGCCATTACTTCTCCCTGCACTCTTAACTCTCCTAATACTTTTTGCAATTCCGCCTCCTTATCCTCAAGTCGTTGCCTCATGGCTTCCAAGTCTGTCTGGAGACCGGGAGATTCCTCCTTCTTGTTGTTTGCCTCTATCTTTCCTAGCTCCTGCAACTCGCTTTCTGACATCCCTTCTGAGCTTTCGCTTTCGGGGTCAGAGTCTCGGGAGGAGCCCTTACAGGATTCTTCTTTCACTTGCTCAAAAACTTCCCCTCCCTGTAGTACTGCTCGCTGTAGGGGCTCTCGGGGGGATTGCAAACATACTTTCACCAGGGACCACACGGCGAGAGTCCCCGGGGATGTAGAGGGGCAGCGTTTTAAGTCCTCGCCCAGGTGTTCCCATTGTGGCACATTTAGGAGACCTTCTTCTATAAACCAGGGGGCAATCTCTCCCACTTCTTTCAAGAAGGCCCGGGCTGTTTTTGCCTTTAAGGGGGTACCGTTCATCTTGAGAACGTCTTTTAGGGGATCTTCCATCCTACGTCTACTAAGCTCGTTCCCCATCCCGAGGAAACCTTTACTTGTATCGTCCCTGCAGATCGTCACAAGCCGCCTAACCTCCGATCGTCTCCAGGGAACTTCCCTGTCAATGGACAGTTATTGGTGCACTCCTTACCTTATCGTTGCTCTATCTCAATCTCCGTTTTGCGATGCGGACAGATCCCGGGTTTCGGCACCAGATGTCGCTCTTGCCAGCAAGAACGACCCGCAAACGTGATGAGTGGCAAACTTCTTTATTAGGGGTCCCCGCTCAAGCAAGTTCTGGCAATATATACATGTAAGCAGTCCAGCCCGACTATCCAATCACTGCCCCGTGCACGCGGTCTCCTCGTGAACCCTTATGTAACCATGTAGGGCTCTATTGTTTTCAAGCAGTAATCATGCGTTTCTCTCTTGGCTCCTGGTGCTGTTCATGTGTCAGCCACGAGCGCACCCATACCCTACCTAGCCAATCATTCTCACTTCCTCAACCTTCAGGCATTTTCGTCTACGTGACTCCTTGCATCTGCTGGATGGCTCTCCACAAGACAACCCACGGAATGGGAGAAGATATTTGCAAATGAGAGTACAGACAAAAGGTTGATATCCAGGATCTATAATGAACCCCTCAAACTAAACACACATGAAACAGGCAAACATATCAAAGAATGGGCAGAAGATATGAACAGACACTTCTCCAATCAAGACATACAAATGGATATCAGACACATGAAAAAAATGTTCATCATCAGTAGCCCTCAGGGAGATTCAAATTAAAATCACATTGAGCTATCACCTTACACCAGTTAGAATGGCCAAAATTAACAAAACAGGAAACAACATGTGTTGGAGTGGATGTGGAAAAAGGGGAACCCTCTTACACTGTTGGTGGGAATGCTAGTTGGTGCAGCCTCTTTGGAGAACAGTTTGGAGATCCCTTAAGAAATTAAAAATAGAACTTCCCTATGACCCTGCAATTGCACTCCTGTGTACTTACCCCAAAGATACAGATGTTTTGAAAAGAAGGGCCATCTGTACCCCAATGTTTATAACAGCAATGGCCACGGTCGCCAAACTATGGAAAGAACCAAGATGCCCTTCAACAGACAAATGGATAAGTAAGATGTGGTCCATATACACTATGGAGTATTATGCCTCCATCAAATACGAATACCCAACTTTTGTAGCAACATGGACGGGACTGGAAGAGATTATGCTGAGTGAAATAAGTCAAGCGGAGAGAGTCAATTATCATATGGTCTCACTTATTTGTAGAGCATAACAAATAGCATGGAGGACAAGGGGTGTTAGAGAGGAGAATGGAGTTGGGAGAAATTTGAAGGGGAGGTGAACCATGAGAGACTATGGACTCTGAAAAGCAATCTGAGGGGTTTGAAGTGGCAGGGGGTGGACGTTGGGGTACAGGGTCGTGGGTATTATGGAGGGCTCAGATTGCATGGAGCACTGGGTGTTGTGAAAAAATAATGAATACTGTTTTTCTGAAAATAAATAAGTTAATTTATTTAAAAAATAATAAAACAAAAAAAAAGAATTAGAAATAAAAAAAAGAAATAGTGATGCTTTATGGTGATCATATGCACTGCTTTTGCAATAAGGAGTATAATACTTAGTCCATCAATGGTGGTATTCCTGTTGGCCTTAGTTTGTAAAATGACCACAGAATAAATGTCTACGTTGATCATCCAGAAGAAAACTAAGGAGTGTGGAATATAAACATAGAGATTCTGTGCTTGAGCAGGTCCATTTATGATTAATTGGAGTTATAATCATTCCCTGCAATGTACTCAGGATAGTGGTGGTGCACAGAGAAACACCTGGGTAACTCTCTGAATATAGAGCACTACTTTACATCCAGTATTGTCCATCTCCAGCCTAAATCCAAAGGATGGCATTGTCATTGGAATCCTTCTGACTGTGAGTTTCAAGACATTAGCCAAGTTAAGTGGACAGAAATCATATCTCAAGGCTTATTCTTATGAGGAAGAATTAATAAGGTATATATATATAAGGTAAATAACAAAGAATTCCCCATGAAACTAATACAGGTTTTAAAGATAAAGAAGATACCAAAATTATTTCACTAGAAATGATTGTCTTTCAGTTCACTTAAATCTTCAACCCAAGTTTATTACATCCTATTGACAAAGAATTTCATCATGAATGTAAATATTAAAGGTAATTAAGACTGAGAATGATGTTATCAAGTTTCAAGGAGTCTTACTGCAGAATCAGCAAATATAGAGCCATACAAGATCAATGGAACAGAATGCAGTGTTTATGAAGAATATCATGTGTTCTGTGAAAAAAATAATAAAAGTAAACTATGTTTAAAATTAAGCTGGGGTTCCATAAAAATTTAGGATTTTTGTTCCAACTATAAGAAAAAATGTCCATGTTATTTTGATTGTGATGGCATTGAAATTATAGATTGTGCTGGGAACTGTAGACATTTTAACAATGTTTATTCTTCCAATTCATGATCATGGATTGTTTTACCATCTCCTTGTGTCTTCCTCAATTTCTTTCATAACTGTTCTGTAATTTCTAGAGTATGGATTTTTTATCCCATTGGTTAGGCTTATTCCTAGGTATCTTTTGATTTTTGTACCATTGTAAATGGAATTGATTCCTTAATCCCTTTTTCTTCGGTTACATTATTGTTTATAGAAATGGAATTGATTTCTGTGGAACCAGAAAATACCACCAAATCAACTAGGGGAATGTTGAAAAAAGAAAAAAAAGGCAGAGAACATCATATTGCCTGACTTCAAGGTACATTACAAAGCTGTGATCATCAAGACAACATGGTATTGAGAGCAAAACAGACGCATATCAATAGAACAGAATAGAGGACCCAGATCTGACCCTCAACTCTATGGTCAACTATTCTTTGACAAAGCAGGAAAAAATATTCAATAAAAAAGACAGATTCTTCAAAAAGTGGTGCTGGGAAAATTGAACAGTCACATGCAAAAGAATGAAACAACCTTTCTCTTATAACATACACAAGATAAACGTGATAAAATCCTGAGGAGAACAAAGGTAGTAATCTCTTTGACATTGGCCTCAGCAACTTCTTTCAAGGCACATCTCCAGAGGGAATGGAAACAGAAGCAAAGGAACTTCTGAGACATTATCATAATAAAGAGCTTCTGCACAGCAAATGAAACAGTCAAAAACAAAATAAAATAAACAAAAAACAAAACAAAGAGGCAACCCACGGAATGGCAGAAGATATTCACAAATGGCATTCCAGACAAAGGGCTGATATCCAAGATCTACAAAGATTTTCTCAAACTCAACACCCAAAAAACAAATAATCCAGTTACAAAATGGGCAGAAGACATAAACAGACACTTCTCTAAAGAAGACATACAAATACAAATGGCTAACAGACACATGAAAATGTATTCTTCATCATTAGCCATCAGGGAAATTAAAATCAAAACCACATTGAGATACCACCTAACATCTGTAAGAATGGCCAAACTTAATAGGACAGGAAACAATGTGTTGGAGAGAATGTGGAGAAAGGGGAACCCTCTCACACTATTGGCAGGAATGTAAGTTCATGCAGCCACTTTGGAAAACAGCATGGAAGTTCCTTTAAAAATTAAAAATGGAGGGACGCCTGGGTGGCTCAGTTCGTTGAGCAGCTGCCTTCGGCAGCGTCCTGGGATCGAGTCCCACATCGGTCTTCATGCTCCGCAGGGAGCCTGCTTCTCGCTCTGTGTCTGCCTGCCACTCTGTCTGCCTGTGCTCGCTCTCACTCTCTCTCTCTCTGACAAATAAATAAATAAAATCTTAAAAAAAATTAAAAATGGAGCTACTCTATGACCAGGAAATTGCACTACTGGGTATTTACTCCAAATATACAGATGTAGTGTAAAAAAGGACCATAAGCCCCCTAGTGTTCATAGCAGCAATGGCCACAATAGCCAAATGGTGGAAAGAGCCAAGATGCCCTTCAACAGATGAATGGATAAGTAAGGTGTGGTCTACATACACAATGGAATATTACTCAACCATCAGAAAGCATGAATACCCGACCTGTGCATCATCATGGATGGGACTGGAGGAGATTGTGCTGAGTGAAGAAAATCAAGCAGAGAAAGCCAATTATATGGTCTTACTTATGTGTGGAACATAGGGAATAGTATGAAGGATATTAGAAGGAAGGGGAAAATGAAGGGTGAGAAATTGGAGGAGGAGACAAACCACGAGAGATTGTTGACACAGAGAAACAAATTGAGGGTCTTGGGGGGGTGGATATGGGTTGGCCTTGTGATGGGTATTAAGGAGGGGATGCATTGCATAGAGCAATGGATATTATATGCAAACAAAGAATCATGGAACACTACCTACAAAACTAATGATGTCAGGGCACCTAGGTGGATCAGTGAGTTAAAGCCCCTATCTTAGGCTCAGGTAATGATCTAGGGGTTCTGGGATTGAGCCACACACTGGGTTCTCTGCTCATAGGAGAGGATGCTTTTTCCTTTCTCTCCGCCTGCCTATCCAACTACCTGTGGTCTCTGTCTGTCCAATAAATAAATAAAATCTTTAAAAAGAACTAATAATATACTGTATGGTGACTAACATAACATAATAAACAAATAATAGTAATAATAATAATGAAAAGTATGTGAATTTGACAAATTTTTGGGATACAAGATAAACACACAAGATTCAGCTTTATTTCTTTATACTAACACTGAACAATCTAAGATTTTTTTTTTTAGGTCAGCTAAATTTAAAATGGCATTTGAAAGACCATGAGACTTAGGAATAAATTTAACCAAGGAGATGTCATATTTATACACTAAAGTCTAAGAAACATAGCAGTAAAAAATTAAAGCAGTAAAACAAATGAATAGAAACACGTTCTATGACCACGGACTGAAGGACTTATTTTTTTTTATTGTGTTATATTAGTCAACATAAAATACATAATTTGTTTTTGATGTAATGTTCCAACATTCATTGTTTACCTATAACACCCAGGGCTCCAAGCAATATATACCCTCCTTAACACCCTTCATCCAGCTAACCCATTTCCCTACACCCATCCCTTCTAAAATCCTCAGTTTGTGGAAGACTTAATCTTGTTACAATGGCAATGTTCCATGAAGGGATCTACAGGTTCGATTTAGTCCCAAACACGATCCCAATAGCCATTCATTTTTTTTAAAGATTTTATTTATTTATTTGAAAGACAGAAATCACAAGTAGGCAGAGAGGCAGGCAGAGAGAGAGGAGGGGAGCAGGCCCAGCCCACTGAGCAGGGAAACCAATGTGGGGCTCGATCCCAGGACCCTAAGATCATGACCTGAGTCGAAGGCAGAAGCTTAACCCACTGAGCAACCCAGATGTCCCCCCAATAGCCATTCTTGTAGAAATAGAAATCCTGAGCCTAAAACATCTATGGGATTTTGAAGAACCTCAAACTGCTTAAGAAATTTTTAAAAGAACAAGGCTGAAAGATGCACACTTCTTGAGTTCAAAACTTTCAATAAACCTAAAATCAAAGCAGTGTGGTACTGGCATAAAGATAGAGATAGAGATGAATGGAATGGAATGGAATGGAATGGAATGGAATACAGAGTCCAGAAATCAATGATGAACTGATTTTTGACAAGGATCCCAAGAAAATCAGTTGGGGGAAAAACAGTGTCCAGTGTTGGGCAGCTCAATATCTGAATGCAAATGAGAGATGTGGACCCTTATTTTGCATCATATGCAAAAATTAACCCAAAATAGATCAAAGGACTAAAGAACTACAGGGCAAATGTTTATGTCCTTGAAATCAGCAGTGTTATCTCAAATAGGACAACAAAAGAAAAAGCAACAAAAGAAAAAATAAGTGAATTGGAATTCACAAAATTAAAAGTTTTAGTACATCATAAGACACTCTCAGGCAGATAAAGAGATTTCCCAAAGGTCGGGAAAAAGTTATTAGCAAATAATATCTCTGATAAGTTTCTACTATATGGAATAGAGTATATCATATATGGAATATATTAAAGAAAAACCTGTTAAACCCAAACACAAAAGGCAAACAACTAAACTAAAATGAGGGCAAAAATCTTGAACAGATATTTCTCCAAAGAAGATATTTTAATGGCCAAGAAAAACAAGAAAACGTGTTCAATATTTATTAGAGAAAGACAAAGAAATTAAAACCACAATGAGATACTACTCCACACTCACTATGAGTATCATAATCAGAAAGAAAGAAAATAATGACAAGTATATGAGAAGTTGGAACTCTCACACATTGCTGGGGGAAAAGTAAAGTGGTCAGCCTCTGTAGGAAATATTTAGTGGTTCCTTCATACATTAAATATATTATTATATGATGCAGCAATTATAATCCTAGGCCTATACCTGAGTGGAAATAACTGTTCAGACAAAAACATGTACACAATCATTCATAGCTTATCCCATTCCAATAGCTACAAGGTGGAAACAACCAACTTGCCTAACAACAGGATGGATAAGCAAAATTTAGTACATTCATATGCCAGACTATTTTTTTCAGCTATAAAAAGGAATGAAGTTTTGATACACACTGCCAGCCTTGCCAATGTTATGCCGAGCAAAAGAAGCCAGACAGAAGGCGTCCATATTGTATGATTCTATTTATAATAACTGTAAATTTATATAAATATAAATATCCAGAAAACGTAAATCCACAGTGATGAAGAGAAGAGTAGCAGTTGCAGGAGACTGGTGGTGGGGAGGGAATGAAGAATAACTGCCCACATGGCATGAGGTTTTCATCTGGAATAATAAAAATGTTCCAAAACTATATAGTGGTGATGGTCTCTTAATATTATGAGTGAACATAATGCTACTGAAATATACTTAATAATATACTTAATACTATAATACTTTCTTACTAATACTATACTTACTAATACTATAATAATAATATACTTAAATACTTAAAATGTCAAAAGAGTAAATTTTATGTTATATGTATACTATCACAGTAAAAACATGAAGAAATAGAACTTAGCTCATCTTTGAGCTAAGTTTCATTATTATATGAAAGTTGAGATTATCATTCTTAAGAGTGTTTTGACACTTCTAGTGGAAATCAGAAAATAGAACTATATCTTTAGTGTGATAAAAAAAAAACTCCTAGAAATTAATTAATGGTGGGAATATTACTTCAGGTAGACTGAAGATATTTTCATATGGACACATGCAAACATGCACACATGCAAACAAACCACACCCCACAGACACACACGCGCACACACACACACACACACACACACACACACACACACAGTCATTACAAAAGGAAATTCTGAAGAATGTTTTTTAGGTATAAGAAAACTTCCCCTGAAGTACCAGCGTCCTAAGTTGGAATCTAAGAAGCAGCACCTACAGCACAGCTGCCAAAACCCATCCACAAGTAAATTGTAGACCCAGTGAACATCATGGCGAACTCTATTAAATAGTCAAGGTACAAGTAATTCCACACTTATATTTTGGCCAGTAGTTAAAATTGCGAGCATTCCACAACTCATTTTATTACACTAGTAATAAATGTGTTTATTTATTACACATTATATAATGTGTTTATTTATTATATAAATGTGATCATTTATTATATAGTTTATAATATATTATATATTATTTATTATATAAAGATATAAATGTATTATATAAATAAACATATATGTTTATTTATTATATAAATGTGTTTGTTTATTATACATTACACATTTATTACACATTTACAAATATAAAATGTGTTTATTTATAAAAATTATACATATTACAGTAGTAAAATTTTAAAATAAAACCAGGAAATGAAAATATGCAAAACATCAATACCATTCATGAAGATATAATCCTGAACAGGGTCAATTAATTAATCAACAATATACAAAATTATTGTTTCCATGAATGAGTTAGGTTTCCCCAAGAAAACAAATTTACCCTATTATTAAGATAAAATAGTTAATAAAATTAACTATATTCACAAGTTAAAGTATGATCTTCTAAATACTTGAATCAAAATTCCTTGATAAGCACTGGGTTTTATATGCAATTAATGAATCATTGAAGACAATATCAAAAATTATTGGTGTAAAATATGTTGGTTAATCAAACTTAATAAAAAAAAATAGAGCTATCATTTGACCCAGCAATCACACTACTTTGTCTTTACTGCAAAGATACAGATGTAATGAAAAGAAGGGCCACATGCACCCTAATGTTCATAGTAGCAATGTCCAAACTGGAAAGAACCATGATATCCTTCATCGGACAGATGGATAAAGAAGATGTAAACCATATATACAGTGGAATATTACTCAGCCATCAGAAACAATGAATTCCCCAATTTTTTTATCAACATGGATGAGACTGGAGAAGATTATGCTGAGTGAAATAAGTCAAGCAGAGAAAGTCAATTATCATTTAGATTCACTTACTTGTGGTGAGGAATAGCCTGGAGGACATCAGGAGAAGGAAAAGAAAAAAGGTAGAGGGGGAATCAGAAGGGGAGATGCACGATGAGAGACTATGGATTCCTGGAAGCAATCTGAGAGTTTTGGAGTGGAGGGAGGATGGGCAAATGGGTGAACCTGGTGATGGGTATTAAGGAGGGCACATATTGCATGGAGCACTGGGTCTTATGTACTGTATGGTGACCAACATAACATAATAATAAATAATTTAAAAATTAATAAAATTATTTAAAAATACAATAAAATATAATAAAAATATAATGAAATAAAAATATTAAAAATATAAAATAGAATATTATATTAATATAATTATAATAATATATTAATATAATTAAAAATATAAAACAATAAAATAAAAATAATAAAAATATAATAAAAAATAAAAATAAAAGGATACTTTAACAGAGAAAATACAAGTAAACAAACAAACAATTCCCTGATAAAACTCAGAATACTTTCAAAATTAAAACAAATGATAGAAAACTAAGAATAAAATGCCACATGCTTGACTCAGGAAAGTAATAATGCTCTGGGCCTGCAAGATGACAAAATACTGAAAACTCTCTATGAATGGGACAATTCCTGGTTATATCTTTTCATAATTTTTGTATGAGAGGAGCTTATCCACAACCTAAGGTAAGAAAATGACCAGTACACATTTTGGAAAGGGAAAAATACCCACAATTTTCTCATTAGATGATATTATTTTCTATGTATTAATTCCAAGGAATCTAGAGTTTAAAGGTTAAAAAAGAGAGTTTTATAAGGTAAATGAATAAAAATATCACTATGAAATAAATATTTGCAGTTATATATCAGAAACAAACTATATTTCTATAAAGCAAAGTTTAAGGTTTAGGATACTACATACACAGTATAAAATTACCAAGTAACTATAAATAAAAACAAGAGACATGTGAAAGAAGAGAAAATGCATGTAACTTTTCATGCTCAAGGACTCAATGATGTAATATCTAAATGATGTCCACATTTCCAAAGTGATGTATAAATATTGTAGAATCCATATCTGATTCTCAAAATGATTTTCCCAACTGTACAATGTCTGTGATATGCACAAAGTCAAAAATAGCCAAAGCAACTTTAAAAGAAGAAATGTTTACAAATAATTGTAAATATAATTCATTATAAATGAGTATGTAATTCATTATAAATGGCTATGAAATTATCTTATTAATATATGATGGGTTTGTTGCTAGGAGCCACCTAGGAAACAAATAAGAGTTCCAAGCAGTCAATCAACACATTTTTCTAGTCCTCATACATGATGAAGTAAAGAAGTGGGAAAAGAAGAGACTTTTACAACAATAGTGTTATCTCTTTTCTAAGTATGGTCTGAGATATTTCTGATATAAAGTCATATAAAATATAATTTTCTTATGCACTGAACACATAGCTGTAAAAACAAATCTATTAAATACTTTAGAATTAATATAGATAATATCTTCAAGAGATTAACCAGATATGTTTTTCTTAAAAATTTAAAAAGCACAAATATAAATAAAACTATTAAAGCCTTTACCACATTAAAATGAAGAACATAAAGTGATTGTGCTAACAAGCCCCAGGAAGGAGTAGCTACTTGTCACAAACATAATAGCAAATTAGAGCATACAGAATGTATTTGGAGATGCACAGTGTATTCCGTCTGAGCATAAAAGAAACAAAGGTAAAAGGGAGGAAATGCAAAAGGACAACAAATGTACCTCTGAAAATAGGGTATGGTAGTGAAGATCTTAGCAACAGCAGAAATAATGTGATTATTAGCAGAAAGGGAGAGAGTGATAGGGTTGTAGAAGTAGATAAATGGAAGAAAGAGAAAATTACATATAAATACTACCTTGTGGGGGACATGATTACATTCATACTTAAAAGAAATACAAGACTGTAAAGCATTAAGGCAATGCCCTAAAAACAAGTGCATATGGGGTGCCTAGCTGGCACAGTTGATTAAGCATCCAAGTCTTGGTTTTGGCTGAGGTCATCATCTCATGGGAAGGGAGAGTGAGCCCTTCCTGGAGTAAATATGGAGACTGCTTAAAACTCTCTCCCCATCTTCCACTGTCCCTGTCTCACCCCATGTTCTGTCTGTCTGTCTCTCTCTCAAATAAATACAGAAATCTTTAAAAACAAAACAACGGCCCAAAAAAGTGCATAAAGCTGAAAAGAAAGTGCAATAGCCACTAAACAAACAAACAAACAAAAAGAAAGAAAGAAAGCAATAGCCACTATATACATTGACATGCATGAAACTGGAGAAGATTATGCTAAGTGAACTAAATCAAGCAGAGAGAGACAATTACCATATTATTTCACTCATGTGTGGAACATGAGGAATAGGGCAAAGGACCACAGGGGACCAGAGGGAAAACTGAATGGGAAGAAATCAGAGGGGGAGACAAACCATGAGACACTAGGAACTCCAGAAACCAAACTGAGGGTCACAGAAGGGAGCGGATGGGGGCCTGGGGAGAAAAGGTGATGGGTATTAAGAAGGGCACGTCTTGGGTTGAGCACTGGGTGTTATATGGAACTAATGAATAGTTGAAAACTACAACAAAAACTTATGGTATTCTATATGTTAGTTAATTGAACATAATAAAAAATAATATAGGAAGGAAGAAGGAAAGAGAGAGAGAGAGAGAGAGAGAGGAAGAAACGGTAGTAGGATAAGTTGTAAGTCAGACAAGCTCCAAAGTGTGAAGAATAAAGAAGGGATGACAAGGAGGGATGGCAAAGAATAGGTGATATTATCAATACATAGTATATTTCTACCTACTATCAAGTATATATAAGACAATACACTCATAAAGTTATCTCAGTTATGTGTAGACAGATTTTTCTTAAATAAATTCAATGAAAGAAGAAAAATTGATAAGATCAGGAAAGCCAAAGGAGAAGTTTTGTATTGCATGGAGCACTGGATATGGTGCATAAACAATGAATCTTGGAGCACTGAAAAAATAAAGTAAAATTAAAAATAAAAGAGAAGAGAATTTGGTTAATGGGAGATTAACTTATAGAATAGAAAAATAAGGTACGCAATACATTTTAAAAGTCAGTATAGTAAAACCGATTGGGTTATTGTACCATAAAATAAGTTAATATAAAGAAGAAATCTGAAATAGAGGAAATTTTAAGAGATAGAAGGTAAAGTTTAGACTTTGAAAGAAGAGAATAAAATGATTGGTAGAATTCTGGAAAGGGTTTACTATCTCTTTTGCAGCCCTGAGCCCCAGTTACAGCAGCAACATCCTTACCAAAGCCAGCATCTGTGGCCACAGTGCAGAAGGGTAACACTCACAGGTTTTCTGAAACACAATAGCAGGATGTCAGGGTTAATGGGTAGGGGCTGTGGGACTTCATCTCCCCCTGGGCACTAGCTACTTTGCTATCCAAATTCGAAATGGCCTTCTGTACAATGACTCAGCCTGGCATGTACACAGGAGCTCAAACTCTGCTCCCTGGTGTGGGGTGTCTCCTCTTAGGGTCATTAAGATCGTCAGTTGCAAGGGCACAATTACCTTCTGATAGAACAGATTGCTCCCATGTTGAGCCAAGTTGTAAATTATTCCTCAGGGTTCCGGAAGAGTGATGGTACACTAACCAGAAGTTTAGTTCTCTCAGCTACGGAAATCACATTAATACTCAGTGTTACACCACCCACAGTGCAGCATCCTTGAAGCTGGGGTGGTGACTCTTCAGACTTGGGTTTCAAGTTTCTGAAACTTCTATGTAGAACAAGCAAATTGCTTTGTCTCATTCAGTGACTAAATTCTCAACAAGAGATCCATTATATAACTCACACAACGTTAACTATAGGAAACCTATACTTAGTCTTTTTTTTTAATTTAAGTGTTTTATTTTGAAATAATTATAGATTAAAAGGAGCTAGTCAGAGCAGAAAAGTCACACTAGATCTTCCCCAAGTTTCGTCTTGGTTACGTCTTTCATAACTAGAGTCCAATTCCGTGGGTTGCCTCTTTGTTTTTTTGACTGTTTTTTGACTGTTCCCTTTGCTGTGCAGAAGTTTTTGATTTTGATGAAGTCCCAAAAGTTCATCTTCGCTTTTGTTTCCTTTGCCTTTGGAGACATATCTTGAAAGAAGTTACTGTGGCTGATATCAAAGAGGTTACTTCCTAAGTTGTCTAGGATTCTAATGGATTCCTGTCTCACGTTGAGGTCTTTTATCCATTTTGAGTTTATCTTTGTGTATGGTGTAAGAGAATGGTCGAGTTTCATTCTTCTACATATAGCTTCTCAGTTTTCTGAGCACCCTTTTATTGAAGAGACTGTCTTTTTTCCACTGTATATTTTTTACTGTTTTGTTCAAGATTATTTGACCATAGAGTTGAGAGTCCATATCTGGGCTATCTACTCTGCTCCACTGGTCTATGTGTCTGTTTTTCTGCCAGTACCATTCTGTCTTGGTGATCACAGCTTTGTAGTAACGCTTGAAATCAGGTAACATGATGCCCCCCATTTTATTTTTGTTTTTCAACATTTCTTTAATGATTTGGGGTCTCTTCTGATTCCATACAAATTTTTGGATTATTTGCTCCAGCTCTTTTGAAAAATACTCGTATAATTTTGATCAGAATGGCATTAAAAGTATAGATTGCTCTAGGTAGTATGGACATTTTAACAGTGTTTATTCCGATCCAAGAGCGTGGAATGGTCTTCCATCTTTTTGTGTCTTCTTCAATTTCTTTCATAAGTGTTCTGTAGTTCCTCGAGTACAGATCCTGTACCTCTTTGGTTAGGTTTATTTCCAGGTATCTTAAGGTTCTTGGTGCTATAGTAAATGGAACTGATTCTCTAATTTCCCTTTCTGTATTTTCATTGCTATTGTATAAGAAAGCCACTGATTTATGTACATTAACTTTGTATCCTGCCACGTTGCTGAATTGCTGTATGAGTTCTAGTAGTTTGGGGGTGGAGTCTTTTGGATTTTCCATATAAATAATCATGCCATCCGTGAAGAGAGAGATTTTGACTTCTTCATTGCCAATTTGGGTACATTTTATTTCTCCTTGTTGTCTGATTGCTGTTGCTAGGAATTCTAATACTATGTTGAACAAGAGTGGTGAAAGTGGGCATCCTTGTCTTGTTCCTGATCTCCACAGGAAGGCTGCAAGCTTTTTCCAATTGAGGATGATATTTGCTGTGGGTCTTTCATAGATAGATTATATGAAGTTCAGGAATGTTCCCTCTATCCCTATACTTTAAAGAATTTTAATCAGAAACGGATGCTGGATTTTGTCAAATGCTTTTTCTGCATCAATTGAGAGAACCATGTGTTTTTTCTCTCTTCTCATATTAATTTGTTCTATCACGTTGATTGATTTGCTAATGTTGAACCATTCTTGTAGCCCAGGGATGAATCCCACCTGGTCATGTGGATAATCTTTTTAATGTGCTGCTGGATCCTGTTTGCTAGGATCTTGTTGAGAATCTTAGCATACATATTCATCAGTGATATTGGTCTGAAATTCTCCTATTTGTTAGGGTATTTGCCTGGTTTGGGGATCAGGGTAATGCTGGCTTCATAGAAAGAGTCTGGAAGTTTTCCTTCTGCTTCAATTTTTTGAAACAGCTAGGTGTTATTTTGTCTTTGAAAGTTTGGTAAAATTTTCCAGGGAATCCATCCGGTCCTGGGCTCTTGTTTTTTGGGAGGTTTTTGATCACTGCTTCAATCTCGTTACTAGATATCAGTCTATTCAGGTTGTCGATTTCTTCCTGGTTCAATTTTGGGAGTTTATAGTTTTCCAGGAAGGCATCCATTTCATCTAGAATGCTTAGCTTATTGGCATATAACTGTTGATAATAACTTCTGATGATTGTTTCTTCTTCCTTGTGTCAGTTGTAATCTCTCCCTTTTCATTCACAATTTTATGAATTTGGGCTTTCTCTCTTTTCTTTTGGATTAGTGTGGCCAATTGTTTCTCAAATTTTTGGTTCTTTCAAAAAACCAACTTCTAGTTTCAATGATACATTCTACTGTATCTCTGGTTTCTACCTCATTGATCTCAGCTCTAATCTTGGTTATTTCCCTTCTTATGTGTGGAGTTGGTTTGATTTGTTGTTGATTCTCCAGTTCTTTAAGGTGAAGAGACAGCTGGTGTATTCTGGATTTTTCAATTTTGTTGAGGAAGGCTTGGATGGCTATGTATTTCCCCTTTAGGACCGCCTTTGCTGTATCCCATAGGTCTTGGACCGAAGTATCTTCATTCTCATTGGTTTCCATGAATTGTTTAATTTCTTCTTTGATCTCCTGATTGATCTAAGCATTCTTTTTTTAATTAAATTGATTTATTTATTTTCAGAAAAATAGTATTTATTATTTTTTCACCACACCTAGTGCTCCATGCAATCCATGCCCTCTATAATACCCACCACCTGGTACCCCAACTTCCCACCCCCCCACCACTTCAACCCCTCTGATTGTTTTTCAGAGTCCATAGTCTCTTATGATTCACCTCCCCTTCCAATTTACCCCAACTCCCTTCTCCTCTCTAACACCCCTTGTCCTCCATGATATTTGTTATGCTCCACAAATAAGTGAAACCATATGATAATTGACTCCCTAAGCATTCTTAATCAAGGCGGTCTTTAGCCTCCAAGTCTTGAGTTCCTTCAGAACTTTTCCTTATGATTGAGCTCCAGTTTCAAAGCATTGTGATCTGAGAATATGCAGGGAATTATATCAGGCTTTTGGTATCAGTTGAGTCCTGATTTTTCACCCTATATGTGTTCTATTCTTCAGAAGGTTCCATGTGCACTTGAGAAGAATGAGTATTCCCTTGTTTTAGGGTGGAATATTTTGTATATATCTATGAGGTCCATCTGGTCCAATGTGTCATTCAATGCTCTTGTTTCTTTATTGATTTTCTGCTTCGATGATCTGTCTATTTCTGAGAGAGGCATGTTAAGATCTTCTACTATTTGTGTATTCATATCAATATGACTCTTTATCTTGATTAACAGTTTTCTTATGTAATTGGCTGCTCCATTTTGGGGGCATAGATATTTACAATTGTTAGATCATCTTGGTGGATAGTGCCTTTAAAGATTATGCTGTGCCCTTCTCTCTGACTACAGCATTTGGTTTAAAATCTAATTTATCTGATATGATAATCACTAACTCAGCCTTCTTTTGAGGCCCATTGGCATGAAAAATGCTTCTCCATACCTTCATTTAGGTTCAAAATGGGACTCTTGTAGACACATATGGATGGGTCCTATCATTTTATCCAATCTGCAACCCTGTGCCATTTTATGGGAGCATTTAGGCCATTCACTTTGAGAATGATTATTGATAGATACGTTTTTATTGACATTGAATTACCTTTGAAGTCTTTCCTTCTGTAGACTGTCTCTATATTTCTGTTCAATGCTATTCTTAGTATTTTTCCTCTTTTATAGAACCCCCTTAATATTTCCTACAGGGTTGGCTTGGTGGTTGCATAGTCTTTAAAGCTATTCCTGTCTTGGACCTTCTTTTTCTCTCCATCCATTTTGAATGTCAGTCTTGCTGGATAAAGTATTCTTGGCTGCATGTTCTTCTCATTTAGTTCCCTGAATATATCTTACCAACCCTTCCTGGCTTGCCAGTTCCCTGTGGACAGGTCTAACATTATTCTGATGGGCTTTCCTCTGTAAGTAAGGAGTGTCTTTGTCCTAGTGGCTTTCAAGAGATTATACCTACAATTATGATTCCTCAATTTGACAATCAGGGGTCATGATTTTTTTGGAATGTATAATCTTGGGTGGAGACTTTTAAGCCTCTAGTACATGAATGCTGGTTCCATTCGCAGAATTGGGAAAATCTTCATGAAGAACTTGTTCCACTATATTTTCTAGACTTCTTTCTTTCTCCTCCCCTTCAGGGATTCCCATAATTCTGACGTTGGATTGTTTTATGACATCATTTATTTCCCTGATTCTGTTTCCGTGGTTTCTAAGCTGTTTGTTCCAGGCTTCCTTCTGATCTTTTCTCTCTGTTTGTCCTCCAGGTCACTAATTCTGTCTTCTGTCTCAGTTACCCTAGCTTTGAGAGAATTTAGATTACATTGGAACTCATTGAGAGCATTGTGAAGCTCATCCCTGGTAGCTTTCAGCTCTTCCCTAACATTGAAAACATAATCTCTGGTCGTTTTCAGTTCAGCCCTAATCGATTCCGTTTGGTCACCCATGGCTTTCTCCAACCTAGCTATTGCTTGGATAATTGTTAGCCTGAATTCTCCGACATATTGTCTATGTTGATAGCCATTAGCTCTGTTGCAGAAGGTCCATCCTTTTCTTCTTCTTATGGGCATTCCTCCTCCTAGTCATTTTGGTGGGAGATGACTGAACAGATATAGCTGGATGTATTGACCGTGGTGCAGTCAAGGTGCACCCTGGAACACTTCTGAGCAATCAGGATGAATAGTATTTCTTAACACAAGGAGATGAGGACACAGACAGCAGTCAACACTTTTGAGCAGTCAGGTTTCCCATCCCAAACAAGAGACAAAAGAAAAAAAATAGAGAGAGAGAGGAAAGAAAGGGAAGATGAAACAGAAGGTTCAACCCAAATGGGCCCCAAGTTAAGATTTAGGAAGTAGACAAACAAAAACAGACAAACAAAATGACTGATAAAAATATATGACAAGAGAAAAAATATACATTTGCAAATAAAGGAAGAACCTTGTCAAAAAGAACCCCAAGTGTAAGATTTATATACTATCAAGACAAACACAAAAACACAGAAACAGTGGTGGAAGAAAAAGATGGGAGAGTGGTTATAAATTCTTAGTGTGAGCGAGGAAGGTTGTTTTGATTCTTCCTGGATGTATCTTGGTATCACTGTTAAAGGACTCAACTTTCCCAAAATAAAGGGGGATTAAAATTGGTTAACTATAGGGGTAGTATTGATTGGGGGAAAAGGATTACTTTGTAGTTTAACTCTATATGTATATTAGAAAATATAAAAAAAGAATAAACTATACTAAACTAAACTAAAATTTAAAAAAAATCAAAAATTAGAAATGAAAAGAAAAACAGGTGTATATATCAAAAAGTTCAGGTTATGGAATGTGATCTACTGGACAGCTCACTGTGATGGTAAATAGGTTAAAAATTATCTATATTTAAAAAAATGAACCAGAATAGTGGGAACGAATAAAAAATAAAAGTTTTTCTATGAAGTAGTGGTGGTTATTCTCTTGTCATCTTTTTTTTTTTCTTTCTTTCTTGTTTTGTTTTCTGGGACAGGGGCCTGCCATGTGGGTTTTCTGTCAATGATTTTCCCTGAGTTAATTTCTCCAGTCCCCCTCAAGGGGTTGGGCTCTGAGGAAATTGTTTTTTTTTTTTTTTTCAGGCTTTTGTTCTCTGGCGGTTTTTAAGATTGTTCACTTTTGATTTCTCTCACCTTCACCGCTTTTGATGGTTTTTGCAATTTTAGAGGAAAACAAATGGCACCCTGACCTCCCTCTCAGAGAGAAGCCTCAGTCTGACTGCAGAGCCCAAACAAGTTTCCCCTTGGCCACTGGCAGAGCAGGTTCTGAGTCTCGGTCCATGGGGATGCAGGATCTTTTGCTTGTCCCCAAATCCAAGGCAGTGGCGGCTGTCTGGGCAGCTCCAGACCGCCAGAGAGGTTAAAAGCAGCAATCTCACACTGAGATTTTCCCTCTGGCCTGGGCTTGGAATGCCTGATCTTTCTGGGTCTAAGAGAGCCCGGCTTGCGCGCACCTATTTCAGGGGAGTCTGTGGGTCATGTGCGGGTCTCAGGCTCTGAGAACGGGGCGCAGGTCCGAAAGCACCAGGCTGGGCCTTCGTGCACCTCTCTGGGGGGAGAGTTTGGTGCACGTGTCTTAGGCTCTGAAACAATGGCATGTATCGAAGGGCACCAGCTGGGCCTTTGTACCTCTCTCTGGGGAGGATGAGGGGCACTCGCTTCTCAGGCTCTATGGCGGGCCTTGCATATTCTGCCATCCAGCGTGGCTCCCACCCCCTCACAGGAGCCAGACCCCACTAGTTCTCAGCATGCTGGCGGCTTAAGGATCAAGACCTGGTTTCTCCGCTGCACTCTTCTCTGGCTCAGCGCCAGGGTACCTTTCCTGGGACCAGGGACTTAAGCCCCTGTCCCTAGCCGCCCTGATTCCCACAATTTCCCCCCCACCCCCGCGATCCTTTGCTCTTTTGGTCTTTTGGAGTTCTTTCAACCAGTCTCCAAGATAATGCTGGTCCCCAGACGCAGGGCACTCTCACTCGTATTGAGAGTATTACTTTCCAACCAGTCGCCTCTAGTGGCTCCCTCCCTCTTTTGTTTATCTTCTGATATCAGTCGCTGTTCCCACTTTGCTTTACCTGACCACTGGCCTCTTCTGCCCCGTAGAGATCCAGACATGTATAATTCTGATCTCAGGCTGATTTCATGGGTGATCGGAGTTCTTTGGTACATAATCATCTCACTTTAGGGTACAGGTTGAAAAGGCACCTCCTCCTACTTTCCCGCCATCTTGTCCCCCCCAATTAACTTCTTTTTTAATTTAAATTCAATTAACTAACATAGAATACATAATTAATTTCAGATGTAGTGTTCATTTATCAGTTGCATATAATGCCCAGTCTCATCACATCACATACCCTTCTTAATGCCCATCATGCAGTAACCCCAACCCTCCACCCACCTCCCCCACAGCAACTGTCAGTTTCTTCTCTACAGTTTAGAGTCAGTTGTGGCTTGTCTCCCCCTCTTATTTCATCTTATTTTATTTTTCCCTCCCTTCCGCTATGATCCTCTGTTTTGTTTCTTATATTCCAAAGAATTGGAACAGAGCACAGAGTCCTTCAACCAGAAGGAACCTGTGTGCCCACTGAGATCACCCCCAGCTCCTTTGGCCCTCCCAGGACACAAATCTGGAATCCGATGTGGTGACTGATGCCCATTCTTAATTCAACTCACTGGGGAGCCTGCCTTGGCACTAGCAGATCAGCCCTGCCATGCCCCAAGGACCTAACCCTAACCCTAGTTTTGGTTATCAGGATTACATCCCTAGAGGCCTGGCCACCAAGACCTCCAGATTAAGTACCCCTGAATGACACTCCAAGAATCTTCCCATAACTCCATAGTAACCCATGCTATTTGGTGTTGTGCCAAAGACTCAGAAATGGAGAAACCTGCATGTCCCCCTTCATCCACCTCCAGCATCGACTGCACCCCTGGCAGAAATTCAGATTCTTGCCCACCACTGAACACATGCCATCAATTCAGTCCTGAGGGGAGCCCACCTAAGTGCTGGTAGATCAGTCTTGCCATGCCCCTAAGCCCTAATCCTAACCTTAGATAGAGTATACATGTTTCCATACCCAGAGGCTTGGACCTTAAGCCCGTCAGACTGGGGAATGTCTTAGACTCACGCTGACACTCTGCCAGTCGCCTGGGTTAGAATGGTGCCATTTGGAGCTGTGTGGAGCCCTCTGAGCAGAAGTAACCCACATGCACCCTGAGGCCATCCCAGCTACTATGGCACCGCAGGACAAAAACCCAGAGTCTGATACTCTGACTGATGCCCACCCTCAATTCAGCCTACTGGAGAGCATGCCTCACCACTGGCAGATTGGAGCTGCCCTGCCAATAGGCCAAACCCTAACCCTTGTTTGGGATTACAGGCTTCCATCCCAAGAGGCCTGGCACCCAAGCCCCCTGGATTAAGCACCCATGTCTGACACCCCAGCACTCCGCCCACCACATGATAGGAAACCATGCCATTTGGAGCTACACCAAAACCTCAGAGGGAGAGAAACCTGCATACACCCCTAAAGCCACCCACAACATTCACAGCCACTCTGGCCAAAAATCCAGGTTCTGCCAAATCACAAGACGTATACTCAACTCAGCCCTGAGGGAATCCCACCTCAGTGGCAGCATATCAGGTCTTCCACGGCCCTAGTCCTTCATCCTAACCCTATATGGTGTGTACAGGATTCTGTGCCCAAAGGCCTCATCCCAAAGCCCATTCCACTGGGGATGCCTGAGTCTCACGACTTCACTCCACCAGTTCTCTAGGGTGAAATTGTGTCCTTTGGAGCAGTACAGAACCCTCCAATTGGAAGAAACCTGCAAACCCCATCAGGTCACCCCTGTCCCCTGCACCATACCCCAGGCACAAACCCGGAGTCTGATGTGCTGACTAACACCAGCCCTCAACTCAGTCCACTGGGGATCCCACCTCAGCACTAGAGGATCTGGCCTGCCATGCCCATAGGCCCTAACCTTAACCCTAGTTTGGATTTTTAGCCTTTTATCCCAAGAGGTCTGGTCCCCAAGACCCCTGGATTAAGAATCCCTGAGGGGCACCCCAGGACTCTCCCCACCACACAAGAGGAAAGAGTGCCATTTGGAGCTCTGCCAAAGTCTCAGAGGGGGAAAAACCTGCATGCCCTCCTAAAGCCCCCTACACCACTGGCGACACACCTGGCCCTAAAGCCGGATTCTGCCGTGCTGCAGGACACATGCCCTCAACTCAGCCCTAAGGGTGCCTGCAGTGCCATCATACCTAGCCTGTCATACCCCTAGGCCCTAACCCTAACCCTATGTCCGTTGTAGAGACTTCCATGCGCAGAGGCCTGACCCTTAAGCCCACCAGATTGGGGATGCCAGAGACTCACCTTGCCATTCCGCCAGCCACCTAGGGTAAAGTGGTGCCATTTGGAGCTGCGCAGAACACTTCAAGTGGAAAGAACCAGAATGCCCACTGAGGACACCCCAAGCTTCTTTGACCTCCCCCAGGACTCAAACAGGGAATCCGATACACTGACTTCCATGTCTCTAATTCAGCCAGAGAGCCCACTTCAGCACCAGCATATCAGGTCTGCCATGCCGCTAGGCCCTAACTCTAACCCTAATTTGTGTTATCAGGCTTCCACCCCTAGAGGCCTGGCCCCCAAGCTCCCTGGATTAAGAAATGCTGACTGAATCCCAGTATACTGCCCAGCATGCGGGAGGAAACTGTATACTGTTTGGAACTGCGCCAAAGCCTCAGAGGGGGAGAAATCTGCATGCCCCCACTAAAGCCAACCCCTCTATTGGCAGAACTCTTGGCAGAAAGCCAAATTCTTTTATGCCACTGGACACACACCCTGAACTCTGTCTTGACAGGAGCCCGCCTCAGTGCTGGAAGAATGGGCTTGCCATGCCCCTGGTCCTAACCCTAACACTAGGTGGGTTGTACAGGCTTTCATGCCCAGAGGCCTGGCTCCAAAGCCCGACCCACTGGGGATACCAGAGTCCCACATCAGCATTCCGATTGTCTAGTTGGGTGAAATGGTGCCATTTGGAGCTTCTCAGAACCTTCCTAGTGGGAGAAGACAGCATGCCCCTGAGGATATCCCAGCGACTGCATCCCCCCCCCGCCACGGACACAAACTGACATCTGACACGCCAACTGATGCCTGTCCTCAATTTAGCCCTGAGGGTAGCCTGCCTCAGCGCCCACAGATCAGGCCTGCCACAACCCTAGGACCAAACCTTAACCCTAGTTGGGGTGTAGGCCTCCATGCCCAGAGGACTGGCCCCCAAGCCATCACCACTGGGGAGGCCTAAGTCTCACACCAGCACACCTCTGACCTGCTAAGGTTAAATGGTGCCATTTTAGAGCTGCACAGAACCCTCTGAGCAGAAGAAACGTTCATGTAAACTGACACCACCCCCAGCTTCTGCATCCCCTTCTAGACACAAACCCTGAGACTGAAGCAGTGACTGATGTCTTCCCTCAACTCAACCCAAAGGGAACCCACCTCAGCACTGGCAGATTGGGCCTGCCATGCCCCTAGGCCCTAACCCTATTTTAGTTTGTGTTTTCCGGCTTCCATTCTAAGAGACCTGGACTCCAAGAACCTGGATTTTAAAAACTCTGAGCAACACTCTAGGACTCCACCCACCACATGGTAGGAAACTGTGCCATTTAGAGCTGCACTGAAGCCTCAGAGGATGAGAAGCCTGCATGCACGCCTAAAGCCACCACTACCATTGGTGGGAGAAATCTGCACAGAATTTTGTCCAGCACTCCTGGACAGAAAGTCAGATTTTTGCCCAGTACCCTAAGAGGAGCATGCCTCAGTGCCGGCAGATTGGGCCTGCCAAGCCCTTATGACCAAACCCTAACCCTAGGTGGGGTGTACAGCCTTCAGTGCCCAGAAGCCTGGCCCCCAATCCTGCCCCACTGGGGATGCCTGAGTCTCATGTCAACATTCAAATGACCCCCTAGGGTGTATGGCGCAATTTGGAGCAGCCCAGAAACCCCTAGCGGGAGAAACCTGTATGTACCAGAAGGCCATCCCAATGACTGTGGCCCCCCTGTACACAAACTGGAGTCCAAAGTGCCGAATGACACTTTCCCTCAACTCAGACCACCAGGGAGTCTACCTCAGCACTGGTAGATTGGGCCTATCATGCATCAGAGAGTGAGAAACCTCCAAGCGCCCCAAAGCCACCCTCACTATTGGTGGCAACCCTGGCCAGAAAGATGGTTTCTTGTGTGCCATCAGATGCTTGCCCTCAAGTCAGCCCTGAGGGGAGCCTGCTTCAATGCTGGCAAATAGGACATGCCACGCCCCTTGCCTTGAACCTAAACCTAGGTGGTGTGTACAGGCTTTGGTGCCCAGAGGCCTGGCCTCCAAGCCCAGCAGATTCGGGACACCTGAGACTCATGTTGGCACTCTGCCACATCCTAGGATGAAATGGAGCCATTTGGAGCTGCAATGAAACCTCTGAGTGGGAGAAACTTCATGCCTTCTGAGGACATGATACTGTAGCACACCCAGAACATTATCCCGGATTCTGACGTGCCAAATGATTCCCACAAACAACTCATCCCAAGGGGAGCTGGCCTCAGCTCCAGTAGATTGGGCCTGCTGTCCACAGACCTTAACCCTAAACGTAACCCTAGTTTGTGTTTTCAGGCTTTCACCCCATGAAGCCTGGAATCCAAACAGTACTTAATCCAGATTAAGGACCTGTGAGCCACACCCCAGGATTCCATCTGCCACGCAATAGGAACTGTGCAGGATGGTGTTGGGCCAAAGCCTCAGAGGGTGAGAAACCGCCAAGTGCCCCTAAAGTCACCCTCACTATTGGCGGCAACCCTGGACGGAAAGCCAGATTCTTGTCTGCCATCTGATACTCGCCATCAACTCAGCTCTGAGGGGAGCCCAACTCAGCACTCGCAGATCGAGACTGCCATGAATCTATGACATAACCCAATCCCTAGGTGATGTGTACAGCTTGTGTCCAGAGGCCTGTCTCACAAGCCCTCTCCACTGGGAACACCTGAGTCTCACACCAGCAATCTGCCGGCCTCCTATGAAGCACCGGTAAAATGGTGCCATTTAGAGCTACTCAGAACTCTCTGAGCAGAAGAAACCTACATTACCACGATGCCACCCCAGCTTCTGAGGTACCTCTAGACACAAACCCTGAGACCAATGCACTGACTGATGACTGCTCTCAACTCAGCCCACCAGGGAGACTGCTCAGCACTGGGAGATTGGGTCTGCCATGCCCATAGGCCCTAACCTAAACCTTTTTTGGGATTTCAGGCTTCCATCCCTAGGCCTGGCCCCAAGCCCTCCAGATAAAGGACCCCTGAATGACACCCCAAGACTCTGCTCACCGTGCAGGAGAAAACCTGGCCATTTGGAGCTGCTCTAAAGCTTCAGAGGGGAGAAACCTACATGCCCCCCTAAAGCCACTGTCACCATCGGTGGTGATCTGGCCATAATGCCGGATTCTGCTGCACTGCTGGATGCAAGCCAACTCAGCCCTGAAGGAAGCCCACCTCAGCACCCACAGATCGAGACTGCCATGCCCCAGGAACAACCCTAACCCTAGGTGGGGTGTAGGATTCCATGCCCGAAGACTGGCTCCCAAGCCATCCCTATTGGGGATGACTGAGTCTCACACTGATACTCCTCTGGACCCCTAGGGTGAAATAATGCCATTTACAGCTGTGCAGAACCCTCCAAGTGGAAGAAACCTGCATGCCCCCCAAGGATACCCTGAGCTACTCGCCCTCCCACACCTAGTACAATCCCGGAGTCCAACATGTTAACTGATGCCTGCCCTCATTTCAGCCCACTGAGGAGCCCATCTCAGCACTGGCATATCGGGCCTGCCATACCCATTGGCTTTAACCCAAACCTTATTTTATTTCATGCCTCCATCCTAAGAGGCCTGGCCACCAAGCCCTCCTGATTAAGGACCCTTGAGCGACACCTTATGATTCTGTCACCACGCAGGAGTAACGCATGATGATTAGAGATGCCCTGAAGCCACTGAGGGTGACAAAACGTCATCCACCCTGAAGCCCCCCACCAGAAGCAGCACAACAGGTATAGTGCCAGATTCTGCCATTCTGCTGGATGCATGCCCTCAAATCAGGCCTGAGGGTAGCCCACCTCAGTGCTTGCAGATTGGGCTTTCCAAAGCCCCTAGGCCCTAACCCTAATCCTAGGTGGGGTGTACAGGCTTCCATGTCTAGGGTCCTGGCCCCCAATCCCTCCAGACTGGAGATGCCTGAAATGCACGCCAGCACTCTGCGAGCTGCCTAGAGTGAAAAGGTGCTATTTGGAGCTGCACCGAAACCTCTGAATGGGAGAAACCTTCCACTCTTGGGGAGAAACACCAAGGCCACTTTAAGTTTCTGCGGCCTCGCCTGGGCACATACCAGGCTTCTGATATCCTGAGTGATGACCTCCCTCAACACAACCCACTGGAGCGCCCACCTTACGACCAACAGATCAGGCCTGCCATGACCCTAGGCCATAAACCTAACCCTAGTTTGAGTTCCCAGCTTCCATCCCAAGAGACCTGGTCCCCAAATCCCTTGGATTAAAGACACCTGAGTGACACCCCATGACTCCACTCACCATACAGGATCAAACCGTGCCATTTCAAGTTGCACCAAAGCCTCAGAGTGGGAGAAATCTGCTTGCCCCCATAAAGCCACCCCCATGATCTTCGGCCCCTTAGCCATAAAACCAGATTCTGCTGCAACACCAGATGCATGCTTCAACTCAGTGCTGAAGGAAGCCTTACTCAGCACAGGCAAATTGGGTCTGCCACTCCCCTAACCCTAACTCAAGGTGGGATGTACAGGTTTCTGTTCCCAGAGGCTTGGCCCCCAAGCCCACAAGTTTGGGAATGACTTACACCCATGCCTGCACTCAACCAGTCACCTAGGGCAAAATGTTGTCATTTGAAGCTTTTCAGAACACTCTGAGTGGGAGAAACCTGCATGCCCCCTAAGACCATCCCAGATCCTGCGGATAACCCTGGACACAAACCCAGAGTGTGACATGCCAAATACCACCCACTCTCAACTCAGCCCACCAGGTAGATCAGCACTAGCAGATTGGTCCTGCCATGCCCCTAGGCTCTGATCCTAGGTTGGGTTTTCAGTTTTCCATCCCAGGAGGCCTGGTCCACAAATCCCCCAGGTTAAGGAACCCTGAGCAGTACTCCAGGACTCCACCCACCATGCAGGAGAAAACTGTGCCATTTTTAGCGGGCAGAGGGGGAGAAATCTGCATGCCCCCCTAAAGCCACCCCCACCATCAGCAGCCCCCCAGCCATAAAGCTGGATTCTGCCGCACCACTGGACACATGCCCTCAACTCAGCCCTGAGGAGAGACCTCCTCAGTGCCAGAATATTGGGTCTTCCATGCCCCTAGGACCTGACCTTAATCGTAGGTGGGGTTTATAGGCTTCTCTGCCCAGAGGCCTGGCCCCCAAGCCCACCTGATTGGGGACTCTTGAGACTCATGGTGCCCCACGGCCACCCCAATTTCAGGGGCCACCCTGGACTCAAATGTGCAGTCTGACACAGCCTGAGCCCTGATCTCTGGTCAACCAATTAGGTAGTTGATCCCAGACCTAGCAGATTGGACCTGGATGCCCCTAGGCCCTAACCTTATACCTAGCCTGGATTTTCAGGCATGTCCCCAGAGGCCTGGTCATGAATCCCTGAATATGGGGGACCCCTGAGCCACAACACAGAACTTCTCCTGCCCTGCAGAAATTAACCTTGCTATATGGAGTTGTGTAAAACCCTCAGAGTAGGAGAATCCTTCATGAACCCTGAGGTCACCCCCGCTATCAGATTCCACCCTGGACCAAGCCCAGACCGTGACCTTCTTTCAAGCATCCATTCCCAGAGTCCTGCTTTCGTATTCCTCCATATGGGAGACCCCTGCACCATAAAACAAAACTCCTTCTGTCCCACAGATTGAAACCTTGCTATTTGGAGCTGCACAAAATCCCCAGAGCAGAAGAAACCTCAATGGACCCATGAGGTCACACCAATATTTGGAGGCACTTATGAATAGAAACTCCAACTGGAGTGGCCACCTGAAATTCTCCCTAACTTCAAATCCCAGGGATTTTGCCTCAGCATCTGCAGATCGGGCCTGTCATGCCCTAGGCCATAACCCTAAACCTAGCGTGTGTTTTCAGCTTCCGTCCCCAGAGTCCTGGCCCACAAATCCTCCTGACTGGGGATTCTGACTGCACTCCAGAAGGAAACCATGTCCTCTGGAGCTACAAAAACCCCACCAATTAGGAGAAACCTTCATGGCCCCTGAGGCCACCTTACTTTCATAGGACGCCCTGGACACTAACGTACAGTCTGACACAATCTGAGTCCCAATCTCCAGTCAACCATCTAGGTAGCTGGCTTCAGAACCAGCATATCAGAACTTCCATGCACCTAGGTCCTAAGAGTAGCCCTAGCTTGGGTTTAGAGGCATCTGTCCCCAGAGGCCTGGACATGAACCCCTCTATATGGGGACCACTGAACTACAATACAGAACTCCTCCAGCCCCACAGAAAGTAACCTTGGTATATGGAGCTGTGTAAAACCCTCAGAGGAGGAGAATTATGCATGGTCTGTAAGATTACCCCCCATATTCAGATTACGCCCTCCACATGGGGATCCCTGAGACATAAAACAGGATTCCTCCTGTCCAGCAGAATGAAACTTTGCTATTTGGAGCTGCACAAAACTCCAAAAGTGGGAGAAACCTTTAAGGCCCCATGAGTCCACTCCTACATTCAGAGGCCCTCATAAACACAAACTCCAGTCTAAGCAACCATCTGACAGTTGCCCTAATTACAGGTCTTGAGGAGCTTGCCTCTGGATCTGCAGATCAGGCCGGCCATGCCCTAGACCCTAACCCTAAACCTAGATTGGGTTTTTAGACTTCCATCCCAAGTCTCCAAGACCCCAAATCCTCCAGACTGGAGACTCTGGAGACACACCATAGAACCCTGCATATACTCCAAAAGGAGATAATGCATTTGGATCTACACAAAACTCCAAATTTTGAGAAAACTAAATGACCCCTGAGGACACCACTTGCTAGGACCTTTCAGAGTTACATCATGCTCATTTATTTTATCATCCCAGTCGTGCCTTTCAACACTCTCCTACCAGTCAGATGCTGGGCATAGACAAGGAGTCTTGGAATACAGCAGCCCAGACAGAGCAATGCTGTTTAGAGTGGTCCACAAAACACCATACTCATGCACCAAAAACTAGACAAACAACAACAAAAACCAGCATGAAACAGTAGACCTCCTCGCTGCAGGCAGCAAGACATAACAGGTACGGTCTAGTTCTTCATACGCCTGTTCAGAGAGAGAAGCCTCGGACAATTTCCTGTTGTTTCCCCTGCCCGTCCATGCAATGAGGCAAATCCCCTCCCTCGAAGGATATTGGTGTTCCCTCCAAGTGGCCTTCAGCACAGGCTTGGGTCCTTGCGTCAGGGAAATGACAGCTTCCCGAGCATGCCAGACAGTTTTGCTCTCCCCTCTCCTCTTGGAAATCAGCCCATATCGAAAATGCTGTCATCAGAAATGCCTTTTTCTCCAAGGTTAATGGGAGGTGGCTCCCTCATGAGTCCACCCGGCTCTTGGAACAATTTTCCCTCTGTTCCGGGCAGCAGAGTTGATTTCTTCATGGTGTGTTCTCTGCTTTCTCCATGGGAAAGGGCAGAGAACTTTCCTGACTCCTGAACTCAGACCCTGTAGAAAGCCCTCCAACGAGATTTCTCCTGGTGGTCACGACAGTGCAATCTTTTCCGCCTAGTTTTTGTACACAAGGGACTCTGGACATTCTTTACACTAGTCTGTCTCTGCTGAATGGAGAAATCATGCAAAAAGACCTCCCAATCTTCAAAGTTGACCAAGCAGCAAAGGCAGTCTCTACACCCTAGAACCTTAGGCCCAGGATGGACTCATCTGATTGGAGCACACAGGAGCAAGTTTGGAGCATGTTGGTAGAGAACCATGGCCCAACTGAAGCCATCTGAAAGGCTTTTGTGCTCATTTCAGGAAGACAACATGTATCTACAAAAGGATGTATTGAAGAGGATTCGACTGTCTAAGAACCCTTAGCATTCCCAGAGGGTGGTGTAGGGTCCCTCTGTGGAACTGACAGGAGATACTGCAACAAAAGCCTGTCTTAACCCTCATATTTCCATCCCCCAAATGTTTTCATGCGATAACCTAACAGTGCCTGTTGCGGATAATAGGTCTGTTCTTATGGAGCTAGAGGGGAATGAAAATACAAGAACTAAGGGCCATTGCAGCGGGACAGACAGCGGACACTACAGTTCGATGAGGAGATGCTTTAAGATGAATAGGAGAAAGAAAATGGGAGACCAGAGCCATGGTCTCGCATTCTAGGATTGTTGGAAGTGCTCTGTACCTGGTGGCATTCCATAGAGACATATATCCTAATTAAATAAACCATCCTCTGGCCCCAGTATATCCTTGTAATTTTTTTTTCAAACGATGTGCATGCATGTATTTGACAGAGAGAGACAGAGAGATCACTATCAGAGGGGGAGCTTGTGGTGGGAGAGCCCAAAGTTTCTTTTGCCCCCATCGAGGCATCTCCACAAACACTGCCTATCATGGATGCATTGCAAGGACCAATAATCTTCCCACTGCGTCTCCAGATATTGTGTCTGATCATGTTTTCCAAGCTGTCTGCACTTGGTTGCTTGCTGGTGTCCTCTCCAGGAGAAATACACTTTTCACTGGGGTCTATGTCTGCCAAGCCTGCTTATCTGAAATCTCCAGGCCTCAAGACCCGTTGGTGGCAAGAATTCATGCCATTCAGACCCTCTGCTTTTCACAACCAATGGCTTTGGGAAACATGCAACTTATGGATTCCCAGTGTGTTCCTCTGTCCTGTGTCTTTGTCTTTGGCCACGGCTCTCTGCCCTCTGAAGCACCAACTGTCCACATCTCCCCTAATCCATGTATCCAATCTTCCCCCATAGTGTCTGTAACCTCTTCTCTATTTCGCTGTGAAGTTTGATTTGTAGGCTTCAGGTCAATTTATGCCATCTTTAGGTTGAGATGGTAATATTCCATTTGTGCTTTTGGCTGAAGACAAGCCTGGAGTTCCTGGACACTACTACCATCTCACTGTCCTCCACATGCACTGCAGACTCTTACTCAGCCACAGGCAAAAAATAATTATTGGTACTTGCCACATGTGAACATATAGGTGAAGGGCATGGGGCTATGTCACCTCTATCAGTCACAGAAAGACAAATCCCATATGATTTCTCTCACTCAAGAAAGTAAAGAAATATATGAAAAAGCAATAAAAAAGGGACAAAAAATAAGATTCTAACAGGGCACACAAAATTTTGTGTTTGTTGGAAGGCAGGTTAGTGAGAATATGCTTTTATAAAGAGGACTAAATGTGACATTCTTTGCAGAAATTGTGGCTGAAAGGGATGGAATGCGAGTTTCCAAGGCACATGAAATTGAATTGTTATCCATAAAAGACTGACTTCGTATCTCTTGAAATTTCATTGTAAGTGTTATGTGAAACTCGCAAACACATACACACACACACACACACACACAGAAAAATGAGACACACAAAAGTTGGGGAGGAAGTGAGGAATCACACTAAAGGAAACAAACCCCAAAGGGACTACCATAAAGGGGAATAGCACAGAGAATCCAAATCAGAAAACAGCCAAAATGAAAAAGTTATATACTTTCCCATCGATAATTAGTTAAAATATTCAGGACTTAATTCTCCTATCACTACAAGCACATTGACTGGATGAAAATAAAAAAGGCAAAAAAATGTCAAAAAGAAAAGAAAAACAAAACAAACTAGACATTATGCTGCCCATAGGAGATTCCCTTTGACTAGAAAGATACACCTAGCTTGAAAGTAAAGGAATGGGAAGACAAAGGTTATGCAATTGTCACGGAGAAGAGAACAGGAGTGATTTTGCCTATGTCAGGTAGAGAGATTTTACGCCTTCATAAGACAAAAGATAACTGGAAGTTCCTTCGTCTTTTTTTTTTTTTAGATTTATTTATTTATTTATTTATTTGACAGAGAGAAATCACAAGTAGATGGAGAGGCAGGCAGAGAGAGAGAGGGAAGCAGGCTCCCTGCTGATCAGAGAGCCCAATGCGGGACTCGATCCCAGGACCCTGAGATCATGACCTGAGCCAAAGGCAGGGGCTTAACCCACTGAGGCACCCAGGCGCCCAGTTCCTTCGTCTTGATGGAGCTTCAAAACATCAGAAATTTGGAAGAATTGCCAATACATGTCTGTATTTAAATATTTAAAGCATATTAACAGAATGGTAAGGAGATAGGGATCACAGTCCAGTATTGCTGGGGACTATGATATCCACTTTCAGAACAGAGCAGATAATCTAGATGCAAAGGTGTAAGGGATAACAGACGTAATCATGGGCTCTCTAGACAACCTCAGCTTAGGGAAAACATGCATAATATTTTCTCTCTGAAAAACATAAGAGAAGTTCTTCCCAAGGGCAGACCTAACATTGTCATAGATCCTGTGCTGGAGTCCAAATCCAGCTGTAATTAATATAAGAGAATTCAAATCCTATGTCATATACTTATGACCACGATGGTATGAAAACGGAAAAAAAATCACTTTCAAAAGAAAAATACAGCCAGATGCTAATAGGTGAAATTCACAACACACTCCCGTACAAGCAAAGAATCAAAGAAAATAATCAAAAGGAAAATCAGAAAGTACCTTGAACAAAGGAAAAAAAAAAGGAAAAGAAAAGAAAGAAAAGAAATGTATGGGACAATGCCAAAACATTTTCTGGGGAAAGAATATAGGGATAAATGCATATATTACAAAAATTTAAAAAGACCTAAATAAAGCAAATTATGTTGACACAATACGGAACTGAAAAAGAAATAAGAAACTCCAAAGGTTTCAGAAAAAATGAAATAATACATATGATTATCGAAATATAAGAAATACAAACAAACCAATAGGAATAATCAGTAGAACTCACACGTTAGTTTTTTTTTTTTTTTAAGATTTTGTTTATTTATTTATTTGACAGACAGAGATCACAAGTAGGCCTGGAGGCAGGCAGTGAGAGAGGAGGAAGCAGGCTCCCCGCTGAGCAGAGAGCCCGATGTGGGGCTCAATACCAGGACTCTGGGATCATGACTTGAGCCTAAGGCAGGTGGCCATTACCTGGATAAAACAGGGAGAAAAGCATACAACTGAAAAAATGAGAGAGAAACCACGACAACTGATAGAAAGGAAAAAATATCCTAAAAGACTCCTATACACTATTATGCTAGAAAATCCAGTAACTGAGAGAAAAGGATTAATTCCAAAACACATATCAACTACCAAGAGTAGGTAATGAAACATACAAAATCTGACCTCCCTAGGAGTGACACATGCGTTTGAAGCAGTACTCAAACAACTCTCAACACACAAAAAGCCAGGTCCATATCATTTTCCTGGTCCACACTTCTAGACATTTAATGAAGACAATGTTTATTCTTCTCATATATTCCAGAAATGGAGGAGGAGGTAAGACTGTAATTTACAAGGTCCAAAGACTCAATTCAGATAAGGATTTTATGGGAAACAAATTACATGCCATTTTAATAATGAATATAATAAAACTATAATTCTTTCTTTTTCTCTTTCTTTGTTCATTTACTTGTTATAGGGCCTGTATTTTTTTTTTTAAATTTTTTGTTATGTTGAGGAAGCCAGCCTTTCATCCATCATACATTTTGACAGAATGTCCACTGATTCTTTAGTTGTATATAACATTCAGTGCTCATAATAACATTTGCCAAACCTCCTCAATACCCATGAACCTGTTCCTATACTCCCTGCATATATCTTCCTTCAGTAACCCTCAGCTTGGTTCCCAGAGTCCTGAATCACTCCTGGCTTGTCTCCCTCTCTAAAGTTTTCCCCTTCAGTTTTTCCTGCCTTCTACTAATTTCCATGTTACTCTTCATATGCCACATATGAGTGAAGCCATATGATATTTCCCTTTGTATTTTTGCCTCTTTCATTTAGCATAACCCCATCCTGTGTCTTTCATGTCTATGCAAGTATCAGGGGTTCATCCTCCCTGATGGCTGAGGAATACTCTTTTGCTTATATGGACCACACCTTCTTTATCCACTAGCCTTTGGAAGGGCATCTCTGCTATTTCTACAGTTGTGCTCGTGTGGGCATTGCAGGCCATCAATATATGCCATTTATTTTCCTCTAAATAGAGTTGGTTAACATGGCTATACCCATTACCAAGGCTTATAGACTTAACTAATGATGAAAAGGTGTGCTGTCTAGGGCTATTTCTTAAGGGGTAGCTCTAATGCAGAATGACACTGTATTTGAAGACTTTCCAAAGGTATTCAAGGTACAATCAGGTAGACAGAGGTCTAATAACTTATGATTGGTATTTCAGATGAGGACAGAGACAGCACAATGCATCCATGCCCCAGCATTTTCTTTTGAAAATTGACTTTCCTCTCCTTAGTCGTCACTGACCAATAGGGAAAAGAAGCTAAGAAAGAACTATCTCACACATATGATGACAAACCTCACAGAGGGCTAATGATACCCAAGAAGTGTCACTGTTTATTGAAATCTATAGAAATTGCAGTGGATATAGAAAAACCTTGCTCTCTCTGGAGAAATGTTGGCCTAAAGTATGGAATACAGAATGTCATATTCTTTTCTCTTTGTATAGAAAGGGGAAGTGGGAAGTAAACACAAAAGACAATCTGAGATCATGATCAGGATAACAGGGCTCTTTTTCTGTCTTTTCCATGGCTTCCTACCTAAAGCCATAGGACTCAAAGGTCATGAGAAATGGATTGCTGCTTCAGTGAAGCCAGCATCTGTGAAGTCAGAAAGCTTTGAAATTATAGCAACAACTCCTCCCAAACCATCCTGATTACTACACATTGCTAGGGTAGACATGGGTCAACCAAGACGATCAGAGCCTCCCAAACCATTGAAGCCACCTGGGTATTTCACCAAGGTACTTTGCAAAGCAAATCTGTGTCACCTACTCCATGGCTGAATTGGTAGTCCTTGGTTGTGACTTTCACCACCAGCTCTCTGGAGTCCTGAGAAGGGCAAAAATCCAAAATTCCATCTTACTGAAGAAAGGTCAAGAAAGATTCAGGACTACAGCCTAGTCTCATGTGAGGAATTCCATGCATCACACATGTGTATGGTCCTCCCACCCAATCAGGACAATTCTGACCAGGAAAAGGGCCACCAGAGGAAAGCTCAAAGTGAACACCCACAACCATGCCAAAGACAATTCTGGAGTCTTAATCAGCGAGGGCACAATTTCCACTAACATTTTCAGAAATCATGCCAAAACGGCCTCCCCATCTTCAACATTGACGAAGCACTGAAGGAAGACTCTACACCCTATAACCTGAGGCCCAGGATGGACTCATCTGTTTGTAGCCCACAGGATCAATTGTGGAACATGTTGGAAGAGACCCCTTGCCCAAGTGAAGCCATATGTAAGGCTTTCATGCCTGTTTCAGGAAGACAACGTGTATCTACAAAAAGACACATTGAAGAGATTTTGACTGTCTAAGAACCCTGAGTATTCCCACGGCGGGGGGGTACAGCTTCCTTCTGTGGAACTGAATGGAGATGTTGCAGCACAAGCCTGACTTAACCCTCTCTTTTCCATTCCCCAAATGTGTTCATACAATAACCAAACAGTGCTTGTTATGGATTATGGGAGTGTTCTAATGGAGCCAGGATAAAATAAAAAAATGTGAGAACAAAGGGCCATTGAAGTGGGACAGACAGCGGATGTTACAGTTCGGTGAAGAGATGCAGGATGGCAAAAAAAAAGAGGAGAACAAACAAGGGAGATCAGAGCATTTTAGGTCTGGCATTTAAGATGGGGGGGGGTGTTCTGTACCTGGCTGCATTCTAAAAGGACTAATGTCCAAATTTAATAAACCATCCTCTGGCCCCAATAAATCCTTGTAAACTTTTTTTTTTTTTTTTAAACAATGTGCATGCGAATATTTGACGGAGAGAGACAGAGAGATCACAATCAGGTGGGGAGCTGGAGAGGGAGAATCAGACTTGCCCCTGAGCAAGGAACCTCAAACAGGAGATAATCCAATGACCCTGAGATCATGAGCTGAGCTGAAGGTCGCTTCTGAACTGATGGATACACCCCGGTACCCAATCATTGTCTTCATAATACCTCATTGTTCTAGACAAGAACCACTGCTCTGTCATTGTTCAGAAATGCAGGGGATACGGATATTAGCTTGTGCTGGTGTTGCTTGCTACATCCCTCTTGCTTCTAGAGCTGGCATAGCTTGTCACCTTGAAGTCAGTGACTTAGCTATAGACACACTATTCTCCCAATCATATTTGGGTAAAGAGAATTCCTCCATTGTTAGGTTTTGCATGGTGAATGACACTATGTTTTGTTTTTCTCTGCTTCTGTTGATGGTGCTGGGAGTCATCTGTGCTTCTGAATCTGGATCTCTGTTTCTGCCCCCAGATGAGGGACGTTTTCAACTCTGATTTCTCAAAGAAATGTTCCACCTCCTTTTTTCTCTCACTTCTAGGTCTCCTACAGTTGGCACCTTTTTACATTCATTGTAGTCAATGATTGCCCTAAGTCCATTCTCATGTTCCATCCTTCTTCCTTCTCTCTTTTGCTTTGCTTCCTTATTATCCAGTATTTTGTCTACTAGGCAACTAATTTCATCCTCTGGTTCTTCCAGCTTCCTGGACTTTGCATCCAGTCTGCTACCAATCTTTTCATCAGGGACTCTTTATTTATTAACTTATTTTATCACTTTTATCTCTGTGGTCCGAGACTCCCTGATGTCTTCTTTGTTTATCTGATGTACAGTGAGTATCCTGGCTGCTGCATTAAATCCTTCATCGGACATGTTATATGTATATGTTTCACTTCGATTGCCTGGCCATGATCATTTCTTGTCCTCGGACTACATTGATTCTTCCATCTGTGCATTTGATCTAGGTCTCTGTCTTCTCTGTATTTGAAAAGTTCATTCTGTTTTCTACCATGAGTATAATGTCTTTAGGAAGAAGAGATCATGGGTTGTCCATAGGCTGGCCCTTGAAGGAGTCTCAGGTGTGTGTTGCATGCCCTCTGCTGTTGTTTTATGGATGTCCTCTGTCCCTTAGGACAGTCATCTGTAGAGGCTCTCTCTGACTTTAGTTTGGAGTGTTTGGTGTCTGCACAGAATATGGTGAGGTTTAGCTTGTTGGGCTCTGCTGTGCTGGTGAAAAGATGCTTTCAACCAACTCTACAGAACTAAGGCCTGCAGAATGCCATGGTAAGGAGAGAGGTTGTGCACAGGGATTTCTTCTATTCCCCTATAGGAGGATCTGTTCTCCTGGGACTAACCAACTTGGACTGAGGAAGGCAGTCCCACCAGTGTTCCAGGACTGGAAGTTCGTGTTTAGAGGTTAAGCAACTAATGTAAACACTGCTTTGTCTTTGGCCAGTATCTTAGTCTTTATGCTGCTGGTGGGAGAGCCCAATGTTTCTTTTGCCTCTATCATGGCATCTCCATGAACAATGCCTTTCACGGATGCACTGTGAGAACCAAGAATCACTCCAATCTGTCTCCAGGTATTGTCTCTGATCACGATTTCCAGGCTCTCTGCACCTGTTTGCTGGCTGGTGTCCTCTCTAGGAGAAACACAGTGTTCTCCGGAGTATATGTCTGCCAAGCCTAGTGATCTGATATCTCCGGGCCTTAAGACCCCTTGATTGCGAGAACTCGTGCCATTCAGACCCTCTGCTTTTCACAGCCAATGGCTTTTGGAAACATGCTCCTTGTGGATTCCCAGTGTGCCTCTCTGTCCTGTGCCTTTGGCCATGGCTCCCTTCCCTCTGAAATAAAAATAGCCTACTTCTCCTCTAAGCCCTGTCTCCAACCATCTCCATAGCCTCTGCCACTTCTCTCTTTCCCTGTGGATTTTTAAAAATAAAAATCAGGTAAATTTCCACCATGTTTAGGTTGATGTGATAATCTTACAGTTGTGCTTATGGCTGAAGACAAGCCTGGAGATCTCAGACACTACTACAATCACACTGTCCTCCAAAAGTACCACAGACTCTTACCCAGCCATAAGTAAGAAATAATTATTGCCATTCGCCACAAGTGGCAGAGAGATGGACAGCATAAGGCTACATCACATCTATCATTCATAGAATGACAAATAACTTATGAATTCACTCATTCATGGAAGGAAAGAAACATGTAAAAAGCAAGAAAAAAAGGGACAAAAATGACTAACTGGGGCACAGAAAATTTTGGGTTGTTAGAATGTAGGTTTCTGAGAATCTGTGATTTAAAAGATTTATTGTGACATTCGTTGAAGGAATTGTGACTAAAAGGTTTGTAATGTGACATTCCAATGTTTTTTAATTTGAATTGTTACCCAAAGACTGGCTTCTTATATTTTTGCTGTTGTTAAATTCTTTTGCATTTTTATTTTCAGTTTATAGTTTTTTTTTTTAATTTTTAATTTATTTTCAGCATAACAGTATTCATTGTTTTGACACCACACCCAGTGTTGCATGCAATCCGTGCCCTCTCCAACACCCTGATCCCCCCAACCTCTCACCCCCACCACTTTAAACCCATCAGATTATTTTCCAGAGTCCATAGTCTCTCATAGTCACACCCCCTTCCAATTTCCCCCAACTCCCTTTTCTCTAACTCCCCGGTTCTCCATGCTATTTGTTATGCTCCACAAATAAGTGAAACCATATGATAATTGAATCTCTCTGCTTGAATTATTTCACCCAGCATAAGCTCTTCCAGTCCCGTCCATGTTGCTACAAACATTGGATATTCATCCTTTCTGATGGAGGCATAATACTCCATAGTGTATAAGAACCACATCTTCCTTATCCATTCGTCCGTTGAAGGGCATCTTGGTTCTTTCCACAGATTTGAGACTGTGGCCATTGCTGCTATAAACATTGGGGTACAGATGGCCCCTCTTTTCACGACATCTGTACCTTTGGGGAAAATACCCAGGAGTGCAATGGCAGGGTCATAGAGAAGTTCTAGTTTTCATTTCTTGAGAAATCTCCACACTGTTATCCAAGGAGGCTTCACCAACTAGCATTTCCACCAAAAGTGTAAGAGGGTCCCCCTTTCTCCACATCCCCTCAAACACATGTTGTTTCCTGTATTGCTAATTTTGGTCATTTTGACTGGTGTAAGGTGATATCTCAATGTGGTTTTAATTTTAATCTCCCTGATGCCTAGTAATGATGAACATTTTTTCATGTGTCTGATAGCCATTTGTATGTCTTCATTAGAGAAGTGTCTGTTCATATCTTCTGTCCATTTTTTGATACGATTGTCTATTGTGTGTGTATTGAGTTTGAGGTGTTCTTTATAGATCCTGGATATCAATCTTTTGTCTGTACTGTCATTTGCAAATATATTCTCCCATTCCGTGGGTAGCCTCTTTGATTTGTTGACTATTTCCTTTACTGTGCAGAAGCTTTTGATTTTGATGAAGTCCCAAAAGTTTATTTTCGCTTTTGTTTCCTTTGCCTTTGGAAATATATCTTGAAAGAAGCTACTGTGGCTGATATCGAAGAGATTACTGCCTATGTTCTCCTCTAGGATTCTGAAGGATTCCTGTCTCACATTGAGGTCTTTTATCCATTTATAGTTTATCTTTGTGTATGGTGTAAGAGAATGGTGGAGTTTCAATTTTCAGCATATAGTTGTCCAGTTTCCCCAGCACCAATTATTGAAGAGACTGTCTTTTTTCCACTGTATATTTTTTTTCTGTTTTGTCGAAGATTATTTGCCCATAGAGTTGAGGGTCTATATCTGGGCTCTCTACTCTGTTCCACTGGTCTATGTGTCTGTTTTTATGCCAGTACCATTCTGTCTTGGTGATCACAGCTTTGTAGTAAAACTTGAAATCAGGTAACATGGTGCCCCCTTTTTATTTTTGGTTTTCAACATTTCCTCAGCTAAAATGAACCATTGGGATTTTATCAAGATCAAAACTTTTGCACAGCAAAGGAAATAGTGAACAAAACCAAAAGACAACTGACAGAATGGGAGAAGATATTTAAAACGACATATCAGATAAAGGGCTAGTGTCCAAAATCTATAAAGAATTTAGCAAATGCATAACCCCAAGAACAAATAATCCAATCATGAAATGAGCAGAAGACACGAACAGACATTTCTGCAAAGAAGACATCCAGATGGCCATCACACACATGAAAAAGTGCTCCATATCACTCGGCATCAGAGAAATACAAATCAAAACCACAGTGAGATATCACCTCACACCAGTCAGAAAGGCTAAAATTAATAAGTCAGGAAATGACAGATGCTGGCGAGGATGCGGAGAAAGGGGAACCCTCCTACACTGTTGGTGGGAAAGCAAGCTGGTGCAACCACTCTCGAAAACAGCATGGAGGTTCCTCAAAATGTTGAAAATAGAACTGCCCTAGACCCAGCAATTGCACTACTGGGTATTTACCGTAAAGATACAAACGTAGTGATCCAAAGGGGCACTTGCACCCGAATGTTTATATCAGCAATGTCCACAATAGCCAAACTATGGAAAGAACCTAGATGCCCATCAACAGATGAATGGATAAAGAAGATTTGGTATATAAATATAATGGAACACTATGCAGCCATCAAAAGAAATGAAATCTTGTAATTTGCAATGACGTGGACGGAACTAGAGGGTATCATGCTTAGCGAAATAAGTCAAGCGGAGAAAGATAACTGTCCTATGATATCCCTGATATGAGGAAGTGGAGATGCAACATGTGGGGTTAAGGGGGTAGTAGATACATAAATGAAACAAGTTGGGATTGGGAGGGAGACAAACCATAAGTGACTCTTAATCTCACAAAACAAACTGAGGGTTGCTGGGGGGAGGGGGGTTGGGAGAAGGGAGGTGGTGTTAGGGACACTGGGGAGGGTATGTGCTATGGTGAGTGCTGTGAAGTGTGTAAAGTTGGTGATTCACAGACCTGTACCACTGGGGGGCAAATATAAAATATATTATATGTTTATAAAAAATTAAAAAAAAAAGAATTATGTAGTGTCCTTCTTTATCTCTGACTACAGTCTTTAGTTTAAAATCTAATTTATCTGATATGAGAATCACTAACCCGGCCTTCTTTTGACGCCCATTGGCATGAAAGATGCTTCTCCATCCCTTCACTTTCAGTCTAGGTGTATCTTCAGGTTCAAAATGGGTCTCTTATAAACAACATATGGATGGGTCTTATCATTTTATCCAATCTGCAACCCTGTGCCATTTTATGGGCGCATTTAGGCCATTCGCATTGAGAGTGATTATTGATAGGTACATTTTATTGGCATCGTGTTACCTTTGAAGTCTTTCTGTAGGTTGTCTCTATATTTCTGTTCAATGCTATTCTTAGGATTTTTCCTCTTTTATAGAACCCCCCTTAATATTTCCTGCAGTGTTGGCTTGTTGGTTGCATAGTCTTTTAAGCCTTGCCAATCTTGAAAAATCTTTATCTCTCTATCCATTTTTTTAAAGATTTTATTTATTTACTTGACAGAGAGAGATCACAAGTAGGCAGAGAGGCAGGCAGAGAGAGAGGAGGAAGCAGGCTCCCCGCCGAGTAGAGAGCCCGATGTGGGACTCGATCCCAGGACCCTGAGATCATGATCCGAGCTGAAGGCAGCGGCTTAACCCACTGAGCCACCCAGATGCCCCTCCATCCATTTTGAATGTCAGTTTTTGCTGTATAAAATATCCTTGACTGCATGTTCTTCTCATTTAGTGCCCTGAATATATCTTGCCAGCCCTTTCTGGCTTTCCAGGTCACTGTTGATAGGTCTGACATAATTCTGAAGGGCTTTCCTCTGTAAGTAAGGAGGCTCTTTGTCCTAGGGGCTTTCAAGAGATTATATCTACAATTATGATTCCTCAATTTTTTGACTATCAGGTGCCTTTTTTTCTTTTTTGTAATCTATAATCTTTGGTAGAGACCGTTCAGCCTCTAGTACATGAATGCTGGTTCCATTCGCGAGATTGGGGAAATTTTCATGAAGGACTTGTTCCACTATATCTTCTAGACTTCTTTCTTTCTCCTCCCCTTCAGGGATTCCAATAATTCTGACGTTGTAACGTTTCATGGCATGATTTATTTTCCTGATTCTGTTTTCGTGGTTTCTAAGTTGTTTGTTCTAGGCTTCCTCCTGATCCTTTCTATCTGTTTGTCCTCCAGATCACTAATTCTATCTTCTGTCTCAGTTACCCTAGCTTTGAGAGAATTTAGATTAGATTTGAACTCATTGAGAGCATTTGATCTCAGATGATCCTCATCCCTTGTCGCTTTTAGCTCTGCCCTAACACTGTGAACATCATCTCTGGTCGCTTTCACTTCAGCCCTAATCAATTCTGTTTGGTCACCCATGGCTTTCTTCAACCTAGCTATTGCCTGGAAAATTGTTAGCCTGAATTCTCTTTCCGACAAACTGTCTAGGTTGATAGCCATTAGCTCTGTTGCAGAAGGTCTGTATCTTTCTTCTGTTGGGCATTCCTCCTCCTAGTCATTTTGGTGAGAGATGACTGAACGGATGTAGATAGATGTATCGACCATGGTGCAGTCAAGGTGCACCCTGGAACACTTCTGAGCAATCAGGATTCCCCACCCAAATGAAAGAAAAAAGAAAAGAAAAAAAATATAGAGAGAGAGACAGGAAAGAAAGGGAGGATAATAGAGAAAGTTCAGCCCAAATGGGCCCCAAGGTAAGATTTATGAAGTATACATACAAAAACAGACAAACAAAAAGACTGATAAAAGCATATGACAAGAGAAAAATATATGTATATATATATATATATATATATAAAGGAAGAACCTCATCCAAAAAAAACCCAAGTTTAAGACTTATATACTATCAAGACAAACACAAAAACACAGAAACAGTGGTGGAAGAAAAAGATGGGAGAGTTATTATAAATTCTCAATGTGGGCCAGTAAGGTTGTTTCAATTCTTCCTAGATTTATCTTAATATTTTTGTTAAAAGACTCAATTTTCTTAAATAAAGGGAGCTTATAAATTGGCTTACCTATAGGGGTAGTATTGATTGGGGAAAGAGGATTACCTTGAAGTTTAACTCTATATGAATATTAGAAAATAAAAATAAAAAAGGAATAAACTAAACTAAACTAACATTAAATAGAAATAAATTTTAAAAAATAGAAATGCAAAAGAAAAACACAGGTGTATGTATCACAAAGTTCAGGTTAGAGGGCTATTATGGAATTTGATGTCCTGGACAGCTCACTGTGATGGTAAATAGGTTAAAAAATTATCTATATAAAAAATGAGCCAGCATAGTGGGAACAAATTAAAAATAAAAGTTGTTCTAAGAAGTAATGGGGGTGGTTCTCTTGTAGTCTTTTTTTTTTCCTGGTTGGTTTTCTGGGGGAGGGGCTTGCCAGGTGAGTTTTCAGCCAATGATGTTCTCTGAGTTAAGTCCTCCCATCCCCCTCACAGGGGTTGGCTCTGAGAAAACTTTTTTTTTTTTTCCAGACTTTTGTTCTCTGGAGGTGTTTATGTTTACTTTTTTTTTTCCTCTCTCCTTGACCGCTTTTGGTGGTTTTTGTAGGTTTAGAGGAAAGCAAACTGCACCTTGACCTCCCTCTCAGAGAGAAGCCTCAGTCTGGCTGTAGAACCCATATAAATTACACCATGGCCGCTGGCAGAACAGGTTCTGATTCATGATCCCTGGGGACGCAGGATCTTCTGATGTTACTAAAAACCACAGCAGCGGCAGCACTCTTGGCAGCTCCAGACCACCAGAGAGGTTCCAAGCAGCGATCGCACACTGATATTTTCCCGCTGGCTGGGCTGGGAGTGCTTGGTCTTTCTGGGGCTTGCACACTCTTCTCTCAGGGGAGGCTGTGGGTCATACACACGTTTCAGGCTCTGAGAGTGGGATGCAGGTCCGAAAACACCAGGCTTTGCCTTCACGCACTTCTCTCAGGGGAGAGTTTGGGGCGCACGTCTCAGGCTTTGAAATTATTGCACAGGTATAAGAGCACCAGGGGAGCCTTTCTGCACCTTAAGGGGAGGCTGAGGGGCATGCGTGTCTTAGGCTCTGTAGCAGGGCTCGGCATTCTGCTGTATGGCTTGCCCTCCAGCCCCTCACAGGAGTCAGACCCCATGCAATCTCAGGCATGCTGGTGGCTCAGGGACCAAGACCTGATTTTTCCGCTGCACTCTCTCTGACTCAGTGCCAGGGGAGGCTGTCCTGAGTCCAGGGACTTAAGCCCCTGTCCCTAACCTCCCAGATTCCCCCAATCCCCCGCATGATCCTTTGCTCTTTTGGAATGCTTTCAACCAGTCTCTAAGTTAATGCTGGTCCCCAGATGCAGGGCATTCTTGTATTAGGGGTATTACTTTCCAATTGGGCACCTCTGGTTGCTCCCCCCTCTTTTATTTATCTTCTGATATCAGTCTGATGTTCCCACTCCACTTTACCTGCCCACTGGCATCTTCTGCCCCCATAGAGATGCAGACATGTATAATTCTGACCTCAGGCAGATTTCATGGGTGATCGGAGTTCTTTGGTAGGTAATCAGCTCACTTTAGGGTACCAGTTGAAAAGGCTCTTCCTATTTCCCCGCCATCTTGTTTCCCTCCAAGGGTGATTTCATGTCTTTTGAAATTTTATTATAAGCGTTATGTGAAACACACACACACATGCAGATGAATCCCACAAAAGCTAGCAAACAAGGGAGGAAAAACGTGAGTTTCCAAGGCATTTGAAATTGAATTGTTATCCCAAAAGGAGCAGCTTAATATCTCTTGAAATTTCATTATAAGTGTTATGTGAAACAAACACTCTGATGCAAACACACACACAAAGATGAGGCACTGAAAAGATGGGGAAGAAGTGAGGAATAGCACTAAAGGAAGCACCCCCCAAAGAAAATATGATAAATGGGAAAAGCACAGCGAGTCCTAGTCAGAAATCAAACAAAATGAAAAAGTTAACTCCTACCTATTAATAATTAATTAAAGTATTTAGGACTAAATTCTCCTACCAGTACAAACATATTGAATGAATGGATGAAAATTAAAAAAAAAAAAGCTAAAAAATTCAAAAAGAAAAGAAAAGAAAGAAATATCTCCTATAGGAGATTTTTTTTTTTTACTTAAAAGATACACATATATAGAAAGTGAAAGAATTGGAAGAGATAGGTTATTCAAATGTCAATGAAAAGATAGCATATATGGTTGTGCCTGTGTAAGAATGAGAAATTTTAAGTCTCATTGAGATGAAAGATAACTGGAAGTTCCTTCATCTTGATGGAGCATCAAAACATCAGGAACTTGGAAGAATTGATAATATATACACAAGCAACATTAGCATATCTAAATATTTGAAGCATATTAACAGAATTGAAGGGAAATAGGGACCACAATCAGATATTGCTGGGGACTTCTCTATCCACTTTCAGCACAGGACAAATCATCCAGATGGAAATGTGGTAAGGAATATAAGACGTCATGGACACTCTAGACCACCCGAGCTTAGGGGAAACCTGCATAAGATTGTGTCTCTGAGGACCATAAGAGAAGTTTTTCCCATAGGCAGACCTAACATTGTCTGTCATAAATCCTGCGCTGGAGTCCAAGTCCAGCTGTAATTAGTATGAGACAATTCAAATCCTATGTTGTATACTTATGACCACAAGAGTATGAAAATGTAAAGAAAACACTTATTTTTTTATTTTATTTGAAGATTTTATTTATTTATTTGGGGGAGAGAGAGAGAGCATGAATAAAGAGAGGGGCAGAGGGAGATGGACAAGCAGACATGTAACTTGAAGGCAGACACTCAACTAGCAAAGACACCCAGGTACCCCTAATTACTATTTTTATTTTTTTTTATTTTTACTTGGTTGAATTTTTTACTATATTTGTTGGCAGTGTCTAGATTCAAAGCAAAGGAAAACTCAGCCAGATACTAATAGGTAGAATTCACAACACAGGAGATTTGTTCACAGGAGATCCTGAACAAACAATGTATCAAAATAAAAATGAAAAGGAAAATCAGAATGTTTCTTCAACAAAGGAAAATGAAGAAACATATGGGATGATGCCAAAATAATTTCTAGGGAAAGAATATAGGGTTAAATGCGTATATTACCAAAAATTAAAAAGACCTAAATAAGGCAACCTAAGTTAACAAAATACAAAATTAGCAAAAGAAGAAACTAAATCCAAGGGTATCAGATAAAATGAAATAATACATATGATTATCAAAATTAAAAAAATACACACAATCCAATAGGAAAAATCAGTAGAACTCACACGTCAGTTCTGAAAACATTAACCAACTGGAGGAACCATTTCCTGGATAAATCAAAGAGAAATGCATACAGCTGAAATTATGAGAGAGAATACATGATAACTGATAAAAGGAAAAATTAATAACCTAAAAGACCCCTATACACAATTATGCCAGCAAATCCAATAATTGAGAGAAAGGAATATATTCCAAGACACATATCATCTACCAAGAGTAGGTAATGAAACATACAAACCCGAGCTCTCTGGTAATGACTAAAGCATTCGAAGCAGTAATCACACACTTCCCAACACACAAAAGCCATGTCCCAATCATTTTTCTGGTCCACTCTTCTAGACATTTAATGAAAGCAATGTTGGTTCTTCTTATCTATATCAAAAATGAAGGAGGGAAAACTCTAATTTACAAGGTCCAAAGACCCATTAAGATAAGGATATTATAGGAAACAAATTACATACCACTTTCATAAAGAATGATAGGCGGGAAAGAGTCAATATGGTGGAGAATAGCAGGCTGAGACAACATCAGGTAGCAGGAGATCAGCTATATAGCTTATCAAGCCATTATTAACAACCACAAATCCAACAGGAGATCGAAGAGAAGAATAGCAACAATTCTAGATCAGAAAATTGACCACTTCCTGAAAGTTAGGACCAGTGCAGAAGTGAATCCAATGTAACGGGAAGATAGACCACAGAGGAGAGGGCCCAGATCCCGGAAAGTGTCAGAAAAATGGGGAAAAAAAATCAGGACTTTTAAAAGTCTGCTGCACTGAGGGACATCATTCAAGAGGCTAAACTGGAGTGAAGTGCAACTGTCCCTCAGAATGATGTATTACTTAAAATATAACCCCTGGGAAATTTTACTAGTTACAAACACAGTTAGATATAGCCATATATATATATATATATATATATATATATATATATATATATATACTGGCAACAAGCCTCCGGGGGAAAGGATGATATATGACCTTGAAGCTGAGCAGCTGGGGATGCCCAATTAGCTCAGGGAAGAACGCTGCCTACTTCATGGAAACTGAGAAGCTGGGAACACCCAGCCCACTCAAAGTTGAACACTACCAACTTCATTTTTCTGTTATCTCCCCTTTCCCCTCAGATAGGCTACTTAGATAAGTTCTTTGAATGTTCTTTGAATGTTCTTGTTCAACTATAAACTTTATACTGCTTGTACAAACATATTTTGTCCTTCTTGTTTATCTACAAGGCATATGACTAATGTTTGACCTTCTTTGGCTCTTCTGCTGGTTACTATTTCTATCTAATAAAAGCAGAACTGAGGAGTTGTTTGGGGCAACAGTCTTTTCTACTGTTGTCCTGTGCTCCCTTTCTCTTGCAGCTGACTTCCTTGTGCCTCATTCTTCTCCATTTTGCTTACAGGAAGTTGCAAGTGGCTCCTGAACAGGGACTTGAAACAAAACAGGAGATCACCCCGTGAGTTTTTGCATGGCTGTGCTTTTTCACCCTGGTGAATTGTGGGTACTTATCGCAGGGTATGGGTAATCTAGAAAGCACAAATGATTATCGCCCTAATATTTGCTTACTGAGATGGCTCCTAAAGTCGGGAGGAGGAAAATTCAGCAAGGGCCAGCTTATGGAGAATTTAAAGGTAATTAAAGAACATTGCTCTTGGTTCCCTATATTAGGGACTTTAGATTTACCAACATGGGAAAAAGTAGATCATGAGTTAAAACTTTTGTATACAAAAGGAAAACCCATTCCAATTACTATATGGCCTACTTGGACCCTCATTCACTCTGTTTTGGGGCAATTACTAAACCCTGATTTGGAGAGTGATTATGAATGTTCAGGAGAAACTAAAAGATAGGAACCAGAACATGCCATCCAGAAGAAGAAAGAAATTACTAAGGCCGTCATAAAAGAATATATAAAGGAGGAAAATCCTCCTCCTCCTCCTCCAATAACAGAACAAATGTGCAAATGGCACTGCCGCCATCAGCTCCATCATTCTATAAGAAGCACCATTTAATGAAAAATAAAAAAAATACGTGCTATAAGCCATTCAGAAAGACCTCCTTGAAGCACAAAGAGCAGAAGACCTAGATGCCTTACATTTTAGTTTCTAGGTTATTATTAAAGACCACGTCACTCCGGGACATGATCCTAACAATCCTAATAGTATCTGAGTCCAAGCATGATCCATTTCACTTCAAATTATTGGAGGAACTAAAACAAGCAGTAAAAAACTGTAGAGTCAATACTCCATTTATGATGGGAATCATTCAAGGCATCACAGAAGGCAGTTGACTTATTCCTATTGATTGACCATAGTTAGCAAAAACAGTCCTATCTTCAAGTGCGTGTTTACAATTTAAAACATGGTGGAAGGTTATGCAGAAAAAGCAACTGCTCATAACAGAGCTAGTGATGTTCCTATTTCTATAGAGCAGATCATGAGTATTGGGCCATGGGCCCCGGTGCAAGACTAGGTACTAATAAATGATCAAGCTATTGAGCAGATCCAGGGTTGCTGTTTGAGAGCCTGGAGAGAATAGAATCACAAGGAGAGAAGTACTCTTCTTTTCAAAAGTTGGTACAAGGTCCAAAGGAATCCTATACTAATTTTATTGCAAGATTATAAGAGGCTATCAAAAAACATAAATATCTTGAGGCTGCTGATACCATTCTTCAGATGTTGACTTATGTGAATGCTAATGCTGGTTGTAAGAAATTTATATCACCTTTTAAAGGCAAGGGAGCATTGACAGATTATGTTAGGCAATGACAAGGAATAAGAACAGAGAACTCTAAAGTTTATTTGTTAGCTCAAGCAATGGCTGCTCTGACCACAGGAAAATATAAAGGATAATGTTTCAACTGTGGGCAAGCAGGGCATACTAAATCTCAATGTAGGCAAAAAGGAAAATTCCCTCTGCAAAATGTAAAAATTAAAACACCTGATCTTTGTCCTAAATGTAAAAAGGGAAACAATGGAGCAAGCCAATGTTATTCCAAATTTAGCAAGGATGGATACCCCCTTCAGGGAAACTTATTTTAAGGCAAGCCCTCAACCCTGAAAAACAAGGGGGGCAACTCTCCTTTAACACCCAGCTTTCAAACGAATGTACCATTTTATTTTATTTTTTTCTTTTTTTAAAAGATTTTATTTATTAAAGATTTTATTTATTTGACAGACAGAAATTACAAGTAGGCTGAGAGGCAGGCAGAGAGAAAGGAGGAAGCAGGCTCCCTGCTGAGCAGAGAGCCCGATGCAGGGCTCGATCCCAGGACCCAGGGATCATAACCTGAGATGAAGGCAGAGGTTTTAACCCACTGAACCACCCAGGCGCCCCCAAATGTACCATTTTACATTTATTACATGCAATGCCTGGTAGTGCTGGATTAGATATCCCCACTCCCAACAATTATCTTTTAATGCCTGCCAAGCTTCCTGTTAAATTCCAACTAATATTTATGGCCCTTTACCAAAGGTGACAGTGGGTTCTTTTGGAGAGATCTAGCTTTACTTCAAAGGGACCACTAGTTCACGCTGGCATTATTGATTCAGTTTATACTGGTGAAATTTCAGTGATGTTAACTATGTGGCCGCATACTGTTTTCAAAAAGGAGACTACATTGCCCAGTTGTAACTCTTACCTTATCTCCAGGACAAATCTAAAAACAGAGAAACTCCAAAGGGTTTGGTAAGTACTTGGAAAACTGGAGCATATTTAACAGAAAATTTATCAAGTAGACCAATTTGCAATCTTAAAATACAAGGAATGGAATTTTCAGGTATAATTTATACTGAAGCTGATGTCTCTATCATAAGCTTATTACATTGGCCTAAAAATGGCCATATAACTCCTCTTCTGTTATGATTACATGATTAGGACAGGCTGGCAATGTGTGTCAGAGCTCCAATATTCTATTCTATGAAGGACCTGAGGGTCAAAAGGGTTATCTACAGCCATATATTGTAGACTTACCCATTAAACTTTGGGGGCGAGATTTACTAAATCAATGGGAAGCCTCTCTGGCTATACCTTCCCCTAAAAAGGATTCCCAAATTTTTCACTGAGGGTCGCTCTTCCTAAACTCATTAAGTTAAATTGGAAGAATGACAAAACTATTTGTGTGGAGCAGTGTTCCTGAAACAAGAAAAATTATTTACTTTGCAAGCTCTAGTAGAGGAACAGATAAAAAGGGGCATACTGAAGTATCTCACAGTCCTTGGAATTCACCAGTCTGGAAATCAGGAAAATGATCACTTTTAACAACATGTGTATGGTTAATTCTGTTATCCAACCCATAGGGTCTCTCCAACCTGGATTGCCTTCACCTAATCTAGTCCCACGTGAATGGCCAATAAATATCATAGATTTACAGGATTGCTTTTATACTATATCACTTGCTAAGAAAGACTGTCCCCGTTTTGCTTTCATTATTCCCAGTGTAAATTTAAAAGAACCAGCCGAATGATATCATGAAAAGTGCTTCCACATGGAATATTAAAATGTCTCACTATCTGTCAGGAGTATGTGGCAAAAGTTATACAGCCGGTTAAAAATCAATTTCCACAAATTAATCTTATCCATTATATGGAAGATATATTATGTGCAGCCTCTGACAATGTGAAATTGCAGGATGCATTTAGAATGCTTCAGTTGCAATTTGAAAAATACAAACTAATGATAGCTCTGAAAAAAAATACAAGTCACCACAACTTTTTCATATTTGGGGTTCATTATGGACAGGATCTCAGTTAAACCACAAAAAGCTCAAATCTGTAGAGACAAAATTACAACCTTGAATGATCAACAAAAAATATTGGGAGAACTAAATTTGGAATTACCACTTATGCTTTACAGCATCTACTTGCCTCTTTAAAGGGAGATCCTAATTGAAACAGCCCTAGTATCCTATCAAAAGAGGCCTTAAATTGGAAGGAGAGGTGAACCAAGAGAGACTATGGACTCTATAAAACAATTTGAGTAGTTTGAAATGGCAAGGGGGTGGGAGGTTGGAGTACCAGGTGGTGGGTATTATAGAAAGCTCTGATTGCATGGAGCACCGGGTGTGGTGAAAAAATAATGAATACTGTTATGCTGAAAATTAATAAAAAATAAATAAAAGAATTAAATTTGTTGAAAGCCAGATTCATTCATTGCAAATGAATAGAGTCCAACATGAGATACCATTAGATTTCCTAATTTTTCATACCCCACATACACCCACTGGGTTAATTATTCAGGAAAAACTAAGTGTAGAATGGATTTTTCTCCCAAATAATACTGTTGAAACACTCACAACCTATATAGATGATATTGGCAGTATTATTCAATTAGGAAGAAAAACAACTCTCCAAATAAGGAGTATGATCTGCAGGATATTTTTCTGTCTTTAAATAAGAAACAAATTGAAATGGCATTCCAAAATAATATAAATTAGCAAATTGCCCTTAGTGAGTTTACTGGAAACACTTTTTTTTTATTATCCTTCTTTATCTGTTGTTTCCTTTTTAAAATACACTGCTTTTGTCCTTCCTATAATTACTTCTAAAAATCCAATAACAGATGCCCCTACTTAATTTTCTGGTGGTTCTGTCAATGACAAAGCTGGTTATTATGGTCCTACTTTGAAGGTCATATCTACTACCAGTCTCTGAGCACAAAAATCAGAATTAATGGTGGTTATTACATTGTTCCAAGACATTTCTTCTGTGTTTAATCTGTTATCTGATTGTTAGTAAACAGTATATATTTTACAGCATATTGAAATTGCTACAATTTCTTCATCTGATATCTCCCTCCACTCATTATTTCATTATTTACAATCCCTCATTCATCAGCATTCTGCTCCTTTCTATGCTACTCATATCTGAAGTCACACTGGCCTTCCTGGGCCATTAACCAAACTTAATGAAATAGCTGATTCTCTTGTTTCCTCATCTTTTCAGGAAGCCTCCGATTTTCACTCTCTTACACACATTAACCAAAAAGGACTTTGGCACAAATCTCTTATTACTAAGGAACATGCAAATTCTATTGTCCACTCCTGCCCTTCTTGTGCTGCCATCAATCTCCCTACAGAGCCAGCGGGTATCAATCCATGATGCATAGAGCCAATAGATATAGTAGATGGATATTACTCACATCCCTTCATTTGGGAAACATTTTTTTTTGTTCATGTCACTATAGACACATATTCTCACTTCATATGGGCTACAGCTCAAAGAGGAGAAACTGCTGCACATAATATTAGACATGTCCACTCTGATTTTGTAGTTATGGCAATGACTAAAACCATAAAAATTGATAGTGCACCTGCTTATGTTTCCAATAAGTTTCAACCCTTATTTAATCTATGGAATATTAAACATTCCAATGGCATCCCATATAATCCTCAAAAACAAGGAAATGTAAAACGGGCTAATCAAGTATTAAAATTACAGCTTCATAAACAAAAAGAGAAAATACAAGGTCCTCCTCAAGAGTTATTAGCACAACTTTTGTTTACTCTTAATTTTTTAAATTTGATAATTAAAATAGAAATTGAAATAGAAAGCAGCAATAGAAAGACATTTTAGTAAACAAAAACAATACAAAATCTATCGTCTAATCTGGTGGAAAATATTACTTTTAATCAATGACTCCCTGGTAACTTAATTAGCTAGGGAAAGGAATATGCATGTGTATTACACAGTGAGGCCATCAAACCTGTATGGGTGCCCTCTCATTTCAAAAAGGTTTGTCATGACCAAAAGGAAAAGATTCGAATTCAAACTGGTACAACCTATCATCAGATTCGAGGGTCTCACCTTAAAGAACACTTGAATCACAATACCTGAAGCAGAGAGTAAAGATTACAACTTATGACCAGTAAAGAAGCTGACCAAGAAAGCAGAGGAAATTCTGGAGAATGAGCAGTGTCCTTTTACCTCTAACAACCTGTCAGTAACTATGATGACTCTCACGTTAGCCATATGTCTTCCTGGATGTGATGCACAAATAAATAACTTTACTTACTGGACTTATATACCCAATCTTCCCCTGTTCAGTCCAGTAGAGTGGGGAAAAGATATAATACCAATTTATTTGAATGCCTCAAAATCGGTATCTGGAATTTTGGATCCTAGATTGCCACTAATTTTTGGAAATAGACACATTTAATCCTATATTGTTTCCTCATAAAATGTTTTGGCATCATCCCATAAGTTTCCTGACTTCCCTTTGTTCATGGCTCTTTCTGATTTTCCTTTGGATGTTCTTTCTTTGATTCATCGTTAGTTCGTGAGTGTGTTGTGTTTTCCACCTATGTGTCTCGCTGTGTTTCCTATTCGCAAGGAATTTCTTCCCGTATTCATACCTTCATGGTCGTAAGTATTCAATACACGATTTGAATTCTCTTCCTTTATTATTAACCTGAATTGGAATCCAGCACACGATGTGTGATAGAAAAATTTAGGTCTGCCCTTTGGAAGAACATCTATTATGGTCATCAGAGACACAATCTTATGCATGTATCCCCAAAGCTCAGGTGATCTAGAGAGCCCATGTTGACTTCTGTTACTCCTTACCACCTTGCCATCTGGATGATCTGTCCTGTCCTGAAGTGGATAGTGTAGTCCCCAACAATATTGTTTTGAGGTCCCCATCTCCCTTCCTTTCGGCTAATATGCTTCCAACATTTAGATACACCCATTTTGGTGGTGTGTATGTTGGCAATCCTTCCAAGTTGATGATGTATTGATAGCCCATCAAGACAAACACCTTCTGGTAATCTTTTGTCTCTGCAAGGCATAAAGTCTCTCTAGCTGACATAGGCACAATTACTTTGGCTCTCTTCTTGCCAATTGCATAACCAATGTCTTCCTAATTTTTTTTCACTTTCAAGCTATATGTATCTTTATAGTTGAAGGAAATCTCCTATGGACAACAGAAGGTCGAGCTTGTTTAGAAATTGTTCTTTTTTTTTTGCGTAAACCGTTTTTCCTTTTTTTTTTTTTTTTTAATTTCTTCCAGTCCAACAATCTGTTTGCCATGACGGGAGACTTTAGTCCTGAATACTTGAACAGATCATTGATAGTTAAGATGTTAACTTTCTCAGTATGGCTGGTTCTGACTTGGATTCTCTGTGCCTTTCCCCTTAATGGTATTTTCTTTAGGGTTTGCTTCCTTTAGTGCAATTCTTCACTTCCTCTCCATCTTTTGACTGTCTTATCTGTGTGTATATGTGTGTGTGTGTGTGTGTGTGTGTGTGTATTTTCTGTGTGTGTTTCAACACACTTATAATGAAATTTCAAGGGATAAAAAGTCATTCTTTTATGAATAGTAATTCAATTTACTATGCCTTGAAAACTCACATTCCTTCACTTTCTGCCACATTACTCTAAAGAATGTCGTCTTTTGTCCTAATTGATAAACACGTATTCCCACAAGCCTGCCTTTAAACAAACACCACATTTTGTGTGCCTGCTTAGAGTCGTATTGTTTGTCCCTTTTCCCCTTGCTTTTTCATATGTCACTGGACTACCCTGAGACAGTAAATTTTTCTGTTATTTCTCTTTCTGAGACTGAAAGTTGTGATGTAGCCCAGTATCTCCACAACACTACCACATGAGGCAAGTGGAAGACTTTATTCTTGCTATGCCTCGGTAAGAATCTAGGGTGCCTTTGAGGGACAGTGAGATGGTAGTAGTGTCTGAGAACTCCAGGCTGTATTCAGCCATGAACACAACTGGAAAATGACCACATCAACTGTAACTTGGTGGAAATTGACCTGAAGCCTACAAAGCAAAGTCCACAGCAAATGAGAAAAGAAGTCGCAGAGACTATGTGAAAGATTGGAGACATGGCTCGGCGAGACGTGGGCGTTTGGTGCGTCAGAAGGCAGAGAGCCATGCCAGATATGAAGGCACAGGGGAGTTGAACACACTGGAAACCAAAAAGGAGCTTGTTTACCAGTGTCATTGGCTGTGACCAGCAGAGTCTCTGAATGGCATGAGTTCTTCCCTACAAAGGGTCTTGAGCCTTGCAGTCATCACCTCGAGAGAACACTGTGTTTCTCCTGTAGAGGACACCAACAAGCCACAAGGTGCAGCCTCTAAACCTTGATCAGAGGCTATACCAGGAGACACAGTGGGAAGACGGTGGGTTCTGGCAGTGCACCCGTGAGAGGGAGTGTTCTGGTGATGCCTCGATGGGCGCAAAAGAAATTTTGGTCTCTCACACCAGTAGCGTCAAGACCGAGCTACTGGCCAAAGACAGGGCGGAGAGGACATTAGCTGCCTATCCTGCAAACACCGAATTCCCAATCGTGGTACTCTTTAGAAACTGCCTTCGTCATTCTGGTTGCTTCATCCCAGTTGAACAGACTCTCCCTTAGGGGATTAGAGGAATGCCATGCCCACATGCTCTCTCCTGACCACAGCAGGCTGCAGGCCTTCATTCTGTTGAGTGGTTTGAACATCTCCTTTCACAGGCACACTAGAGCCCACCAAGCTAAGCCTCAGCATAGTCATCCCAGACTAGAAACACACCAAACGGCAGGCAAGGAGAGCCTCTGTACATGACTGACTCAAGGACAGTGGACAGTCCCATCACAACAGCAGAGGGCATGTGTGCCACACACACACACACACACACACACACACACACACACACACACACACACACCTCCAAGACTCCCTCAAGAGCCAGCCATTGGGCACTCCATGATCTCTTCTTCCTAACGAAAATTACCCTCAATTACAAAACAGAATGGGATTTTTGAATACAGAGAATTCAGAGACTTAGATCCAAGTAGGATTTAAGAATCAATTGATGCCAGGAAAAAGGACAAGAAATGATCACGGTCAGGCAATCGGAGTGAAACCTCTACATTAACATGCCCGATGGAGGAAGGAACGCAGCAGCCACGATACTCTTTGTACATAAGAAAATACGGAAGATATCAGGAAGTTTCGCACCACAGAGGCAAAACTGAAAAAAAAAAATATTAAATAAGGAGTTCCTAATGGAAAGATTGGTAGCAGAATGGATGCCAAGTCCAGGAAGCTGGCAGAAGCAGATGATCCAATTAGTGACCCCGTAGAAAAAGACTAGCAAATAAGGAAGCAAAAACAAACAGACAGGAATTATGGAACATGACAAAGAGCTTAGGGAAGTCATCGACTTCAAGGCATGGAAAGAGGTGCCTATTGTAGGAGAACTAGGAGTGAGAGAACAAAAAGTGGGCTGAGAAATCTGGGCTGAAATTTTTCCTCATCTGGGAGCAGTAACAGAGACCCAAATTCAGAGGCACAGAGGGCTCCCATCACCATCCACAGAAGCAGAGCACCAAAAGACTTAGGGTCATTTCCCCTTCAAAAGCAAGAAATGGAGGAAATCTCTTTACCCAAATATGCGTGGGATAGTAGTTCCTCCATAGCCTAGTCACCGACTTTAAGAGGACAAGCATGACCAGCTCTCGAAGCAGCTCAGATAGCTCAAACAACACCAGCCCAAGCCAAAATCCTTATCCCCTGCATTTCTGAACAATGACAGAGCAGCGGTTCTTGTCTAGAGCCAGGAGGTATTCAGAAGTCAAAGGTTGGGTCCCGTGTTGTGTCCATCAGTTCAGAGGCGGCCTTCGGATCAACTCATGATTCCAGGGTCTTGGCATTGACTCTGGTCTCAGGTTCTCTGCTCAGGGGCAAGTAAGCTTCTCCCTTTCCAGCTCCACCCCTCTGCTTGAGATCTCTCTGCCTCTCTGTCCAATACGTGCATGCGCATCGTTTGACAAGATGACAAAGACAAAACCAGTGCACAATAATTGACTGGGGCCAGAGGATGTTTTATTGAATTTGGACCTAGGTTCCTATGGAGGGCAGCCAGGTACAGAGAACCTCCCACCATCCTAAAATGCCCGACTTTCGCTCGGAGCTCCCTTGTTCATTCTCCTGTTCTTTGTCTTCCTGGATCTCCTCACCAACCTGCAGCATCCGCTGTCTGTCGCGCTGTACTGGCCCCTTGTCGACACATTGTTCATCCTCTCCTGGCTCCATTAGAACATGCCCATCTTCCGTCAGAGGCACTGTGGTCTTATCGCATGAAACCATTGTGGGAGATGGTCACGAGAGGGTGAAGGCAGGCTTGTGCTGCCATATCTCCATGCAGTTCCCCAGAGGGTAGCGGCTCCACCCTGTGGGATTGCTCAAGGTTCTTCCACATTAAAATACTCTGCAGTGCGTCCTTTTGGACATACAATTTGTCGTTCTGAAACGGGCACAAAAGTCTTTATGATGGCTTCACTTGGGCTACGGGTCTCTTCCAACATGCTCCATGCTTGCTCCTGTGGACTTAAGTATATGAGTGTGTCCTGGACGTAAGGTTCTAGGGTGTAGAGACTGCCTTGGGTGCATGGTCAGTTTTGAAGATTGGGAGGCCATTTTGGCACTATTTCTAGAGATGCTTGAGGTACTCGTGTCCTCGCTGTTGAAGACTCCAGAATGTCTTTGGCATGGTTGTGGTTGTTCCCTTTGTGCTTTCCTTGGGTGGCCCTTTCGTGGGAGAGGCGCCCTGATTGGGTGGGAGGACCATACCCATGTGCAGGGCATGTATTTCCTACCCTGAGTCTTTGTTTGAGACCGGATTGTTTCTTGGTCCTTCAAGGCTCAGATGGAATGGTGGATTCTTGCTTTTCTCTGGAGTCCAGAGGGCTGGCGCGGACAGTCACAGCCAAAGACTATGAATTCGGCCATAGAGAAGGTGAAATCGACTCCTTCGCAAACTGCCTTGGTGAGAGACCAAAGTAGTTCCAGTGGTTTGGGAGGGCTTGGGATACTTTGGCCCAGCCATGACTACTCCAGCCAAGTGTAGTGATCACTCATGGGTTGATAGGACTCAAAGCTTTGTGACATCACAGAAGCTAGCTTCACTGAAGCAGCCGTCTCTCTTCCATGACCTCTGAGTCCTATGTCTTTAGGTAGGAAACACCGGGAAGGACAGAAAAAGAACCCTCTGAGCCTGGACAATAACTCAGGTGGTCTTGTGTGTTAATGTCCTACTTCCTCTTTCTAGACAAAGAGACAAGAAAATGATGTTTGGTATACCATCTTTATGCCAACATTAACCCAAAGACAGCAAGGTGTTGCTATTTCCACTACAATTTCTAGAGATCTCAAGGAACAGTGAGGCCTCGTGGGTATCAACAGCTCTCCGTGGGGTTTGTCATCCTGGGGGTGAGAGCGTCCTTTGTCAGCATCTTTTCCCTATGGTTCAGTGATGACTAAGGGGCGGAAAGTCCCTTTTAAGGAAAAAGTTGAGGGCATGGATATATGGGGCTGTCTGTGTCCTCAACTCCTCGTGTTCTGAAACATGAGCCGTAAGGGATTAAGACTCTGTCCACCTAGTTTTCACTTAAACACCGTTGCAAAAGAGAGTGACATTCGGCATCAGAGCTAACTCTTAAGGAAGAGGCCTGAACAGCACCCGCTGTCATCATTAGGTAACTCTACTGTTTTGGTAACAGGTATAGTAATGTTGACCAAGTCTCTTTAATCAGAGGAAAAGGGACAGCCTATACCGATGGCCAGCAATGCCCACTCCAGCAGGACTGTGGTTTGAGCCACAATATCCTTGCAAGGACTTGTGGATATAGAAGGTATGGCCCATCTTGGCAACACAGTATTCCTCAGCCAGCAGGGAGGATGAACCCCTGGTCTTTGCATTGACATGAATGTCTCATAACTGGGTGATGCAAAATGAAAAAAGCAAGCAGACCAAGGGAAATATCATATGTCTTCCCTCCATATGTGCCCCAGTAGGAATCCCATGGCTTTTAGTAAAGGAAGGGAAAACTGAAGGGGAAGAAGTCAGAGGAGCAGAAAAAGAGGAGTGACTCAGGACTCGAGCACCAAGCTGAGGGTTACAGAAAAGAGAGAAATGCTGGGAACGAGGGAACTACTTAAAAGGGTGTTCAGGAATGCTGGCATATATGATAAGGAGCGTAGGTCGTATATGGAACTAAAGCATCCGTGAATACTCTGTCTAAAACGGATAATGGATGATAGGCTGGCTTCCTCACAAAAACAAACCAATTAAAAAAAATAATCTTGCCCTTTCAAAACCAAGTGAAGACAGAGTTTAGAAAAGGAAAGAAATATATTTTTATCATCTGAAATTATTGAAATGGCATGGAATTTGTTTCCTATAATGTCCTTATCTGAATTGGGTCTTTATCCTTGTAAATTAGAGTCTACCCGCTCCTCATTTCTGGAATCGATGAGACGAAATGACATTGCCTTCACTACATGTCTAAGAGTTGCCCAGGATAAGGATTTGGACCTGGCCTTCTGTGTGTTGTCAGGTGTTTGATTACTGCTTCCAACGCTTTAGTTACTAGTAGAGAGCTGAGATTTTGTAGGCTTCCTGACCTAATCGTGAGAGCTGATATGTGTCTTGGAATTTATCCTTTTCCCTCAGTTCTTGGATTTGCTAGCATAGCATAATTGTGTAGACGGGTCTTTTATGTTATTATTATTATTTTTTTCTTTCTATCAGTTGTCATGTGGTTTCACAGTTTCAGCTGTGAGCTTCTCTCCCTCTTTTATCCAGGTAATCGCTCCTCCAGTTTGTTCACATTTTCAAAACTGACGTGCCTTCTCCTGATTTTTTCTTATTGGTTTGTTTGTATTTCCTTTACTTCGAAAATCATATATGTAATTTCATTTATTCTTTTAACTTTTGAGTTCCTTTCTTCTTTTTTTGTTGGCCTGGCATCCAGATAGGTTGCTTTTTTTCGGTGATTTTTATTTTTGCAAATAGACACATTTAATCCTTTATTTTTTCCTCATAAAATGTTTTGGCATCATCCCATAAGTTTCCTGACTTCCCTTTGTTGATGGCTCTTTCTGATTTTCCTTTGGATGTTCTTTCTTTGATTCATCGTTAGTTCTTGAGTGTGTTGAGTTTTCCACCTATGTGTCTCGCTGTGTTTCCTATTCGCAAGGAATATCTTCCTGTTTTCATACCTTCGTGATCATAAGTGCACAGGATAGGTTTTGACTTCTCTTCCATTAATTACGACTGGATTAGGACTCGAGCTCATGACCTGCGATAGACAAAGTGAGGTCTGCCGTTGGGAAGAACATATCTTATTGTCCTCAGAGATGCAATCTTACTCATGGATCCCCAAAGTTCAGGTGGTCTCGAGAGCCCATGTGGACGTCTGTTATTCCTTAGCACCTTTCCATCCAGATGATCTGTCCTGTGCTTAACGTGGATATCATAGATTCCCAACAGTATTGGATGAAAGTCCCCATTCTCCCTTCCTGTCTGTTCATAGGCTTCCAACGTTTAGATACACCCATGTTCGTGGTGTATATGTTGGCAATTCTTCCAGGTTTCTGATGTTTTGATGCTCCATCAAGACAAAACACCTTCCGCTAATCTTTTGTCTCTCGAAGGCATAAAATCACTCTCGCACAAACACTTTGGCTCTCCTCTCTCCTTGGCAATAGCATAACCTACGTCTTCCCAATTTCTTCACTTGCAAGCTATGAGTATCTTTAGAGTCGAAGGAAATCTCGTATGGGCAACAGAAGGTCGAGCTTGTTTAATATTTGTTGTTTTCTTATGGATCATTTCTACCTTTTTTTTATTTTTTTTTTTTTGTAATTTCAACCACTCCTACAAACTGTATTGACGGGAGACTTTAGTCCTGAATACTGAATGAATTATTGATAGGTAATAGTTCACTTTCTCATTTCGGTTGGCTTATCACTTGGATTCTATTTGCCTTTCCACTTTATGGCATTTTCTTTGGGGTTGCTTCATTAGTACGATTCCTCGCTTCCTCCCCATGTTTTGCATGTCTTATCCTTGTGTGTGTTCGTGTGTGTGTGTGTGCATGTGAATGTGTTAATGTGTGTGTGGTCTGTGTGTGTTTCACATAACACTTATTATTAAATTTCGAGAGATAGGAATAAGGTCTTTTATAGATAGTAATTCAATTTGTCATACCTTGTATACTCACATTCCATAACTTTCAGCCACATTACTATAAAGAATGTCGTCTTCTGTCCTAATTGACAAATACGTATTCCCACAAACCTGCCTTCAAACAAACACCACATTTTGTGTGCCTGGTTAGAGTCGTATTGTTTGTCCCTTTTGCCCTTGCTTTTTCATATGGCACTGGACTACCCTGAGACAGTAAATTTTTCTGTTATTTCTCTTTCTGAGACTGAAAGTTGTGATGTAGCCCAGTATCTCCACAACACTACCACATGAGGCAAGTGGAAGACTTTATTCTTGCTATGCCTCGGTAAGAATCTAGGGTGCCTTTGAGGGACAGTGAGATGGTAGTAGTGTCTGAGAACTCCAGGCTGTATTCAGCCATGAACACAACTGGAAAATGACCACATCAACTGTAACTTGGTGGAAATTGACCTGAAGCCTACAAAGCAAAGTCCACAGCAAATGAGAAAAGCAGTCACAGAGATTATGTGAAAGATTGGAGACATGGCTCGGCGAGACGTTGGCGTTTGGTGCATCAAAGGGCAGAGAGCCATGCCAAAGACTAAGGCACAGGGGAGTTGAACACACTGGAAACCAAAAAGGAGCTTGTTTACCAATGCCATTGGCTGTGACCAGCAGAGTCTCTGAATGGCATGAGTTCTTCCCTACAAAGGGTCTTGAGCCTTGCAGTCATCACCTCGAGAGAACACTGTGTTTCTCCTGTAGAGGACACCAACAAGCCACAAGGTGCAGCCTCTAAACCTTGATCAGAGGCTATACCAGGAGACACAGTGGGAAGACGGTGGGTTCTGGCTGTGCACCCGTGAGAGGGAGTGTTCTGGTGATGCCTCGATGGGCGCAAAAGAAATTTTGGTCTCTCACACCAGTAGCGTCAAGACCGAGCTACTGGCCAAAGACAGGGCGGAGAGGACATTAGCTGCCTATCCTGCAAACACCGAATTCCCAATCGTGGTACTCTTTAGAGACTGCCTTCGTCATTCTGGTTGCTTCATCCCAGTTGAACAGACTCTCCCTTAGGGGATTAGAAGAATGCCATGCCCACATGCTCTCTCCTGACCACAGCAGGCTGCAGGCCTTCATTCTGTTGAGTGGTTTGAACATCTCCTTTCACAGGCACACTAGAGCCCACCAAGCTAAGCCTCAGCATAGTCATCCCAGACTAGAAACACACCAAACGGCAGGCAAGGAGAGCCTCTGTACATGACTGACTCAAGGACAGTGGACAGTCCCATCACAACAGCAGAGGGCATGTGTGACACACACACACACACACACATACACACACACACCACCAAAACTCCCTCAAGAGCCAGCCATTGGGCACTCCATGATCTCTTCTTCCTAACGAAAATACCCTCGATTACAAAACAGAATGGGATTTTTGAATACAGAGAATTCAGAGACTTAGATCCAAGTAGGATTTAAGAATCAATTGATGCCAGGTAAAGAACAAGAATGATCACGGCTAGGCAATCGGAGTGAAACCTCATAACATAGAACAAGCCCGATGGGGATTGAAAGCAGCGGCCTGGATACTCCCTGTACATCAGAAAACATAGAAGATATCAGAGAGTCTCGAACCACAGAGATAAAACTGATAAAGAGAAAAGAACATAAAGAGCTCCTGAGGAGAAGATTGGTAGGAGAATGGATGCAAAGTCCGGGCAACATGGAAGAAGTGGAGGATCCACTTAGGGACCTGGAAGAACAGGCTAGAATATTAGGAAGCAAATTCTAAGAGAGAACGCAGAATGATGGAACATGATAATGAGCTTAGGGAATCATCAATCTCCAAGGCATTGAAAGAGGTGCCTCTTGTAGGAGAAGTCAGAGTGAGAGAAAGAAAAGAGGGCTGACCATAGACTTGAGAAATCGGGGCTGAAAATGATCCTCATCTGGAGCAGAGACAGAGGTCCAGAATCAGAGGCACAGAGGACTCCCATCACCTTCCACAGAAGCGGAGCACCAAAAGACATAGTGTCATTCCCCCTGGAAAATCTAGGCATGGAGGAATTCTCCTTAGGCAAATAGGCATGGGAGAAGAGTTTGTCCATAGCCCAGTCACTGACTTCAAGAGGAAAAGCTATACCAGCTCTCGAAGCAGGCCGGATAGCTCAAGCAACCCCAGCCCAAGCCAAAATCCTTATCTCCTGCATTTCTGAACAATGACAGAGCAGCGGTTCTTGTCTAGAGCCAGGAGGTATTCAGAAGTCAAAGGTTGGGTCCCGTGTTGTGTCCATCAGTTCAGAAGCGGCCTTCGGATCAACTCATGATTCCAGGGTCTTGGCATTGACTCTGGTCTCAGGTTCTCTGCTCAGGGGCAAGTAAGCTTCTCCCTTTCCAGCTCCACCCCTCTGCTTGAGATCTCTCTGCCTCTCTGTCCAATACGTGCATGCGCATCGTTTGACAAGATGACAAAGACAAAACCAGTGCACAATAATTGACTGGGGCCAGAGGATGTTTTATTGAATTTGGACCTAGGTTCCTATGGAGGGCAGCCAGGTACAGAGAACCTCCCACCATCCTAAAATGCCCGACTTCGCTCGGAGCTCCCTTGTTCATTCTCCTGTTCTTTGTCTTCCTGGATCTCCTCACCAACCTGCAGCATCCGCTGTCTGTCGCGCTGTACTGACCCCTTGTTGACACATTGTGCATCCTCTCGGGGCTCCATTAGAACATGCCCATCTTCCGCAAGAGGCACTGTTTGCTTATCGCATGAAACCATTTGGGGGATGGTCACTGAGAGGGTGAAGGCAGGCTGGTGCTGCCACATCTCCATGCAGTTCCACAGAGGGTAGCTGCTCCACCCTGAGGGAGTGCTCAAGGTTCTTCCACATTCGAATCCTCTTCAGTGCGTCCTTTTGGACATCCAAGTTGTCTTCCTGAAACGGGCACGGAAAGTCTTTCAGATGGCTTCACTTGGGCTATGGGTCTCTTCCAACATGCTCTCCGTTGGCCTCCTGTGGACTCCAAGTACATGAGTCCATCCTGGACCTAAGTTTCTAGGGTGTAGAGTCTGCCTTGGATGCATGGTCATTTTGGAAGATTGGGAGGCCTTGTTGGCACCTTTTCTGGAGATGCTCGAGGTACTCGTGTCCTCGCTGTGGAAGACTCCAGACATGTCTTTGGCACGGTTGCGGGGGTTCACTTTGAGCTTTCCTTGGGTGGCCCTTTTCCTGGTCAGAAGCTCCGTGATTGGGTGGGAGGGCCTCACCCTTGCCCAGGGCTCGGATTTCCTCCCCTGAGGCTTTGCTTGAGGTCTGATTGTTTCTTGGCCTATCGTGGCTAGGATGGAATGAGGGATGCTTGCCTTTCTCCGGAGTCCAGAGGGCTGGTGCTGACAGTCACGACCAAACACTACGAATTGTGCCATGGAGAAGGTGACACCGACTCGCTTCGCAAACTGCCTTGGTGAGAGACCCTAGGCGGCTCCAGCGGTTTGGGACGGCTTAGGGTCCTCTTGGCCCACCCATAACTACTCCAGCCAAGTGTAGTGATCAGGCGTGGGTTGCTGAGGAGTGGTTTTATGACCTCAAAGCTTTGTGACATCACAGATGCTGGCTTCACTGAAGCAGCTGTCCCTCTCCCATGACCTTGGTGTCCTATGGCTTTAGGTAGGAAGCCCCGGGAAGGACAGAACAAGAGCCCTCGGAGCCTGATCAAGAACTCAGGTTGTCTTGTGGGTTAATGTCCCACTTCCCCTTTCTAGACAAAGAGGAAAGAAAAGGACATTCAGTATACCTTCCTTTAGGCCAACATTTCCCCAGAGACGGCAAGGTGTCCTATTTCCACTACAATTTCGAGAGATCTCAAGAAACGGTGAGGCCTCGTGGGTATGAGCAGCTCTCCGTGGGCTTTGTCATCCTGTGGGTGAGAGCGTCCTTTGTCAGCGTCTTTTGCCTATGGGTCAGTGATGACTAAGGGACGGAAAGTCCCATTTCGAGGAAAAAAGTGAGGGCATCGATAGATGGTGCCGTCTGTGGCCTCATCTCCTAGTGTTCTGAAACACGCAGCTAAGGGATTAGGCCTCTGTCTACCTGGCTTTCCCTTAAACACCTTTGCAAAGTCTTCGAGGAGAGTGACATTCTGCATCAGAGCTAACTCTTAAGGAAGAGGCCTGGACCGCACCCGTTGTCATCCTTAGTTAACTGTACTTGTGGTATCGGGTATAGACATGTTGACCAAGTCTCTTTAGTCAGAAGGAAAGGGACGGCCAATACCGAAGGCTTGCAAGGCCCATTCGAGCAGACCTTTGGAATGAGCCGCAATGCCCTTGCAAGGACTAGTGGATCAGGAAGTTTTGGTCCATTTCGGCAACACAGGATTCCTCAGCCGTCGAATTGAAGGAACCCCTGGACCTTGCCTTGACATGAATGTCCCATGCCTGGCTGATGGGAAATGGAAAAGGCAAGCAGACAAAGGGAAATACCATGTGGCTTCCCACAATATGTGCCTCGGGAGGAATACCTTGGCCCTTAGTAAAGGAAGGGAAAACTGAAGGGGAAGAAGTCAGAGAAGGAGACCCACCAGGAGTGACTCAGGACTCTGAGAACCAAGCTGAGGGTTACAGAAAAGAGAACTGCTTAATGGGTGTTCAGGAGTTGTGGCATATATTCGGAGGAGCACTAGGTCATAATGCAACTAAAGCAACCGTGAATACTCTGTCAAAAGCGGATGATGGATGATAGGCAGGCTTTCTCCACAGAACAGCAACAACAACAACAACAATTCATTGGAAAACAATCTGGCCCTCTCAAAACCAAAGGAAGTCACAGGGAGAAAAGGAAAGAATTATATTTTTTATTATTATCTTTCCTTATTGAAATGACATGGGATTTGTTTCCTAAAATGTCCTTATCTGAATTGGGTCTTTATCCTTGTGAATTAGAGTCTACCCGCCTCTTCCATCTCTGGAATCGATGAGAGGACATGACAATGCCTTCGCTAAATACCTAGAGAGTTGCCCAGGATAAGGATTTGGACCTGGCCTTCTGTGTGTTGTCAGGTGTTTGATTACTGCTTCAAACGCTTCAGTCACTACTAGAGAGCTGAGATTTTGTAGGTTTCCTGACCTAATCATGGGAGTTGATATGTGTCTTGGAATTTATCCTTTTCTCTCTAAGTTCTTGGATTTGCTAGCATAATTGTGTAGACGGGTCTTTTATGTTATTATTATTATTTTTTTCTTTCTATCAGTTGTCATGTGGTTTCACAGTTTCAGCTGTGAGCTTCTCTCCCTGTTTGATCCAGGTAATCGCTCCTCCAGTTTGTTCACATTTTCAAAACTGACGTGAGTTCTCCTGATTTTTTCCTATTGGTTTGTTTGTATTTCCTTTACTTCGAAAATCATATATGTAATTTCATTTATTCTTTTAACTTTGGAGTTCCGTTCTTCTGCTTGTTTGCTTGGCATCCAGATAGGTTGCTTTTTTTCGGTGATTTTATTTTTGGAAACAGACACATTTAATCCTATATTGTTTCCTCATAAAATGTTTTGGCATCATCCCATAAGTTTCCTGACTTTCCTTTGTTCATGGCTCTTTCTGATTTTCCTTTGGATGTTCTTTCTTTGATTCATCGTTAGTTCGTGAGTGTGTTGTGTTTTCCACCTATGAGTGTCTCGCTGTGTTTCCCATTCGCAAGGAATTTCTTCCCGTATTCATACCTTCGTGGTCATAAGTATTCAATACACGATTTGAATTCTCTTCCGTTATTTTCGACCTGATTTGGACTCCAGCACACGATGTGTGATAGACAAATTTAGGTCTGCCCTTGGGAAGAACATCTATTATGGTCATCAGAGACACAATCTTATGCATGTATCCCCAAAGCTCAGGTGATCTAGAGAGCCCATGATGACTTCTGTTAGTCCTTACCACCTTTCCATCTGGATGATCTGTCCTGTGCTGAAAGTGGATAGTGTAGTCCCCAACAATATTGTTTTGAGGTCCCCATCTCCCTTCCTTTCGGCTAATATGCTTCCAACATTTAGATACACCCATGTTGGTGGTGTATATGTTGGCAATCCTTCCAAGTTCATGATGTCTTGATACTCCATCAAGACAAACACCTTCTGGTAATCTTTTGTCTCTCGAAGGCATAAAGTCTCTCTAGCTGACATAGGCACAATTACTTTGGCTCTCTTCTTGCCAATTGCATAACCAATGTCTTCCCAATATTTTTCACTTTCAAGCTATATGTATCTTTATAGTTGAAGGAAATCTCCTATGGACAACAGAAGGTCGAGCTTGTTTAGAATTTGGTTTTTTTTTTTTCGTTTTAACCATTTTTCCTTTTATTTATTTATTTATTTTTTAATTTCTTCCAGTCCAACAATCTGTTTGCCATGACGGGAGACTTTAGTCCTGAATACCTGAACAGATCATTGATAGTTAAGATGTTAACTTTCTCAGTATGGTTGGTTTCTGACTTGGATTCTCTATGCCTTTCCCCTTTATGGCATTTTCTTTGGGGTTGCTTCATTAGTACGATTCCTCGCTTCCTCCCCATGTTTTGCATGTCTTATCCTTGTGTGTGTTCGTGTGTGTGTGTGCATGTAGAATGTGTTAATGTGTGTGTGGTCTGTGTGTTTCACATAAGACTTATTATTAAATTTCGAGAGATAGGAATAAGGTCTCTTATGGGTAGCAATTCAATTTGACATGCCTTGGAAACTCACATTCCATCAGTTTCAGGAAAATCTCCTGCAAGGAATGTCATCTCTTGTCCTCTTCGATAAACACGTGTTCTCCCAAAACTGCCTTCATACAAACACCACCATTTGTGTTCCTCATTAGAGTCGTACTGTTTGTCCCAATACCCTTGCTTTCTCATATGTTTCTTGACTGTCATGAGGGAGTGAAATCGTCTGTTTGATGTCTTTCTGAGAGTGATAGATGTGAAGAAGCCCAATGCTCTCCGCAACACTGCCATATGAGACAAGTGGAAAAATTCATTCTTGCTTATGTCTCAGTACGAATTAGCGGTGACATGGAAGACAGTGAGATGGTAGTTGTGTCTAATAACCTCATGCTTGTCTTCAGCCATGAAGGCAACAGGGAGATGACCACAAAAACTGCCACGGGGTGGTAATTGACCTGAAGCCTACAAGGTAAACTCCACAGCGAAAGAGAACGCAAGTCGCAGAGATGATGGGAGGTGGTTGGAAACATGGCTCAGGAAAGATATGGTTAGTTCATGGATCAGAGGGACGTGAGCCCATGCAGATGGACAAAGGCACAGGAGAGCAGGGCACACTGGGAAGCCACAAGGTCTCCTGAATGCCAGTGCCGTTGCCTGTGATGCACAGAGGCTCTGAAGGGCACGAGTTCCTGACAACACAAGTCTTGAGGGCTGGTTTTTTCAGAACAGCAGGCTTGGCAGACATCGACTCGAAAGAACACCATCTTTTTCGTGCCTAGGACACCAACAAGCAACCAGGATCAGACAGCCTGGAGACAATGATCAGAGACAATACCAGGAGACGCAGTGGAAGATGGTGAGTCCTGGGAGTGCATCCGTGAGAGGGAGTGTTCTGGAGATGCCTCGATGGGCGCACAAAAAATTTTGGGCTCTCACACCAGTAGCGTCAAGACCGAGCTACTGGCCAAAGACAGGGCGGAGAGGACATTAGCTGCCTATCCTGCAAACACCGAATTCCCAATCGTGGTACTCTTTAGAGACTGCCTTCGTCATTCTGGTTGCTTCATCCCAGTTGAACAGACTCTCCCTTAGGGGATTAGAAGAATGCCATGCCCACATGCTCTCTCCTGACCACAGCAGGCTGCAGGCCTTCATTCTGTTGAGTGGTTTGAACATCTCCTTTCACAGGCACACTAGAGCCCACCAAGCTAAGCCTCAGCATAGTCACCCCAGACCAGAAACACACCAAACGGCAGGAAAGGAGAGCCACTGCAGATGACTGACTCAAGGACAGTGGACAGTCCCATCACAACAGCAGAGGGCATGTGTGCCACACACACACACACACACACACACACACACACAAACACAGAGACACAAACACACACGCACTCAACAAACCTTAAAAGCCAGCCCTGGGTCACTACGGATCTCTTCTTCCTAAAGAAATTACGCTCAGGTTAGAAAACAGAATGAGTTTTGAATACAGAGAGGAGACCGAGCCCTAGATCCAATACAAAGATGGAAGAATCAATTGATGCCCATGGAAAAGAACAAGATTTGATCACGGCTAGGCAATCGGAGTGAAACCTTTAACATAGAACACGCCCGATGGGGGATTGAAAGCAGCGGCCTGCATACTCGCTGTACATTAGAAAACATAGAAGATATCAGAGAGTCTCTAACCACAGAGATAAAACTGATCAAGAGAAAAGAACATAAAGAGCTCCTGAAGAGAAGATTGGTAGGAGAATGGATGCAAAGTCCGGGAACATGGCAGAAGTGGAGGATCCACTTAGGCACCTGGAAGAACAAGCCTAGAAAATTAGGAAGAAAATTCTAAGAGAGAAGGCAGAATGATGGAACATGATAATGAGCTTAGGGAAGTCATCGACTTCAAGGCATGGAAAGAGGTGCCTATTGTAGGAGAACTAGGAGTGATAGAAAAAAAAAATGGGCTGAGCATGTCCTTGAGAAATCTGGGCTGAAATTTTTCCTCATCTGGGAGCAGTAACAGAGACCCAAATTCAGAGGCACAGAGGGCTCCCATCACCATCCACAGAAGCAGAGCACCAAAAGACTTAGGGTCATTTCCCCTTCAAAAGCAAGAAATGGAGGAAATCTCTTTACCCAAATATGCGTGGGATAGTAGTTTGTCCATAGCCTAGTCACCGACTTCAAGAGGACAAGCTAGACCAGCTCTCGAAGCAGGTCAGATAGCTCAAACAACACCAGCCCAAGAGAAATACTGTATCCCCTGCATTTCTGAACAATGGGAGAGCAGCAGTTCTTGTCTAGAACTAGGAGGTATTCAGAAGACAAAGATTGGGTGCCGGGGTGTGTCCATCAGTTCAGAGGCGGCCTTCAGTGCAACTCATGATTCCAGGGTCTTGGCATTGACTCTGGTCTCAGGTTCTCTGCTCAGGGGCAAGTAAGCTTCTCCCTTTCCAGCTCCACCCCTCTGCTTGAGATCTCTCTGCCTCTCTGTCCAATACGTGCATGCGCATCGTTTGACAAGATGACAAAGACAAAACCAGTGCACAATAATTGACTGGGGCCCAGAGGATGTTTTATTGAATTTGGACCTAGGTTCCTATGGAGGGCAGCCAGTTACAGAGAACCTCCCACCATCCTAAAATGCCCGACTTTCGCTCGGAGCTCCCTTGTTCATTCTCCTGTTCTTTGTCTTCCTGGATCTCCTCACCAACCTGCAGCATCCGCTGTCTGTCGCGCTGTACTGACCCCATTGTTGGACACATTGTGCATCTTCTCGGGGCTCCATTAGAACATGCCCAATCTTCCGCAAGAGGCACTGTTTGCTTATCGCATGAAACCGTTTGGGGGATGGCCTCGAGAGGGTGAAGGCAGGCTGGTGCTGCCACATCTCCATGCAGTTCCCCAGAGGGTAGCGGCTCCACCCTGTGGGAGTGCTCAAGGTTCTTCCACATTCGAATCCTCTTCAGTGCGTCCTTTTGGACATACAAGTTGTCGTTCTGAAACGGGCACAAAAGTCTTTATGATGGCTTCACTTGGGCTACGGGTCTCTTCCAACATGCTCCATGCTTGCTCCTGTGGACTTAAGTATATGAGTGTGTCCTGGACGTAAGGTTCTAGGGTGTAGAGTCTGCCTTGGGTGCATGGTCAGTTTTGAAGATTGGGAGGCCATTTTGGCACTATTTCTAGAGACGCTTGAGGTACTCGTGTCCTCGCTGTTGAAGACTCCAGAATGTCTTTGGCATGGTTGTGGTTGTTCCCTTTGTGCTTTCCTTGGGTGGCCCTTTCGTGGGAGAGGCGCCCTGATTGGGTGGGAGGACCATACCCATGTGCAGGGCATGTATTTCCTACCCTGAGTCTTTGTTTGAGACCGGATTGTTTCTTGGTCCTTCAAGGCTCAGATGGAATGGTGGATTCTTGCTTTTCTCTGGAGTCCAGAGGGCTGGCGCTGACAGTCACAGCCAAAGACTATGAATTCGGCCATAGAGAAGGTGAAATCGACTCCTTCGCAAACTGCCTTGGTGAGAGACCAAAGTAGTTCCAGTGGTTTGGGAGGGCTTGGGATACTTTGGCCCAGCCATGACTACTCCAGCCAAGTGTAGTGATCACTCATGGGTTGATAGGACTCAAAGCTTTGTGACATCACAGAAGCTGGCTTCACTGAAGCAGCCGTCTCTCTTCCATGACCTCTGAGTCCTATGTCTTTAGGTAGGAAACACCGGGAAGGACAGAAAAAGAACCCTCTGAGCCTGGACAATAACTCAGGTGGTCTTGTGTGTTAATGTCCTACTTCCTCTTTCTAGACAAAGAGAAAAGAAAATGATGTTTGGTATACCATCTTTATGCCAACATTAACCCAAAGACAGCAAGGTGTTGCTATTTCCACTACAATTTCTAGAGATCTCAAGGAACAGTGAGGCCTCGTGGGTATCAACAGCTCTCCGTGGGGTTTGTCATCCTGTGGGTGAGAGCGTCCTTTGTCAGCATCTTTTCCCTATGGTTCAGTGATGACTAAGGGGCGGAAAGTCCCTTTTAAGGAAAAAGTTGAGGGCATGGATATATGCTGCTGTCTGTGTCCTCATCTCCTCGTGTTCTGAAACATGTGCCGTAAGGGATTAAGACTCTGTCCACCTGGTTTTCACTTAAACACCATTGCAAAAGAGAGTGACATTCTGCATCAGAGCTAACTCTTAAGGAAGAGGCCTGGACAGCACCCGCTGTCATCATTAGGTAACTCTACTTGTTTTGGTAACAGGTATAGTAATGTTGACCAAGTCTCTTTAATCAGAGGAAAAGGGACAGCCTATATCGATGGCCTGCAATGCCCACTCGAGCAGGACTGTGGATTGAGCCACAATATCCTTGCAAAGACTTGTGGATAAAGAAGGTATGGCCCATCTTGGCAACACAGTATTCCTCAGCCGTCGAATGAAGGAACCCCTGGACCTCGCCTTGACATGAATGTCCCATTCCTGGCTGATGTGAAATGGAAAAGGCAAGCAGACAAAGGGAAATACCATGTGGCTTCCCACAATATGTGCCTCGGGAGGATTACCGTTGGCCCTTAGTAAAGGAAGGGAAAACTGAAGGGAAGAAGTCAGAGAAGGAGACCCACCAGGAGTGACTCAGGACTCTGAGAACCAAGCTGAGGCTTCCAGAAAAGAGAACTGCTTAATGGGTGTTCAGGAGTTGTGGCATATATTCGGAGGAGCACTAGGTCATAATGAAACTAAAGCAACCGTGAATACTCTGTTAAAAGCGGAGGATGGATGATAGGCAGGCTTTCTCCACAGAACAGAGACAACAACAACAACAACAATTCATTGGAAAACAATCTGGCCCTCTCAAAACCAAAGGAAGTAACAGGGAGAAAAAGAAAGAATTCTATTTTTATCATTTGAAATTATTGAAATGGCATGGAATTTGTTTCCTATAATGTCCTTATCTGAATTGGGTCTTTATCCTTGTAAATTAGAGTCTACCCGCTCCTCATTTCTGGAATCGATGAGACGAAATGACATTGCCTTCACTACATGTCTAGAAGAGTTGCCCAGGATAAGGATTTGGACCTGGCCTTCTGTGTGTTGTCAGGTGTTTGATTACTGCTTCCAACGCTTTAGTCACTAGTAGAGAGCTGAGATTTTGTAGGCTTCCTGACCTAATCTTGAGAGCTGATATGTGTCTTGGAATTTATCCTTTTCTCTCAGTTCTTGGATTTGCTAGCATAGCATAATTGTGTAGACGGGTCTTTTATGTTATTATTATTATTTTTTTCTTTCTATCAGTTGTCATGTGGTTTCACAGTTTCAGCTGTGAGCTTCTCTCCCTGTTTTATCCAGGTAATCGCTCCTCCAGTTTGTTCACATTTTCAAAACTGACGTGCGTTCTCCTGATTTTTTCCTATTGTTCTATTTGTAGTTCCTTTATTTCGATAATCGTAGAATGATTTCATTTTTTCTTTATCTTTGGAGTTCGGTTCTTCTGCGTCTTGTTCCTTCTGGTATCCAGATAGGTTGCTTTTTTTTCGGTGATTTTAACTACTGGAAATACACGCATTTAACCCTTTATTTTTTCTCCATAATATGTTTTGGGATCATCCCTTAAGATTCTTGACTTTTCTTTGTTCATGGCACTTTCCGATTTTCCTTTGGATGTTCTTTCTTTGGTTCATTGCTAGTTCGGGAGTGTGTTGTGTTTTCCACCTATCAGTGTCTGGCTGTGTTTCCATTCATACGTGATTTCTTTCTGTTTTCATACCTTCATGGTCATAAGCATGCAAGATATTATTTGAATTCTCTTCCATTTCTTATGACTTGATTTGGACTCCAGCACATGATCTGTGATAGACAAAGTTAGGTCTGCCCTTGGGAAAAATTTCTCTTATGGTCATCAGAGACACAATCTTATGCATGTATCCCCAAAGCTCAGGTGATCTAGAGAGCCCATGTTGACTTCTGTTACTCCTTACCACCTTGCCATCTGGATGATCTGTCCTGTCCTGAAGTGGATAGTGTAGTCCCCAAAAATATTGTTTTGAGGTCCCATCTCCCTTCCTTTCAGCTAATATGCTTCCAACATTTAGATACACCCATGTTGGTGGTGTATACGTTGGCAATCCTTCCAAGTTGATGATGTATTGATAGCCCATAAAGACAAACACCTTCTGGTAATCTTTTGTCTCTGCAAGGCATAAAGTCTCTCTAGCTGACATAGGCACAATTACTTTGGCTCTCTTCTTGCCAATTGCATAACCAATGTCTTCCTAATTTTTTTTCACTTTCAAGCTATATGTATCTTTATAGTTGAAGGAAATCTCCTATGGACAACAGAAGGTCGAGCTTGTTTAGAAATTGTTCTTTTTTTCTTTGTGGACCATTTTTGATTTTTTTTTTTAATTTCATCCAGTACAAAACCTGTTTGCCGTGACGGGAGACTTTTGTCCTGAATACTTGAACGGATTATTGATAGGTAAGAAGTTAACATTCTCAATATGGTTGATTTCTGTCTTGGATTTTCTCTGCCTTTCCCCTTTATGGTATTTTCTTATAGGTTTGCTTCCTTTGTTGCGATTCCTCACTTCCTCTCCATCTTTTGAGTCTCTTATCTGTGTGTATGTGTGTGTGTGTGTGTGTGTGTGTGTGTCTGTGTTTTCTGTGTGTTTCACATAACACTAATAATGAAATTTCAAGAAATAGGAAGTCATTCTTTTATGGATAGCAATTCAATTTGCCATGCCTTGAAAACTCACATTCCATCACTTTCAGCCACATTTACTACAAAGAATGTCATCTTTTTTCCTCTTTGATAAACACGTATTCTCACAAACCTGCCTTCAAACAAACACCACATTTTATGTGCCTCATTATCGTCATATTGTTTGTCCTTTTTTCCCTTGCTTTTTCATATGTCACTTGACTACAATTAGAGAGTGAAATCGTCTGTTATTTATCTTTCTGAGACTGATAGATGTGACATAGCCCCCTGCTCTCCACAACACTGACACATGAGGCAAGTGGAAGAATTCTTTCTTGCTTATGACTCGGTAAGAATCTGCAGTGCCTTTGGAGGACAGTGAGATGGTAGTACTGTCTGAGAACTCCAGGCTTGTCTTCACCCATGAACACAACTGGAAGATGACCACATCAACTGCAACTTGGTACAAATTGACTTGCAGTATACAAAGTAAACTCCATATCAAAAGAGAAAAGAAGTCGCAGAGACTATGAGACAAGATTGGCAACATGGCTCAGGGGAGACGTGGGCCGTTGTTGCGTCATAGGGCAGTTAGCCAATGCAAAAGACAAAGACACAGGAGAGAGGAGCACACTGGGAACCCACAAGGAGCATGTTGACCAATGGCACTGGCTATGACCAGCAGAGGGTCTGAACGTCATGAGTTCTTGCCAACAAAGGGTCTTGAGGCCTGGAGATTTCAGAGCAGCAGGCTTGGCAGACATTGACTCAAGAGACCACTGTGACTGTCTTGCAGAGGACACCAACAAGCCACCAGGTGCAGACAGCCTGGAAACCATGATCAGAGACAATAACAGAAGACACAGTGGGAAGATGGTGTGTTCTGGCAGTGCATCCATGAGAGGCAGTGTTCGTGGAAATGATTCTACGGGGGCACAAGGAAGTATGGGCTCTCACACCAACAGCATCAAGACAGAGCTACCGTCCAAAGACAGAATGGTGAAGACATTAGCTGCCTATCATGCAAACACCGTAATCCCAACCGTGGAACACTTGAGGGAATGTCTTCCTCAGTCCAAGTTGCTTCATCCCAGTTGAACAGACTCTCCTGTATGGGACTAGAAGAAAGCCCTACCCACATGCTCTCTCCTGACCACTGCATGCTGCAGGCCTTCGTTCTGCTGAGTCGGTTGAAAATCTCCTTTCACAGACAAACCAGAGCCTACCAAGCTAAACCTCAATATAGTCAGCCCAGACGGCAAACACACCAAACGGCAGGCAAGTAGAGCCTCTGTAGATGACTGGCGTCAGGACAGGGGACAGCCCCAACACAACAGCAGAGGGCATTCGTGCCACACACACACACACACACACACACACACACACACACCCAAGACTCCCTCAAAGGCCAGCCCTTTGGCACTCCATGATCACTTCTTAGTAGAGAAGTTCCTAGAGGAGGCTAGAAAGCAGAATGGGCTTTTTGAATACAGAGAAGAGGACAGAGACTTTGATCCAAGGAAAGGATGGAAGAATCAATTGATCCTGAGGAAGAAGAACAAGAAATGATCACGACCAGGCCATCGGAGTGAAACGTCTACATATAACACGCCCAATGGAGGACTGAATGAAGCAGCCAGCATACTCCGTGTACATCAGAAAAGAGAAGATATCAGGGAGTATCAAACCACAGAGGTAAAACTGAAAAACAGAAAAATAATAAAATAAAAGGAGGAGTTCTTGATGAAAAGATTGGTAGCAGACTGAATGCAAAGGCCAGGAAGCTGGCAGAAACAGAGGATCCACTGAGTGACCTGGAAGAAAAAGACTAGAAAATAAGGAAGCAAATCCAAAGAGAGAAGGAAGAATGATGGAACATGACAAAGAGCTTAGGGAAGTCATCAACTCCAAGAAGTGGAAAGAGGGGCCTACTGTAGGAGAACTAGGAGAGAGAGAAAAAAAATAGGGATGAACATGGCTTTGAGAAATTGGAGCTGAAAATGTCCCTCATCTGGGAGCAGAAACAGAGATCCAGATTCAGAGGCACAGAGGACTCTCTTCACAATCCACAGAAGGAGAGCACCACAAGACATAGTGTCACTCCCCCTGCAAAAGCTAGCAATGGAGAAATTCTCTTTACTCAAATATGCGTGAAAGAGTAAAGCCAAATCACTGACTTCAAGAAGAAAAGTTAGACCAGCTCTCAAAGTAGGTCAGAAAGCTCAAGCAACACCAGCCCAAGCGAAAATCCGTATCCCCTGCATTTCTGAGCAATGGGAGAGCAGTAGTTTTGGTCTAGAACTAGGAGGTATTCAGAAGACAAAGATTGGGTCCCGGGGTGTGTCCATCAGTTCAGAGGTGGCCTTTAGCTCAACTCATGATTCCTGGGTCATAGGATCAACTCTGGCTTCAGGTTTCCTGCTCAGGACAAGTCAGCTTCTCCCTGTCCAGCTCCACCCCTGATTGTGATCTCTATGTGTATCAGTCAAATATGTGCATGTGCATCATTTAAAACAACAACAAAAACAACAACACAACAACAAAACCAGTGTACAAGGATTGACTGGGGCCAGAGGATGTTATATTTAATTTGGACCTAGGTCCCTATGGAAGGCTGACAGGTACAGAGCACCTCCCACCATCCTAAAATGCCAGACCTTCGCTCAGAGCCCCCTTATTCATTCTCCTGTTTTTTGTCTTCCTGGATCTCCGCACCAACCTATAGCATCCGCTGTCTGTCCTGCTGTAATAGCCCCTTGTTGACACATTGTTCATCCTCTCCTGGCTCCATTAGATCATGCCCATCTTCTGCAAGAGGCACTGTTTGCTTATCACGTGAAAACATTTGGGGGATGGTCATGAGAGTGTTAAGGCAGGCTTGTGCTTCCATATCTCCATGCAGTTCCCCAGAGGGCAGTTGCTCCACCTTGTGGGAATGCTCAAAGTTCTTCGACATTCGAATCCTCTTCCATGCATCCTTTTGGACATACAAGTTGTCATCTTGAACAAGGCACGAAAGTCTTTCTGATGTCTTCACTTGGCTATGGGTCTCTTCCAACATGCTCCATACTTGCTCCTGTGGACTCCAAGTCATGAGTCCGTCCTGGAACTAAGGGTCTGGGGTGTAGAGTCTGCCTTGACGTATGGTCAGTTTTAAAAATTGGGAGGCCACTTTGGCACAATATCTAGAGACGCTCGAGGTACTCGTGTCCTCGCTGTTGAAGACTTCAGGCATGTCTTTGGCACGCTTGTGGATGTTCCCTTTGAGTTTTCCTTGGGTGGCCCTTTTTTTGGTCAGAAGCGCCCTGATTCGGTGGGAGGACCATACTCATATACAGGGCGCGTATTTACTCCCCTGAGGCTTTCTTTGAGGCCTGATTGTCTCTTGGTCTTTCATGGCTCAGATGGAATGGTGGATTCTTGCCTTTCTCCAAGTCCAATTTTTAGATATATCAAGAAACAGAAGGCCTCTTGGGTATCAACAGATCTCGGTGGGGATTGTCATCCTGTGGGTGAGAGGGTCTTTTGTCAGTGTCTTTTTTTGTAGGTTTCCTGATCGAATCATGGGAGCTGATATGTGTCTGGTAATTTATTCTTTTCTCTCAGTTCTTGGATTTGCTAGCATAATTGTGTAAAATTGTGTAAAATGTTATTGTGTAATATATTGTGTAATAAAATATAATTGTGTAAAATATAATTGTGTAAAATAAATTGGTCTTTTAGGGTTTTTTTTTATTTTTATCAATTTTCATGTGGTTTCATATTTTCAGCTGTGTGCTTGTTTCCCTGTTTTATCCAGGTAATGGCTCCTCCAGTTTGTTAACGTTTTCAAAACTGACGTATGAGCTCTCTTGATTTTTTTCTATTGGTTTGGTTGTATGTCCTTTATTTCGACAATCATATGTATTATTTCATTTTCTCTGTTAACTTTGGAGTTTGTTTCCTCTTCTTCTTGTTCCTTCTGGCATCCAGTTAGGTTGATTTATTTTGGTGTTTTTAATTTTTGGAAATACACGCATTCAACCCTATATTGTTTCCTTTGTACATGGCACTTTCTGTATTATATTTGGATTTTCTTTCTTTGATTCATATTTATATTTGGATTTTCTTTTCTTTGATTTCTTTCTTTGATAGTCAGTGTGCTTTGTTTTCCACCTATGAGTGTCTGGCTGTTCTTCCATTCGTAAGTGATTGTTTCCCGTTTTCATACCTTTGTGGTCATTAGTATACAGGATAGGATTTGAATTCTGAAAACAACTATGGAGCACTGGCAGGAGGACTGCCTTCCTCTCTCCACATTGCCCTGTCTCAGGAGAGCAGACCTTCCTGTAAAGAACTAGAAGAAAGCCCTGCCCACATGCTCTCTCCTGACCACAGAATTCTGCAGGCCTTGGAGACTGATTGTGTTGAGTTGATTGAACGTCTCCTTTCACAGGCACACCAGAGCCCAACAAGCTAAACCTCAGAACATTCAGCCCAGAACCCAAACGCACCAAATGGCAATAAAGGGGAGCCTCTGCAGATGAATGGCCTCAAGGACGGGGATGACCACAACACAACAGCAGAGGACATGCGTGCCACACACATACACCTGAGACTCCCTCAAGGGTCAGCCCTTGGGCACTCCATGATCTCTTCTTCCTAAAGAAATTACCCTCAGACTAGAAAACACAATGGGCTTTTCGAATACAGAGAAGACCGAGATCTAGATTCATTGCAAAGATGGAAGAATCAATTGATGCTGAGGAAAAAGAACAAGAAATGATCACAGCCAGGCAATCGGAGTGAAACCTCTACATATAACACAGCCAATGGAGGATTGAAAACAGCGGCCACAATACTTCATGTACATCAGAAAACACTGAAGATATCAGGAAGTCTCGACCACAGAGATAAAACTGATAAAAATAAAATAAAATAAAATAAAATAAAATAAAATAAAATAAAATAAAATAAAAAAGAGTTCCTGATGAAAAAATTGGTAGCTGACTGAATGCAAAGGCCAGGAAGCTGGCAGAAGCAGAGGATCCAATTAGTGACCTGGAAGAAAAAGACTGGAAAATAGGGAAACAAATCCAAAGAGAGAAGGAAGGATAATGGAGCTTGACAATGAGCTTAGGGAAGTCTTCGATTCAAAGGAATGGAAAGAGGTGCCTATTGCAGAACTAGGAGTGATAGGAAAAAAGAGGGCTGAACATGTCTTTGAGAAATCAGAGCTGAAAATGTCCCTCATCTGGGAGCAGAAACAGAGATCCAGATTCAGAGTCACAGAGGACTCCCATCCACATCCCCAGAAGCAGAGCACCAAAAGACATAGTGTCATTCTGCCTGGAAAAGCTAGTGATGGAGGAATTTTCTTTACCCAAATATGGGTAGGAGATTAGTTTGTCCATAGCCAAGTCACTGTCTTCAAGAGGACAAGCTACACCAGCTCTCGAATCAGGTCGGATAGAGGAAGCTACACCTGCTCAAGTCAAAATCTATATCCCCTGTTTTTCTGAACAATGACAGAGGAGTGGTTTTTATCTAGAACTATGAGATATTGAGAAGCCAAAGATTTAGGGAGACAAGATGGCAGGGAAGTAGGAGGAGGTGCAGTTTCAACCTGTACCCTTAAGTGAGCTGATTACCTACCAATGAATTCTGATCACCCATGAAATCAGTCTGAGATCAGAATTATACACATCTGGATCTCTACAGAGGAGGAAGATGCCAGAGGGCAGGTAAAGCAGAATGGAATGTTGGACTGATACTGATATTGGAAGATAAACAAAAGGGGGAGTGAGCCACCAGAGGTGACAGATTGGAAAGTAAACCCCTATAGGAGAGTGCCCTGAATCTGGGGACTATCATTAACTTGGAGACTGATTGAAAGCACTCAAAAAGAGCAAAGGATTACGAGTTGGGGGGGGGATTTTGGGATTCTGGGCAGCTAGGAAAAGGGGCTTAAGTCCCCGGACCCAGGAAAGTCTCCTCTGGCACTGAGCCAGAGAGAGTGCGGTAGAGAAACCAGGTCTTGGTCTCTGAGCCGCTGGCGCTCCTGAGAACTCAAGGGGTCCGGCTCCTGTGAGGGGCTGGGTGCCACGCCAGACCACAGAACGACAAGCTGTGCTACAGAGCCTGAGACGCGCATACCCCTTACCCTCCCCTGAGAGAGTTGCGTGAAGGCACAGGCTGGTGCTCTCGGACCTGTGCCCTGCGATTAGAGCCTGAGACTTGCGCGAGTGACCAATACCATGCCCTGAGATAGGTGCGTGCAAGCCCGGCGCTTTTAGACCAAGAAAGACCGGGCACTCCCAGCCGAGGACAGCGGAAAAATCTCATTGTGCAATTGCTGCTTGGGACCTCTGTGGTGGTCTGGAGCTGCCCAGACAGCCGCTGCTGCCATGGTTTTGGGTACAAGCAGAAGATCCTGCATCCCTATGGACCGTGACTCAGAACCTGCTCTGTCAGCGGCCAAAGGGGAAATTTATATGCGCTCTGCAGCACCCACAGGGACCAGACTGAGGCTTCTCTCTGAGAGGAAGGTCAGGGTGCAGTTTGCTTTCTTCTAAACCTCCAAAAATCATCAAAAGTGGTCAAGGCAAGAGAAAAAAAATAAAGTGAACAAACATAAAAACCTCGAGAGAACAAAAGCCTGAAAAAACCGGTGTCCTCAAGGCCGCATGGACCTTATAGAAATATACAGAACATTCCACCCTATAACCACAGAATACTCATTCTTTTTAGTGCACATGGAACCTTCTCAAGAATAGACCACATACTGGGTCACAAATCAGGACTCAACTGATACCAAAAGACTGAGATTATTCCTTGCATCTTCTAAGATCACAATGCTTTGAAACTGGAGCTCAATCACAAGGAAAAGTTCAGAAGGAACTCAAAAACCTGGAAGCTAAAGACCACCTTGCTTAAGAATGCTTGGATCAACCAGGAGATCAAAGAAGAACTGAAACAATTCAGGAAACCAATAAGAATAAAGACAGTTCGGTCCAAAACCTATGGGATACTGCAAAGATGATCATACGGGAGGAATACATACCCATCCAGCCTCACTCATCAAAATGGAATAATCCAGAATATGCCAACTGTCTCTACAACTTAAGGAACTGGAGAATCAACAACAAATCAAACCAACTCCACACATAAGAGGTGAAATAAGATTAGAGCAGAGATCAATGAGGTAGAAACCAGAGAAACACTAGAACATATCAATGAAACTAGAAGTTGGGTTTTTGAAAGGATTGATAAGATCGATAAACCATTGGCCACACTAATCAAATGAAAAAGTGAAAGCCCAATTTAATAACATTATGAATGAAAAGGGAGAGTGCACAACTAACACCAAGGAAGTAGAAATAATCAGGAGAAGTTATTATCAACAGGTATATGCCAATAAGCTAAGCAACCTAGATGAAATGGATGCATTCCAGGAAAACTATAAACTCCCAAAATTAAACCAGGAATAATTTGACAACCTGAATAGACTGATATTTGGTAACGAGATTGAAACAGTGATCAAAAACTTCCCAAAAAACAAGAGCCCAGGACATGATGGATTACCTGGGGAATTCTACCAAAGTTTCAAAGAAGAAATAGCACATATTCTCCTGAAGCTGTTTCAAAAAATTGAAGCAGAAGGAAAAATTCCAGACTCTTTCTGTGAAGCCAGCATCACCCTGATACCCAAACCAGGCAAAGATCCCTCCAAAAAGGAAAATTTCAGACTAATATTACTGATGAATATGGATGCTAGGATTCTCAACAAGATCCTAGCAAACAGAATCCAACAGCACATTAAGAAGTTTATTCAACATGACCATGTGGGATTCAACTCTGGGCTACAAGGATGGGTCAACATTCGCAAATCAATCAATATGATAGAACAAATCAATAAGAAAAGAGAGAAGAACCACATGGTCCTCTCAATTGATGCAGAAAAACGTTGGACAAAATACAGCCTCTGTTCCTGATTAAAACACTTCAAAGTATAGGTATATAGAGAACATTCAAGAACTTCATCAAATCTATCTATGAAAGACCCACAGCAAATATCATCCTCAATGGGAAAGAGCTTGCAGCCTTCCCGTTAAGATCAGGAACACGACAAGGATACCCACTCTAACCACTCTTGTTCAACGTTGTATTAGAAGTCCTAGCAACAGAATTCAGACAACAAAGAGAAATAAAAGGTATTCAAATAGGCAAGGAAGAAGTCAAACTCTCTTCACAGATGACATGACTCTTTATCTAGAAAACCCAAAGACTCCACTACTAGAACTCATACAACAATTTCAGTAACATGGCAGGATACAAAGTCAATGTACAGAAATTAGTGGCTTTCTTATACACTAACCATGAAAATGCAGAAAGGGAAATTAGAGAATCGATTCCATTTACTATAGCACCAAGATTCATAAGATACCTGGGAAGAAACCTAAAAATGAGGTAAAGTGTCTGTACTCGTTGAACTATAGAACACTCATGACAGAAACTGAAGAAGACAAAAAGATGGAAGACCATTCCATACTCTTGGATCGGATAAATAAACATTGTGAAATGTTTATACTGCCTAGAGCAATCTATACTTTTAATGCCATTCTGATCAAAATTCCACCGGTATTCTTCAAAGACTTGGAGCAAATAATACAAAAAATTGTATGGAATCAGAAGAGAACCCGATTCACTAAGGAAATGTTGAAAAATAAAAATAAAACTGGCGGCAACACATTACCTGATTTCAAGCTTTACTACAATGCTGTTATTATCAAGACAGCAACTTACTGGCATAAAACAGACACATAGACCAATGGAACAGAGTAGAGAGCCCAGATATGGACCGTGAACTCTATGGTCAAATAATCTTCGACAAAACAGGAAAAAATATACAGTGGAAAAAAGACAGTCTTTTCAATAAATGGTGCTGGGAATACTGGACAGCTATATGTAGAAGAATGAAACTCAACCATTCTCTTACACCGTACACAAAGATAAAGACAAAATGGATAAAAGACCTCAACGTGAGACAGGAATTCATCAGAATCCTAGAGGAGAACATAGGCAGTAACCTCGTCGATAGCAGCCACAGCAACTTCTTTCAAGATATGTCTCCAAAGGCAAAGGAAACAAAAGTGAACATGAACGTTTGGGACTTCATCAAAATCAAAAGCTTCTGCACAGCAAAGGAAACAGTCAAGAAAATAAAGAGGTAGCCCACGGAGTGGGAGAAGATATTTGCAAATGACAGTACAGACGAAAGTTTGATATCCAGGATCTATAAAGAACTCCTCAAACTCAACACACACCAAAGAGTTAATCATATAAAAAATGGGCAGAAGATATAAACAGACACTTCTCCAATGAAGACATACAAATGACTATCAGACACATGAAAAAATGTTCATCATCACGAGCCATCAGGGAGATTCAAATGAAAACCACATTGAGATAACATCTTACACAGTTAGAATGGCCAAAATTAACAAGATAGGAAATAACATGTGTTGGAGAGGATGTGGAGAAACGGGAACCCTCTTACACTGTTGGTATGAATGCAAGTTGGTGCAGCCGCTTTGGAAAACAATGTAGAGATTACTCAAGAAATTAAAAATAGAGCTCCCCTATGACCCTGCTATTGCACTACTGGGTATTTACCCCAATGGTACAGATGTAGTGAAAAGAAGGTCCGTCTGTACCCCAATGTTTACAGTAGGAATGGCTACGATTGCCATTGAAGAACCAAGATGGCCTTCAATGGATGAATGGATAAGGAATATGTGGTCCTTATACACTATGGAGTATTATGCCTCCATCAGAAAGGATGAATACCCAACTTTTTTAGCACCATGGATAGGACTGAAACAGTTTATGCTGATGAAACAAGTCAAGCAGATAGAGTCAATTATATATGGTTTCACTTATTTGTGAAGCGTGATAAATAACACGGAGGACAAAGGAAGTTGGAAGGGAGAAGGGAGTTGAGGGAAATTGGAAGGGAAGGTGAACCATGAGAGACTATGAACTCTGAAAAAGAGTCTGAGGGTTTTGATTAGATGGGAGGTGGGAGGTTGGGAAAACCATCTGGTGGGTATTAGAGAGGGCATGGATTGCATGGAGTTCTGAGTGTGGTGCAAAAACAATGAATACTGTTACACTGAAAATAAATAAAAAAAAAGAAAGAGAATATATACAATAAACTGGTAACTTAAGTAAAAATTAAAAAAAAAAGAATTACTTTGTACTAGAAATTCTTGTATACCTTCCCATTTTTGAATGTACAATAAGATAATATAACAATTCTAAAAAACAATCAAAAAAACAACAACAAAAACATCTGGCCCTTTCAAAAGCAGATGAAGACAGACAGAGAAAAGGAAATAATTATATTTTATTATCTATACTTATTAAAATGGCATGGAATTTGTTTCCTATAATGTCCTTATTGGAATTGGGTCTTTATGCTTGTAAATTAGGGTCTAAATGCGTCATCCATTTCTGGAATCAATGAGAAGACACGACATTGCCTTCATTAAAAGTCTAGAAGTGTTGAACAGAAAAATGATTGAAAGGGACTTTCCGTCTCTTAGTCTTCCCTGACACGTAAGAAAAAGACGCTGAGAAAGGACTCTCTCACCCACAGGATGATAAACCCCACAGAGAGTTGATGATACCCAAGAGGCCTCACTGTTTCTTGAGATCTCTAGAAATTGCCGTAGAAATAGGAAAACCTTGCTGTCTCTGGTGAAATGCTGGCCTAAAGGATAGTATACCGAACGTCATTTTCTCTTCTCTTTGTCTCGAAAGGGGAAGTGGGAAATTAACACGCAAGACAAACTAAGCTCTTGATTAGGCTCAGAGGGCTCTTATTCTGTAATTCTCAGGGCTTCCTACCTAAAGGATAGGACTCAAATGTCATGAGAGAGGGACTACTGTTTCAGTGAAGCCAACTTCTGTGATGTCACCAAGGTTTGAGGTCATAGCAACCTGCCCTTCCTCAATCCATGCCTGATCACTACACTTGGCTGGAGGAGTCATGAGTAGGCCAAGAGGATCCCAAGCCTTCCCAAACCACTGGAGCCGCCTGGGTCTCTCACTCAGGCAGTTGTGAAGTGAGTCAGTGTCACCTTCTCCATGGTTGAATTCATATTCCTTGGAGTCGATGACTTCCCTAATCTCATTGTCATGTTCCATAATTCCTCTTTGTCTCTCTGGATTTGCTTCCTTATTTTCCAGTTTTTGTCTTCCAGATCTCTAATTTTATCCTCTGCTTCTGCCAGCTTCCTGGCCTTTGCATCCAATTTGCTTCCAATCTTTTCATCAGGGATTCATTGTTTTATTTTATTTTTTTAATCACTTTTATCTCTGTGGTTCGAGACTCCCTGATGTCTTCTGTGTTTTTCTGATTCACAGTGAGTATCCTGGCTGCTGCTTTCCATCTCCCATTGGGCGTGTTCCATGTAGACATTTCACCTTGATTGCCTGAACATGATCACTTCTTGTTATTTTTTCTCGGCATCAAATGATTCTTCCATCTTTGCATTGGATAGAGGTCTCTGTCTTCTCTTTATTTGAAAAGCCAATTCTGTTTTCTACCCGGAGAGTAAATTATTTAGGATGACGAGATCATGATTTGCCCAATGGCTGGCCCTTGAGGAAGTTGCATGTGTGTGGCATGCATGCCCTCTTCTGTTGTGTTGTAGCTGTCCCCTGTCCTAGAGGCAAGTCATCTGCAGAAGCTTTCCTTGCCAGTTATTTGGAGTGTTTGATGTAGGCTGAATATGGTAAGGTTTAGCTTGGTAGGCTCTTGTGTGCCAGTGAAAGGAGACTTTCAACTAACTCATCAGAATGAAGGCTTTTAGAATGCTGTGGTCAGGAGAAAGCATGTGGGAAGGGCTTTCTTCTAGTCCCCTCTGGGAGAGTCTGTTCTCCAGGGCAAAGAAACTTAGACTGAGGAAGGCGGTACAGCCGGTGTTCCACGGTCAGGACTTCGTGTTCACAGGTTAGGCAGCTAATGTCCTCATTATCTTATCTTTGGCCAGTTGATCCATCTTTATGCTGCTGGTGCGAGAGCCCAAAATTTAGTGTGCTTCCATCGAGTCATCTCCAAGAACACTGCCTCTCACAGATGCACTGCCACAACTCACCATCTTCCCAATGTGTCTCCCGGGATTGTGTCTGATCATGGATTTCAGGCTGTCTGCACCTGGTTGCTTGTTGGTGTCCTAGGCACTCAAGAGAGGGTGTTCTGTCGAGTCGATGTCTGCCAAGCCTGCTGATCTGAACACTCCAGCCCTCAAGACTTGTGTTGGCAAGAACTCATGCCCTTCAGACCCTCTGCGCGTCACAACCAGTGGCATTGGGAAACATGTGCCTTGTGGGTTCCCAGTGTGCTCCTCTCTCCTGTGCCTTTATCTTTTTCATTAGCTCACTGCGTTCTGACGTACCAACTGCCCACATCCTCCTGAGCCAATTCCCCAAATGTCTCCCATAGACTCTGCAACTTCTTTTCACTTTTGCTGTGGAGTTTACTGTTTACTTTGTAGGCTTCAGGTCCATTTCTACCATGTTGCACTTGATGGGGTAATTTTCCAGTTGTGTTGCTGACTTAAGACAAGCCTGGAAATCCCAGACACTAATACCATTTCACTGTCCTCCAAAAGCTCCACAGACTTTTGCCCAGCCATAATCAAAAATGAATTCTTGCCATTTGCCTCATTTGGCAGAATTGTGGAGAGCATTGAGCTATGCCACATTTATCAGTCTCAGAAAGACAAATAGCATACTATTTTGCTCTCTCATGCTAGTCAAGGAATATGTGAAAACACAAGGGAAAAAGGGATAAACAATACGACTCTAACGAGGCACTTAAAATTTGTTGTTTTTTTGAAGGGAAGTTAGTGAGAATATGTATCTATAAAAAGAGGACTAAATGGGACATTCCTTGCAGGAAATGTGGCTGAAATTGACGGAATGTGAGTTTTCAAGGCACATCAATTGAAATGCTATCCATAAAGGAAAGAATTTTATCTGTTGATATTTCATTATAAGTGTTATGTGAAACACAAACAACACACACACACACACACACACACACATACACACAGAAAGGCACAACAAAGATGGGGAGAATTGGAGGAATTGTACTAAAGGAAGCAAACCCCAAAGAAAATACCATGAAGGGGAAAGGTACAGAGAATCCAAGTCAGAAAACAATGAAAATGAGAACGTTAACTCCTTACCTGTCAATAATTTGTTGAAGTATTCAGGACTAAATACTCCTATCCCTGTAAACAGATTGTTGGAAGGATGAAAATTAAAAACAAAACAAAACAGAAAAAGAAAAAGTGGCAAAAAAGGTCAACAAGAAAACAACAAAAACAAAACCAGCTCGACCTTATGTTGGCCATAGGAGATTTCCTTCGACTATAAAGATTTACATAATTTGTAAGGATGGAATTGGGAAGGCGTATGTAGTGCAATTGACAAGGATAAGAGAGCCAAAGTGATGGTGCCTATGGCAGATTGAGATATTTCATGCGTTCAAGAAACTAAAGATTACGGGAAGGTGTTTTGTCTTGATGCAGCATCCAAACATCAGAAACTTGGAGGAATTGTCAACATATACACCACCAACGTGGGTGTATCTTAATCTTGGAATCATTAATAGAAAGAAAGGGAGATGGGATCACAGTCCAATATTGTTGGGACTATGATATTCACTTAGAGCACAGGACAGATCATACAGAGAAGAAGGTGGGAAGGAATAACAGACGTCAACATGGGCCCTCTAGACCACGTGAGCTTTGGGAAAACATGCATAATATTGTTTCTCTAAGGACCATAAGAGAAGTTCTTCCCAAGGGAAGACCTAACTTTGTCTATCAGAGATCCTGTGCTGGAGTCCAAATCAAGTCATAATTAATAGTAGACAATTCACATCCTATCTTGTATACATATGACTACGAAGATATGAAAACGGAAAGAAATCCCTTACAAATGGGAAACACAGCCAGACACTCATAGGTGGAAAACACAGCACACTCCGAACTAGCAATGAGTCAAGGAAGAACAAGCAAAAGGAAAATCAGAAAGCACCTTGAACAAAGGAAATTAAAGAAACTTATGGGATGATGCCAAAACATTTTATGGGGAAACGTTAAATGTGTTTATTTCCAAAAATTCAAAACACCGAATAAAAGCAATCTAACCAACAGTGTAAGGAACTAGAAAATGATGAAACGAACTACAAAGTGAACAGAAAAAAAAAGAAATAATATATATGGTCATTGAAATAAAAGAAATACAAACAAATCAATAGGAAAAATCCAGGAGAACCCACATGTCAGGTTTTAAAACTTTAACAAACTGGAATAGCAGTTACCTGGATTAAATGTGGAGACAAGCATACAGCTGAAATTATAAGACCACATGACAACTAATAGAAAGGAAAAAAAAAATAACCGAAAAGGTCCCTCTAAACAATTATGCCAGCAAATCCTACACTGAGGAATATGATAAACTCTGAGACACATCCACTCCCAAGATTAGGTAAGGAAACTTACAACCTTAGCTCTCTAGTAGTGATTAAAGCGTTTAAAGCAGTAATCAAACATCTCCCAACTCACAGAAGGTCAGGTGCAAATCATTTTCCTAGTGAACACTTCTAGACATTTAATGACGGCAATGTCATTTCTTCTCATTGATTCCAGAAATGGAGGAGGCAGATAGACTCTACAAGTATAAAGACCAATTCAGATAAGGACATTATAGGATACAAATTCCATGACATTTTAATAAGTAGAGATAATAAAAATATAATTTTTCCTTTTCTCTGTCTATCTTCACCTGCTTTTGAAAGGGACAGTTTGATTTTATTTTAATTTTTTATTCTGTTGAGGAAATAGGCCTATCATCCATCATACGTTTTTGACAGAGTATTCATGGATGCTTTAGTTCCATATACAACCTAGTGCTCCTCCTAATATATGCCACAAATCCTGAACACCCATTAAGCAGTTCCCTCCTTCCCTCCATGTCTCTCTTTTCTGTAACCTTCAGCTTGGTTCCTCAGAGACCGTCTGAGTCACTTCTGGTTTGTCTTCTTCTCTGACTACTTCCACTTCAGTTTTCCCTTCTTTTTACTAAGGCCCATGGTATTCCTCCTGGAGCACATATGAGAGAAGCCATATGATATTTCCCTTTGGCTTCTTACCTTTTTCATTTCGCATCACCCAGTCATGGGACATTCATGTCAATGCAAGTACCAGGGGTTCCTCCTCCCTGATGGCTGAGGAATACTGTGTTACCAAGATGGACCACACCTTCTTTATTCACTAGTCTTTGCAAGGGCATTGCTGTTCAATCCACAGTTCTGCTCAATTGGACCTTGCAGGCCATCAATATAGTCTGTTCCTTTTCCTCTGATTAAACAGAATTAGTCTACATGGCTATACCCATTACCACAACAGGTAGAGTTAACTAATGATGACAAGGTGATCTCTCCTGGGCTCTTCCTTAAGGGTTAGCTATCATGCAGAATTTCACTCTTCTTGAAGCTTTTGCAAAGGTGTTCAAGGTAAAGCCAGGTAGACAGAGCCCTAATCCCTTATAAATATTTTTCTTAACACGAGGAGATGAGGACACAGAGAGCACAATACATCCATTACCTAACATTATTTTGAAAAGGTAATTTCCATCCTTTCATCATTACTGACCCATAGGTAAAAGACGCTGAGCAAGGACTCTCTAACTCACAGGATGACAAACCTCACAGAGAGCTGATGATAGCCAAGAGGCCTCACTGATTATTGAGATCTCTAGAAATTGCAATGGAAATAGGAAAACCTTGCCATCTCTGGAGAAATGTTGGCCTAAAAGATAGTATGCCGTACGTAATTTTCTTTTATCTTTGTTTAGAAAGGGGATGTAGAAATAAACACACAAGACAACCTGAGTTCTTGATTAGGCAGAGGGCTATTTTTAGTTTTTACCGGGCTTCCTACCTAAAGCCATAGGACTCAAAGGTCATGAAAGAGTGGCTGCTGCTTCAGAAAAGCCAGTTTCTCTCATGTCATGAATCTTTGAGGTCAGAGCAACCACTCCTCTCCAAATCATGCTTGACCTACACTTGGTCATGGTAGTCATGAGTGGGCCAAGACGATACCAAGCCCTCCCAACCGCTGTAGCCAACTGGATCTCTCACCAAGTCATTTTGTAAAGTGAGTCAGTGTCACATTCTCCATGGCCGATTTTGTAGTCCATTGTCGTGACAGTCAGCAAAAGCCATCTGGACTCTGGAGAAAGACAAGTATCCACCATTCCATCTTACCCACGAAAGGCCAAGAAAGAATCAGGTCTCAAACAAAGACTCAAGGGAGGAACTCCATGTCCCGCACATGTGTATGGTCCTACCACCCAATCAAGGTGCTTCTGACTAGGGAAAGGCCACCCAAAGAAGCCTCACAGGGAACACCAGCAACCTTTCCAAAGATATGTCTGGAGTCTTCAACAGCGAAGATATGAGTTCCTCTAGTATCTCAAGAAATTGTGCCATACGGCCTCCCAATCTTCAAAACTGACCAAGCACCAAAGTCAGACTCTACACCCTAGAACCTGAGTCCCAGACAGACTCATTTCCTTGGAGTCCACAGGAGCAAGCAAGGAGCATGTTGGAGGAGATGGTGCAAGTGAAGCCATCTGAATGAAACTCTTGCCTGTTTCAAGAAGAAGACATGTATCTACAAAAGACACATGGAAGAGGATTCAAATGTCAAAGAACCTTGAGCATTCCTACAGGGCGGTGCAGCTATCCTCTGGGAACTGAATGGAGATATGGCAGCACAAGCCTGCCTTAAGCCTCTCATTACCATTCCCCAAATGGTTTCATGTGACAACCAAATGGTGCTTCTTGCAGAAGACGGGCGTGTTCTAATGGAGTCAGGAAAGGATGAACAATGTGACAACAAAGGGCCACTATAGCGGGTCAGACAGTGGATGATTCAGGTTGGTGAGGAGATACAAGAAGATAAAGAACAGGAGAATGAACAAGGGAGCTCAGAGCAAAGGCCTGGCATTTTCAGATGGTGGGAGATGCTCTGTACCTGACTGCATCCCATAGGGGCCTAGGTCCAAATTAAAGAAACCATCCTCTGGCTCTAGTAAATCATTGCAAACTGCCTTTTTTTTTTTAATGATGTACATGAAGGTACTTGAGAGAGAGACAGAAAATCACACTCAGTGGGTGGAATGGGGAGGGGAATAATTCTTGCCCCTGAGCAGGGAACCTGAGACGAGAGACAAGGCCATGACACTGGGATCATGAGCTGAGGTGAAGGCTGTTTTTGAACTGATGGACCCACCCCAGGACACAATCGTTGTCTTCTTATAAGCTCAGAGTTCTTGACAAGAACCACTACTTGTCATTGTTCAGAAATGCAGAGGATACGGATTTTAGCTAGGGCTGGATTTGCTTGCTCTATCCGACCTGCTTTGAGAGCTGATATAACTTGCCGTCTTGAAGTCAGTGACTTGGCTATGGACACACTACTCTCTGACGTATTTTGGAATAACGAGAATTCCTCCCTCCCTATATTTTGCACGGGGAATGACACTATGTCTTGTGTTGCTCTGCATCTGTTCATGGTGATGGGAGTCCTCTGTGCCTCATAATATGGAGCACTGTTTCTGCTCCCAGATGAGAAATATTTTCAGCTCTGATTTCTCAAACAAATATTTGTCCTTCTTTATTCTCTCATTCCTAGGTCTCCTAGAATAGGTACCTTTTTCCATTCCTTGGAGTCGATGGTTTCCCTAAGCTCATTGTCATGTTCCATCATACTTCCTTCTCTCTTTCGCTTATCTTCCTTTATTTTTCAGTATTTTTCTTCCAGGTCACTAATTTGATTGTCTGCTTCTGCCAGTTTCCTGGCCTTGCATCCAGTCTGCTACAAATCTTTTCATCAGGGACCCATATTTTATTTTATTTTTTTATCACTTTTATTTCTGTGATTCGAGACTCCCTTATGTCTTTTGTGTTTTTCTCCGTACAGTGAGTATTCTGGATGCTGCTTTCAACCTCCATTGGGCTTGTTACATTTAGAGGTTTCAGTTTGATTGCCTGGCCATGGTCATTTCTTATTATTTTTGTTCAGCATCAATTGAGTCTTCCATCTTTGCATTGGATCCTGGTCTCTGTCTTCTCTCTATTCACAATGCCCATTCTGTTTTTTACCAATGTGGTAATGTCTTTAGGAAGAAGAGATCGTGGAGTGGCCAAGGGCTGGCCATTGAGGGAGTCTCTGGTGTGTGTGGGGTGCATGCCCTCTGCTGTTGTGTTGTGGCTGGCCCCTGACCTGAAGGCAGTCATTTGCAGGGGCTTTCCTTGCCTGCCATTTGGAGTGTTTGGTTTCTCTGATGAATATAGTGAGGTTTAGTTTGTTGTGCACTGTTTGCCTGTGAAAGGAGATGTTCAACCAACTCAACAGAATGAATGCCTGCAGAAAGCTGTGGTTTGGAGAGAGCATGTGGGAAGGGCTTTATTCTAGTCCCATAATGGAGTGTCTGTTCCACTTTGACTAAGCAACTTTGACTAAGGAAGACAGTCCCCTCGGTGTTCCATGGTTGGGACTTCATTTTTGTACGTGAGGCAGTTAATGTCATCACCATCCTGTCTTTTCCAGCAGTTCAGTCTTTAGGCTTCTTGTGTGAGAGTCCCAAATTACTTTTACACCCATCGAGTCATCTCCCAGAACACTGCCACTCATGGATGCACTGCCAGAACCCACCATCTTCCCTCTGTATCTTCTGGTATTGTCTCTGATCATGGTTTCCAGGCTATCTGCTCCTGGTTCCTTGTTGGTGTCCTCTCCAGGAGAAACACAGTGTTCTCTCAAGTCGATATCTGCCAAGGGTGACGATCTGAAAACTCCGGACTCAAGACACTTTGTTATCAAGAACTCGTGCTATTTAGATCCTCTGCTGGACACAGAAAATGGCATTGGGAAGCATGCTCCTTGTGGGTTCCCAGTGTTCTCCTCTCTCCTGTGCCTTTTTCTTTTTCATTTGCTCACTGCCCTCTAAAGCACCAACTGCCCACTTCTCCTTAAACCATGTCTCCAGCCTTCTCCCAAAGTCTCTGCCACTTCTTTTCTCTTTTGCTGTGAAGTTTGATTTGTAGGCTTCAGGTCAATTTCCACCAAGTTGCAGTTGATGTAGTCATCTTCCAGTTGTGTTCATGGATGACGACAAAGCTGGAGCTCCCAGAAATTACTACCATCTCACTGTCCTCCAAAGGCACCACAGACTCTTACCCAGCCATAAGAAAGAATGAATTCTTGCCACTTGCCTCATGTGGCAAAATTGTGGAGAGCATTGGGCTATGTCACATCTCTCAGTCTCAGAAAGACAAATAACGTATTATTTCACTCTCTCATGGTAGTAAAGAAACATGTGAAAAAGCAGGGGAAACGGGACAAGCAATATGACTCTACCCAGACACATAAATTCTTTTCTTTCTTTGTAGGCAGGTTAGTGGGAATACATGTTTATAAAAGAGGACTAAATGGGTCATTCTTTGCAGGAAATATGGCTGAAAGTGATTAAATGTGGGTTTTCAAGGCATATGAAATTGATTTGCTATCCATAAATGCAGACTTCCTATCTTTTGAAATTTTGTATGAGTGTTATGTGAGATAAGACAAGATTTCAGGGAAGTAGGAGTAGGCGTCGATTCAACCTGTACCCCACAGTGAGGTGATTTCCAACCAAAGAACTCTGATAACCCATGAAATCAGCCTGAGATCAGAATTATATATGTCTGGATCTCTACCGGAGAAGAAGACATCAGTGGGCAGTAAAATCAGAGTGAGAACGTTGGACTGTTACTGACATAAACAAAAGTGGAAGGGATCCACCCAAGGCGACCAATTGGAATGTAATACTCCAATACAAGAGTGCCCTGCATTGGGGACCAGCATTAACTTGGACTCTGGTTGAAATCACTCAAAAAGAGCAAAAATATTGGGGATAAATTATGTCAATCATGGCAGCTAAAAACAGGGTCTTAAGTCCCCAGACCCAGTTCAGCCTCCATTGGGGCTGAGCCAAAGATAGTGTGTTGGAGAAACCAGGTCTTGGTCCCTGAGCTGCCAGCGTGCCCATGATCGCGTGGGGTGCTGCTTCTGTTAGGGGCTGGGAGCCTCATCAGACAGCAGAACAACGAGACTTGGTAACAGAGCTTGAGACGCATTCACCCCTCACCCTCCCCTGAGAAAGGTGTGTGAAGGCCAAGCCCATTGCTCTTAGACCCACGCCATACTATCAGAGCATGAGACACGCACGTGCCCCACACAGTCCCCTGAGAGAGGTGCATGAAGACCCAGGCTCATGCTCTCAGACCCGCGCCCTGCTATCAGAGCCTGAGACACTAAAGACCCACACCCTTCCCTGAGAGAGGTGCTTGCAAGACCAGAACTCTTAGAGAAAGACCAGGCATTCCTAGCCCGGTCCAGCATGAAAAGCTCAGTGTGGGATCGCTGCTTGGAACCTCTTGGTGGTCTGGAGCTGCCCAGACAGATGCTGCTGCCATCGTTTTAGGTACAAGCAGAAGATTCTGCATTCCCTGGGGCCGCGATACAAAATCTGCTCTGCCAGCAGCCAAGGGGAATTTATATGAGCTTTGCAGCACCCACAGGGGAGATGACTGAGGCTTCTCTCTGAGAGGGAGGTCGGGGTGCAGTTTGCTTTCCTCTAAACCTCCAAAAACCATCCAAAGAGGTAAAGACAAGAGAAAAAAAAAACTGAACAAACATAAAAGCCTCCAGAAGAAAAACCTGAAAAAACAGGATTCCTCAGAGCCCACACCCTTGAGAGGGGTGGGAGGACTTAAATCAGGGAACATTATTGACTGAAAACCCACCTGGCAGGCCTCATCCCCAGAAAACCAACCATAAAAGAAAAAAACAAAACAAACAAAAATAACAACCACCACTACTTCATAGATACAACTTTTATTTTTAACTCATTCCCACTATTCTGTTTCATTTGTTTTATATAGATAATTTTTAAACCTATTTACCATCACACTGAGATGTCCAGAATATCAAATTCCTATTAACATTCTAAATTGAACTTTTTGATACATGCACCTTTGTTTTATTTTGCATTCTATTTTTTTAGATCTGCAAGACTGTAAATTCTTTTTTTAAAATTAAATTTATTTATTTTCAGCATAACAGTATTCATTATTTTTTCACTGCATCCAGTGCTCCATGCAATCTGTGCCCTCTATAATACCCACCACCTGGTACCCCAACCTCCCATCCCCCCGCCACTTCAAACCCCTCAGATTGTTTTTCAGAGTCCATAGTCTCTCATGATTCACCTCCCCTTCCAATTTCCCCCAACTCCCTTCTCCTCTCTGACTCCCCATGTCCTCCATGCTATTTTTTATGCTCCACAAATAAGTGGAACCATATAATAATTGACTCTCTCTACTTGATTTATTTCACTCAGCATAATCTCTTCCAGTCCCATCCATGTTGCTACAGAAGTTGGGTATTCATCCTTTCTGATGGAGGCATAATACTCCATAGTGTATATGGACCACATCTTCCTTATCCATTCGTCCGTTGAAGGGCATCTTGGTTCTTACCATAGTTTGGCGACCGTGGCCATTGCTGCTATAAACATTGGGGTACAGATGGTCCTTCTTTTCACTACATTTGTATCCTTGGGGTAAATACCCAGGAGTGCAATTGCAGGGTGATAGGGAAGTTCTATTTTTAATTTCTTGAGGAATCTCCAGACTGTTATTCAAAGAGGCTGCAACAACCTGCATTCCCACCAACAGTGTAAGAGGGTTCCCCTTTCTCCAAATCCCTTCCAACAAATGTAGTTTACTGTCTTGCAAATTTTGGCCATTCTAACTGGTGTAAGGTGATATCTCAATGTGGTTTTAATTTGAATCACCCTGATGGCTAGTGATGATGAACATTTTTTCATGTGTCTGATAGCTATTTTTATGTCTATACTGGAGAAGTATCTGTTCATATCTTCTGCCTATTTTTTATTTGTCTGTTGTGTGTGTGTTGAGTTTGAGGAGGACTTTATAGATCCTGGATGTCAACCTTTTGTCTGTACTGTCATTTTCAAATATCTTCTCCCATTCCGTGGACTACCTCTTTGTTTTGTTGACTGTTTCCTTTGCTGTGCAGAAGCTTTCAAAAGTTTATTTTTGCTTTTGTTTCCTTTGCCTTTGGAGACATATCTTGAGAGAAGTTGCTGTGGCTGATATCGAAGAGATTACTGCCTTTGTTCTCCTCTAAGATTATGATGGATTCCTGTCTCACGTTGAGGTACTTTATCCATTTTGAGTTTATCTTTGTGTACTGTTTAAGAGAATGGTCGAATTTCATTCTTCTACATATAACTGTCCAGTTTTCCCAGCACCATTTATTGAAGAGACTGTCTTTTGTCTACTCTATATTCTTTCCTGTTTTGTTGAAGATTAATTGACCATAGAGTTGAGGATCTATATCTGGGCTATCTACTCTGTTCCACTGGTCTATGTGTCTGTTTTTATGCCAGTACCATGCTGTCCTGGTGACCACAGCTTTGGTAATAAAGCTTGAAATCAGGTAACATGATGCCCCCCATTTTATTTTTGTTTTTCAACATTTCCTTAGCGATTCGGGTCTATTCTGATTCCATACAAATTTCTGGATTATTTGCTTCAGCTCTTTGAAGAATACTGGTGGAGTTTCGATCAGAATGGCATTAAAAGTTTAGATTGCTCTAAGCAGTATAGACATTTTAACAATATTTATTCTTCCGATCCGAGCACATGGAATGGTCTTCCATCTTTTCGTGTGTTCTTCAATTTCTTTCATGAGTGTTCTGTAGTTCCTCAAGTACAGATCCTTTACCTCTTTGGTTAGGTTTATTCCCAGGTATCTTATGGTTCTTGGTGCTATAGTAAATAGAATCAATTCTCTAATTTCCCTTTCTGTATTTTCATTGTTATTTTCTAAGGAAGCCAGTGATTTCTGCACATTGACATTGTATCCTGCAACATTGCTGAATTGCTCTATGAGTTCTAGTAGTTTGGGGGTGGAGTCTTTTGGGTTTTCCATATAAAGAATTATGTCATCTTCGAAGAGAGAGGGTTTGACTTCTTCATTGCAAATTTTGATATCTCTTGTTGTCTGATTGCTGTTGCTAGGACTTCTACTACTATGTTGAACAAGAGTGGTGAGAGTGGTCATCCTTGTATTGTTCCTGATCTCAACGGGAAGGCTGCAAGTTTTTTCCCATTGAGGATGATATATGCTGTGGGTCGTTCATAGATTGATTTCATGATGTTCAGAAATGTTCCCTATATCCCTACACTTTGAAACGTTTTAATCAGGAACATATGCTGGATTTTCTCAAATGCTTCTTCTGTATCAATTGAGCAGACCATATGTTTCTTCTCTCTTCTCTTATTGATTTGTTCTATACATTGATTGATTGCGAATGTTGAACTATCCTTGTAGCTCAGGGATGAATCCCACCTGGTCATGGTGGATAATCTTTTTAATGTGCTGTTGGATCCCGTTTGCTAGGATCTTGTTGAGAATCTTAGCTTCCATATTCATCAGTGATATTGGTCTGAAATTCTTTTTGGTAGGGTCTTTGCCTGGTTTGGGGATCAGGGTAATGTTGGCTTCATAGAAAGAGTCTGGAAGTTTTCTTTCTGCTTCAATTTTTTGAAACAGCTTCAGGAAAACAGGCGTTATTTCTTCTTTGAACATTTAGTAGTATTCCACAGGGAATCCATCATGTCCTGGGCTCTTGTTTTTTGGGAGGTTTTTGATCACTGCTTCAGTCTTGTTACTAGATATTGGTCTATTCCAGTTGTCGATTTCTTCCTGGTTTAATTTTGGGAGTTTATATTTTTCCAGGAATGCATCCTTTTCATCAAGGTTGCTAAGCTTATTGGCATATAACTGTTGATAATAACTTCTGATGATTGTTTCTACTTCCTTGGTATTCATTGTGTTCTCTTTTCATTCATAATTTTATGAATTTGGACTTTCTCTCTTTTCTTTTGGATTAGTGTGGCCAGTGGCTTATCAATCTTACTGATTTTTTCAAAAAACAAACTTCTAGTTTCATTGATATGTTCTTCTGTATTTTTGGTTTCTACCTCATTGATCTCAGCTCTAATCTTGATTATTTCCCTTCTTATGTGTGGAGTTGGTTTGATTTTTTGTTGATTCTCCAGTTCTTTAAGGTGTAGATAAAGCTGCTCTGTTCTGGATTTTTCAATTTTTTTAAGGGAGGCTTGGATGGCTATGTATTTTCCCCTAGGACCGCCTTTGCTGTATCCCATAGCTTTTGGATGGAGTGTCTTCATTCTCATTAGTCTCCATGAATTGTTTCCGTTCTTCTTTGATCTCCTCATTGATCCAAGCATTCTTAAGCTAGGTGGCCTTTAGCTTCCAGGTGCTTGAGTTCCTTCCAAACTTTTCCTTGTTATTTAGCTCCAGTTTCAAAGCATTGTGATCTGAGAATATTCAGGGAATCATCTCAGTCTTTTGGTATCGGTTGAGTCCTGATTTGTGACCCGGTATGTGGTCTATTCTGGAGAAGGTTCTGTGTGCACTTGAAAAGAATGAGTATTCTGTTGTTTTAGGATGGAATGTTCTGTATATATCTATGAGGTCCATCTGGTCCAATGTGTCATTCAGTGCTCTTGTTTCTTTATTGATTTTTTGCTTTGATGATCTATTTCTGAGAGAGACCTGTTAAGATCTCCTTCGATTAGTGTAGTCATATCAATATGACTCTTTATCTTGATTAACAGTTTTCTTATGTAATTGGCTGCTCCCATATTGGGGACATAGATATTTACAATTGTTAGATCATCTTGGTGGATAGTCCCTTTAAGGATTATGTAGTGTCCTTCTGTATCTCTGACTACAGTCTTTAGTTTAAAATATAATTTATCTGATATAAGAATCCCTACCCCAGCCTTTTTTTGTGTCCCATTGGCATGAAAAATGCTTCTCCATCCCTTCACTTTCAATTTGGATGTATCTTTAGGTTCAAAATGGGTTTCTTGTAGACAACATATGTATGGGTCCTGTTGTTTTATCCAAACTGCCACCCTGTGACATTTTATGGGTGCATTTAGGCCATTCAAATTGAGGGTGATTATTGATAGATACTTTTTTTTTTTATTTCCAGCATAACAGTATTCATTATTTTTGCACCACACCCCGTGCTCCATGCAATCCGTGCCCTCTATAATACCCACCACCTGGTACCCCAACCTCCCACCCCCCGTCCCTTCAAAACCCTCAGATTGTTTTTCAGAGTCCATAGTCTCTCATGGTTCACCTCCCCTTCCAATTTCCCCCAACTCCCTTCTCCACTCTAAGTCCCCATGTCCTCCATGCTATTTGTTATGCTCCACAAATAAGTGAAACCATATGATAGTTGACTCTCTCTGCTTGACTTATTTCACTCAGCATAATCTCTTCCAGTCCTGTCCATGTTGCTACAAAAGTTGGGTATTGACATCGAGTTACCTTTGAAGTCTTTCGTTCTGTAGATTGTCTCTATACTTCTGTTCAATGCTATTCCTAGGGGTTTTTCCTCTTTTATTGAACCTCCCCTTAATATTTTCTGCAGTGACAGCTTGTTGTTTTCATAGTCTTTTAAGCCTTTTTTGTCCTTGGAAACTCTTTATCTCTCCATTTATTTTGAATGACAGTCTTGCTGGGTAGAGTATTCTTGGCTGCATGTTCTCCTAATTTAGTTCCCTGAATATATCTTGCCAGCCTTTTCTGGCTTGCCAGGTCTCTGTGGTCAGGTCTGATGTTATTCTGATGGGCTTTCCTCTCTAAGTAAGGAGCCTCTTTACCCTAGTGGCTTCCAAGAGATTATACCTACAATTATAATTCCTCAATTTGACTATCAGGTGTTGTGATGTTTTATTGCGTGTATGATCTTGGATGGAGATTGTTCAGCCTCTAGTACATGAACGCTGGTTCCATTCGCGAGATTGGGAAAATTTTCATGAAGGACTTGTTCCTCTATATCTTCTAGATTTCTTTCTTTCTCCTCCCCTTCAGGGATTCCAATAATTTTGATTTTGGAATGTTTCATGGCATCATTTATTTCCCTGATTCTGTTTTCGTGGTTTCTAAGCAGTTTGTTCCAGGCTTCCTCCTGATCCTTTCTCTCTATCTGTTTGTCCTCCAGATCACTAATTCTATCTTTTGTCTCAGTTGCCCTAGCTTTGAGAGTTTAGATTAGATGGGAAGACATTTAGAGCATTGTGAACCTCAGCCCTGTTAGCTTTAAGCTCCATGTGAACATTGTGTCTGGTCGCTTTCAGCTCAGCCCTAATCAATTCTGCTTGGTCATCCATGGCTTTCTCCAACCTAGCTATTTCCTGGATAATTGTTAGCCTGAATTCTCTTTCCGACATATTGTCTATGTTGATAGACGTTAGCTCTGTTGCAGAAGGTCCATCCTTTGTATTTTTCTTCTGTGTGGCATTTCTACTCCTAGTCATTTTGGTGGGAGATGATTGACCAGACGTAGCTGGATGTATCAACTGTGGTGCAGTCAAGGTGCACCCTGGAACACTTCTGAGCAATCAGGATTCCCCACCGAATGAGAGATAAAAGAAAAGAAAAAGAAAAAGAAAATTGAGAGAGAGACAGGAAAGAAAGGGAAGATGAAAGAGAAGGTTCAGCCCAAATGGGCCCCAAGATAAGATTTATGAGGTAGACAACAAAAACAGACAAACAAAAAGATTGATAAAAGTATATGACAAGCAATATATATATATATATATATATATATATATATATATATATATATATGCAAAGAAAGGAAGAACCTCGTCAAAAAGAACTCCAAGTGTAAGATTTATATACTATCAGGACAAACACAAAATCAGAGAAACACTTGGGGAAGAAAAAGTTGGGAGAGTGATTATAAATTCTCAGTGTGTGCGAGGAAGGTTGTTTTGATTCTTCCTGGATGTATCTTTATGTCTTTGTTAAGACTCAACTTTTCTAAGATAAAGGGGGATTACAAAAATTTACTTATACGGGTAGTATTGATTGGGGAAAGGGGATTACTTTGAAGTTTAACTCTATATGAATATTAGAAGATAAAAAGGAATAAACTAGACTAAACTAAACTAAAATTGTAAAAAAAAAAGAAGGAATTCAAAAAATAAAAATGCAAAAGAAAATCATAGGTGTATGTATCAAAAAGTTCAGGTTAGAAGGTTATTATGGAATTTGATGTACTGGACAGCTCGCTGTGATGGTTATTAGGTTAAAAAAATAACCTGTGTATAAGAAAAAAATAAACCAGAATAGTGGGAATGAACAAAAAATAAAAGTTTTCCTATGATGTAGTGGTTGTTCTCTTGTAGTCTTTTTTTTTCCTTTTTATTTTCTTTCTTGGTTTGTTTTCTGGGGGAGGGGCCTGCCACGTGGGTTTTAAGTCAGTGATGTTCCCTGACTTAAGGCCTCATGCCGCCCTCAAGGGGGTGGGTTCTGAGGAAACTGTTTTTTTTTTTTCCCCAGGCTTTTGTTCTCTGGCGGTTTTTATGTTTGTTCACTTTTTATTTTCTCACTTTGACCGCTTTTGATGATTTTTGTAGTTTTAGAGGAAAACAAACCACACCCTGATCTCCCTCTCAGAGAGAGTCTCAGTCTGGCTGCAGAGGCTAAATAAGTTCCCCCTTGGCTGCTGGCAGACCAGGTTCCAAGTCGCGGTCCCTGGGGATGCAGGATCTTTTGATTGTACCCAAAGCCAAGGCAGTGGTGGCTGTCTGGGCAGCTCCTGACCACCAGAGAGGTTCCAAGCAGCGATTGCACACTGAGATTTTCCCGCTGGCCTGGGCTGGGCGTGCCTTGTCTTTCTGGTTCTAAGAGCGCCAGGCTTGCGTGCACCAATTTCAGGGGAGACTGAGGTTCATGCGCGGGTCTCAGGCTCTGAGAACAGCGCACAGGTCCTAGAGCACCAGGCTGGGCCTTCATGCACCTCTCTGGGGTGGGGGGAGTTTGGTGCAGGCTCTGAAACAATGGCGTGTATCAAAGGCGCAGGCTGGGCCTTTATACCTCTCTCAGGGGAGTATTCAGGCTCTATAGCAGGGCTCTCGAGTTCTGCTGCCTGGTGTGACTCCCATCCCCTCACAGGAAATGGGCCCCTCGCATTCTCTGGCGCGCTGGCTGCTTAGGGACCAAGAGCTGGTTTTTCCGCCACACTCTCTCTGCCTCAGCACCAGGGGAGGCTGTCCTGGGACCAGGGACTTAAGCCCCTGTCCCTAACCATCCAGATTCCCATAATTTCCGCCCGAGATCCTTTGCTTTTTTGGAGTGCTTTCAACCAGTCTCCAAGTTAATGCTGGTCCCCAGACGCAAGGCACTCTCGCACGTATTGTGGCATTACTTTCTAACTGGTCGCCTCTGGTGGCTCCCTTCCCCTTTTGTTTATCTTCCAATATCAGTCACTGTTCCCACTCAGCTTTACCTGCCCACTGGCGTCTTCTACCCCTGTAGAGATCCAAACGTGTATAATTCTGATCTCTGGGTGATTTCATGGGTGATTTGAGTTTTTTGGTAGGTAATCAGCTCACTTTGGGGTACAAGTTGAAGAGGCGCATCCTCCTACTTCCCCGCCATCTTGTCCCCCCTGCATTCTATTTTTAATTTTTTAATTTAGTTTAGTTTAGTCTAGTTTATTCCCTTTTTATTTTTATTTTCATTTTTGAATGTTCATATAGAGTTAAACTGCAAGATAATCCCCTTTCACCAATCAATGCTATCCCTATATGTAAACCAATTTTTAATCCCCCTTTATCTTAGGAAAGTTGAGTTTTTAACAAAAATCTCAAAGATATCAAGATACATCCAGGAAGAATCACAATAAACTTCCTTGCCCACACGGAGAATTTATACCCACTCTCCCATCTTTTTGTTTCCAGTGTTTCTGTGTTGTGGTATTTGTCCTGATAGTATATAATTCTTAACTTGGGGTTCTCTTTGATGAGGTTCCTCTTTAATTTGAATATATATATATATATATATATATATCTAGATCTAGATCTAGATCTAGATCTAGATATAATATCTAGATATAATATCTAGATATCTATCTAGATATCTAGATAGATATAGATATCTATCTATATCTAGATAGATCTAGATATCTATCTATATCTAGATCTAGATATATACATCTATGTCTCTATATATCTATATATCTCTATCTATCTCTATCTATCTATGTCTATAGATATATATATAGGCATATATGTCTATATATGTGTCTACATATATGCCTATATATATGTCTATAGATATGTACCTATGTCTTCGATATATATCTTTGTCTCTAGATATATATCTAGATATATATGTCTCATTTGGAGATATAGATATATATATATAAGACATAGATATATCTCTATGTCTATACACATATATATCTATGTCTGTCTATATGTCTCTCTCTCTCTTTCTCTCTATATATATATCCATATAAACTGACAACTTAAAAGACTGAAAAAGTATATGACAAGAGAAATATTTTCTCTTGTCATATACTTTTATCAGTCTCTTTGTCTGTTTTTTTTTTTTTTTGAAACTTTATAAATGTTTCCTTAGGGCTCATTTGGGCTGAAACTTCTCTTTTATCTTCACTTTTTTCCCTGTCTCTCTCTCTCTTTTCACTTTTTTTTATTTTTTTCTCTCATTTCGGTGGGGAATTTTGATTTCTCAGAAGTGTTCCAGAGTGCACCTTGACTGCACCACAGTTGTTACATCCAGCTATATACGTTCAATTATCTCTTCCCAAAACGACTAGGAGGAGAAATGCACAACAGATAAAAAATACAGAGGATGGGCCTTCTGCAACACAGCTAATGTCTATCAACATAAACTATATGTAGGAAAGAGAATTCAGGCTCACAACTATCCAGGCAATAGCTAGGATGGAGAAAGTCATGGAAGTCAAATCGAATTGAATAGGGCAGAACTGAAAGCCACCACAGTTGAGGTTCACAATGCTCTCAATGAGTTCCAATCTAATCTAAATTTTCTAAAAGCTAGGGTAACTGTAACAGAAGATAGAATTAGTGATTGAGAGGACAAATAGATAGAGAGAAAGGATCAGGAGGAAGTCTGGAACAAACAGCTGAGAAGCCACGAAAACAGAATTAGGGAAATAAATGATGCCATGAAAGTTTCCAACATCAGCATTATAGGAACCTCTGAAGGGGAGGAGAAAGAAAGAAGTCTAGAAGATATTTTCTTCATGAAAATATTCCCAATCTTGCTATTGGAACTAGCATTCATATACTAGAGGCAGAACGGTCTCCCCTCAAGATTATAGATTCCAAAATAAATCAAGGCACCTGATCATAAAATTGAGAAATTGTAAGTGTAGATACAATCTGTTGAAAGCCACTAGGACATAGAAGCTCCTTAGTACAGAGGAAAGCCCATGAGGATCACGTCAGACCTGCCCACAGAGACCTGGCAAGATATATACAGGCACTAAATGAGAAGAACATGCAGCCAAGAATACTTTATCCAGCAAGACTGACATTCAAAATGGATAGAGATATAACGAGTTTCCAAGACAGGCAAGGCTTAAAAGACTATGCAACCACCAAGACAACACTGCAGGAAATATTATGGGGGGTTCTATAAAAGGGGAAAAATCCTATGAATAGCATTGTACAGAAATATAGAGACAATCTACAGAAATAAAGACTTCAAAGGTAATACGATGTCAATAAAAATATATCTATCAATAATCACTCTCAATGTGAATGGCCTCAATGCGCCCATAAAACAACACAGGGTTGCAGATTGGATAAAATGACAGAACCCATCCATATGATGACTACGAGAGACCCATTTTGAACCTAAAGATACAATCAGACTGAAAGTGAAGGGATGGGGAAGCATCTTTCATGACAATGGGCCTCAAAACTAGCCCATGTAGCGATGCTCATATCAGATAAATTAGATTTTAAACTAAAGACTATAGTCAGAGATACAGAAGACAGTACATAATTATTAAAGGGACTATCCACCAGGACGATCTAACAACTGTAAATATCTATACCCCCAATATGGGAGCAGCCAATTACATGAGAAAACTGTTAGTCAAGATAAAGAGTCATATTGATATGTATAGACTAATAGTAGGAGATGTTAACCCTCTCAGAAATAAACAGATCATCGAAGCAGAAAATCCATAAAGAAACAAGAGCATTGAATGACACATTGGACCAGATGGACCTCATAGATATATACAGAATATTCCACACTGAAACAATAGAATATTCATTATTCTAAAGTGCACATAGAACCTTCTCAAGAACAGACCACATAGTGGGTCTCAAATCAGGATTCAACCAATACCAAAAGACTGAGATTATTCCCTGCATATTCTCAGATCACAATGCTTGGAAACTGGAGCTCAATCACAAGGAAAAGTTCCGAAGGAACTAAAAGACATGGAATCTAGAGACCACCTTTCTTAAGAATGCTTGGATCAACCAGGAGATCAAAGATTAATTTAAACAATTTATGGAAACAAATGAGAATGAGGACCCTTCAGTGCAAAACCTATGGGTTGCAGCAAAGGCAGTCCTAAGCGAGAAATACATAGCCATCCAAGCCTCCCTTCAAAAAAAAAAAAAAAGGAAAAATACAGAATACACCAGCTCTCTCTACAACGTGAAGAACTGGAGAATCAACAACAAATCAAACCAACTCCACAAACAAGAAGGGAAATAATCAAGATTAGAGCACAGATAAATGGGGTAGAAGCCAGAGATTCAGTAGAATGTATCAATGAAACTACAAGCTGTTTTTTTTAAAGAGTTGATAAGATTGATAAACCATTGGCCACACTAATCTAAAAGAAAAGAGAGAAAGCCCAAATTAAAATAAAAATTATGAATGAAATGGGAGAGATCAAAACTAACACCAGGGAAGTAGAAACAATCATCAGATGTTATTATCAACATTTATATGCCAAGAAGCTAAACAACCTATATGAAATGGATGCATTCCTGGAAAACTACAAAATCCCAAATTGAACCACGAAGAAATTGACAACCTGAATAGACCAATATCGAGTAACGGGATTGAAGCAGTGATCTAAAACGTCACCACAAAAAAGAGCCCAGGACCTAACGGATTCCCTGGGGATTTCTACCAAACTTTCAAAGAAGAAATAACACCTATTCTGCTGAAGCTGTTTCAAAAAGTTGAAGCAGAAGGAAAACTTTCATACTCGTTCTATAAAGCCAGCATTACCCTGATCCCCAAACCAGGCAAGGATCCTACCAAAAATGAGAATTTCAGACCAATAACACTGATGAATATGGACGCTAAGATTCTCAACAGGCTCCTAGCAAACTTTATCCAACAACACATTAAAAAGATTATCCACCATGACCAGGTGGGATTCATCCCTGGCTACAAGGATGGTTCAACATTCGCAATCAATCAATGTGATAGAACAAATTAATAAGAGAAGAGAGAAGAACCACATGGTCCTCTCCATTGATGCAGAAAAAGCATTTGACAAAATCCAGCATCCGTTCCTGATTAAAACGCTTCAAAGTACAGGGATATAGAGAACATTCCTGAACTTTTTTTTCATTTATTATTTTCAGCATAACGGTATCATTATTTTTTCACCACACCCAGTGCTCCATGCAATCCGTGCCCTATATAGTACCCACCACCTGGTACCCTGACCTCCCACACCCTTGCCACTTCAAACCCCTCGGATGGTTTTTCAGAGTCCATAATCTCTCATGATTCACCTCCCCTTCCAATTTACCCCAATTCCCTTCTCTCTAACACCCCGTGTCCTCCATGCTTTTTGTTATGCTCCACAAATAAGTGAAACCATATGATAATTGACTCTCTCGGATTGACTTATTTCACTCAGCATAATCTCTTCCAGTCCCGTCCATGTTGCTGCAAAAGTTGGGTATTCATCCTTTCTGATGGAGGCATAATACTCCATAGTGTATATGGACCACATCTTCCTTTTCAAATCATCCGTTGAAGGGCATCTTGGTTCTTTCCACAGATTGGCGACCGTGGCCATTGCTGCTATAAACATTGGGGTACAGATGGCCCTTCTTTTCACTACATCTGTATCTTTGGGATAAATACGCAGTAGTGCAATTGCAAGGTCATAGAGAACTTCTATTTTTAATTTCTTGAGGAATCTCCACACTGTTCTCCAAAGAGGCTGCACCAACTTGCATTCCCACCAACAGTGGAAAGGGTTCCCCTTTCTCCACATTGCCTCCAACACATATTGTTTCCTGTCTTGCTAATTTTGGCCATTCTAACTGGTGTAAAGTTATATCTATATGTGGTTTTCATTTGAATATCCCTGATGGCTTTTGATGATGAACATTTTTTCGTGTCTGATAGTCATTTGTATGTCTTCACTGGGGAAATGTCTGTTCATATCTTCTGCCCATTTTTTGATATGATTGTCTGTTTTGTGTGTGTTGAGTTTGAGGAGTTCTTCATAGATCCTGGAGGATCCTTTATCCATTTTGAGTTTATCTCTGTGTAAGGGGTAAGAGAATGGTCCAGTTTCATTCTTCTACATATAGCTGCCCAGTTTTCCAGCACCATATATTGAAGAGACTGGTTTTTTTCCACCGTATATTTTTTCCTGTTTTGTCGAAGATTATTTGCCCATAGAGTTGAGGGTTAATATCTGGGCCCTCTACTCTGTTCCACTGTTCTATGTGTCTGTTTTTATGCCAGTACCATTCTGTCTTGGTGATCACAGCTTTGTAGTAAAACTTTATCTCTCCATCCAATTTGAATGTCAGTCGTGCTGGATAAGTATTCTTGGCTGCATGTTCTTCTCATTTAGTTCCCTGAATATATATCTTGCCTACCTTTCTGGCTGCCAGGTCTCTGTGGACAGGTCTGACGCTGTTCTGATGGGCTTTCCTCTGTAAGTAAGGAGCCTCTCGTCCTAGTGCATTCAAAGGATTGTATCTAAAATTTTGAATTTTCAGTTTGACCATCAGGTGTCTTATTTTTTTTTTTAATTTTTGGAATCTATAATCTTGGGTGGAGACTGTTCTGTCTCTAGTACATGAAAGCTGGTTCCATTCACGAGATTGGGAACATTGTAGGACAAACTTGTTCCTGTATATATTCTAGACTTCTTTCTTTTTCCTCCCCTTCAGAGATTCCAATAATTTTGACGTTGGAACATTTCATGACATCATTTATTTCCCTGATTCTGTTTTCATGGATTCTAAGCTGTTTGTGCCAGGCTTCCTCCTAATCCTTTTTCTCTATCTGTTTGTCTTCCAGATCACTAATTCAATTTCTGTCTCAGATACCGTAGCTTTTAGAGAATTTAGATTAGATAGGAACTCATTGAGTGCATTGTGAATATCATCCCTGGTAGTTTTCAGTTCTGCCCCAACATTGTGAACCTCATCTATGGTCGCTTCAGTTAGGCCCTAAACAATTCCATTTGGTCATCCATGGCTTTCTACAACCTAGCTATTGCCTGTATAATTGTGAGCCTGAATTCTTTTTCCAAAATATTGTCTATGTTGATATCCATTAGCTGTGTTGCAGAAGGCCCATCCTCTGTATTTTTCTTCTGTTTGGTTAGTCATTTTGGTGAGAGATGATTGAATGGATGTAGCTGGATATATTGACCGTGATGCAGTCATGGTGCACCCTGGAACACTTCTGAGCAATCAGTATTCCCCACCCAAACGAGGGAAAACAGAAAAGAAAAAGAAAAAAAGAGAGAGAGATAGAGACAGGAAAAAAGGGAAGATAGAATGTTCAGTCCAAATGGTCCCCAAGGAAAGATTTATGAAGTATACAAACAAAACAGACAAACAAAAAGACTGATAAAAATATATGAGAAGAGGAAAAATTTGTATATATGTGCTAATAAAGGAAGAACCTCGTCAAAAAGAACCCCAAGTATATGATTTATATAGTATCAGGACAAACACACAAAAAACAGAAACACTGGAGGAAGAAAAAGATGGGAGAGTGTTTATAAATTCTCAGTGAGGGCGAGGAAGATTGTTTTGATTCTTCCTGGATGTATCTTGATATCTTTGTTAAAAGACTCATTTTTCTGTAAGATAAAGGGGGATTAAAAATTGTTTTCACGTGGGGTAGCATTGATTGGGGAAATGGGATTACCTTGAAGTTTAACTCTATATGAATAAGAAAATATAAAAATAAAAAGGAATAAACTAGACTAAACTAAACTAATATTTTAAAAAATTTAAAAAATAGAAATGCAAAATAAAAACAGATACGTATGTATCAAAAATTTCATGTTAGAAGGTTTTATGGAATTTGATGTACTGGACATCTCACTGTAAAGTTAAATAGGCTAAAAATATCTATATTAAAATAATGAACCAGAATATTGGGAACAAATTAAAAATGAAAGTTGTATGTATGATGTAGTGGTGGTTGTTCTCTTGTAGATTTTTTTTTTTCTTTTTCTGGTTGGTTTTCAGGGGAGGGACCTGCCAGGTGGGATTTGAGTCAATGATGTTCCCTGAGTTAAGTCCTCCCGCCCCCCCCCCAAGAGGGCAGGCTATGAGGAAACCGGTTTTTTCAGGCTTTTATTCTCTGGAGGTTTTTATGTTTGTTCACTTTATTTTTTCTCTTGCCTTGTCCACTTTTGATGGTTTTTGGAGGCTTAGAGGAAAGCAAACTGGACCCTGACCTCCCTCTCAGAACGAAGCCTCAGTCTGGTCCCATTTGGGTGCTCAGAGTCCATATAAATTTCCCTCTTGGCCGCTGACAGAGCAGGTTCCTAGTTGCGACCCATAGGGATGCAGGATCTTCTGCTTGTAATGAAAACCACGGCAGCAACAGCTGTCTGGGCAGCTGCAGACCACCAGAGAAGTTCCAAGCACCAATTGCAAAATGAGATTTTCCCGCTGGCCTGAGCTGGGAGTGCCTGGTTTTTCTGGGTCTAAGATCGCCTGGCTTGGGAGCAACTCTCTCAGGGGATGAAGTGGGTCACACACGCAAGTCTCAAGCTCTGATAGCAGGGCACAGATCCTAGAGCACCAGACTGTGACTTCATGCACCTCTGTCAGAGGAGGGTGAGTGGGACGCGTGTCTCAGGCTCTGTAGCACAGCTTGGCCGAGGCTCACAGCCCCTCACAGAAGACGTACCCCATGCATTCTAGGGCTTGCGGGCGGCTCAGGGACCAAGACCTGGTTTCTCTGCTGCACTCTCTCTGGCTCAGCGCCAGGGGAGGCTTTCCTGTGTCGAGGGAGGCAAGCTCCTGGTCCTAGCCACTCTGATTCCCACAATTCCCCCCGCCCTGCAATCCTTTGCTCTTTTTGAGTGGTTTCAACCAGTCTCCAATTTAATGATGGACCCCAGATTCAGGGCACTCTTGTATTAGGGGTATACTTTCCAAATGTTCACCTCTGGTGGCTCACTCCCCTTTTTGTTTATCTTCCTATGTCAGTATCAGTCTGATATTCCACTCTGCTTTACCTTACCTCTAGCGTCTTTTGCCTGTGTAGAGATTCAGATGTGTGTATTTATGATCTCAGGCTGATTTCATGGGTGATCAGAGTTCATTGGTAGGTAATCAGCTCACTTTAGGGTACAGGTTGAGACGGTGCCTCATCCTACTTCCCCACCATCTTGTCTCCCTAAATCTTTTCCTCTTAATACTTCATTGTTCTAGACAAAAATCACTGCTCTGTCATTGTTCAGAAAAGCAGGGGATATAGATTTTGGCTTGGGTGGTTGTAGCTTCCTCTACCTGACCTGCTTTGAGAGCTGGTATAGCTTGTCCTCTTGAAGTCAGTGACTTGGCTGTGGACAAATTACTCTCCCATGCATATTTGGTAAAGAGAATTCCTGCATCACTAACTTTTGCAGGGGGAATGACAGTATGTCTTGTGGTGCTCTGCTTCTGTTGATGGTGATGGGAGTCCTCTGAGCTTCTGAATCTGGATCTCTGTTTCTTCTACTGGATGAGGGACTTTTTCAGCTCTATTTTTTTCAAAGACATGCTCAGCCTTCTTTTGTTCTCTCTCTCCTAGTTCTCCTACAATAGGCACCTCTTTCCATTCCTTGGAGACGATGACTTCCCTAAGCTCATTGTTATGTTCCATGATTCTTCCTTCTCTCTATGACTTTGCTTCCTTATTTTCCAGTGTTTTTCATCCAGGTCACTAATTTGATCCTCTGCTTCTGCCAGCTTCCTGGACTTTGCATCCAGACTGCTACCAATGTTTTCCTCAGAAAGTCTTCATTTTATTTTATTTATTTTATCTTATTTTTATCAACTTTACCTCTGTGGTTCGAGAATCCCTGATAAGTTCAGTCTTTTCTGATGTACAGGGAGTATCCTGGCCACTGCTTTCAATCCTCCATCGGACCTGTTATATGTAGAGGTTTCACTCAGATTGCCTGGCCATGATCATTCTTGTTCTTTTTCCTCGGCATCAATGGATTCTTCAATCTGTGCATTGGATCTATGTCTCTGTGTTCTTCTCTGTATTAGAAAAGCCCATTGTGCTTTCTAGCCTGAGGGTAATTTCTTTAGGAAGAAGAGATCATGGAGGGCCCAAGAGTTGGCTCTTGATGGAGTCTCAGGTGTGTGTGTGTGTCTCATGCATGCCCTCTGCTGTTGTGTTGTGGTTGTCCCCTATCCTTGATGCCAGTCATCTGCAGAGGCTCTCCTTTCCTGCTATTTAGTGTGTTTGGAATCTGGGCTGAATATGCTGAGGCTTAGCTTGGTGGGCTCTGGTGTGCCTGTGACAGGAGACATTCAACCAGCTCAACAGAATGGAAACCTGCCTCATATGGCAGTGTTGTGGAGATCATTGGGCTACATCCCATATATCAATCTCAAAAAGACAAATAACATACAATTTCACTTTCTCATGGTAGTCAAGAGACATATGAAAAACAAGGGAAAAGGGGACAAATAATACAACTTTAACCAAGCACACAAAATGTGGTGTTTGTGAAGGCATGTTTGTGAGGATACATATTTATCAAAGAGGAAAAAAGATGACATTCTTTGTAGGAAATGTGGCCACAAGTGATGGAATGTGAGTTTTAAAGGCATGGCAAATTGAATCGCTATCCATAAAATACCGACTTTCTATCTCGTGAAATTTAACTATAAGTGTTCTGTGAAACACTCACAGTCAAGACATACACACTCACACACAAACACACACACACATACAAATAAGACACAAAAATGGGTTGAAGTGAGGAATAGTACTAAAGGAAGCAAACACCAAAGAAAATACCATAAAGGGGAAAGGCACAGAGTATCAAAGTCAGACACCCACTAAAATGAGAAAGTTAACTTCTTATCTATCAATAATTCATTCAAGTATTCAGGAATAAATTCTCCCATCACTGAAAACAGATTGGTGGACTGGATTAAATAAAAAAAAATCAAAACAGGTCCACAAGAAAACAACATAAATTAAACAAATTTGAACTTCTGTTGCCCATAGGAGATTTCCGTGAGCTATAAAGATACACTTAGCTTGAAACTGAAGGAAATGGGAAGATGTAATTTATGCAATTGCCAAGGATAAGAGAGCCAAAGTGATTGTGCCTATGGCATATAGAGGTACTTTTTGCCTTCGAGAGACAAAAGATTACCGGATGGTGCTTTGTCTTAATGGGGCATCAAAACATCAGAAATGTGGAAGAATTGCCAACAAATACATCACCATCATGGGTGTATCTAAGTGTTGGAAGCATATAAACAGAAATGAAGGGATATGGGGACCTCAATCCAATATTGTTGGGGACTACAATATCCACTTTCAGCACAGGAGCGATCATCCAGATGGAAAGGTGGTAATTAATAAGAGACGTCTTCATGGGTTCTCTAGACCACTTGTGCTTTGCAGATCCATGTATAGGATTGTGTCTCTGAGGACCATAAGAGAAGTTCTTCCCAAGGGCAGACCTAATTTGTCTATCACTGATCAAGTGCTGGAGTCCAAATCAAGTCGTAATTAATGGAAGACAATTGAAATCCAATCTTGTATACCTATGACTACGAACGTATAAAAATGGAAAGAAATCACTTACGAATGGAAAACACAGCCAGACACTCATAGGTGGAAAACACAACACTCTTGTGAACTAGCAATGATTAAAAGATAGAAAATCTGAAGGAAAATGAGAAAGTGCCATGAACAAAGGAAAGTCAAGAAACTTATGAGATGATTCCAAAATATTTTATGGGATAACAATATAGGGTTAAATACGTGTATTTCCCAACATTTAAGAACACCGAAAAAGAAAGCCCCCCTAACTGGACGACTGAAGGAACAAGATGAAGAATAACCGAACTCCAAAGTTAACAGATACATTGAAAACATACATGGGATTATCTAAATGAAGGAATACAAACAAACCAATAGGAGAAAAAATCAGGAGATTTCACACTTCAGTTTTGAAAACATGAACAAGCCGCACAAGCCATTACTGGCATAAAACAGGGAGCCAAGCACACAGCTGAAAGTATGAAACCACATGACAACTGGTAGAAAGGAAAAAAGAATAACCTAAGAGGCACATCCACACATTTATGCTAGCATATCCAAGAACTGAGAGAAAAGGATAAATTCCCAGACACATAGAAGCTCCCAAGATTAGGTCAGGAAACCTACAAAATCTCAGCTCTCTAGTAGTGACTGAAGCGTTTGAAGCAGTAATCAAACCCCTGCCAACACACAGAAGGCCAGGTCCAAGACATTTTCCTGGGCGCACTCTCCTAGGGATTTAGCGAAGGCATTGTCATGTCCTCTCATCGATTCCAGAGATGGAAAAGGCGGGTAGACTCTAATTCACTAGGATAAAGACCCAATTCAGATAAGGACATTTTAGGAAACAAATCCCATGTCATTTCAATAAGGAAAGAGAATAATAAAAATATAATTCTTTCCTTTTCTCCCTGTGACTTCCTTTGGTTTTGAGAGGGCCAGTTTGTTTTCCTCCGAACTGTTATTGTTGTTGTTGCTGTTCTGTGGAGAAAGCCTGCCTACCATCCATCATCCGCTTTTGACAGAGTACTCAAGGATGCTTTAGTTGTATGTACGACCTAGTGCACCTCCTAATATATGCCACAACTCCTGAACACCCATTAAGCAGTTCTCTTTTCTGTAACCGTCAGCTTGGTTCTCAGAGTCCTGAGTCACTCCTGGTGGGTCTCCTTCTCTGACTTCTTGCCCTTCAGTTTTCCCTTCCTTTACTAAGGGCCAAGGTATTCCTCCCGAGGCACATATTGTGGGAAGCCACATGGTATTTCCCTTTGTCTGCTTGCCTTTTCCATTTCCCATCAGCCAGGCATGGGACATTCATGTCAAGGCAAGGTCCAGGGGTTCCTTCACTTCGATGGCTGAGGAATACTGTGTTGCCGAAATGGACCAAAACTTCCTGATCCGCTAGTCTTTGCAAGGGCGTTGCGGCTCATTCCAAAGGTCTGCTCGAATGGGCCTTGCAAGCCGTCGGTATAGGCCGTCCCTTTCCTTCTGACTAAGGAGACTTGGCCAACATGTCTATCTATACCCGTTACCACAACAAGTACAGCTAACTAAGGATGACAACGGGTGCGGTCCAGGCCTCTTCCTGAAGAGTTAGCTCTGATGCAGAATGTCACTCTCCTCGAAGACTTTGCAAAGGGGATGAAGGGAAAGCCAGGTATACAGAGGCCTAATCCCTTAGCCGCGTGTTTCAGAGCACTAGGAAATGAGGCCACAGACGGCACCATCTATCCACGCCCTCACCTTTTTCCTCGAAAAGGGACTTTCCGTCCCTTAGTCATCACTGACCCATAGGGAAAAGATGCTGAGAAAGGACCCTCTCACCCATAGTATGACAAAACCCATGGAGACCTGTTGATACCCAAGAGGCCTGACTGTTTCTTGAGATCTCTAGAAATTGTAGTGGAAATAGTAAAACCTTGTTGTCTCTGGAGAAATGTTGGCCTAAAGGATGGTATATCAAATGCCATTTCCTTTTCTCTTTGTCTAGGAAAAAAAAAAGTGGGACATTAACACACAAGACAACCTGAGTTCTTGATCAGGCTCAGAGGGCTCTTTTTCTGTCCTTCCCGGGGCTTCCAAACTAAAGCCATAGGACTCAAAGGTAAGGGGGAAGGGACGACTCCTTCAGATATGCCAGCTTCTGTGGTGTCACAAAGCTTTTAGTTCATAGCAACCACACGTTACCAACCCATGCCTGATAAGTACACTTGGCAGGAATAGTCATGGGTGGGCCAGGAGGATCCCAGCACTCCCAAACAGTCTGAGCCACCTAGGTCTCTCACTAAGGCAGTTTGCAAAGCAAGTCGGTCACCTTCTCCATGGCAGCTAATGTCCTCATCGTCCTGTATTTTTCCAGTAGCTCAGTCTTGATTCTGCTGGTGTGAGAGCCCAAAATTTCTTGTACCCCCATCGAGTCATCTCCAAGAACACTGTCTTTCACGGATGCACTGCTTGAACCCACGATCATCCCACTGTGTCTCCTGGTATTGTCTCTGATCATGGTTTCCAAGCTGTTTGCACATGGTTGCTTGTTGGTGTCCCATGCACGAAAAAGACGGTGTTCTTTCAAGTCGATGTCTGCCAATCCTGCTGATCTGAAAACTCCAGCCACCAAGAATTGTGTTGTCAAGAACTCGTGCCCTTCAGACCCTCTGCTCGTCACAGCCAATGGCGTTGGGAAACATACTCCTTGTGGGTTCCCAGTGTGCTCTGCTCTCCTGTGCATGGGTCATTTGCATTGTCTCACTGCCCTCTGATGCACTATCCTCCAACATGTCCCCTGAGCCATGACTCCAATCATCTCTCATAGTCTCTGTGACTTCTTTTTTCTTTTCCTGGGGAGTATACTTTGTAGCATTCAGGTTAATTTCCACCAAGTTGCTGTTCATGTGGTTATATTACAATTGTGTTCATGGCTGCAGACAAGCCTGGAGTTCTCAGACACTACTAGCATCTCACTGTCCTCCAAGGGCACCACAGATTCTTACCAAGGCATAAGCAAAAATGAATTCTTGCCACTTGCCTCATTGGCAGTGTTCTAGATAACACTGTGCTACGTCACATCTATCAGTCTCAGAAGGACAAATAACTGATGATTTAACTCTCTCTTTGTAGTAAAGTGACAAATGAAAAAGCAAGGAAAAAGGGACAAACAATATGACTCAAACCAGGCACACAAAATGTGGTGTTTGTTTGATGGCAGGTTTGTGAGAATACATGTTTATCAAAAAGAACAGAAGATGACATTCTTTGTAGAAAATGTGGCTGAAAGTGATGGAATGTGAGTTTTCAAGGCATGTCAAATTGAATTGCTATCCATAAAAAAGCGACTTCCTATCTCATGAATTTTAATTATAGGTGTTGTGAAACACACACAGAAAACACAGACACACAGACATACACACACACACACACACACAGAGATAAGACACACAAAAGATGGGGAGGAAGAGAGGAATCACACTAAAAGAAGCAAAGCCAAAGAAAATACCATTAAGGGGAAAGGCACAGAGAATGCAAGTCAGAAACCAACCAAAATGAGAACGTTAACTTCTTACCTATCAATTATTAGTTCAAGTATTCAGGACAAAATTTTCCCATTACTGCAATCAGATTGGTGGGCTGGATGAAAAATAAATAAATAAATAAATAAAAAGGCAAAAAAATGTCCACAAGAAAACAACAAATACTAAACAAGCTCGACCTTCTGTTGCCCATAGGAGATCTCCTTTGACTATAAAGATACACATACCTTGAAAGTGAAGGAATTCATAAGACATAGGCTATGGAATTGTCAAGGAGAAGAGAGCCAAAGTGATTGTTTATATGACAGATAGAGATATTTTTTCCATCTAGAGACAAAGATTACCAGAAGGTGTTTTATCTTTTTTATTTTATATATTCTTTTTAAAATAACTTTTTCAATTTATTTTCAGAAAAACAGTATTCATTATTTTTTCACCCCACCCAGTGCTCCATGCAATCCTTGCCCTCTATAATACCCATCACCTGGTACCCCAACCTCCCACCCTCCCGCCACTTCAAATCCCTCAGATTGTTTTTCAGAGTCCATAGTCTCCCGTGATTCAACTCCCCTTCCAATTTACCCCATCTCCCTTCTCCTCTCTAACACCCCTTGTCCTCCATGATATTTGTTATGCTCCACAAATAAGTAAAACCATATGATAATTGACTCTCTCTGCTTGACTCATTTCACTCAGCATAATCTCTTCCAGTCCCGTCCATGTTGCTACAAAAGTTGGGTATTCATCCTTTCTGATGGAGGCATAATACTCCATAGTGTATATGGACCACATCTTCCTTACCCATTCGTCCATTGAAGGGCACCTTGTTCTTTCCATAGTTTGGCTACTGTGGCCATTGCTGCTATAAACATTGGGGTACAGATGGCTCTTCTTTTCACGACATCTGTATCCTTGGGGTAAATACACAGGAGTGCAATTGCAGGGTCATATGGAAGCTCTATTTTTAATTTCTTGAGGAATCTCCACAATGTTCTCCAAAGAGGCTGCACCAACTTGCATTCCCACCAACAGTGTAAGAGGGTTCCCAGTTCTCCACATCCTCTCCAACAAATGTTGTTTCCTGTTTTGTTAATTTTGGCCTTTCTAACTGGTGTAAGGTGATATCTCAATGTGGTTTTAATTTGAATCTCCCTGAGGGCTAATGATGATGAACATTTTTTCATGTGTCTGATAGCCATTTGTATGTCTTCACTGGAGAAGTGTCTGTTCATATCTTCGCCCATTTTTTGATATATTTGCCTGTTTCGTGTGTGTTGAGTTTGAGGAGTTCATTATAGAAACTGGATATCAACCTTTTGTCTGTACTGTCATTTGCAAATATCTTCTCCCATTCTGTGGGTTGCCTCTTTGTTTTTTTGACTGTATCCTTTGCTGTGCAGAAGCTTTTGATTTTGATGAAGTCCCAAAAGTTTATTTTTACTTTTGTTTCCTTTGCCTTTGGAGACATATCTTGAAAGAAGTTGCTGTGCCTGAAATATCGAAGAGATTACTGCCTATGTTCTCCTCTAGGATTCTGATGGATTCCTGTGTCACGTTGAGGTCTTTTATCCATTTTGAGTTTATCTTTGTGTATGGTGTAAGAGAATGATCGAGTTTTATTCTTCTACATATAGCTGTCCAGATTTCCCAGCACCATTTATTGAAGAGACTGTCTTTTTTCCACTGTATATTTTTTCCTGTTTTGTCGAAAATTAATTGACCATAGAGTTGAGGGTCCATATCTGGGCTCTCTACTCTGTTCTACTGGTCTATGTGTCTGTTTTTATGCCAGTACCATGCTGTCCTGGTGACCACGGCTTTGTAATAAGTCTTGAAATCAGGTAACGTGATGCCCCCAGCTTTATTTATGTTTTTCAACATTTCCTAAGTGATTCCGGGTCTCTTCTGATTCAATACAGATTTTAGGATTATTTGCTCCAGCTGTTTAAAGAATACCAGTGGAATTTTGATTGAAATGGCATTAAAAGTATATATTGCTCTAGGCAGTATAGACATTTTAACAATGTTTATTCTTCCGATCCAAGAGCATGGAATAGTCTTCCATCTATTTGTGTCTTCTTCAATTTCTTTCATGAGTGTTCTGTAGTTCCCCAAGTACAGTTCCTTTACCTTTTTGGTTAGGTTTATTCCCAGGTATCTTATGGTTTTTGGTGCTATAGTAAATTCAATCGAATCTCTAATTTCCCTTTCTGTATTTTCATTGTTAGTGTATAAGAAAGCCACTGATTTCTGCACATTGACATTGTATCCTGCCACGTTGCTGAATTGCTGTATGAGTTCTAGTAGTTTGGGGATGGAGTCTTTGGGGTTTTCCATATAAAGAATCATGTCATCTGCGAATAGAGCGAGTTTGACTTCTTCATTACCAATTTGGATACCTTTTATTTCTCTTTGTTGTCTGATTGCTGTTTCTAGGACTTCTAATACTATGTTGAACAAGAGTGGTGAAAGTTGGAATCCTTGTCTTATTCCTGATCTGAACGGGAAAGCTGCAAGCTTTTTCCCATTGAGGATGATATTTGCTGTGGGTCTTTCATAGATAGATTTGATGAGGTTCAGGAATGTTCCTTCTATCCCTATACTTTGAAGCATTTTGATCAGGAATGGATGCTGGATTTTCTCAAATGCTTTTTCTGCATCAATTGAGAGGACCATGTGGTTCTTCTCTCTTCTCATATTATTTTGTTGTATCACATTGATTGATTTGCGAATGTAGAGCCATCCTTGAAGTCCAGGGATGAATCCCACCTGATCATGGAGGATAATCTTTTTAATGTGCTGTTGGATCCTGTTGGCTAGGATCTTGTTGAGAATCTTAGCATCCATATTCATCAGTGATATTTGTCTAAAATTCTCCTTTTTGGTAGGGTCTTTGCCTGGCTTGGGGATCAGGATAATGCTGGCTTCATAGAAAGAGTCTGGGAGTTTTCCTTCTGCTTCAATTTTTTGAAACAGCTTCAGGAAAATAGGTGTTATTTCTTCTTTGAAGGTTTGGTAGAATTCTTCAGGGAATTCGTCAAGTCCTGGGCTCTTGGTTTTTGGGAGGTTTTTGATCACTGCTTCAATCTCGTTATTAGATATTGGTCTATTCAGGTTGTCGATTTCTTCCTGGTTCAATTTTGGTAGTTTATATTTTTCCAGGAATGCATCCATTTCATCTAGTTTGCTAAGCTTATTGGCATATAACTGTTGATAATAACTTCTTATGATTGTTTCTACTTCCTTGGTGTTAGTTGTGATCTCTCCCTTTTATTCATAATTTTATGAATTTGGACTTTCTCTCTTTTCTTTTGGATTAGTGTGGCCAATGGTTTATCGATTTTATTGATTCTTTAAAAAAAACCAGCTTCTAGTTTCATTGATACATTCTACTGTATTTCTGGTTTCTACCTCATTGTTCTCATCTCTAATCTTGATGATTTCCCTTCTTATGTGTGGAGTTGGTTTGATTTGTTGTTGATTCTCCAGCTCTTCAAGGTGTAGAGAGGGCGGGTGTATTCTAGATTTTTCAATTTTTCTGAGGGAGGCTTGGATGGCTATGTATTTTCCCCTTAGGACCGCCTTTGCTGTATCCCAAAGGTTTTGGACCGAAGTAAAAGAGAACTTCTCATGAAGAGAAGTCTTCATTCTCATTGGTTTCCATGAATTGTTTCAGTTCTTCTTTGATCTCCTGGTTGATCCAAGCATTCTTAAGCAAGGTGGTCTTTAGCTTCCAGGTGTTTGAGTTCCTTCTGAACTTTTCCTTGTGATTGAGCTCCAATTTCAAAGCATTGTGATCTGAGAATATGCAGGGAATAATCTCAGTCTGTTGGTATTGTGTGAGTCCTGATTTGTGACCCAGTATGTGGTCTATTCTGGCGAAGGTTCTGTGTGCACTTGAGAAGAATGAGTATTCTGTTGTTTTAGGGTAAAGTGTTCTGTATATATCTATGAGGTCCATCTGGTCCAATGTGTCATTCAATGCTCTTGTTTCTTTATTGATTTTCTGCTTCAATGATCTATCTAATTCTGAGAGAGGCGTATTAAGATCCCCTATGATTAGTGTATTCATATCAATATGACTCTTTATCTTGATTAACAGTTTTCTTGTAGTTGGCTGCTCCCATATTGGGAGCATAGATATTTACAATTGTTAGATGATCTTGGTGGATAGTCCCTTTAAGGATTATGTAGTGTCCTTCTGTATCTCTGACTACAGTCTTTAGTGTGAAGTCTAATTTATCTGATATGAGAATCGCTACCCCAGCCTTCTTTTGAGGGCCATTGGCATGAAAGATGCTTCTCCATCCCTTCACTGTCAGTCTGCGTGTATCTTTAGGTTCAAAATGGGTCTCTTGTAGACAACATATGGATGGGTCCTGTTGTTTTATCCAATCTGCAACCCTGTGCCATTTATGGGTGCATTTAGGACATTCACATTGAGAGTGATTATTGATAGATACCTTTTTATTGACATTGAGTTACCTTTTAAGTCTTTCTTTCTGTAGACTGTCTGTATATTTCTGTTCAATGCTATTCTTGCGATTTTTCCTATTTTATAGAACCCCCCCTTAATACTTCCTGCAGTGTCGGCTTGGTGGTTGTATAGTCTTTTAAGCCTTCCAGGTCTTGGAAACTCCTTATCTCTCCATCCATTTTGAATGTCAGTCTTGCTGGATAAAGTATTCTTGGCTGCATGTTCTTCTCATTTAGTGCCCTGAATATATCTTGCCAGCCTCTTCTGGCTTGCCAGGTCTCTGTGGACAGGTCTGGTGTTATTCTGATGGGCTTCCCTCTGTAAGTAAGGAGCCTCTTTGCCCTGGAGGCTTTCAAGAGATTATACCTACAATTATAATTCCTCAACTTGATTATAGGTGTCGTGATGTGTTTTTGGAATGTTTAATCTTGGGTGGAGACCGTTCAGCCTCTAGTATATGAACGCTGGTTCCATTCGCGAGATTGGGAAAATTTTCATGAAGGACTTGTTCCTCTATATCTTCTAGACTTCTATCTTTCTCCTCCGCTTCAGGGATTCCAATAATTATGACGTTGGAATGCTCCATGGCATCATTTATTTCCCTGATTCTGTTTTCGTGGTTTCTAAGCTGTTTGTTCCAGGCTTCCTCCTGATCTTTTTTTCTCTATCTGTTTGTCCTCCAGATCACTAATTCTATCTTCTGTCTCAGTTACCCTAGCTTTGAGAGAGTTTAGATTAGATTGGAACTCATTGGGAGCATTCTGAAGCTCATCCATGGTAGCTTTAAGCTCTGCCCTAACATTGTGAACATCCTGTCTGGTTGCTTTCAGTTCGGCCCTAATCAATTCTGTTTGGTCATCCATGGCTTTCTCCAACCTAGCTATTGCCTGGATAATTGTTAGCCTGAATTCTCTTTCCGACATATTGTCTATGTTGATAGCCGTTAGCTCTGTTGCAGAAGGTCCATACTCTGTATTTTTCTTCTGTTGTGCATCCCTCCTCCTAGTCATTTTGGTGGGAGATGACTGGACATATGTAGCTGGATGTATCAACTTTGGTGCAGTCAAGGTGCACCCTGGAACACTTCTGAGCAATAAGGATTCCCCACCCAAATGAGAGACAAAAGAAAAGAAAAAGAAAAAGAAGAAAAAAAAGAAGAGAGAGAGAGATACAGGGAAGAAAGTGAAGATGAAAAAGAAGGTTCAGTCCAGATGGGCCCAAGGTAAGATTTATGAAGTAGACAAACACAAAGAGATAAAAAGACTGATACAAGTATATGACAAGAGAAAAAAAATATGCAAATAAAGAAAGAACCTTGTAAAAAGAACCACAAGTGTAAAATTTATATGCTATCAGGACAAACACAAAAAACACAGAAACACTGGTGGAAGAAGATGGAAGAGTTCTTATAAATTCTCAGTGTGTGTGAGGAAGGTTGTTTTGATTCTTCTTGGATGTATCTTGATATCTTTTTTAAAGGACTCAACTTTCCTAAGATAAAGGGAATTAAAAATTGGTTTACCTATGGTGGTAGTATTGACTGGGGAAAGGGGATTACTTTGACGTTTAACTCTATATGAATATTAGAGAATAACAATAAAAACCAATAAACTAGACTAAACTAAACTAAAATTTAAAAAAATGAATTCAATAAACAAAAATGCAAAAGAAAAACATAGGTGTATGTATCAAAAAGTTCAGGTTAGAAAGGTATTATGGAATTTGATGTACTGTACAACTCGCTGTGATGGTAAATAGGTTAAAAAAATTACCTATGTTAAAAAAAAATGAACCAGAATAGTGGGAACGAGTGAACAATACAAGTTTTCCTATGAAGTAGTGGTTGTTCTCTAGTAGTCCTTTTTTTTTTCCTCTTTTTTTTTCTTTCTTGGTTTGTTTTCTGGGGGAGGGGCCTGCCACGTGGGTTGTCAGTCAAGGATGCTTCCTGAGTTAAGTCCTCCCGCCCCCCTCAAGGGGGTGGGCTCTGGGGAAACTGTTTTTTTTTTAGGCTTTTTTTCTCTGGCGGTTTTTATGCTTGTTCACTTTTTTTTTTCTCTCACCTTGACCGCCTTTGATGGTTTTTGTACTTTTAGAGGAAAACAAACCGCACCCTGATGTCCCTCTCAGAGAGAAGCCTCAGTCTGGGTGCAGAGTCTAAATAAGTTTCCCCTTGGCTGCTGGCAGAGCAGTTTCCAAGTTGCAGACCCTGGGGGCGCAGGATCTTTTGCGTGTACCCAATGCCAAGGCAGTGGCAGCTGTCTGGGAGCTCCTGACTGCCAGAGAGGTTCCAAGCAGCGATCGCACACTGAGATTTTGCCACTGGCCCAGGCTGGGAGTGCCCGGCTTGCGCGCACCTCTTTCAGAGGCTGAGTGCCTCTCAGGCACTGAGAACAGTGTGCTGGTCCGTAAGCACCAGGCTGGGCTTTTGCGCACCTCTGTCAGGGGAGAGTTTGGGGCACACGGCTTAGGCTTTGAAACAATGGCATGGGTCAAAGAACGCTGGCCAGGCCTTTGTAACTCAGGGGAGCATGAGGGATGTGCGCGCGTATCTCAAGCTTTGTGGTAGGGCTCAAGTGTTCTGCTCACCGGCATGGCTCCCATCACTCACAGGAACTAGAACCCACGCATTCTCAGGAGCGCTAGCATCTTAGGGACCAAGAGCTGATTTCTCCGCCACACTCTCTCTGCCTCAGCACCGAGGAGGCTGTCCTGGGACCGGGGACTTAAGCCGCTGACCCTAGCCGCCCCGATTCCCACAATTCCCCCCCCCCCGCAATCCTTTGCTCTTTTGGAGTGCTTTCAACCGGTCTCCAAGTTAATGCTGATTCCCAGACGCAGGGCACTCTCACTTGTATTGGGGTATTTCTTTCCAACTGGTCGCCTCTGGTGGCTCCCTCTCCCTTTTGTTTATCTTCCGTTATCAGTCCGCTGTTCCCATTCCACTTTACCTGCCCACTGGCGTCTTCTGCCCCTGTAGAGATCCTGATGTGTATAATTCTGATCTCAGGCTGATTTCATGGGTGATCGGAGTTCTTTGGTAGGTGATTAGCTCACTTTGGGGTACCAGCTGAAAAGGCGCCTCCTTCTACTTCCCCGCCATCTTGTCTCCCCCCCGAAGGTGTTTTATCTTGATGCAGCATCAAAAAATCAGAAACTTGGAAGGATTGCCAACATATACACCACCAACATGTGTGTATCTAAATGTTGGAAGCATATGAATAGAAAGGAAGGGAGATGGGGAACTCAATCCAATATTGTTGGGGAGTACGATATCTCAGCACAGGAAAGATCATCCAGCTGGAAAGGTGGTAAGGCATAACAGACATCCTCATGGGCTCTCTAGACCACCTGAGCTTTGCGGATCTATGCATAAGATTGTGTCTCTGAGGACCATAAGAGAAGTTCTTCCCAAGGGCAGACCTAACTTTGTCTATCACAGATCGTGTGCTGGAGTCCTAATCAAGTCATAATTAATGGAAGATAAATCAAATCCTATCTTCTATACTTATGACAACGAAGGTATGAAAACGGAAGAAATCACTTATGAATTGGAAACACAGCCAGACCTTAATAGGTGGAATACACAACACACTCGTGAACTAGAACTGAATTAAAGAAAGAAAATCCAAAGGAAGATGAGAAAGTGCCATGAACAAAGGAATGTCAAGAAACTTATGGGCTGATTCCAAAACATTTTATGGGGAAACAGTATAGGTTTAAATGCGTGTATTTTTTTTTCAGAATAACAGTATTCATTATTTTTTGCACGACACCCAGTGCTCGATGCAATCAATCCGTGCCCTCTGTAATACCCACGACCTGGAACCCCAACTTCCCACCCCCCTGCCACTTCAAAACCCTCAGTTTGTTTTTCAGAGTCCATAGTCTCTCATGGTTCACATACCCTTCCAATTTCCCCCGACTCCCTTCTCCTCTCTAAATCCCCATGCCCTCCATGATATTTGTTATTCTCCACAAATAAGTGAAACCATATGATAATTGACTCTCTCTGCTTGACTTATTTCACTCAGCATAATATCTTCCAGTCCTGTCCATGTTGCTACAAGAGTTGGGCATTCATACTTTCTGACTGAGGCATAATACTCCATCGTGTATATGGACCACATCTTCATTATCCATTCGTCTGTTGAAGGGCATCTTGGTTCTTTCCACAGTTTGGCGATCGTGGACCTTGCTGCTATAAATATTGGGGTACAGATGGCCCTACTTTTTATTATGTCTGTATCTTTGTAGTGCAATGATAGGGTCATAGGGAAACTCTATTTATATTCTTGAGAAAATCTCCACACTCTTCTCCAAAGAGGCTGCATAAACTTGCATTTCTATCAACACTGGAAGAGGGTTTTCCTTTCCCCACATACCCTCCAACACATGTTGTTTCCTGTCTTGCTAATTTTGGTCATTCTAACTGATGTAAGGTGATATCTCAATGTCATTTTCATTTGAATCTCCCTGATGGCAAGTGAGGATGAACATTTTTTCATGTGTCTGATAGCCACTTGTATGTCTTCATTGGAGAAGTGTCTGTTCATATCTTCTGCCCACTTTTTGATACGATTGTCTATTCTGTGTGTTGAGTTTAAGGAGTTCTTGATAGATCCTGGATATCAACCTTCTGTCTGTACTGTCATTTGCAAATATCTTCTCCCATTCTGTGGGTTGCGTCTTTGTTTTGTTAACTCTTTCCTTTGCTGTGCAGAAGTTTTAATTTTGATGAAGTCCCAAAAGTTTATTTTCGCTATTGTTTCCTTTGCCTTTGGAAACATATCTTGAAAAAAGTTGCTGTGGCTGATATGGAAGAGATTACTGCCTATGTTCCGCTATAGGATTCTGATGGATTCGTGTCACATGTTTAGGTCTTTTATCCATTTTGAGTTTATCTTTGTGTATGGTGTAAGAGAATGGTCGAATTTCATTCTTCTAAATATAGCTGTCCCTTTTTCCCAGCACCATTTACTGAAGAGACTGTCTTTTTTCCGCTGTATATTTTTTCTTGCTTTGTCAAAGATTATTTGTCCATAGAGTTGAGGGTCCATATCTGGGCTCTCTACTCTGTTCCACTGGTCTATGTGTCTGTTTTTATGCCAGTACCATGCTGTTTGGTGATCACAGATTTGTAGTAAAGCTTGAAATCAGGTAGCGAGATGTCCCTAGTCTTATGTTTGTTTTACAAGATTTTTTTTAGCGATTCGGGGTCTCTTCAGATTTCATACAAATTTTCGGATTATTTGCTCCAGCTCTTTGAAGAATACTGGTGAAATTACAATTGGAATGACATTAAAAGTATAGATTGCTCTAGGCAGTATAAACATTTTAACAATGTTTACTCTTCTGATTCAAGAGCATAGCATCCATATTCATCATTGATATTGGTCTGAAATTCTCAATCTTTTTGTGTCTTCTTCAATTTCTTTCATGAGTGTTCTGTAGTTCCTCAAATACAGATCCTTTACCTCTTTGTTTAGGTTTATTCCAGGTATCTTCTGGTTTTGGTGCTATAGTAAATGGAATTGATTCTCTAATTTCCTTTTCTGTATTTTCATTGTTAGTGTATAAGAAAGCCACTGATTTCTGTACTTTGACTTTGTATCCTGCCACGTTACTGAATGGCTCTATGAGTTCTAGTAGTTTGAGGGTGGAGTCTTTTGGGTTTTCCATATAAAGAATCATGTCATCTGCGAAGAGAGAGAGTTTGACTTCTTCATTGCCAATTTGGATACCTTTTATTTTTTTGTTGTCTTATTGCTTTTCCTAGGACTTCTAATACTATGTTGAACAAGAGTGGTGAGAGTGGGCATCCTTGTCATGTTCCTGATCTTAATTGGAAGACTGTAAGCATTTTTCCATTTAGGATGATAATTGCTGTGGGTCTTTCATAGATAGATTTGATGAAGTTCAGGAATGTTCCCTCTATCCCTATACTTTGAAGCGTTTTGATCAGGAACAGATGCTGGATTTTTTTCAAATGCTTTTTCTGCATCATTTGAGAGGACCATGTGTTTCTTCTGTCTTCTCTTATTGATTTGTTCTATCACATTGATTGATTTGCGAATGTTGAGCCATCCTTGTAGTCCAAAGATGAATCCCACCTGGTCATGATGGATAATCTGTTTAATGTGCTGTTGGATCCTTTTTGCTAGGATCTTGTTGAGAACCTTAGCATCCATATTCATCATTGATATTGGTCTGAAATTCTCCTTTTTGGTACGGTCTTTGCCTGGTTTGGGGATCAGGGTAATGCTAGCTTCATAGAAAGATTGTGGAATGTTCCTTTTGGTTCAATTTCTTGAAACAGCTTCAGGAGTATAGGTGTTATTTCTTCTTTGAAAGTTTCATAGAATTCCCCAGGGAATCCATCAGGTGGACTCTTGTTTTTTGGGAGGTTTTTGTTCACTGCTTCAATAATGTTAGTAGATATCAGTCTATTTAGGTTGTCAGTTTCTTCCTGGTTCAATATTGGGAGTTTTTAGTTTTCGAGGAATGCATCCATTTCATCTAGGTTGCTTAGCTTATTTGCATATAACTATTGAAAATAACCTCTACTGATTGTTTCTATTTCTTTGGTGTTAGTTGTGATCTCTTCCTTTTTGTTCATAATTTTATGAATTTGGGCTTTCTCTCTTTTCTCTTGGATTAGTGTGGCCAATGGTTTATTGATCTTATTGATTCTTTTAAAAAAACAGCTTCTAGTTTCATTGATACATTCTACTGTATCTCTGGGGTTTACCTCACTGAACTCAACTCTAATATTGATGATTTCCCTTCATATATGTGGAGTTGGTTTGATTTCTTGTTGATTCTCCAGTTCTTTAAGGTGTAGAGACAGCTGATGTGTTCTGGAATTTTTTCCATTTTTTTTTTTTTTTTTTTTGTGAGAGGCTTGGATGGCTATGTATTTCCCCCTTAGGACTGCCTTTGCTGTATCCCATAAGTTTTTGACTGAAGTGTCTTCATTCACATTGGTTTTCATGAATTGTTTCACTTCTTCTTTGATCTCCTGGTTGATGCAAGCATTCTTAAGCAAGGTGGTCTTTAGCTTCCAGGTGTTTGAGTTCCTTCAGAACTTTTCCTTGTGATTGAGCTCCAGTTTCAAAGCATTGTGATTTGAGAATAGGCAAGGAATAATCGCAATGTTTTGATATCGGTGAGTCCTGATTTGTGTCCCAGTATGTGGTCTCTTCTTGAGAAGGTTCCATGTGCACTTGAGAAGAATGAGTATTTTGTTGTTTTAGGGTGGAATATTTTGTATATATCTATGAGGTCCATCTGGTCCAGTGTATTATTCACTGCTCTTGTTTCTTTATTGCTTTTCTGCTTCGATGATCTATTTCTGAGAGAGACGTTTTAAGATCTACAAGTATTAATGTATTCATATCAATATGAATCTTTATCTTGATTAATAGTTTTCTTATGTAATTGGCTGCTCCCATATTGGGGGGCATAAATATTTACCATTGTTAGATCATCTTGGTGAATTGTCCCTTTAAGGATTATATAGTGTCCTTCTGTATCTCTGACTACAGTCTTTAGTTTAAAATCTAATTTGTCTGATATGAGAATCGCTACCCCTGCCTTCTTTTGAGGCCCATTGTCATGAAAGATGCTTCTGCATCCCTTTATTTTCAGTCTGGTTGTATCTTTGGATTCAAAATGGGTCTTATGTAGACAACATATGGATGGGTCCTGTCGTTTTATCCAATCTGCAACCCTGTGACATTTTATGGGCACATTTAGGCCATTCGGATTGAGAGTAATTATTGATAGATACGTTTTTATTGACATCGTGTTACCTTTGAAGTCTTTCTTTCTGTAGATTGTCTCTATATTTCTGTTCAATGCTATTCTTAGGGTTTTTCCTCTTTTATAGAACCTCGCTTAATATTTCCTACAGTTTCAGCTTGGTGGTTGCATAGTCTTTTAAGCCTTGCTGGTCTTGGAAACTCTTTATCTCTCTATCCATTTTGAATGTCAGTCTTGCTGGAAAAAGTATTCTTGGCTGCATTTTCTTCTCATTTAATGCCCTGAATATGTCTTGCCAGCCCTTTCTGGCTTGCCAGGTCTCTATGGACAGGTCTGACGTCATTCTGATGGGTTTTCCTCTGTAATTAAGGAGCCTCTTTGTCCTAGCGGCTTTCAAGAGATTATACCTACAATTATGATTCCTCAATTTGACTATCAGGTGCCTTGATTTTCTTTGGAATCTTTAATATTGGGTGGAGCCTCTACTACATGAACGCTGATTCCATTCACGAGATTGGGAACATTTTCATGAAGAACTTTTTCCAATATATATTTTAGACCTCTTTCTTTATGCTCCCTTCAGGGATTCCAATAATTCTGATGTTGGAACGTTTGATGGCATCATTTATTTGCCTGATTCTGTTTTAATGGCTTCTAAGCTGGTTGTTCCAGGCTTCCTCCTGATCCTTTCTCTCTATCTCTTTGTCCTCCAGATCACTAATTCTATCTTCTGTCTCAGTTACCCTAGCATTGAGAGAATTTAGATTATATTGGAACTCATTGAGAACATTTTGAACCTCAGCCCTACTTAGCTTTAAGAACCTAGCTTTAAGCTCCACCCTAACATTGCAAACGTCATCTCTCATCACTTTCAGCTCGGCCCTAATGAATTCCGTTTGGTCATCCATGGCTTTCTCCAACCTAGCTATTGCCAGGATAATTGTTAGCCTGAATTCTCTTTCCAACATATTATCTATGTTGATAGCCATTAACTCTGTTGCAGAAGGCCCATCCTCTGTATTTTTCTTCTGTTGGGCATTCCTCCTTTTAGTCATTTTGGTGAGAGATGACTGAACAGATGTAGCTGGATGTATCGACTGTGGTTCAGTCAAGGTGCACCCTGGAACACTCTGAGCAATTAGTATTCCCCACCCTATCGAGAGACAAAAGGAAAGAAAAAGAAAAAAAGGTGAGAGAGAAACAGGAAATAAAGGGAAGATCAAAGAGAAGGTTAAGCCCAAATGGGCCCCAAGGTACGATTTATGAAGTATACAAACAAAAACAGACAAACAAAAAGACTGATAAAAGTATATGACAAGAGAAAAAATATATATGAAAATAAAGGAATAACCTCATGAAAAAGAACCCCAAGTGTAAGATTTATATATTATCAGGACAAACAGAAAAACAAAGAAACACTGCTGGAAGATAAAGATGGGAGAGTGAAAGAAAAAGATGGAGAGTGTGTGCGAGGAAGGTTGTTTTGATTCTTCCTGGATGTATCTTTATATCTTTGTGAAAGGACTCAACTTTCCCAAGATAAAAGGGGATAGATAATTGGTTTACCTAAAGGGGTAGTATTGATTTGGGAAAGAGAATTACTTTGAAGTCTAACTCTATATGAATACTAGAAAATAAAAATAAAACAGGAATAAACTAGACTAAACTTAACAAAGAGTTGGGGTAAATTGGAAGGGGAGGTGAATCATGAGAGACTATGGACTCTGAAAAACAACTGAGGGGTTTGAAGTGGCGGGTGGGTGGGAGGTTGGGGTACCAGGTGGTGGATATTATAGAGGGCACAGATTGCATTAAGCACTGGGTGTGTTGAAAAAATAATGAATACTGTTTTTCTGAAAATAAATAAATTAATTTAATTTAAAAAAAAGAAATTCAAGAAATAGAAATGCAAAAGTAAAACAGAGGTGTATGTATCAAGAAGTTCAGGATAGAAGGTTATTATGGAATTTGAAGTACTGGACATCTCACTGTGTTGTTAAATAGGTTAAAAATTATCTATATTAAAACAAATGAACCAGAATAGTGGGAACGAGTGAAAAATGAAAATTGTATCTATGAAGTAGTGGTGGTTGTTCTATTGTAGTATTTTCTTTTTTTTTTTTCCTTTCCTGGTTGGTTTTATGGGGGAGGGGCCTGCCAGGTGGGTTTTCAGTCAATGATGTTCCCTGAGTTAAGTCCTCCCATCCCCCTCAAGGGGGTGGCTCTGAGGAAACTGTTTTTTTTTTTTTTTCAGGCTTTTTTTCTAGAGGTTTTTATGTTTGTTCACTTTTTTTCTCTCACCTTGACCACTTGATGGTTTTTGTAGTTTTAGAGGAAAACAAACTACTTCCTGACCTCCCTCTCAGAGAGAAGCCTCAGTCTGGCTGCAGAGCACAAATAGCCCCTTTGGTCGCTGGCAGAGCTAGTTCTGAATCGTGGTCTCTGGGGACACAGGATCTTTTGCTTTTACCCAAAACCACAGCAGCGGCAGCTGTATGGAGCTCCAGACTGCCAGAGAGTTTCCAAGCAGCGATAGCACACTGAGATTTTCCAGCTGGCCCGGGCTGGAAGTGCCTAGTCTTTCTGGGTCTAAGAGTGCCTGTCTTGCGCACCCTTCTTTCAAGAGAGGCTGTGGGTCATGTGTGCGTCTCAGGCTCTGAGAACGGGGCACAGGTCCAAAAGCACGAGCCTGGGCCTTCTCCCACCTCTGTCACGGGAGAGATTGGGGCACGCGTCTTAGGCTCTGAAACAACAGTGTGGGTCAAAAAGCATCAGCTGGGCCTTTGTATCTCTCTCAGGGGAGGAGAAGGGGTGCACCTATCTCAGGCTCACGTGTTCTGCCATCCGGCATGGCTCCCATCCTTTCACAGGAGCCAGAACCCACGCATTCTCAGGTTTGCTGGCGGCTTAGGGACCAAGACATGGTTTCTCTGCTGCACTCTCTCTGGCTCAGCACTAGGAGAGGCTGTCCTGGGACCAGGGACTTAGACCCCTTTCCCTAGCCACCCTGATTCCCACAATTTCCCACCCATGATCCTTTGCTCTTTTTGAGTGTTTTCAACCAGACTCCAAGTTAATGCTGGTCTGAGGAAGCAGGGCACTCTCAGATTGGGGTATTACTTTCCATCTCGTCATCTCTGGTGGCTCCCACACCTTTTCTTTGTCTTCCGATATCTGTCTGCCATTCCCACTTCGCTTTACCTGTCCACTGGCATCTTCTGCCACTGTAGAGATCCAGAAGTGTATAACTCTGATCTCAGGCTGATTTCATGGGTGATCGGAGTTCTTTGGTAGGTAATCAGCTCTCTTTAGGGTACAGGTAGAAAAAGTGCCTCCTCCTACTTCCCCATCATCTTGTCCCCCCAATATGTGTGTATTTCCAAAAATTTAAACTCCGAAGGAAAGCAACATAACTGGACGCCAGAAGGAACAAGAAGAAGAAGAACTGAACTCCAAATTTAACAGAAAAAATGAAATAATACATATGAATATCGAAATAAAGGATATACAAACAAACCAATAGGAAAAAAATCATGAGAACTCACATGCCAGCTTTGAAAATGTTAACAAACTAGAAGAACTATTACCTGATAAAAAGGAAGACAGGCGCATTGCTGAAAGTGTGAAACCACATGACAACTGATAGAAAGGAAAAAAAAATCACCTAAAAGACCCGTCTACACAATTATGCTAGCAAATCCAAGAACTGAGAGAATAGGATGAATTCCCAGACACATATCAGATCCCAAAGTTAGGTCAGGAAACCTACAAAATCTGAGCTCTCTACTAGTGACTAAAGCGTTTGAAGCAGTAATCAAGCACCTGCTAGAAGGCCAGGTGCAAATCAATTTCCTGGTCAACAGTTCTAGACATTTACTGAAGGCAATGTCATTTCTGCTCATCGATTCCTGAAATGGAGGAGGTGGGTAGACACTAATTTATAAGTATAAAGACACAATTTAGATAACGACATTTTAGGAAACAAATTCCATGCCATTTCAATAATTAAATGTAATATAAATATAATTCTTTTCTTTTCTCTCTGTGTCTTCATCTGGTTTTGAAAGGGCCAGAGTATTTTTCTTTTAATTTGTTTTTTTTTTTTCTGTTGAGGAAGCCATCCTATCATCCATCATCCGATTTTGACAGAGTATTCACGAATGCTTTAGTCCCATGTACAACCTAGTGCTCCTCCTAATATAGGCCACAACTCCTGAACACCCTTGAAGCAGGTCCCTCCTTCCCTGAATGTCTCTCTTTTCTGTAAACCTCAGCTTGGTTCTCAGAGTCCTGAGTCACTCCTCGTTCATCTTCTTCTCTGACTTCTTTTCCTTCAGTTTTCCTTTCCTTTACTAAGGGCCATGGTATTACTCCTGGGGCACAAATGTGGGAAGACATATGATATTTCCATTTGTATGCTTTCCTCTTTCATTTACCATCACCCATTCATGTCAATGCAATGTCCAGGGGTTCATCCTCCCTGATGGCTGAAGAATACTGTGTTGCCAAGATAAACCACACCTTATTTATCCACTAGTCTTTGCATGGGCATTGTGGCTCAATCCACAGTTCTGCTCGGGTGGGCATTGCAGGCCATCGATATAGGCCATCCCTTTTCCTTTGATTAAATAGACTTGGTCATCATGTCTATACTCGTTACCACAAGTAGAGTTAACTAAGGAAGACAGGAGTGCTTTCCAGGCCTCTTACTTAAGGGTTAGATCTGCTGCAGAATGTCACTCTCCTTTAAGATTTTGCAAAGGTGTTTAAGGGGAAACCAGGTAGACAGAGCCTTAAACTCTTATGACTCATGTTTCAGAACACTAGGAGATGAGGACACAGACAGCACAATATATCCATGCCCTAGCCTTTTTCCTTAAAAAGGGACTTTCTGTCCCTGAGTCATCTCAAACCTGTAAGGAAAAGATGCTGACAAGGACCCTCTCATCCACAGGATGACAATCCCCACAGACAGCTGTTGATACCCAAAAGGCTTCACTGTTCCTGGAGATCTCTAGAAATTGTAGTGGAAATAGGAACACCTTGCCATCTCTGGGGAAATGTTGGCCTAAAGGATGGTATACTGAACGTCATTCTCTTTTCTCTTTGTCTAGAAAGGGGAAAGGGCTCATTAACACAAAAGACAACCTGAGTTCTTTATCAGGCTCCAAAGGCTCTTTTTGGAAGTTGTACTTCCTGGGGCTTCCAACCTAAAGCCATAGGACTCAAAGTTCATGGGAGTAGGACGGCTCCTTCAGTGAAACCAGCTTCTGTAATGTCACAAAGCTTTGAGGTCATAACAACCACACCTTAACTTACCAATCATTCCATCTTAGCCATGAAAGGCCAAGGAACAATCAGGCCTCAAACAAAGCCTCAGGGGAGGAAAACTGCGCCCTCACATGGGTATGACCCTCCCACCCAATCACGTCATCTCTGACCATGAAAAGGGCCAACGAAGGGAGCACAAAGGGAACACCTGCAATCGTGCCAAAGGCAGGTCTGGAGTCTTCAACAGCGAGGACACGAGTACCTCGAGAATCTCTAGAAATCATGCCAAAACTACCTCCCAATCTTCAATACTGACTATGTACCAAAGGCACACTCTAGAGCCTAGACCCTTAGGTCCATCATGGAGTCATGTACTTGAAGTCCACAAGAGTAGTCATGGAGCATGCTGGAAGAGACCCAAAGCCCATGTGAAGCCCTGTGAAAGACTTTCATGCCCGTTTCAGGATGACAACTTGTATGTCCAAAAGGACACATTGAAGAGGATTCCAATGTCGAAGAACCTTTAGCATTCCCACAGGTAGGTGCAGCTACCCTCTAAGGAACTGCATGGAGATGTGGCTGCACAAGGCTGCCTTAACACTCTCATGATCATCCCCCAAATGGTTTCATACAATAAGCAAATAGTTCCTCTCGTGGAAGATGGGCATGTTCTAATGGAGCCAGGAGAGGATGAACAATGGGTCAACAAGGGGCCATTACAGTGGGACAGACAGCGGATGCTACAGGTTGGTGAGGATATCCAGGAAGACAAATAAAAGGAGAATGAACAAGGGAGCTTAGAGCGAAGGTCTGGCATTTGAGGATGGTGGGAGTTTCTCTAAACCTGGTTGCCTTCCATAGGACCTAGGTCCAAATTAAATAAAACATCCTCTGGCTCCACTCAATCCTTGTACACTGTTTTTGTTTGTTTGTTTGTTTGTTTGTTTGTTTTTTGTCACGATGCACATGCATGTATTTGACAGAGAGACAGAGAGATCACAACCAGAGTGTGGAGCTGGAGAGGAAGAAGCTGACTTGCCCCTAAGCAGGGAACCTGAGACCAGAGTGGATGCCATGACCCTGGGATCATGAATTGAGCTGAAGGCCGCCTCTGAAACTGATGGACACACCCCGGGACCCAATATTTGTCTTCTGAATACCTCCTACTTCTAGAGAAGAAACGCTGCTCTGTCATTGTTTAGAAATGGACGGGATGTGGATTTGGGCTTGGATTGGTGTTGCTGAGCTATTTGACCTACTTCGCGAGCTGGTCTAGCTTGTCTTCTTGAATTCCGTGACTTGGCTATGGACAAACTACTCGGCCACGCACTTTTGGGTAAAGAGAATAACTCCATTGCTAGCTTTTCCAGGGGGAAATGACACTATGTCTTGTGTTGCTCTGCTTTTGTGGATGGGGATGGAAGTCTTCTGTACTGTGAATCTGAATCTCTGTTTCTGCTCCCAAATGAGAGACATTTTCTTTTTTTTAAATTTTTTCAATTTATTTATTTTCAGAAAAAGAGTATTCATTATTTTTTTCAACACACCCAGTGCTCCATGCAAACCGTGCCCTCTATAATACCCACCACCTGGTACCCAAACCTCCCACCTCCCCACCACTTCAATCCCCTCAGATTGTTTTTCAGAGTCCATAGTCTCTCATGATTCACCTTCCCTTCCAATTTACCCCAACTCCCTTCTCCTCTCTAACTCCCCAAGTCCTCCATGCTACTTGTTATGCTCCACAAATAAATGAAACCATATTATAATTGACTCTCTCTGCTTGACTTATTTCACTCAGCATAATCTCTTCCAGTCCCGTCCATGTTGCTACAAAAGTTGGGTATTCATCCTTTCTGATGGAGGGATAACACTCCATAGTGTATATGGACCACATATACATATAGCTGTTCAGTTTTCCAAGCACCATTTATTGAAGAGACTGTCTTTTTTCCACTGTATATTTTTTTCCTGTTTTGTTGAAGATTAATTGACCATAGAGTTGAGGGTCCGTATATCAGCACTCTACTCTTTTCCACTGGTCTATGTGTCTGTTTTTATGCCAGTACCATGCTGTCTTAGTGATCACAGCTTTGTAATAAAGCTTTAAATCAGGTAACCTGATGCCCCCAGCTTTATTTTTGTTTTTCAACATTTCCTTAGCGATTTGGGGATGAGAGACATTTTCAATTCTGATTTCTCAAAGACATGTTGAGCTGTCTTTTTTTCTCTCACTCCTACTTCTACAATAGGCACCACTTTTCATTCCTTGGAGTCTATGACTACACTAAGCTCATTATCATGTTCCATTATTCTTCCTTGTCTCTTTGGATTTGATTCCTTATTTTCCAGTATTTGTCTTCCAGATCACTAATTTGATTCTCTGCTTCAGCCAGCTTCCTGGCCTTTGCTTGCATTAGCCACCAATGTTTTCATCAGGAACACTTTATTTTCTTTTATTTCATTTTTATCAGTTTTATCTATGTGATTCGAGACTCCCTGATATCTTCTGTGTTTTCTGATGTACAGGATGTATCCTGGCCACTGCTTTCAATCCTCCATCAGGTGTGTTGTATGTAAAGGTTTCAATCCGATTGCCTGACCATGATCATTTCTAGTTATTTTTTCTCAGCATCAATTGATTATTCTATCTTTGCCTTGGATCTAGGTTTCTGTCTTCTTCTCTGTATTCAAAAAGCCCAATTTTTTCCTAGCCTGAGGTTAATTTCTTTAGAAAGAAGAGATCATGGAGTGCTCAAGGGCTGGCCCTTGAAGGAGTCTTGGGTGTCTGTGTGTGTGGCATGCATGCCCTCTGATGTTGTGACTGTCCCCTGTCCTTGAGCCCTGTCATCTGCATTGGCTTTCCTCACCTGCTGTTTGGTGTGTTTGGGGTCTGGGCTGAATATGCTGAGGTTTAGCTTGGTGTGTTTTGGTGTGCTTTTGAAAGGAGATGTTCAACCCACTCAACAGAATGAAGGCCTTCAGCATGCTCTGGTCAGGTGAGAGCATGTGGGCAGGGCTTTCTTCTTGTCCCCTCTGGGAGAGTCTGATCTCCTGGGACTAAGCGACTTGGACTGAGGAAGGCAGTCCCCCAACTGTTCCATGGTTGGGATTTTGTGTTTTCAGGTTAGGCAGCTAATGTCCTCACCATCCTATCTTTGGCCAATAGCTCGGTCTTGATGCTGCTGGTGCGAGAGCCCAAAATTTCTTGTGCCCCCATCGAGTCATCTCCACGCACACTGACTTTCACGGATGCACTACCACAACCCACCTTCATCCAAAGTGTCTCCTGGTGTTGACTCTCATCATGGTTTCCAGACTGTCTGCACCTGGTTGCTTGTTGGTATCATTTGCAGGAGAAACACAGTGTTCTCTTGAGTCGATATCTGCCAAGACTGTTGATCTGCTTCTGTGGATGATGATGGGAGTCCTCTAAGGCTCTGAATATGGATCTCTGTTTCTGCTTCCTTATGAGGGACATTTTCAGCTCTGATTTCTCAAAGACATGTTCAACCCTCTTTTCTTCTCTCACTCCTAGTTCTCCTACAATAGGCATTCTTTCCATTCCTTGGAGTCGATGACTTCCCTAATTTCATTGTCATGTTCCATCATTCTTCCTTCTCTCTCTGACTTTGCTTCATTATTAAAAGTGTTTTTCTTCCAGGCGACTATTTTGAACCTCTGCTTCTGCAAGCTTCATGAACTTTGCATCCAGTCTGCTACCAATCTTTTCATAAGGAACACTTCATTGTATTTTATTGTATTTTATGGTATTTTATTTTATTTTAATCAATTTTATCTCTTTGGTTCAAGACTCCCTGATATCTTCTGTGTTTTATCATGTACAGGGACTATCCTGGCTGCTACTTTCAATCATCAATCCAGCATGTTATATGTAGAGGTTTCACTCCTATTGCCTGGCCATGATCTTTTCTTGTTCTTTTTCCTCAGCATCAATTGATTCCTCTGTCTTTGCCTTGGTTCTAGGTCTCTGAATTCTTCTCTGTATTCAAAAAGCCCATTGTGTTTTCTAGTCTGAGGGTAATTTCTTTAGGAAGAAGAGATCATGGAATGCCCAAGGGCTTGCCCTACAGGGTGTCTCGGGCATGTGTGTGAAATGCAAGCCCTCTGCTTTTCTGTTGTTGCTGTCGCCTGTCCTTGCGACCCGTCATCTGCAGAGGCTTTCTTTGCCTTGCTTTTGGTTTGTTTGGAGTCTGGCCTGAATATGCTGAGGTTTAGCATGGTGGGCTCTAGTGTGCCTGTGAAAAGAGACATTCAACCTAATCAACAGAATGAAGGGCCGCAGAATGCTGTGGTCAGGAGACTGCATGTGGTCAGGACTTTCTTCTTGTACCCTACGAGAGAGTCTGTTCTCTTGGGACTAAGCAACTTGGACAGAAGAGGCATTCCCCAAGTGTTCCACGGTTGGGATTTCGTGTTTGCATGTTAGACAGCTAATATCCTCACCGTCCTGTCTTTGGCCAGTAGCTCAGTCTTGATGCTGCTGGTGCGAGAGCCCAAAATTTATTATGTCCCCATTGAGTCATCTCCACGGACACTGCCTCTCACGGATGCACTGTTAGAACCTACCATCTTCCCACTGTGTCTCATGGGATTGTCTCTGATCCTGGTTTCCAGGCTGTCTGCATCTGGTTGCTTGTTGGTGTTCTCTCCAGGAGAAACACAGGGTTCTCTTGAGTCGATGTTTGCCAAGTCTGCTGATCTGAAATATCCAGGCCTCAAGACCATTTGTTTGGCAAGAACACATGTCATTCAGATCCTCTGCTGGTCACAGCCAATGGCTTTGGGAAACATGCTCCTTATGGTTTCCCAGTGTGCTCCAGTCTCCTGTGCCTTTGTCTTTCAAATATGAAACGACCCACGTCTCCAAACTTCTCCCAAAGTCTCTGCGACTTCTTTTCTCTTTTGCTGTGGAGTTTACTTTGTAGGCTTCAGGTCCATTTCCACCAAGTTGTAGTTTATATGGTCATTTTCCCATTGTGTTCATGGCTGAAGACAAGCCTTGAGTTCTCAGACACTACTACCATCTTACTGTCCTCCAAAGTCACCACAGATTCTTACCTAGGCATAAGCAAGAATGAATTCTTGCCACTTGCCTAATGTGTAGTGTTGTGGAAAGCATTGGGCTAAGTCACATCTATCAGTCTCAGAAAAGCAATAAGATACTATTTCACTATCTCATGGTATTCAAATGATATATGAAAAAGCAAGGGAAAAAGGGACAAACAATACAGCTCTAAACAGGAACACAAAATGTGCTGTTTGTTTGAAGGCAGGTTTGTGAGAATACGTGTTTATAAAAGAGGTAAAAGTTGACATACATTGTAGGAAATGCGGCTGAAAGTGATGGAATGTGAGTTTTCAATGCATGGCAAATTGAATTGCTATCCATAAAAGAACAACTTACTATCTCTTGCAATTTAATTATAATTGTTATGTGAACACACACAGATAACATACACACACACACAGAAAGGGGACACACAAAAGATGGGGAGGAAGTGAGGAATCACACTAATGAAGTGAACCCCAATGAAAATACCATGAAGGGGAAAGGCACAGAGAATCCAAGTCAGAAACCAAACAAAAATGAGAAAGTTAACTTCATGCCTATCAATAATTTGTTCAAGTATTCAGGACAAAAGTCTCCTGACAATGTAAACAGATTGTTGCACTGGATGAAATTAAAAAAAAAAAAAAGGTAAAAAAGGTCAAGAAAAAAACAAAAACTAAACAAGCTCGACCTTCTTTTGTCCTTAGGAGATTTCCTTCGACTATAAAGATACCCATAGCTTGAAAGTGAAGGAATTGGGAAGACATAGGTTATGCAATTGGCAAGGAGAAGAGAGCCAAGGTGATTGTGCCTATGGCAGATAGAGAGATTTTATGCCTTTGAGAGACTAAAGGTTACCGGAAGGTGTTTTGTCTTGATGGAGCATCAAAACATCAGAAGCTTGGAAGAATTGCCAACATATACACCACCAATATGGGTGTATCTAAATTTTGGACTCATATGAATGGAAAGGAAGGGAGATGGGGACCTCAATCCAATATTGTTGGGGACTATGATATCCACATTCAGCACAGGACAGATCATCTGGAAAGGGGATACATGGATAAGATTGTGTCTCTGAGAACCATAAGATAAGGGTAGACCTAAATTTATCTATCACAGATCGTGTGCTGGAGTCCAAATCAAGTCATAATTAATGGAAGAGAATTCACATCCCATCTTGTATGCTTATTACGACAAAGGTATGAAAAGGGAAAGACATCACTTAGGAATGGGAAATACAGCCAGACATTAATAGGTGGAATACACAACACACTTGTGAACTAACAGTGAATCAAAGAAAGAAAATCAAAAGGAAAATCAGAAAGTACACGAACGAAGGAAAGTCAAGAAACTTATGGGATGATGCCAAAACATTTTATGGGGAAACAATATATGTGTGTATTTCCAAAGATTAAAAACACCGATACAAAGCAACCCAACTCGATGCCATAAGGAACAACAAGAAGAAACAAACCAAAGTTAACAGAAAAAATGAAACAATACATATAATTGTTCAAATAAAGGAAAAACAAACAAACCAATAGGAAAAAATCAGGAAAACTCACACGTCAGTTTTGAAAATGTTAACAAACTGGAGGAGCCATTACCTGGATAAAGCAGGGAGACAAGCACACAGCTGAAAGTACGAAATCACAAGACAAGTGATAGAAAGGAAAAAAAAGAATAACATAAGAGACCCGTCCACACAATTATACTAGCAATTATTATAAATTCTATACTAGCAAAAATTATAAATTCCCAGACACATATCAACTCCCAAAATTAGGTCAGGAAACCTACAAAATCTGAGCTTTCTACCAGTGACTAAAGCATTTGAAGCAGTAATCAAACACCTGCCAACACACAGAAGGCCAGGTCGAAATTATTTTCTTGGGCAACTCTCCTAGACATTTATTGAAGGCAATGCTATTTCTTCTTATCGATTCCAGAAATGGAGGAGTGGGTATGAAAGACCCTGGAGCCGCACCCAAGAATCAAACAGCACGCCTCCACTGGATGCACAGTGCAAGAGGTTTATTGGTTACACAGGCGCCTGCGGACGCATCAGCCTTTGTGGACTGAGGGCGCCGGGCTAAGTTGGGGAGCAGATTATATAGGGCAAGGTTGGGGTGGCGGGAAGCGAGTTTACAGAAGCAGATGCTTGGTTACTGGGATCTGATTGGTTAACCTAAATCAAGCATTGTCAGGCACTGTAACGGTTTGTTCTGGCGGGAAACGGTCCTATAGAAACAGATATGCATGATTACAGGAGTCTAATTGATCAATTTGATTCAGGCATGATTGGGCGTTGGGGTCAGGGCGTTCTGGCGGTTCCGTGGGGCAGCACTCTGGAAAGTCCCGGTACATTTCATTTCTCATTTGTCTTTCCTTTTGACAGACCAGGTGACCACAGACAATGTTTTGCCATCAGGCTATGGGGACAATAGGTTGCTAAAACAAGCCTTTACCAAGGAGGAAGGGGATCTTTCATTCCCCCCTTTTTCTTTATCATGGATAGAATCCTATATCCATTCGCTTTGTTTATGAAGTAAGTCAGTTTGAGAGCCGGTTTGTTTAATTAGTTGATATTGCTGTGTCAGTATCATTGTCTGGATTACTGACAAGCGATCTTTTACAAACTGTACAAGTTTATTTAAGATACAAGGGCCGATTGAAAATTGGGCTATTGATAAGGTAACTTCTTTGTTGTAATCTCAAGGACATTTGCAAACCAAGGGAGGCTCCTGTCTTGCAGGATTGTGATCTCAGCAGGTCAACTATTTATCATTTTATGGCAGTCAGGGGTGCCTGAGGAATGCTACACATATGGAGAGGAACGGGTGAAGGGGGGTGCAAGGCGCCAGCTTTTGCTTTGTCCTCAGAAGCCTCCTGCTCCTTTATTCCCCCCTGAACAACCTTGACCCTTAAATTTTCAAGGTGGTTGAAGGGGGAAGGTCTCATCTTCTATAACTTCTTCATGCTGAATATGGGCGTAGAGCTGTCCCTACCTACTGGGGTCAATATTGATCAGGGTAAGAATGTATAAGGGAGTTTCGAAAGGTGGAGGCAGTTGAATCCAGCGCTGACAGTAAAGAGGTGTCCTTGCTCGCGGCAAGGATCGTCTGTCTTGATGTAGACATTGTAGCAATGGAGTCTTGGCACCAAGTAAAGAAACATGGAACAGAGCAACATATTAAGGTTAATAAGGCGATAAGAATGAGAAGCCCGAAAAGGAGATTCGGCCATAGTCATCCTTCAAACCAGGAACTTAACCATTTACTGAGAGAGAGGATGATCTTGTAGGCCTTAATTTGGGTATTCATATCTTTTATTAGTCCTGTGACATTTTTTGTGATAGTCTGGGATGTACACACAACATTCTGTCTTGATAATTGCACATGTGCTACCCTGGGCTGCTGTCAGGACATCTAAGGCCATCTTATTTTGTAGGACTGCCTTGCGTATCTGTGACACTTTGGTATTAAGCTGGGAGATGCTATTTAGTGAATCATTGAGTGCCTTTGTAGTATATTTATTAAGGACTTTTACATGCCACATGACATCCCCTAGTCCCGCAGATGGAACAAAAATGGATGCTAAGTGATCATACCATTTAAAGACAGATTGTGTCCATCTTTGTCTCAAGTAGGGGAGATTAGCTGGAGTTGTAATGGTTTTAGTCATGTGCCCATGAATCCAGGAAAATCCCCTTTCCTTCCAAATAGCTCCATGGGCATGTGGTACCAGGAAGGCATATTTGGAGTCAGTATAAATGTTAATTCTTAGGCTTTGGCAATTTCAAAGTGCTAGTGAGCACTATGGCACACCTAACTTTTCTTCTTTTTTCTATGAAAACTATTTTCATCAGAAAACCAACTGTCATTTGTAATTTTAACAGGGGCATCTTAAACCTGGCCATATAGAATAAGCTAGATTAATAATCTCTGAACATTTTTGCTCTATAGAGAAAGAAGTACAGTGGTCAGGTTCAGGCATACAGGTAACTAAGTTTAAAGTTTGACAAATTTTAAGTTTTATTTCTGGCATCTCTGTTAGTGTAGCCCAGTATTTAATAAGTCGGCCTCCATCATCCATTGGTGGCCTTTGGCTACTAAGACAAATCTGGACCTGATGTGACATTATTACAGTTAGGGACTGTCCCATAGTGAGCTTTGAGGCTCTTTTATGAGGGCTGTTTTAGGTTTTGCTAAAGCATCTCTTTGTAATTGCACCTCAATGGAGGTGGCCTCTAGATAAATATGACTAAGGGATGAAACCAATAAAGAAGACCTCTGAGTGGTCCAACCTTAACAATATCCTGATTACAGAGGATCATTGTCAAGTGGGAGAAGAGTGCGGTATGCTGGCTTTTAGGCAATTTCATTATTCCAGTTGTTTAATCATGTGCCGTGGGGTCTGCTAATATCCCCACAAAATAATAAGATTGACTAAAGAAGCTATTATACAAGTTCTCTGAAGTTTACCTCAAATTCTTTAGCTTAGGTAAACAAACATTTAAAGACAATCAAATCTAGAATTTAACATCCATAAAGGTGTGTTACTAAAATAGAATTTTTCTCTCTAAAATAACCCTAATTTACAGAGATAGCCAAATCACAGAGATAGCCAAATCAGGACTAATTCACTTGTGAAACAAGTTCAGTTTTAACAAACTTGGCCTATTATTTACATAAGCTCAGCAAGAACAATGAGTGTGATCAATAGATCTTTTAGCATCTGCTTTGCTGGAATTTTTATAAGGAATCTCTAGGTTGAACTTTTAGTAGCCTCTCCGGGCCAGAAGCCAAGCCCTGTACTGGCCATCAGGCATGCCTGCAATACCTGTCGATTTGGGCGAATTCCTCAGTGGGCGAATTTCTCTTCTGAGACCGCACCTACCAATGAGTGACATTCTTTACTCACCTGGTGAGGCTGCTGGGAACTCTGTAAGCAAGGTATCAGGCCAACAGTCCCAAGGGGCTTTATGGCTCCAGGTTTTATAAAGTCAACCTTAGTTCCTTTAAACTGTCTGGTCATATCCGAGTCTTTTCAAATATGACATTCCAGTCAAAGCCTTGGTAAAATAACCCGTGTTTCCAATTCTTTCCTGTTACAAGGAGAACAGATTCTTATTGGACTTATGCAAATGACTGATTGCCATGGAAGAATGCTTACTTACTGAGACCGTTTGGTTTCAGAGGGTTCAGATAGAGAGAAAAGCTTGAATACTTTGAGCTCTTTTATAAATGAGCACGTTTACATTTCTATAAGTTATAAATAACTAGGAGGAAGTATCCCTAGTCTGGAAGAGCAAACATCGGAGAGAACCAGCAATGTTTAAAGTAAGACAAAACATTAAGAGATATAACATTATAATTTTTTAGTTCATTTAGTCCCGTGTTACCAAATCTAGTGAATGCGGCTTTAGTCAGTTTTGGAAATTTTTACCCATTTAAGTTTTAGGATTTTCAAGTGTATCAAATATCTGTATTTGTCCTGAAAGTCCTTTATAGGAATCTCCTTGAAAATAAAACTCATTTTACAAATTACAAGAGAATTAAAACAATTATAAATGACAAAAACTCAGAATGGATATGGTTAAAGCTAAAGAGACACGGGAGTTTACAATTTAGCTGCAAGGAAATCAGGTTATTTTTGTGATACATAACATTTCCATAATTACAGTATCAAGCGATGATCTCTCAAAACATTAAAACTTTAGGAAGTGCGTAGAATCTCTAGAATAGTTATAGTATTTTCCCAAATGTAATCCAAGGTTTATCATCGGTTCAGTAGTATTTCATGAGTAACTTTATATATCAAGGAAAAGCCTGAGTTCAAGAGATTTTACAATTTAAATATTGTCAACATTTGCTAAGATCTTAGAAAGTTTTGAAGCACATGTCTAAATATAATTAGGGATGTTAAACACCTAATAAAACGAAACATAGAAACTGGTTTTTCTGGGCAGGCAAAGAGAAAATCACTTACATTCCCGTAACAGGAGATCAATTAATCTAAGAAAACGTTGTCCTTTGAACAGAGAATTTTAGTCTTGTACTAATGTAATGTACTTTTAAAACCCATTTATTTAGTCTATCTTAGTCCGTCCTGACCATAGCTAAAATTCCTTTTCTGAAGATTTCCCTTTATAAATCTTTTATAACTTTTCTTTGCATTCAGGTCTTGTCCTAAGCCATTTCTTTCTAAGCAACCATCTCATTTAGGATAAAATTACCTTCCCTTACCTTCAACAAAATGTATTCCCATTCCTTAAATTTTTTAACTTATCATCTACTTTCCTACAGAGTTTCCCTTATTTCCATCAGTCTTAGTTACACTAAGCAGAATTTGATACTCTTAGAAACCCCTTAATCTCTAGTGAAGACTAAGTATTAACCAATTGTGAACTGTTACAACAGAATTCTTCAGGTGGCAAATTTATGAATCAGTTAAGTGGCAAACAAGTTTACCAACAGATTTAAATACTCTTAGTTTCTTTGCAGTAAGAAGTCAAAAGCACAAACCTATATCCAGTAATTAATGACCTAGCATTTTATCCTGCTTGGTTAAGACCTAGATGTCCATAATTTAATTTTATTTGTCATCCAAGCAAAACTTTAAAGCTTTTATATTATCAAAGACTTTGAAAGCTACTTCAGCAATTACCCATTAGAACTTTGAGATAGACAATTAACCATCAGTTTAGTTATTTCTTTGCTAACAAATTTTAATAAATAACATGAGTTTATTTGACCTTCAGTAAACTTCGAAGTTTCACATTTACTGCTGATAACTTAAAAGACAGGTCTTATTTTAATTAAACCAACAAGCTTAACTTAGTTCCAACACTGATTTACGTTCCATCTGGACCCACTCCACTTTGAATGTTTACCTGAGACATGGTTGGGAAGATCTGGAGTGAGGGGGTGTTAGGTCCAGGGGGTGCTCTTCTTGCTCCTTGACAATGAAGAGAGAAGGAGATGTGGTGCATGATCTAGAGGCCAGTCATGCAGGCTGCACACACGTTGGTATAGAAATAGGAGAAGAGGGAAACAGAAGAAAAAAGTGCTGCCAGGAGGTAGAGAAAGGATTCCCAGTTTTGGAGCTCCTAAGCCCCAACAGAGGAGCAGATGCCATGCTTTTTCATTAGCCAGGGGGGAGGGGTTAGGCAGTCCAAGTCAGGCCAGAGAACACAGGGAAACCTCCCCGAAACAAAGAGTTTTGGCAGCTGCTTGGGAATATTCCCTATAGTCTCTGTCCCGAGTCAGACCAGCCCCAGTTGGCTTCAGTTATAGCCATCAACATAGGAAGTGAGTGAGGGAGAAGCTCCCACATCTATTAGGAGAAACAGAGAGAAATAAAGCCAGAGTCCCCTTTGCTAGGGATGGCCCAGCAACCTGGGTTTACTAGAAGAAGTCTTATTTACATAATTATTATCCAATATGTCAGGAGGAAATTTACTAGCTGACTCATTGAATCTGGTTTTAGTTCTTAATACCTATCTTTTATATTTCCTTCCGATATGTATGATGTTGCAGACAAGGGGAGGGGGACCTTTCAGGTGCTGTCCTGCTCGCGTCCCTCGCGGGAACTTAGGAGCGTCTTAGCTAAGGTCTATCCGTATAAACCCCGGACCAGGCTACTCCATGGAGTAGATGACCGTTATGCCGTATGACGCTCCGCGAGATTCAGGGTGCAGCCCACTCAGACTCCATAGCCAAAGGCGGTGGAGCCACACAAACATTCATACAGTCAGGCATTCCTCTGATTCAAACAGGTTAGACATTTTTCCCTAAACAGAATGTTACCTTCATAACTGATGGAAAGAACATATAGACAATTAGGACGTCGACAGGACAGCCTGGATACAAGAGACAAAAATAGAAACTGCTGTGTGGGTTCGGTTCAGAAACCGAGACTACGGGTTACGGTCAGGAGGAACGCGAGATCCTCTCTGACTGACAGGTGGCCCAAGATAATGGCCCTCTTCCGAAACCCCAAGGCGTCCCCTAGAGTAAACTGAAACCCCCGAGGCGTCCCTCGGTTGCAGCAGGGGAGAAGTCTGAGTTCGTCAACTCCTTCTCAGCCTGCCCAAAAATACAGAGCAACAACGTTGTTGTAAGGAACAGAAAAACAGACAAACAGAGAGACAGAGACACAGATGACAGAGACACGGATACTGGCTAGCTTACCTCCCGGTTGGGACCAGCTAGAGTCTTGGGTGGGACTTCAAGAGATCTCGGTGGGACCTCCAAATGAGAGACCCTGGAGTCGTACCCAAGAATCAAACAGCACGCCTCCACTGGATGCATACTGCAAGAGGTTTATTGGTTACACAAGCGCCTGCGGACGCATCAGCCTTTGTGGGCTGAGCGCGCCAGGCTAAGTTGGGGAGCAGATTATATAGGGCAAGGTTGGGGTGGCGGGAAGCGAGTTTACAGAAGCAGATGCTTGGTTACTGGGATCTGATTGGTTAACCTAAATCAAGCATTGTCAGGCACTGTAATGGTTTGTTCTGGCGGGAAACGGTCCTATAGAAACAGATATGCATGATTACAGGAGTCTAATTAATCAATTTGATTCAGCCATGATTGGGCGTTGGGGTCAGGGCATTCTGGCAGTTCCTTGGGGCAGCACTCTGGAAAGTCCCGGTACATTTCATTTCTCATTTGTCTTTCCTTTTGACAGACCAGGTGACCACAGACAATGTTTTGCCATCAGGCTATGGGGACAATAGGTTGCTAAAACAAGCCTTTACCAAGGAGGAAGGGGGTCTTTCAGGTAGACTTGAATTTACAAGGATAAAGACCCAATTTAGATAAGGACATTTTAAGAAACATGTTCCATGCCATTTCAATAATTAAAGATAATAAAAATATAATTCTTTCCTTTTCTCTCTGTGTCTTCCTCTGGTTTTGAATGGGCCAGATTGTTTTCCTTTGAATTGTTTTGTTCTGTTGAGGAAGCCAGTATGTCATCCATCATCCGTTTTTGACAGACTATTAACGGATGCTTTAGTTCCATATATGTCTTAGAGTTCCTCCTAATATATGCCACAACTCCTGAACACCCATGAAGCAGTTCCCTCATTCCCTCCATGTGCCTCTTTTCTGTAACCTTCAGCTTGGTTTTCAGAGTCCTGAGTCACTCCTGGTTTGTCTCCTTCTCTGATTTTTTCCCCTTCAGTTTTCACTTCCTTTACTAAGGGCCATGGTATTCCTCCTGGGGCACATATGAGGGAAAACATATGATATTTCACGTCGACTGCTTGTCTTTTTCATTTCACATCACCCAGTCATAGGACATTCATGTCAATGCAGGTACCAGTGGTTCATCCTCCCTGATGTCTGAGGAATACTGTGTTGCCAAGAGGGACAAACGCCTTATTTATCCACTGGTCTTTGCAAGGGCATTGTGGCTCAATCCACAATTCTGCTCGAGTGGGCATTTCAGGCCATCAATATAGGCCATCTCTTTTCCTCTGATTAAATAGAATTGGTCAACATGTCTATACCCATTACCACAACAAGGAGCATTAACTAATGAGGACAATGGGTGCTGTCCATGCCTCTTCCCTATGAGTTAGCTCTGGTGCAGAATGTCACTCTCCTTGAATACTTTGTAAAACTCTTTAAGGGAAAACCAAGTAGACAGAGCCCTAATCCCTTATGACTCGTGCTTCAGAACACTAGGAGATGAGGACACAGAAGAAGAACCGAACTCCATAGTTAACAGAAAAAATGAAATAATACACATGAGTATTGAAATAAAGGAAATAAAAGCAAACTAATAGAAAAACATTAAGAGAACTCACATGTCAGTTTAGAAAATGTTAACTAACTGGAGGAGCCATTACCTGAATAAAACAGAGAGACAAGCACACAGCTGAAAGTATGAAACCACATGACAAGTGATAGAAACGAAAAAGAAAATTAACTAAAAAGACCCGTCTGCACAATTATGCTATCAAATCAAAGAACTGAGAAAAAAGGATAAATTCCAAGACAAATATCAACTCCCAAGATTAGGTCAGAAACCCTACAATATCTGAGCTCTCTATTAGTGACTAAATCGTTTGAAGCAGTAATCAAACACCTGCCAACACACAGAAGGCTACATCCAAATCATTTTATTGGTCAACACTTCTAGATATTTAATGAAGTCCATGTCGTTTCTTCTCATCGATTCCAGAAATGGAGGTGGAGAATAGACTCTACTTTACAAGTATAAAGACCCAATTAAGATAAGGACATTATAGGGAACAAATCCATGCCTTTTTAATAAGTAAATATAATAAAAATATAATTCTTTCCCTTTCTCTCTGTGTCTTCATCTGCTTTTGAAAGGGACAGATTGTGTTTTTTATGTTTTTGTTCTGGTGAGGAAGTCATCTTATCTTCCATCATATGTTTATGACAGAGAATTTGCTGAGGCTTTAGTTACATATACTGTTCATCCTAAGATATACCCCAACTCCTCAACACCCATTAGTTCCCTCATTCCCTGCATGTTTCTCTTTTCTGTAACCCTCAGCTTGGTTCTCAGATCCTGAGTCACTCCTGGTTTGTATCCATCTCTTCACCCCCTTCAGTTTTTACTTCCTTCTACTAAATGCCATGGAATTCCTCCTGGGGCACATAGGAGGGAAGCCATAATAAATCCCCTTTGTCTGCTTGCCTTTTATTTTTTCTAGACACCCAGTCCTGTGAAATCATGTCAATGCAAGTACCAGAGGTTCATCTTCCCTGATGACTGAGGGATACTCTGTTGCCAATACAAGCCAGACCTTCCTTATCCACTGTTTTTTGCAAGGACATTGTAGCTAAATCCACAGTTCTGCTTGAGTGGGCATTGCAGGTCATTGATATAGGGTACTCCTTTTCCTCTGATTAAAAAGAATTTGTCAACATGGCTATACCTATTACCACAGCAAGTAGCATCAACTAATGATGACAAGGAGTGTTGTCCAGGCGTCTTCCTTCAGCGTTAGCTCTCATGCAGAATGTCACGCTCCCTGAAGCCTTAGAAAGGGTCTTTAAGATAAAAGCAGGTAGACAGTGCCATAATCCTTTATGACTAGTGTTTTCAAAGATTAGGAGATGAAAACACAGATAACACAATACATCAATGCCCTAACATTTTTCCTTGAAAAGGAACTTTGCGTCCCTTAGTCTTAACTGACCTATAGGTAAAAGATGCTGAGAAAGGACTCTCTCACCCACAGCATGAACAACCTCACAGAGCTGATGATACCCAAGAGCCCTCACGGTTTCTTGAGATCTGTAGAAATTGCAGTGGAAATAGGAAATCCTTGCCATCTATGGAGAAATATTGTTCTAAAGGATGGTATCCTGTATGTTATTTTCTTTTCTCTCTGTCTCAAAAGGGAAGTGGGACATTAACACACAAGACAACCTGAATTCTTGATCCGGCTCATGTGGTCTTTTACTGTCCTTTCTGGTGCTTCCTATTTAAAGCCATAGGACAAATAAGCCATGAGAGAGGGACTGCTGCTTTAGTGAAGCCAGCTTTTGTGATGACACAAAGACTTGAATTTCTAGCAACAACTACTCCCCAAACCATGCCTGATCTACATGTGGCTGCAGTAGTTTTGGTTGGGCCAAGAGGATCCCAAGCCCTCCCAAAACGCTGGAGCTTCTGGGGTATCTCACCAAGGCAGTTTGCAAAGTGAGTTGGTGTTACTTTCTACATGGCCAAATTCATAGTCTATTGTTGTGACAATAATCCAAAAACTGAGAGAAAAGAGTAAATTCCAAAGCACATATAAACTCCCAAGAATAGGTGAGGAGGAGGGGGACCAGTGGGCATGAAAAGCAGAGTGGGCACATCGGACTGATAATGAAAGATAAACAAAGTGGGAGGGAGCCACCAGAGGTGAACGAGGTGAACGCTTGGAAAGTAATACCCCAATATGAGAGTGCACTGCATCTGGGACCAGAATTCACTTGGATGCTGGTTGGAAGCACTCAAAAGGATCAAAGAATCACGGGGATAAATTGTTGGAAATGGGGCAGCTAAGGACAGAGGCTTAAATCCCCGGACCCAGGACAGCCTCTCCTGGCACCGAGCCAAAGAGAGTGTGGTGGAGAAACCAGGTCTTGGTCCCTGAGCCACCAGTGCACCCGAGATTGTGTGGGGTCAGGCTCCTGTGAGGGGCTTGGAGACTCGCCAAACAGCAGAATGCCGAGGCTTGCTAACAGAGCCTGAGACACACGCACCCCTCACCCTCCACTGAGAGAGGTGTGCAAAAACCCTGCCCAGTGCTCTTAGACCTCGGCCATACTATAAGAGCCTGAGACACACACATGCCCAACACCATCCCCTGAGAGAGGTGTAAGAAGGCCCAGGCTTGTGCTCTTGGACCTGCGCCCTGCTATCAGAGCCTGAGACACATGCAACCCACACCCTCCCTGGAGAAAGGTGCTTTTAAGCTAGGCAATCTTAGACCCAGAAACACCAGACACACCCAGCCTGGGCCAGCAGTAAAATCTCAGTGTGGGATCGCTGCTTGGAACATCTCTGGTTGTCTGGAGCTTCCCAGACAGCCACTGCTGCTATGGTTTTGGGTACAAGCAGAAGATCCTGCATCCCCCAGGACAGCAACTAAAATCTGCTCTGCCAGCGGCCAAAGGGGAATTTATATGGGCCTCGCGGCACTAACAGGGGAGCAGACTGAGGCTTCTCTCTGAGAGGGAGGTTGGGGTGCAGTTTGATTTCCTCTAAACCTCCAAAAACAATCAAAAGTAGTCATGGCGAGAGAAAAAAAAAACTGAGCAAACAATAAAACCTTATGAGAACAAAAGCCTGAAAAACAGGTTTTCTTAGAGCCCACCCCCTTGAGAGGGATAGGAGGACTTAACTCAGGGAATATCATTGACTGAAAACCCATGTGGCAGGCCCCTCCCACAGAAAACCAACCAGGAAGAAAAAAAAAAAGACTACAAGAGAACAATCACCACTACTTCATAGGTACAACTTTTATTTTTAACTCGTTCCCACTATTCTGGTTCATTTGTTTTATATAGATAATTTTTAAACCTATTTACCATCTAATGGAGATGTCTAGTACATCAAACTCCATGTTAACCTTCTAACCTGAACTTTTTGATACATACACCTTTGTTTTTCTTTTGCATTCTATTTTTAATTTTTTAAAAAAATTTGTTTAGTTTAATCTAGTTTATTACTTTTTTGTTTTTAGTTTCTAATGTTCATATAGAGTTATCCTTCAAGGTAATCTCCTTTCCCCAACCAATGCTACCCCTATAGGTAAACCAATTTTTTGTCCCCCTTTATCTTAGGAAATTTGAGTTTTTTAACAAAGATATCAAAGATATCAAGATACATGCAGGAAGAATCACAATAAACTTCCTCGCCCACACAGAATTTATAATCACTCTCCCATCTTTTTGTTCTGCCAGTGTTCCTGTGTTTTTATGTTTGTACTGATAATATATATTTCTTTACTTGTTTTTTTTTTGAAGAGGTTCTTACTTTACTTGCTTACATATATATGACATATATATGTATGACATATATATATGTATGACAAGAGATAAAAAAATATATATTTATATATATATTTTATATTTATATTATATATGTATATTTATATATATATATTTTTATCTCTTGTCATATACTTTTTTTTAAAGATTTTATTTATTTGACAGACAGAGATCACAAGTAGGCAGAGAGGCAGGCAGAGAGATAGAGGAGGAAGCAGGCTCTCCAATGAGCATAGAGCCTGATGTGGGGCTCGATCCCAGGACCCTGGGTTCATGACCTGAGCTGAAGACAGAGGTTTAACCCACTGAGCCACCTAGGTGCCCCATCTTGTTGTATACTTTTTATCAGTCTTTTTGTTTGTCTGTTTTTGTTTGTATACTTCATAAATCTATCCGTGGGGCCCAATTGGACTGAACCTTCCCTTTTAACTTCCTTTCTCTCTCTCTCTTTTTCATTTTCTTTTCTTTTATTTCTCTCTCATTTGGGCGGGGAATCCTGATTGCTCAGAAACATTCCAGGGAGTACTTTGACTGCACCATGGTCAATACATCCAGCTATATCCGTTCAGCCATCACTCACCAAAATTACTAGGGGGAGGAATGCCCAACAGAAGAAAAGTACAGAGGATGGGCCTTCTGCAACAGAGCTAACAGCTATCAACATAAACAATATGTGGGAAAAAGAATTCAGGCTGACAATTATCCAGGCAATAGCTAGGTTGCAGAAATCCATGGATGACCAAATGGAATTGAATAGGGCAGACATGGAAGATACCAGGGATTATGTTCACAATGTTAGGGCAGAAATGAAAGCCACAAGGGATGAGGTTCACAATGTTCTCAATGAGTTCCAATCTAATCTAAATTCTCTAAAAGCTAGGGTAATTGAGATAGAAGATAGAATTAGTGATCTGGAGGACAAACAGATAGAGACAAAGGATCAGGAGGAAGCCTGACACAAACAGCTTAGAAGACATGTAAACAGAATAAGGAAAGTAAATGATGCCATGAAACATTCTAACATCAGAATTATAGGAATCTCTGAAGGGGTGAGAAAGACAGAAGTCTAAGGGTATAGTGGAACAAGTTCTTCATGAAAATTTTCCCAATCTCGCTATTAGAAACAGCATTCATATACTAGAAGCAGAACAGTCTCCCCCCAAGATTATAGATTCCAAAAAAACATCAAGACACCTGATACTAAAATTGAGAAATCGTAAATGTAGATACAATCTCTTGAAAGCTGATTGGATATAGAGGATCCTTACTTACAGGGGAAGGCCCATCAGGATCTAGACAGACCAGTCCATAGAGACCTGGCAAGGCAGAAAGGGCTGGCAAGATATATTCAGGGCACTAAATGATAAGAACATGCAGCCAAGAATACTTGATCCAGCAAGACTAACATTCAAAATAGATGGAGAGATAAAGAGTTTTCAAGACCAGCAAGGCTTAAGAGACAATGCAACCACCAAGCCAACACTGCAGGAAATATTAAGGTGGGGGTTCTATAAAAGAGAAAAAAACATTAGAGTAGATTTGAACAGAAATATAGAGACAATCTACAGAAAGAAAGACTTCAAAGATAACACGATGTAAGTAAAAAGGTATCTATCAATAATCACTCTCAATGTGAAGGGCCTAAATGCGCCCATAAAATGACACAGGGTCACAGATTAGATAAAACGGCAGGACCTATCCATATGATTTCTTTGCGAGACCAATTTTGAACGAAAAGATACACCTAGATTGAAAGTGGGGGATGAAGAAGCATCTTTCATGACAATGGGCCTCAAAAGAAGGCCAGGTTAACGATTCTTATCTCAGATAAATTAGATATTAAACTAAAGACTGTAGTCAGAAATACAGAAGGACACCACATAATTCTTAAAGCGACTATCCACCTAAATGATCTAACAATTGTAAATATCTATGCCCCAATATGGGAGTAGCCATTACGTAAGAAAACTGTTAGTCAAGATAAAGTCATATTGATATAAATACATTCATAGTAGGAGATCTTATCATGCCTCTCTCAAAAATAGACAGATCATCCAAGCAGAAGATAAATAAAGGAACAAGAACATTGAATGACACCTTGGACCAGATGGAATATATACATATGTATATATATATATATACATATATATATATGTATATATATATATGTATATATTCCACGCTAAAACAATGGAATACTCATTTTTCTCAAGTGCACATGGAACCTTCTCAAGAATAGATCACATACTGTGTCACAAATCAGGACTCAACCAAGATTAAAAAAAACTGAGATTATTTCCTGAATGTTCTCAGATAACAATGTTTAGAAACGGGGGCTGAATCACAAGGAAGGGCTTGGAAGGAACTCAAACACCTGGAAGCTAAAGACCACCTTGCTTAAGAATGCTTGGATCAACCAGGAGATCAAGAAGAACATGGAAACCAATGAGAGTGAAGACACTTCGGTTCAATACCTATGACATACAGCAAAGGTGGTCCTAAGGGGGAAGTACATAACCATCAAAGCCTTCCCCAAAGAAAATGGAAAACTCCAGAATACACCAGCTGTCTCTACACTGTAAAGAACTGGAGAATCAACAAGAAATCAAACCAAATCCACACATAAGAAGGGAAATAATCAAGATTAGAGCAGAGAACAAGGAGGTAGAATGCAGAGATACACTAGGAGGTATCAATGAAACTAGAAGCTGGTTTTTTGAAAGAATTAATAAGATTGATAAACCAATGGCCACACTAATCCAAAAGAAAAGAGAGAAAGCTGAAATTAATAAAATATGAATGAAAAGGGACAGAACACAACTAATACCAAGAAAGTAGAAACAATCATAAGAAGTTATTATCAACAGTTATATGCCAATAAGCTAAGCAACCTAGATGAAATGGATTCATTCCTGGAAATCTATAAACTCCCCAAAATTAAACTAGGAAGAAATTGACAACTGAATAGACTGTTGTATACTAATGAGTTTGAAGCAGTGACCAAAAATCTCCCAAAAAACAAGAGCCCAGAACCTGACAGATTCCCTGGGGAATTCTACCAAACTTTCAAAGAAAAAATGACACCTATTCTCCTGAATATGTTTCAAAAAATTGAAGCGAAGGAAAACTCTCAGACTCTTTCTATGAAGCTAGCATTATTCTGATCCCTAAACCAGGCATAGATCCTACCAAAAAGGAGAATTTCAGACCAATATCACTGATGAATATGAATCTTAAGATTCTCAACAAGATTCTAGCAAAAAGGACCCAACAGAACATTAAGAATATTATCCACCATGACAAGGTGGGATTTATCCCTGAGCTACAATGTTGGTTCAACATTTGCAAAGCAATCAATGTGATAGAACTAATTAATAAAAGAGGAGAGAAGAACAACATGGTCCTCTCAATTGATGCAGAAAAAGCATTTGATAAAATCCAGGATCCATTCCTGATCAAAATGCTTCAAAGTTTAGAGATAGAGGAAACATTCCTGAACTTCATTTCAAATCTATCTCTGAAAGACCCACAGCAAATATGATCCTCACAAAGCTTGCAGCCTTCCCGTTGAGATCAGAAAATGCTTGCAGCCTTCCCATTGAGATCAGGAACACGACAAGGATGCCCACTGTCACCATTGTTGTTCAACTAGCATTAGAAGTCCTAGCAAAAGCAATCAGACAACAAAGAGAAAGAAAAGATATCCAAATTGGCAATGAAGAAGTCAAACTCTCTCTCTCTTCGCAGATTACATGATTTTTTATATGGTAAACCCAAAAGACTCCACACCCAAACTACTAGAACTCATACAACAATTCAGCAATGTGGCAGGATACAAAATCAATGTGCAGAAATCAGTGGCTTTCTTATACACTAACAGTGAAAATACAGAAAGGGAAATTAGACAAGAAATTCCATTTAGTATAGCACCAAGAACCATAATACACCTGGGAATAAACCTAACCAAAGAGGTAAAGGAACTGTACTCTAGGAACTACAGAACACTCATGAAAGAAATTGAAGTAGAAACAAAAAGATGGAAGACCATTCCATGTTCTTGGATCGGAAGAAAAAATATTGGGAAAATGTCTATACTGCCTACAGCAATCTATACTTTTAATGCCATTCTGATCAAAATTCCACCGGTAATTTTCAGAGATATGGCTCAAATAAACCTAAAATTTGTATGGAATCAGAAGAGACCCAGAATCGCTAAGGAAATCTTGAAAAACAAACATAAAACTGGGGGCATCGTGTTACCTGACCTCAAGCTTTACTACAAAGTTGTGATGACCTAGACAGCATGGTCCTGGCTTTAAAACAGACACATAGTCCAGTGGAACAGAGTAGAAAGCCCATATATGAACCCTCAACTCTATGGTCAAATAATCTTCGACAAAACAGGAAAAAATATACAGTGGAAAAAAGACAGTCTTTTCAATAATTGGTTCAGGGAATATTGGATAGCTATATGCAGAAGAATGAAACTCGACCATTCTCTTACACCTTACACAAATATAAACTCAAAATGGATAAAAGACCTCAACGTGAGACAGGAATCCATCAGAATTCTAAAGGAGAACATAAGCAGTAATTTCTTCGATATCAGCCACAGCAAATTCTTTCAATATATGTCTCCAAAGGCAAAGAAAATTAAACAAAAAATAAACTTTTGGGACTTCATCAAGATTAAGAGATTCCGCACAGCAAAGAAAACAGTTAAGAAAATAAAGAGGCAACTTACGGAATGGGAGAAGATATTTGCAAATGACAGTACAGACAAAAGGTTGATATCCAGGATCTATAATGAACTATTCAAACAACACACACGAACAGACAATCATATTAAAAAAAATGGGCAAAAGATATGAACAGACACTTCTCAAAACATGACATACAAATGGCTATCAGACACATGAAAAAATGTTCATCCTCACTAGCCATCAGGGAGATTCAAATTAAAACCACATTGAGATACCACCACACCAGTTAAAATGGCCAAAATTAGCAAGACAAGAAACAACATGTGTGGTACAGGATGTTGAGAAAGGGGAACACTCTTACAGTGTTGTTGGGAATGCCAGTTGGTGAAGCCACTTGGAGAACAGTGTAGAGATTCCTCAAGAAATTAAAAATAGAGCTTCCCTATGCCTCTGCCATTGCACTACTAAGTATTTACCCATATGATACAGATGTAGTGAAAAGAAGGGCCATCTGTTCCCCAATGTTTATAGCATCATTGGCCACGGTCGCCCAACTGTGGAAAGAACCAAGATGCCCTTCAATGGATGAATGGACAAGGAAGATGTGGTCCATATAGACTATGGAGTATTATGCCTCCATCAGAAAGGATGAATACCCAACTTTTGTAGCAACATGGACAGGACTGGAGGAGGTTATGCTGAGTGAAATAAGTCAAGCATAGTGAGTCAATTATCATATGGTTTCACCTATTTGTGGAGCATAACAAATGACATGGAAGACAAGGGAGATGGTGAGGTGAAGGGAGTGGAGGGAAATTAGAAGGGGTGGTAAACCATGAGACAATATGGACTCTGAAAAACAACCTGAGAGTTTTGAAGGGGTGGGGGTTGGGAGGCTGGGGGAGCCTGGTGGTGGGTGTGAGAGAAAGCACGATTTATGGAGCATGGGATGTGGTGCAAAAACAATGAATACTGTTATGCTGAAAGAAATTAAAAATAAAAAAAAGAATTAAGTGTTACGTGAAACACACTGACAACACACACACACACACAGAAAAGACATACAAAAGATGGGGAGGAAGTGAGGAATCTCACTAAAGGAAGCAAACCCCAAAGAAAATACTATAAAAGGGAAAGGCCAAGAGAATCCAATTCTGAAACCAACCAAAATGAGAAAGTTAACTTCTTACCTATCAATAATTAGTACAAGTATTCAGGACTAAATTCTCCTATCACTAAAAACACATTGTTGGACTGGATGAAAATTTAAAAAAAAAGAGGCAAAAATGTCAACTAGAAAAGAACAAAAAACGAGCACGAACCTATGTTGCCCATAGGAGATTTCTTTCTACTATAAAGATACACGTAGCTTGAAAGTGAAAGAATTTGAAAGACATTGGTTATGCAATTGGCAAGCCAAGGGAGCCAAAGTGATTGTGCCTATGGCAGATATAGTGATTATGCCTTCGAGAGACAAAAGATTAACAGAAGATGTTTTGTATTGATGGAGCATCAAAACATTAGAAATTTGGGAGAATTGCTAACATATACACCACCAACATGGGTGTATCTAAATGTTGGAAGCATATTAACAGAAAGTAAGAGATATCGGGACCACAATCCAATATTCTTGAGAATGACGATATCCACTTTCAACACAGGACAGATCACCCAGGGGGGAAGATGGTAAGGAATAACAGACGTCATCATGGGCTCTCTAGACCACCTGAGCTTTGGAGTAACATGCTTAAGATTTTGTATCTGAGGACCGTAAGAGAAGTTCTTTCCAAGGGCAGACCTAGCATTGTCTATCACAGATTCTATGCTGGAGTCCAAATCCAGTAGTGATTAATAGAAGAGAATTCAAAACCTATCAGGTATACTTATGACAACAAAGAAGAAAAAGGAAAGAAATCACATATGAATGGGAAACACAGCAGGGCACTAATAGGTGGAAAATACAACACAATCCCGAACTAGCAATTTGTCAAAGAAGGACAAAGGAAGATCAGAAAGTACCATGAACAAAGGAAAGTAAAGAAACTGACGGGATAAAGCCAAAATATTTTATGGGGAAAGAATATAGGGGTAAGTGCATTTAATTCCAATTATTAAAAACACCAAAAAAAGAAAACCTAACTGACGGCATAAAGTACTAGAAAAAGTAACATGAACTCCAAAGTGAACAGAAAAAAGGAAATAATACATTTTATCATTGAAACAAAAGAAGTACAAACAAACCAATAGGAAAAAGTCAGGAGAACTCACACGTCAGTTTTGAAAACTTTAACAAACTGGAGGAGCCATTACCTGGATAAAACAGGGAGAAAAGCATACAGCTGAAAGTATGAGAGCACATGACAACTGATAGAAAAGAAAAATAAATAAATAACATAAAAGACCCCTCTACACAATTATGCCAGCAAATCCAAGAACTGTGAGAAAAGGAAAAACTTGAATACACATATTAGATTAGGTCAGGAAACATAAAAAATCTGAGCTCTCTAGTAGTACTAAAGTGTTTGAAGCTGTAATCAAAGATCTCCTAAGCCACCAAAGCTCGGGTCAAATCATTGTCCTGGTTAACACTTCTAAATATTAAATGAAGGAAATGTCGTTTCTTCTCATCGATTCCAGAAGTGGAGGAGGCGGGTAGACTCTCATTTACAAGTATAAAGACCCAATTCAGATAAGGACATTATAAGAAACAAATCCCACGCCTTTTGAATACGTAAATATAATAAAAATATAATTATTTCCGTTTCTATGTCTGTCTTCATCTGCTTTGGAAAGGGCCAGTTTGTTTTTATTTTAATTTTTTCTTATGTTGAGGAAGTAGGCCTATCATCCATCATATGCTTTTGACAGAATATTCACAGATGCTTTAGTTCTATATACGACATAGTGCTCCTCCTAAAATATGCCACAACTCCTCAACAACCATTAGCCCATACCCTCATTGCATGTCTCTCTTTTCTGTAACCATCAGCTTGGTTCTCAGAGTCTGGAGTCACTTCTGGTTTCTCTCCTTCTATGACTTCTTCCCCTTCAGTTTTCCCTTCTTTCTACTAAGGACCATGGTATTCTTCCTGGGGCACATATGAGAGAAGCCATATGATATTTCCCTTTGTCTGCTTACCTTTTTCATTTCACATCACCCAGTCCTGTGACATTCTTGTCAATGCAAGTACCAGGGGCTCATCCTCATTGTGCCTGACGAATACTCTGTTGTTAATATGGATGACACCTTCTTTATCCACTAGTCTTTGCCAGGGAATTGCAGCTCAATCCGCAGTTTTGCTCGAGGGGGCATTCCAGGCCATCAATGTAGGCTGTTCCTTATCCTCTGATTAAAGAGACTTGGTCAACATGGCTATACCCTTTACCACAGCAGGTAGAGTTAACTAATGATGACAAGGAGTGATGTCCAGGCCTCTTCTTTAAGGGTTAGCATTCATATAGAATGTCACTTTCCTTGAAACCTTTGCAAAGATGTTTAAGGTAAAACCAGGTAGAAAGAGTCCTAATCCCTTATGAATTGTGTTTCAGAACACAAGAAGATGAGAACAAACATGGCACAATATATCCATGCCCTAAAATTTTTTCTTGAAAAGGGATATTCTGTCCCTTACTCATATCTGACCCATTAAGAAAAGATGCTGAGATAGGACTCTCTCACCCATAGCATGATAAACCTCACGAAGAAGTGATGATACCCAAAAGGTCTCACTGTTTCTTGAAATCTCTACAAATTGCACTGGACATAGGAATATCTTCTCATATCTCGAGAAATGTTGGCCTAAAAAATGGTATACCAAACGTCATTTACTTTTCTCTTTGTCTAAAAAGGGGAAGTGGGACACTAACATACAAGACAGACTGAGTTCTTGATCAGGCTCAGAGGGCTTTTTTTTTCAGTCCTTTCCAGTGCTTCCTATCTAAAGCCATAAGACTCAAAGGACATGAGAGAGAGACTGCTGTTTCAGTGAAGCAAACTTCTGTGATATCACCAAGCTTTGAGGTCATAGCAACCACTCCTCGTCAACCCACGCCTGATCACTACACTTGGCTAGAGTAGTCATGTGTGGGCCAAGAGGATCCCAAGCCCTCCCAAACCACTGGAGCCGCCTGGGTCTCTCACCAAGGCAGTGTGCGAAGTGAGTTGGTGTTATCTTCTCCATGGCCAAATTCATAGTCTTTGGTCATGACTGTCAGCACCAGCCCTCCGGACTCCGGAGAAAGGCAAGAATCCACCATTCCATCTTACCCATTATAGGCCAAGAAAGAATCAGGCATCAAACAAAGACTCAGGGGAGGAACTCCAAGCCCCTCACATGCCTATGGTCCACACACCCAATTAGGGCACTTCTGACCAAGAAAAGGGCCACCCAAGTAAAGCTCCCAGGGAACAGCCTCAACCGTGCCAAAGAAATGTCTGGAGTCTTCAACAGTGAGGACTCGAGTAACACTAGCATCTCCAGACACCGTGCCAAAACAGCCTCCCAATCTTCAAAAGTGACCAAACACCAAGGCAGTCTTAAACCCTAGAACCTGAGGTACATGATGGATTCATGTACTTGGAGTCCACAGGAGCAAGCGTGGAGCATGGTGGAAGAGACCCATAGCCCAAGTGAAAGCATCTGAAAAATGTTCGTGCCCATTTCAGAATGACAACTTGTATCTCAAAAAGGATGCAAGGAAGAGAATTAGAATGCTGAAGAACCTTGAGCATTCCCATAGGATGGTGTAGGTACCCTATGGGGAACTGAACAGAGATGTGGCAGCACAGACTGTTTTAACACTCTCATAACCATCCCTTAAATGGTTTCATGAGATAACCAAACAGTGCCTCTTGAGGAAGATGGGCATGATCTAATGGAGCCAGGAAAGGATGTAAAATGAGACAACAGGGCGATTACAGTGGGACAGACAGTGGATGCTACAGGTTGGTGAGGAGATCCAGGAAGACAAAGAACAGGAGAATGAACAAGGGAGCTCAGAGCTACGGTCTGGCATTTTATGTTGGTGGGAGGTGCTCTGTAACTGTCTGCATTCCATAGGGACCTAAATCCAAAATAAATAAACAAACCTATGGCCCCCTAAAATCCTTGTAAACGCTTTTTTTTGTTTGTTTGTTTTTGTCAAAATATGGGCATGCACATATTTGACAAAGAGACAGAGAATTCACAATCAAGGGATGGAGCTGAGAGGGAGAAGTGGACTTGCCCCTGAGCAAGGAACCTGAGACCAGAGTCGATGCCATGACCCTGGGATCATGAGTTGAGCTGAAGGCTACCTCTGACCTGATGGGCACACCACAGGACCCAATCCTCTTATTAATACCTCCTAGTTCTAAACAAGAACCACTGCTCTGTCATTGTTCAGAAATGGACAGGATACGGATTTTGGCTTGGGCTGGTGTTGCTTACTCTATCCAACCTGCTTCAAGAGCTGGTATCTTTTCGTCTTGAATTCAGTGACTTGGCTATGGACACTCTCCTCTCCTGAGCATATTTGGGTACAGAGAATTCCTCCATTCCTAGATTTTGCAGGGTGTTGAAACTATGTCTTGTGTTGCACTGCTTCTGTTGACGTAGATTGGGCAACTTGTTCCTTTGAATCTGGATCTCTGTTTTTGCTCCCAGATGAGGGGCATTTTCAGCTCTGATTTCTCTAAGAAATGTTCAGCACTCTGTTTTTCTCTCACTCCTAGTTCTCTTACAATAGGCATCTCTTTCCATTTCCTGGAATCAATGACTTCCCTAAGCTTATTGTCTTGTGCCATCCGTCTTTCTTCTCTCTCTGGATTTGTTTCCTTATTTTCAAGTATTTGTCTTCAAGATCACTAATTGGATCCTCTGCTTCTGCCAGCTTCCTGGCCTTTGCATCCCGTTTGCTTCCAATCTTTTCATCAGGGACTCCTTATTTTATTATTTAATCACTTTTATCTCTGTGGTTCAAAACTCACTGATGTCTTCTGTGTTTTTCTGATGTACAGTGAGTATCCTCGCTGCTGCTTTCAATCTTCCATCGAGCGTGATACATGTAGTGGTTTCACTTTGATTTCCTGAACATGATCATTTCTTGTTCTTTTTCCTTGGCGTCCAATGATTCTTCCATCTTTGCATTGGATCCAGGTCTCTGTCTTCTTTTCTTTATTCAAAAAGCCCATTCTGTTTTCTACCCAGAGAGTAAATTCTTTAGGATGACGAGATCATGGAGTGCCAAAGGGCTGGCCCTTGAGTGAGTCTCAGATGCATATGGCATGCATACCCTCTGCTGTTGTGTTGTGGCTGTCTCCTGTTCCTGAGGCCAATCATCTGCAGAGGCTCTCCTTGCATGCCGTTTGGAGTGTTTGGATTCTGGGCTGAATATGGTGAGGTTTAGCTTGGTGGCTCTGGTGTGCCTGTGAAAGGAGAGTTTCAACTAACTCAAGAGAATGAAGACCTGTAGAATTCTGTGATCAGGAGAAAGAATGTGGGCAGGGCATTCTTCTAGTCCCCTACAGGAGAGTCTGTCTCCTGGGTCAAAGCATCTTGGACTGAGGAAGTCAGTTCCTCCAGTGTTCCACAGTCAGGACTTTGTGTGTGCAGGTTCGGCAGCTAATGTCCTCACCATCCTATCGTTGGCCAGTAGCTCTGTGTTTATACTACTGGTGTGAGAGCCCAAAATTTCTTGTGCCCCCCTCAAGTCATCACCATGAACACTGTCTCTCATGGATGCATTGCAAGAACCCACCATATTCCCACTGTGTCTCCTGGGATAGTCTCTGATCATGGTTTCCAGACTGTCTGCACCTGGTTGCTTGTTGGTGTCCTCTCCATGAGAAACAGTGTTTTCTCGAGTCAATGTCTGCCAAGTCTGAGGATCTGAAAACTCTGTACTCAAGATGCTTCTTTGGAAAGAACTCGTGCCATTCAGACCCTCTGCAGGTCACAGCCACTGGCACTGGGAAACATGCTACTTGTGGGTTACCAGTGTGCTCCTCTCTCCTGTGCCTTTGTCTTTTGCATTGTCTCATTGCCCTATGAAGCAACAACCGCTTACGTCTCTCCTAAGCCATGTCTCCAGGCTTCTCCCAAAGTCTCTGAGGCTTATTTTCTCTTTTGCTGTGGAGTTTACTTTGTAGGCTTCAGGTCCATTTTGGCCATGTTGCACTTTATTGGGTAATCTCCAGTTGTGTTCCTGGCTGAAGACAAGCCTGGAGTTCCCAGACACTACTACCATCTCACTGTCATCCAAAAAACACTAAAGAATCTTGCCCCGCAATAAGCAAGAATGGATTCTTGCCCCTTGCCTCATGTGGCAGAATTGTGGAGAGCATTGGCCTACATCACATCTATTAGTCTTTGAAATACAAATAACATACGATTTTACTCTCTCATGGTAGTCAAGGAACATGTGAAAAAGAAACAGAAAAAAGCAAAAACAATGTGACTCTAACCAGGCACCCAAAATTTTGTGTTTGTTTGAAGGCATGTTAGTGAGAATATGTGTTTATAAAAGAGGAGTAAATGGGACATTCTTGGGAGCAAATGTTGCTGAAAATGATGGAATGTGAGTTTTCAAGGCATATCAAATTGAATTGCTATCCATAAAAGACTGACTTTCTATCTCTTAAAATTTCATTATAAGTGTTATATTAAACACACACAGAGAACATATACATTCACACACACACACACACACACACTGATAAGACACACAAAAGATGGTGAGGAATGAAGATCGGACAAAGGAATGAATTCCCCAAAGAAAATACCATAAAGGTGAAAGGCACAGAGAATCCAAGTCAGAAAACAATGAAAATGAGAAAGTGAACTCCTTACGTATCAATAATTAGTTAATTTATTCAGGACTAAATTCTCCTATCCCTATAAACAGATTGTTGGAAAGATGAAATTTTTTTTAAAAAAGGCAAAAAAGTTCAACAAGGTAACAACAAAAACAGAACAAGCTTGAAATTTTGATGGCCATTTTAGATTTCCTTCTACTATAAAGATACACATAGCTTGAAAGTGAAGGAATTGTGAAGACATAGGTTATGAAACTGGCAAGGAAAAGAGAGCCAAAGTGATGGTGCCTATAGCAGATAGAGAGATTTTATGCCTTTGAGAGACAAAAGGTTACCGGAAGGTGTTTTTTCTTGATGCAGCATCAAAATATCAGAAATTTGGAAGGATTTCCAACATATAAACCACCAACTTGGGTGTATCTAAATGTTGGAAGCATATTAACAGAAAGGAAAGGAGATGGGGACCACATTCCAATATGCTGGGGACTATGATATCCAATTTCAGCATAGGACAAATCATCTAGAGAAAAAGGTGGGAAGGAATAACAGACGTCATCATGGGCTCTCTAGATCACCTGAGCTTTAGAGAAACATGCATAAGATTGTGTCTCTGAGGACAATAAGAGAAGTACTTCCCAAGGGCAGACCCAACATTTTCTATCAGAGATCCTTTTCTGGAGTCCAAATCCAGTCCTAATAAATAGAAGAGAATTCAAATTATATCTTGTGACTTATGACCATGAACATTTGAAAACGGAAATAAATCACTTACGAATGGGAAACACAGCCAGACTCTAATAGGTGGAAAACACAACACACTCCCGAACCAGCAATGAGTCAAGGAAGGAAATCAAAAGGAAAATCAGAAAGTACCTTGAACAAAGGAAAGAAAAGAAACTTATGGAATGATGACAAAATATTTTATGAAGGAAGAATATAGGACTAAATGCGTTTATTTCCAAAAACTAAAAACACCGGAAAAAAAATCTAAACGATGGCTTAAGGAACTAGAAAAAGATGAAATGAACTTAAAATTGAACAGAAAAAAGGAAATAATACATATGATAATTTAAATAAAAGAAATACAAACCAATGGAAAATTTTCAGGAGAACTCACACATCGGTTTTAAAAACTTTAACAAACTGGAGGAACCATTACCTGGATTAACCGGGGAGACAAGCATATAGCTGAGAGTAGGAGACCATATGACAACTGATAGGTAGGGAAAAAAAAATAACATAAAAGACTCCTCTACACAATTATGGAATGATGGCAAATGCATAACCTTTGTCTTTCCAATTCCTTCACGTTCAAGCTATGTGTATCTTTATAGTAGAAGGAAATCTCAAGTAACCACAGCTTCTTTATCCACTAATCTTTGCCAGTTATGCCAGAAAATCCAAAAACTGTGGGAAAAGGATAAATTCCAACATGTATCAACTCCCAAGATTAGGTCAGGAACCCTACAAAATCTGAGCTTTCTAGTAGTGACTAAAGCATTTGAAGCAGTAATCAAACACCTCTAAACAATAGAAGGTCAGGTCAAAATCATTTTCCTGGTCAACTCTTGTAGACCTTAATAAAGGCAATGTCATTTCTTCCTATCGATTCCAGAAATGGAGGAGGCGGGGAGACTCTACTTTACTAGTATAAAGACCTAATTCAGATAAGGACTTATAGGAAACAAATACCATGCCATTTTCATAAATAAAGATAATAAATATGTAATTTCTCCTTTTCTTTGTCTGTCTTCATCTGATCTTGAAAGGGCCAGTTTTTTTTTTCAGCATTACAGTATTCATTATTTTTGCACCACACCTAGTGCTCCATGCTTCCTTGCAGTCTCTAATACCCACAACCCGGTTCCCCCAACCTCCAACCCCCCACCACTTTAAATATCTGAGGGTCCAGTTTGTTTTTATTTTAATTTTTTGATATGTTGAGAAAGTAGGCCTATCATCCATCATACGTTTTTCACAGAGTATTCATGGATGATTTAGTTCCATATATGACCTTGTGCTCCTCCTAATATATGCCACAACTCCTCAACACCCATTAGCCAGTCCCCTCAATCCCTGCATGTCTCTCTTTTCTGTTACCCTCAGCTTGGTTCCTCAGAGTCCTGACTCACTCCTGGTTTGTCACCTTCTCTGACTTCTTCCCCTTCAGTTTTCCCTTCTTTCTACTATCCATGGTATTCCTCTTGGGGCACATATGAGAGAAGCCATATATTTCCCTTTGTCTACTTGCCTTTTTCATTTTACATCACCCAGTCCTGTGGCATTCATGTCAATGCAAATACCAGGGATTCATCCTCCCTGATGCCTTAGGAATCCTCTGTTGTCAATATGGACCACACCTTCTTTATCCACTTATCTTTGCAAGGGCATTGTGGCTCAATCCACAGTTCTGCTCGAGGGGGCATTGCAGGCCATTGATATACACTGTTCCTTTTCCTCTGATTAAAGAGACTTGTTCAACATGGCTATACCCATTACCACAGCAGGTAGAGTTAACTAAAGATGACAAGGAGTGCTGTCCAGTGCTTTTCCTTCAGTGTTAGCTATCATGGAGAATATCACTCTCCTTGAAGCCTTTGCAAAGGTGCTTAAGGTAAAACCAGGTAGACAGTGCCCCAATCCATTATGACTTGTGTTTCAGAACACTAGGCGATAAGGACACAGACAACACAATACATCCATGCCCTAACATTTTTCCTTGATTTAGACCTGGCCTTCATGTGTTGGGAGGTGCTTGATTACTGCTTCAAGTGCTTTAGTCACTAATAGAAAGCTCATATTATAGGTTACCTGAGATAATCTTGGCAGTTGATATGTGTCTTGTAATATATCACTTTCTCTCAGTTATTGGATTTGCTGGCATAATTGTGTAGAGAGGTTTTTTGGGTTATTATTTTGTTTCCTTTCTGTCAGTTGTCATGTGATCTCATATTTTCAGTTATATGTTTGTCTCGGTGTTATATCCAGGTAATGGCTCCTCCAGAATGTTCCAAGTTTTCAAAACTGACATGTGAGTTCACCTGATTTTTTTGTACTGGTTTGTTTGTATTTCTTTTATTTTGATGATCATATGTATTATTTCATTCTTTCTCTTAACTTTGGAGTTTGATTATTCTTTTTCTACTTCCTTATAGCATCAAGTTTGGCTGCTTTATTCCGGTGTTTTTAATTTTTGGAAATACACACATTTAACCCTATATTGTTTCCATAAAATGTTTTGGCATCATCTCATAAGTTTCTTGACTTTCCTTAGTTCATGGTACTTTCTGATTTAATCTCTCTCTCTCTCTCTCTGTGTGTGTGTGTGTGTGTGTCTGTGTGTCTGTGTTTGTTTCAGATAACACTTAAAATGAAATTTCAGGAGATAGGAAGTCCGTCTCTTTTGGATAGCAATCCAATTTGATATGCCTTGAAAACTCACATTCCATCACTTTCAGCCACATTTCCTACAAGTTATGTCCCATTTAGCCTAATTTTATAAACACATATTCTCACTAAACAGGCCTCAAACAAACACACAATTTTGTGTGCCTGATTGGAGTCATATTGTTTGTCCCTTTTTCCCTTGCTTTTTCACGTGTTTCTTGACTACCATGAGAGAGTGAAATCATATATTATTTGTCTTTCTGATACTGATAGATGTGATGAAGTCCAATGCTCACCACAAATTTGCCACATGAGGGAAGTGGCAAAAATTCATTCTTGCTTATGGCTGTTTAAGAGTCTGTGGTGCCTTTGGGGAACAAAGAGATGGTAGTAGTGTCCAGAAACTCCAGGCTTGTCTTCAGCCAAGAACAAAAATATCAGACACTTGGAAGAATTGACAACATATACACCACTAACATGGGTGAATCTAAATGTTGAAAGCATATGAACAGAAAGGAAGAGAGATGGGGACCTCAATCCAATATTGTTGGGGACTATGATACCCACTTTCAGTACAGGAGAGATCATCCAAATGGAAAGCTGGTAAGGAATAACAGACGTCATCTTGGGTTGTCTAGACCACCTGGATTTGGGGATACAACCGTTATATTGTGTCTCTGAGGACCATAAGGGACGTTCTTTCCAACTGCAGACCTATCGTTGTCTATCACAGATCATGTGCTGGAGTCCAAATCAAGTCATAATTAATGGAAGAGAAATCAAATCCTATCTTGTATACTTATGACCATGAAGGTATGAAAACGGAAAGAAATCACTTACGAATGGGAAACACAGCCAGACACTAATAGGTGGAAAATACAACACATTGGCGAACTAGCAATAAATCAAAGAAAGAAAATTACAAAGTAACTTGAACAAAGGAAAGTAAAGAAATTTATGGGATTATGTCAAAAAAATTTATGGGGAAATAATATATGGTTAAGTGTGTGTATTTCCCAAAATTAAAAACACACAAGAAAAGCAACCTAACTTGATGCCATAAGGAACTAGAAAAAGAAGAAAAGAACTTTAACAAACTTTAACAAAAGGAGAAACCAATGCCTGGAAAATTCAGTGAGACAAACATACAGCTGAAAATATGAGACCACATGACAACTTATAGAAAGGGGAAAAAAAAAAAAACCTAAAAGACCCCTCTACAAAATTATGCCAGCAAATCTAAGAACAAAAGAAAAAGGTACATCCCAAGACACATATCAACTCCCAATATTAGGTCAGAAGCCGTACAATATCTGAGCTCTCTATTAGTGACTAAATTGTTTGAAGCAGTAATCCAACACCTGCCAACACACAGAAGGCCAGATCCAAATCATTTTTCTGGTCAACTCTTTTAGATATTTAATGAAGGCAATGTCATTTCTTCTCATCGATTCCAGAAATGGACGTGGTGTGTAGACTCTACTTTTCAAGTATAAAGACCCAATTCAGATAAGGACATCATAGGGAACAAACTCCATGTCTTTTTAACAAGTTAAGATAATAGAAATATAATTCTTCCCTTTTCCCTGTCTGTCTTCATTTGCTTTTGAAAGGGCCAGATTTTTTCTTTTCTTTTCTTTCTTTTTTTTTTTTTTTTGTTCTGTTGAGGAGGCCATCCTAACATCCATCATATGTTTATGACAGAGAATTTACTGAAGCTTTGGTTCCATATACACTCCAGTGTTCATCCTAAGAAATGCCACAACTCCTCAACACCCATTAGCCACTTTCCTCATTCCCTGCATGTCTCTCTTTTCTGTTATGCTCAGCTTAATTCTCAGAGTCCTGAGACACCCCTGGTTTGTCTCCTTTGACTTCACCCGCTTCAGTTTTTCCTTCTGTCTATTAAGGGCCATGGTATTCTTCCTGGGGCATATTGGAGGTGAGCCATACGACATTCTCCTTTGTCTACTTGCCTTTTTCATTTCTCAACACCCAATCCTGTAAAATTATTGTCAATGCAATAACTAGGGGTTCATCCTTCCTTGTGTCTGAGGAATACTCTGTTTCCAATACACACCACACCTTCTTTATCCACTAGCTTTTGCAAGGGCATTGAAGCTCAACTCACAGTTCTGCTCGAGTGGGCATTGCAGGTCATTGATATAGGACATTCCTTTTCCTCTGATTTAAGAGAATTAGTCAACATAGCTATACCTATTACAACAGCAGGTAGCGTTAACTAATGATGACAAGGAGTGCTGTCCAGGGCTCTTCCTTCAGCGTTAGCTCGCATGCAGAATGTCACACTCTTTGTATCCTTGCCAAAGGTGTTTAAGATAAAAGCAGGTAGACAGAGCCAAATCCCTTATGATTAGTGTTTTCAAACAGTAGGAGATGAAAACACAGATAGCACAATACATCCATTCCCTAATATTTTTCCTTGAAAAGGGACTTTCTGTCCCTTAGTCTTCACTGACCCAAAAAGGAAAGACGCTGAGAAAGGAGTCCCTCACCCACAGCATGACGAACTTCACAGAGAGCTGATGATACCCAAGAGGCCTCACTGTTTCTTGAGATCTCTATAAATTGCAGTGGAAATAGCAAATATTTGCTGTCTATGGAGAAATATTGGTCAAAAGGATGGTATCCCATATGTCATTTTCTTTTCTCTTTGTCTAGAAAGGGGATGTGGGACATTAACACACAAGACAACCTGAGTTCTTGATAAGGATCATTTGTTTTTTTCTGTGCTTTCCCGTGCTTTCTACCTAAGCCATAGGACACAAAGGCCATGAGAGAGGGACTGCTGCTTTAGTGAAGTCAGCTTTTGTGATGTCACAAAGCTTTGATGTCCTAGCAAACCCTACTTCCCAAACCACGACTGATCTACACTTGCCTGTAGTAGTCATCTGTGGGCCAAGAAAATCCCAAGTCCTCCCAAACTGCTGGAGCCACCTGTTAAGTGAGTTGGTGTTCCTTTATCCATGGCCAAATTCATAGTCTATTGTCGTGACAGTCAGAACCAATCATCTGGACTTCGGAGAAAGGCAAGAATCTACCCTTCCAACTTACGCATGAAAGTCCAAGGAAGAATCAGGTCTCAAACAAAGACTCAGGGGAGAAACTCCATGTCACACACATGTGTATAGTCCTCCCACACAATCAGGGCGCTTCTGACTAGGGAAAGGCCACCCAAGTAAACCTCACAGGGAACACCCTCAACCATGCCAAAGATATGTCTGAAATTTTCAAGCGAGGACATGAGTTCCTCCAGCATCTCCAGAAATCTTGAAAAAAAGGACTCCCAATTTTCAAAAGTGAACAAGTACCAAAGGCATACTCTACACTCTAGAACCTGAGACCCAAATGGACACATGTGCTTGGAGTCCACAGGAAGAAGCGTGGAGCATGTTGTAGGAAACCTATAGCACAAACGAAGCCATCAGAAAGACACTCTTGCCAGTTTCAAGATTAAAATATTTATATCCAAAAGGACACATTGAAGAGGGTTCAAGTGTCGAAGAACCTTGAGCATTCCCACAGGGCGGTGCAGCTATGCTCTGGGGAACTGAATGGAGATATGGCAGCACAAGCCTGCCTTAACCCTTTCATGACCATCCCGCACATGGTTTCATGTGATAACCAAACAGTGCCTCTTGTGGAAGATGGACAAGTTCTAATGGAGCCAGGAGAGGATGAACAATGTGACAACAAAGTGCCATTAAATCAGGACAGAGAGTGGATGCAATAGGTTGGTGAGAAGATACAGGAAGACAAAGAACAGGAGAATGAGCAATGGAGCTCAGAGCGACGGACTGGCATTTAAGCATGGTGGGAGGTTCAGCATTCAATAGTGATATAGATCCAATTAAATAAACCATCCTCTGTCCCCAGTAAATCATTGTAAACTGGTTTTGTTTTGTTTTTGTTTTTTAGTCAGATGATACAAGTTCACGTACTTGAGAGAGAAACAGAAAGATCACACTCAGGAGTGGAGCTGGGAAGGGGAAACAGACTTGCCCCTGAGCATGGAACCAGAGTCCAAAGTCGACACCGTGGCCCTGGGATCATGAGTTTGCTGAAGTCCGCCTCTGAACTGATGGACACACCCGAGGACCAAATCGCTGTCCTCTTAATACCTCAGAGTTCAAGACAAGAACAACTGCTCTGTCATTGTTCAGAAAGGCAGGCGATGTGGATTTTTGCTTGGCCTGTGTTGCTTGCTCTATCCGACCTGCTTCAAGAGCTGGTATAGCTTGTCTTAAAGTCAGTGACTTGGCTATGGACACACTACACTCCCACACATATTTGGGTAAAGAGAATTCCTTCCTTGTTAGCTGTTGCAGGGGGAATGACACTATATCTTTGGTGAACTACTTCTGTTGATAGTGAGAGGAGTCCTCTGTGCCACTGAACCTGGATCTCTGTTTCTGCTCCCAGATGAGGGACATTTTCATCTCTGATTTCTCAAAGAAATTTTTGGCATTTATACTCTCGCTTCTAGATCTCCTAGAATAGACACTTCTTTTTATTCCTTGGAGTTGATGACTTCCCTAAGCTTATTGTCATGTTCCATCATTCTTCCTTCTCTCTTTGGCTTTGCTTCCTTATTTTCAAGTCTTTTACTTCCAGGTTACTAATTTGATTGTATGCTTCTGCCAGCTTCTTCGACATTGCATCCAGTCTGCTACCAATCTTTTCATCTGTGACCCTATATTTTCCTTTCTTTTCTTATCAGTTTTATCTCTGTGGTTTGAGATTTCCTGATGTGTTCTGGATTTTTCTGATGTACACTGAGTATCCTGGCTGCTGCTTTCAATCCTCCAAAGGGCGTATAACATTTAGAGGTTTCACTTCGATTGCTTGGCCTTGATCATTTCTTTTTCCTCGACGTCAATTGGTTATTCCATCTTTGCATTGGATCTAGGTCTCTATCTTCTCCTCTCTATTTGAAAAGCCCATTCTGGGGGCGCCTGGGTGGATCAGTGGGTTAAGCCGCTGCCTTCGGCTCAGGTCATGATCTCAGGGTCCTGGGATCGAGTCCCGCATCGGGCTCTCTGCTCAGCAGGGAGCCTGCTTCCTCCTCTCTCTCTCTCTGCCTGCCTCTCTGCCTACTTGTGATCTCTCTCTGTCAAAAAAATAAATAAAATCTTTAAAAAAAAAAAAGAAAAGAAAAGCCCATTCTGTTGTCTTTCCTAAGGGTAATGTCTTTAGGAAGAAGAGATCTTGGAGTGCCCAAGGGCTGGCTCTTTAGGGACTCTCGGGTGTGTGTGGCATGCATGTCCTCTGCTGTTGAGTTGTGGCTGTCCCCTGGCCTTAAGGCCGTCATCTGCAGAGGCTGTCCTTGCCTGCTGTTTGGTGTTTTTGGTGTGTTTGCTCCTCTCTCCTGTGCCTTTGTATTTTGCATTGGCTCACAGCCCGCTGAAACACCAACCGCCCACGCCTCCCTAAGACATGTCTCCAATCTTCTCCCATAATCTCTGTGACTTCTTCTCTTTTTTGCCGTGGAGTTTAATTTGTAGGCTTCAGGTCCATTTCCGTCAAGTTGCAGTTGATGTGGACACATTCCCGTTGTTTATGTCTGATGACAAACCTGGAGTTCCCAGACACTACTGCCATCTCACTGTCCTCCAAAGGCACCACAGAGTCTTACCCAGCCCTAAGCAAGAATGAATTCTTGCCACTTGCCTCATGTGGCAATGTTGTGGAGAGCATTGGCTATGTCACATCGCTCAGTCTCAGAAAGACAAATAACGTATGGTTTAACTCTCTCATGGTAATAAAGAAACATTTGAAAAAGCATGGGAAAGGGGGCAAACAATATAACTCTAACCAGACACACAAAATTCCTTAGGGAAGGTTAATGGGAATATGTGTTTATAAAAGATGACTAAAGGGAACATTGTTTGCAGAAAAGATGGCTGAAAGTGATGGAATGTGAGTTTTCAAGGCATATCAAATTGAATTGCTATCCATAACAGGCCGACTTCCTATCTCTTGAAATTTCAGTATAAGTGTTATGTAAGATGACACAAGATAACAGGGAAGTAGGAGGAGTGCTGTTTCAACCTGTACCCTAAAGTGAGGTGATTTCCTACCAATGAACTCTGATCACCCATGAAATCAGCCTGCAATCAGAATTATAAACGTCTGGATCTCTACAGGACAGAAGACACCACTGGGCATGAAAAGCAGAGTGGGAACATCAGACTGATAATGAAAGATAAGCAAAAGTGGGAGAGAGCCACCAGAGGTGACCGATTGGAAAGTAATACCCCAATACAAGGGTGCCCTGCATCTGGGGCCAGCATTAACTTGGACTCTGGTTGAAAGCACTCAAAACGAGCAAAGAAACACAGGGATAAACTGTGGTAAACGGGGCTTTAGGGACAGGGGCTTAAATCCCCAGAACCATGATAGCCTCCCCTTGCACTGAGCCAGAGAGAGTGTGGTGGAGAAATCAGGTTTTGGTCCCTGAGCTACCAGCGTGCCCGAGATCACGTGAGGTTCAGCACCTGTGAGGGGCCGGGAGCCTTGTTAGACAGCAGAACACCAAGCCTTACTAACAGAGCCTGAGATACACACACACCTCACCCTCCTTTTAGAGACATGTGCGAAAACCCTGCCCAGTGCTCTTAGACCGGCACCATACTATCAGAGTCTGAGATGCGTGCTTGCCCTACACACTCCCATGAGTGAGGTGCACGAATGCCCAGGCTCGTGCTCTTGGACCTGCGCCATGCTATCAGAGCCTGAGACAGATGTGAACCACATCCTCCCCGAAGAAAGGTGCTTGCAAGCCAGGCACTCTTAGAAACAGAAGGACCAGACACCCCCAGCCCGGGCCAGTGGGAAAATCTCAGTGTGGGATCATGGCTTAGAACATCTCTGGTGGTCTGGAACTTCCCAGACAGCCACTGCTGCTGTGGTTTTGGGTACGAGCAGAAGATCCAGCATACCCCGAGACTGTGACTAAAATCTGCTCTGCCAGGGGCCAAGGGGGGATTTTATGGGCTCTGCAGCACTCACAGTGGAGCAGACTGAGGCTTCTATCTGAGAGGGAGGTCGGGTGCAGTTTGCTTTCCTCTAAACCTCCAAAAACCATCAAAAATAGTCAAGGTGAGAGAAAAAAAACTGAACAAACAATAAACCTCAGGAGAACAAAAGCCCGAAAAACAGGTCTCCTTAGAGCCCATCCCCTTGAGAGGGGTGGGAGGACTTAACTCAGGGAACATCTTTGACTGAAAACCCACGTGGCAGACCCCTCCCCCAGAAAACTAACCAGGAAAGAAAAAAAAAAAAGACTACTAGAAAACAACCACCACTACTTTATAGATACAACTTTTATTTTTAACTCGTTCCCACTAGTCTGGTTCATTTGTTTTATATAGATAATTTTTTAACCTATTTACCATCACATTGAGATGTTGAGTACATCAAATTCCATATTTACCTTCAAGCTAAACTTTTTGATGCATACACCTTTGTTTTTCTTTTGCATTCTATTTTATTATTATTTTTTAAATTTAGTTTAGTCTAGTATATTCCTTTTTTTAAATTTTCTAATATTCATATAGAGTTAAACTTCACGGTAATCCCCTTTCCTCAATCAATGCTACCCCTATAGGTAAACCAATTTTTTATCCCCCTTTATCTTAGGAATGTTGAGTTTTTTAACAAAGATAAAACATACATCCAAGAAGAATCACAATAACCTTCCTTGCCCACACTGAGAATTTATAACCATATATATATATATGGAAGCAAATAAAGGAAGAACCTCTTCAAGAAAAAAGTTCAGCCCAAATGGGCCCCAAGGATAGATTTATGAAGTATACAAACAAAAACATACAAACAAAAAGACTGATAAAAGTAAATGACAAAAGAGTAATATATATATATATATTTTTTTTCCTTATATATATATATACACACACATATACACTTGGGGATTCTTTTGAAGATGTTCTTTCTTTATTTACATATATACTTATATGTATACTATACATATAAGTATATAGTTATATTTATTCATATATATGTGTGTGTATATATAGATATATTTTTTTTCTCTGTATGTATAAAGAGCCCATTTGGAATGAACCTTCTCTTTTATCTTTCCTTTTTTCCCTCTTTCTCTCTCTCTTTTCTTTTTCTTTTATAATTTCTTTCATTTGGTTGGGGAATTCTGATTGCTTAGAAGCATTCCAGGTTGCACATTGACTGCACCACAGTTGATACCTCAAGTTATATCCTTTCAGTCATCTTTCACCAAAATGACAAGGAGAAGGAATGCCCAACTGAAGAAAAAAAAAAAGAGGATGGACCTTCTGCAACAGAGCTAATAGCTATCAACATAGACAATATGTCGGAAAGAGAATTCAGAATTACAATTATCCTGGCAATAGCTAGGTTGTAGAAAGCCATGGATGACCAAACGTAATTGAATAGAGCAGACCTGAAAGCCACCAGGGATGATGTTCACAATGTTAGAGCAGAAATGAAAGTCACCAGGGATGAGGTTCACAATGCTCTCAATGAGTTCCAGGCTAATCTAAATTCTCCAAAAGCTAGGTTAACTGAGACAGAAGATGGAATTAGTGATCTGGATGACAAACAGATAGAGAAAAAGGATCAGGAGGAAGCCTGGCACAAACAGCTTAGAAGCCACGAAAAAAAAAATCAGGGAAATAAATGATGTCATGAAATTTTCCAGAGTCAGAATTATATGAATCTCTGAAGGGGAGGAGAAAGAAAGATCTCTAGAAGATATAGTGGAACAAGATCTTCATGAAAATTTTCCCAATCCTGCAATTGGAACCAGCATTCATGTACTAGAGGCAGAACTGTCTTCCCCCAAGATTATAGATCCCAAAAATACATCAAGATAACTGAGAGTAAAATTGAGAAATCATAAGTGAAGTACAATCTCTTGAAAGCCACTAGGACACAGAAGCTCCTAATGTACAGAGGAAAGCCCATCAGGATCACGTCAGACATGTCCATAGAGACCTGGCAAGCCAGGAAGGGCTGGCAGGATATATTCAGGGCACTAAATAAAGGACATGCATCCAAGAATATTTTATCCAGCAAGACTTACATTCAAAATGGATGGAGAGACAAAGAGTATCCATGACTGTCAAGGCTTAAAAGACTATGCAACCACCAAGCTGACAGTGCAGGAAATATTAAGGGGGGTTCTATAAAAAAGAAAACACCCTAAGAATAGCATTACACAGAAATATAGACACAATCTACAGAAAGACTTCAAAGGTAACACAATGTCAGTAAATACGTATCTATCAATAATCACTCTCAATGTGAATGGACTAAATGCACCCATAAAATGACACAGGGTTGCAGATTGAATAAAAAGACAGGACCCATCCAGATGATGTCTACGAGAGACCCATTTTAAACCTAAAGATACACCCAGACTGACAGTGAAGGGATGGAGAAGCATCCTTCATGCCAATGGGCCTCAAAAGAAGGCCGGAGTAGTGGTTCTCATATAAGATAAATTAGACTTTAAACTAAAGACTGTAGTCAGAGATACAGAAGGAGACCACATAATTCTTAAAGGGACTATCCACTTAGATGATCTAAAGTTTGTAAATATCTATGCCCCAAATATGGGAGCAGCCAATTATATAAGAAAACTCTTATTCAAGATAAAGAGTCATATTGATATAAATACATGAATAGTAGAATATTTTAACATGCCTCTTTCAAGAATAGACAGATCATCCAAGCAGAAAATAAATAAAGAAACAAGAGCATTGAATGACACTTTGGACCAGATGGACTCCATAAATATATAGAGAACATTGCACGCTAAAACAACAGAATACTCCTTCTTCTCAAGTGTACATGGAACCTTCTTTAGAATAGACCACATACTGGGTCACAAATCAGGTCTCAACCGATATTAAAAGACTGAGATTATTCCCTGCATTTTCTCAGATCACAATGCTTAGGAACTAGAGCTCAATCACAAGATAAAAATTTGGAAGGATCTCAAAAACCTGGAAATTAAAGACCACCTTGCTTAATAATGTATGGATCAACCAGGAAATCAAAGAAGAACGTGGAAACCAATGAGAATGAAGACACTTCACTCCAAAACCTATGGGATACAGCAAAGGCGGGCCTAAGGGGGAAATACACAGCCATCCAAGCCTTTATCAAAAAAATTGAAAAATCCGGAACACAGCAGCTGTCTCTACACCTTAAAGAAAGGAGAATCAACAACAAATCAAACCAACTCCACAGATAAGAAGGGAAATAATCAAGATTAGAGCAGAGAACAATGAGATAAAAACCAGAGATACAGTAGAACGTATCAATGAAACTAGAAACTGGTTTTTGAAAGAGTCTATAATACAAAAAAGCCTTTGGCTGCACTACCCTAAAAGAAAAGGAGAAAGCCCAAATTAATAAAATATGAATGAAAAAAGACAGAAAACGACTAACACCAAGGAAGTAGAACAATAATCAGAAGTTATTATCAACAGTTATATGCCAATAAGCTAAGCAGCCTAGATAAAATGGATGCATTCCAGGAAAACTATAAACTCCCAAAACAGAACCAGGAAAATATTGACAACCTGAATAGACTGATATATAGTAAATAGATTGAAGCAATGATCAAAAATCTCCCAAAAAAACAAGAGCCCAGGACCTGACGGATTCGCTGGGGAATTCTACCAAACTTTCAAAGAAGAAAAACAGCTATTACCCTGAAGATGTTTCAAAAAATAGAAGCGAAGGAATACTTCCAGACTCCTTCTATGAAACCAGCATTACCCTGATCTCTAAACCAGGCAAATATATTACCAAAAAGGAGAATTTCAGACCAATATCACTGATAAATATAGATGCTAAGATTCTTAACAAGATCCTAGCCAACAGGATCCAACAGCACATTAAAAAGATTATACATCATTACCAGGTGGGATTCATCCCTGGGATACAAGGATGGTTCAGCATTTGCAAATCAATGTATAGAACAAATTAATAAGATAAGAGAGAAGAACCATATGGTCCTCTCAATTAATGAAGAAAAGGCATTTGACAAAATCTGGCATCCATTCCTGATCAAAATGCTTCAAAGTATAGGGATAGAGGGAACATTCATGAAATTCATCAAATCTATCTATTAAAGACCCACAGCAAATATCATCCTCCATGGGAAAAAGCTTGCAGCCTTCCTGTTGAGATCAGGAACACGACAAGGATGTCCACTCTCACCAACCTTGTTCAACATAGTATTCGTATTCCTAGCAACAGCAATCAGACAACAAAGAGAAATAAAAGGTATCCAAATAGGCAATGAAGAAGTCAAGCTCTTTCTCTTAGCAAATGGCATGATTCTTTACATGGAAATCCCAAAAGAATCCACTCCCAAACTACTAGAACACATACAACAATTCAGCAATGTGGCAGGATACAAAGTGAATGTACAGAAATCACTGGCTTTCTTATACACTAACAATGAAAATACAGAAAGGGAAATTAGCCATAAATTCCATTTAATATAGCACCAGAACCATAAGACACCTGGGAATAAACCTAAACAAAGAGGTAAAGGAACTGTACTCGAGGAACTAAAAAAACACTCATGAAAGAAATTGAAGAAGACACAAAAACATGGAAGACCATTCCATGCTCTTGGATTGGAAGAATAAACATTGTTAAAATGTCTATATTGCCTACAGCAATCTATACTTTTAATGACATTATGAACGAAATTCTACTGGTAATTTTCAAAGACCTGGAGCAAATAATCCTAAAATATGTATGGAATCAGGAGAGACCTGAATCGCTAAGAAAATCTTGTAAAACAAACATAAAACTTGGGGCATCATGGTACATGATCTCAAGCTTTACTACAAAGCTGTGATCACCAAGACAACATGGTCCTGACATAAAAACAGACACATAGACCAGTGGAACAGAGTAGAGAGCCCAGATATGGCCCCTCAAATCTATGGTCAAATAAACTTAGACAAAACAGGAAAAAATATACAGTGGAAAAAAGACAGTCTCTTCAATAAATGGTGCTGGGAATACTGGGCAGCTATATGCAGACAAAAGAAACTCGACCATTTTCTTTTTTTGGACCTAGGTCCCTATAGTATGCAGCCAGGTACAGAGCACCTCCCACCATCCTAAAATGCGAGACCTTCGCTCTGTGCTCCCTTGTTCATTCTCTTGTTGTCTTCTTGTATCTCCTCACCAACCTGTACCATCCACTGTCCCACTCTAAAGGCCCTTTGTTGTCACATTGTTCAACCTCTCTTGGCTCCATTAGAACATGCCCATCTGCGTCAGTAGGCATTGTTTAATTATCACATGATACCATTTGGAAGATGGTAATGATATGGTTAAGGCAGGATTGTGCTGCCACATCTCCAATCAGTTCCCCAGAGGGTAGTTGCACTATCCTGTGGGAATGCTCAAGGTTCTTGGATCTTGGACATTCAAATCCTCTTTAATGCGTCCTTTTGGAGATACATGTTGTCATCTAAAACAGGCACAAAAGTCATTCAGATGGCTTCACTTGGGCTATGGGTCTCTTCCAACATGCTCCATGCTTACTCATGTGGACTCCAAATCCATGCGTCCATTCTGGGACTCATGTTCTAGGTTGTTGATTCTGCCTTTGGTGCTTGGTCAGTTTTGAAGATTGGAAGGCTGTTTTGGCATGATTTCTGGAGACACTGGAAGTTCTCAAGTCCTTGCTGCTGAAGACTTCAGACATGTGTTTGGCATTGTTGTGGGTGTTCCCTCTGAGCTTTCCTTGGGTGGTTCTTTTCTTGGCCAGAAAAAACCTGATTGGCTTGGAGGACCATACCTATGTGTGGAGCATGATTTTCCTCTCCTGAGGCATTATTAGAGAATTGATTCTTTCTTGGCCTTTTGTGAGTAAGATAGAATGGTAGATTCTTGCCTTTCTCCAGAGTCCAGAAGTCTGGTGCTGACATTCGTGACCAAGACTACATATTCGGCCATGGAGAAGGTGACACCTACTCGCTTCGCAAACTGCCTTAGTGAGAGACCCAGGAGGCTCCAGCGGTTTAGGAGATCTTGGGATCCTCTTGGTCCACCCATGACTACTCCAGCCAAATGTAGTGATCGGGCATGGCTATGACCTCAAAGCTTTGTGACATCAGAGAAGCTGGCTTCACTGATGCAGCAGTCCCTTTCTCATGACCTATGCATCCTATGACTTTGGGAGAAACCCCTGGAAGGACAGAAAAATAGCCTTCTGAGCCTGAACAAGAACTCAGGTTGTCTTGGGTGTTAATTTCCAAGTTCCTCTCTCTGGACAAAGAGAAGAGAAAATGACAATCAGTATACCATCCTTTGGGCCAGCATTTCTCCAGAGATGGCAAGGTTTTCCTATTTTCACTGCAATTTATAGAGATCTCAGTAAACAATGAGGTCTCTTGGGTATCATCAGATCTCTGTGGGGTTTGTCATCCTGTGGGTGAGAGAGTCCTTTCTCAGTGTCTTTTTGCTATGGGTCAGTGATGACTAAGGTATGGAAAGTCTCCTTTCAAGGAAAAATATTAGGGCATGGATGTCTAGTGCAGTGTCCTCATCTTCTACTGTTCTGAAACCCTAGTCATTAGGGATTAGGGCTCTGTCTACCTGGTTTTCCCTTAAACACCTTTGCAAAGCCTTCAAGGAGAAGGACATTCTGCATTAGAGCTAACACTTAGGGAAGAGACCTGGACAGCATTAGTTAACTTGTTTTCATTAGTTAACTCGACCTGTTGTGGTAATGGGTATAGTCATCAAGGAGGATGAATCCCTGGTACTTGCATTGACATGAATGGAACAGGAATGGGTGATGCAAAATGAAAAATGCAAGCAGACAAACTGCAATATCATATGGCTTCCCTCGTATGTGCCCCAGGGAGAATACCTTGGCACTCAGTAAAGGAAAGGAAATACCATGGTCCTTAGTAAAGAAAGGGAAAACTGAAGGGGAAGAAATAAGAGAAGGAGGCAAACCAGGAGTTACTCAGCACTCTTAGAAACAAGCTTAGGGTTACAGAAAAGACAGACATGCAGGGAATGAGGGAATTGGTTAATGGGTGTTGAGGAGTTGTGGCATATATTAAGATGAGCACTAGGTCGTATATGCAACTAAAGCATCAGTGGATACTGTGTCAAAAACAAATGATAGATGATAGGCTGGCTTCCTCAACATATCAAAAAATTAAAATAAATACAAGCTGGCCCTTTCAAAACCAGGTGAAGACAGCAGCAAAAAGGACAGAATTATTTATTTATTATCTTTACTTATTAAAATGGCATGGAATTTTTTTCCTATAATGTCCTTAACTGAATTGGGTCCTTATACTTGTAAATTAGTGTCTACCCGCCTCCTCCATTTCTGGAATTGATGAGAAGAAACTAAATTGCCTTCATTAAATGTCTAGAAATGTTGACTAGGAAAATGATTTGAACCTGGCCTTCTGTGAGTTGGCATGTGTTTGATTACTGCTTCAAACCCTTTAGTCACTAGTAGAGAGCTCAGATTTTGTAGGTTTCCTGACCTCATCTTGGGAGTTTATATGTGTCTTGGAATAAATCCTTTTCTCTCAGTTTTTGGATTTGCTGGCATAATTGTGTAAAGGGGTCTTTTTTTTCCTTTATATCATTTATCATGTGGTCTCATTCTTTCAGCTGTATGCTGTCTCCCAGTTTTATCCAGTTAATGCCTCCTCCAGTTTATTAAAGTATTCTAAACTGACGTGTGAGTTCTCCTGATTTTTTCTCTTTTTTTGTATTTCTTTTATTTTGATGATTATATGTACTATTTCCTTTTTCCTGTTAATTTGGAGATTGATTTTTCTTTTTTAGTTTCTTATGGTGTCATATTAGGTTCCTTTTTTGGCGTTTTTAATTTTTGGAAGTACACACATATAATCCTATATTCATACCCCATAAAACATTTTGGAATCATCTTGTAAGTTTCTTTACTTTTCTTTGTTCAAAGTACTTTTTTATTTTCCTTTTGATTTTCTTTCTTTGATTCATTTCTAGTTTGGGAGTGTGTTGTATTTTCCACTTATTAGTGTCTGGCTGTGTTTCCCATTCATAAGTGATTTTTTTTCTGTTTTCTTAAATTCATAATCATAAGTATACGGGAGAGTAATTGAAATGTCTTCTATTATTGATGACTGGATTTGGACTCAAACAGAGGATCTGTGTTAGACAATGTAAGGTCTGTCCTTGGGAAGAACTTTTCTTATGGTCCTCAGAGACACAGTCTTATGCATGTTTCCTCAAAGCCCAGGTGGTATAGAGAGCCCATGATGATGTCTTTTATTCCTTACCACCTTTCCATCTGGATGAGCTGTCCTGTGATGTAAGTGGATATCATAGTCCCCAACAATATTGGATTGTGGTCCTAATCCCCTTCCATTCTGATAATATGCTTCCAGCATTTAGATACACCCACAAAGGTGGTGTATATGTTGCAATTCTTCCACGTGTCTGATGTTTTGATGCTTCATCAAGAAGAAATTAGAGAAGAAAAAACACCTTCCCGTAATCTTATGTCTTTTGAATGATAAAATCTCTCTATCTGCCATAGGCACAATCACTTTGGCTCTCTTCTCGTTGCCAATTGCATAACCTTTGTCTTCACAAATCCTTCACTTTCAGGCTATTTGTATCTTTAAAGTGGAAGGAAATTTCTTATGGTCAACATAAGGTTGAACTTGCTTTGTTTTTGTTCTTTCTTCATGAAATTCTTGGCCTTTTTTTTTCTAATTTTCATCCAGTACAGCAATGTGCTTGTAGTGATAGGAGAATTTAGTTCTGTATTTGAACTAATTACTGATAATGAAGGAGTTAACTTTCCCATTTTGTTTGGTTTGTGACTTGGATTCTCTGTTCCTTTCCCCTCTATGGTATTTTCTTTGTGGCTTTCCTACTTTGGTGTGATTCCTCACTTCCTCCATATTTTTGCGTCTTATCTGTGTGTGTGTGTGTGTGTGTGTGTGTGTGTGTGTGTGTGTGTGTGTGTGTTGTCTGTGTGTGTTTCACATAACACTTATTTTTGTTAATTTTTTTTTCTTTTCAGCATAACAGTATTCATTTTTTTTTGCACCAGAGCCAGTGCTCTATGCAATCCGTGCCCTCTCTCATACCCACCACTTGGTTTCCCAGATGAGGGACATTATCAGCTCTGATTTCTCAAGGAAATATTTGGCCTTCTTTATTTTCTCACTCCTAGGTCTCCTAGAATAGACACCTCTTTCCATTCCTTGGAGTCGATGAGTTCCCTAAGCTCATTGTCATGTTTCATCATTCTTCCTTCACTCTTATGCTTATCTTCCTTTACTTTCCAGTATTTTTCTTCCAGGTAACTGATTTGATCCTCTGCTTCTGTCAGCTTCCTGGCCTTGCATCCAGTCTGCTCCCAATCTTTTCATCAGAAAAACTATATTTTTTTTATCACTTTTATCTCTGTTGTTCGAGACTCCCTGATGTCTTCTGTGTTTTTCTATGTACAGTGAGTATCCTGGATGCTGCTTTCCAACCTCCATCGGGCTTGTTACATTTAGTGGTTTCACAATGATTGCCTGGCCATAATCATTTTTTATTCTTTTTCCTTGGCATCAATTGAGTCTTTCATCTTTGCAATGGATCCAGGTCTCTGTCTTCTTTTCTCTATTCACAAGGCCCATTCTGTTTTCTACCCTAAGGGTAATGTCTTTAGGAAAAATAGATCATCGAGTGGCCAAGGGCTGGCCATTTAGGGAGTCTCGGGTGTGTGTGGGGTGCATGCCCTCTGCTGTTGTGTTGTTGTGGCTGTCCCTGACCTTAAGCAGTCATCTGCAGGGGCTCTCCTTGCCTGCTACTTGGAACATTTGGTTTCTGTGCTGAATATGGTGAGGTTTAGTTTGGTGTTCCCTGGTTTGCTTGAGAAAGGAGACGTTCAACCAACTCAACAGAATGAACGCCTGCAAAATGCTGTGGTTAAGAGAGAGCATGTGGGAAGTGCTTTCTTCTAGTCCCTACTGGAGAGACTGTTCTTAAGCAACTTGGACTGAGAAATACAGTTCCCCCAGTGTTCCACGGTTGGGACTTCGTTTTTGTATGTGAGGCAGCTAATGTCTTCATTGTTCTGTCTTTGCCAGTAGATCGGTCTATATGCTGCTTGTGTGAGAGCCCCAACT